>NC_044309.1:125883395-126483395 GCF_007474595.2 Lynx canadensis | reverse complement strand
ACATACTGAGAACTGAGTGCGATACTGCTCACACCTCCAGGGGTTCGAGGTCCAGCAGAAGAAACAACACCAAAAAATAATCCCATCACAGCTGGGCCTTGCGGGGTCACCCACTGAGCGGGAGAAGGGCACTGCAGGCAGAACGACCAGCATGGGCAAAAGCCGGGAGGTGTAAAAGGAGCGTGAATCTGACTCTTCGCTGGGTTTGGGGACAAACCCAGACGTTCAAGTATTTCTTCCCCACCTATTGCCATTCTCCGATGAGCAGGGGATCTGAGCATATGCCGTCCCTGAACCAGGAGGCATTACATGAACCAAACAACCTTCCCCACATCAGACACAGGAGACTCCCGTAATCATCTCCACAACCGAAGGAGGTAAGAGTTTTTCAAAGAGGTGAGGAGACTTGCCTAAGCCTCTCCCAGCCATGTGGCCCCCTGCCCCAGCTTTGGAAGCAGAGGGACAGCAGTTCAAACCACTCACTGGGTTTTGTGGGGGTTTTCCTGCCCCTTACTAGCTGTGTGACCTCAGGCTAAATATGACCCACCTGTAGATAAGGTGACACTTGCCAAGAGCTCAGGACATTTGCTATTACTATTCATTATAATTCAAAGTAAGCTAATTTAACAGAGGAGGAATTGAATGTTAACAAATATTAGAGGAAAGTGGGGAGTAAAGGAAAGCAGTGAAAATGCATCCCTTCCCCCAGCATGGGGGCCCTGGGGTCTCCATGCCTTTGGGGCCTGGAGTTTAGAGGTCAAGGGCTACTGCCTCCTCCTGCCCCAGGAAGGACACCAGTCCCTTGACAGCCTGCCTTCCCACCCCCAATCCATCTACGGCCTGCTGCAGCACGGCCTGCCCTGGGAGGCAGTGAGGACACGTCACCCAGGACAGATGCACAGCTGAACTGTTTCCCAGGACACGCAGGCTGGGCTGCTCGCGTATCTGGGCTCCTGCTGCCTCTAAGGAAAGTTCTTCAGACTTAATCTCAGAAACCCTGGGTGGATTCACATTCGCCTGCAAGAGGTGAGCCTCCTACTTAGGGGCAGGACCGGCTCCTGTCCCACAGCACCTCGTGCTTGGCTGATGCTCTGCCGACACCGACTTGAATTTCTTAATATTTAAAAAAAAATTTAATGTTTATTTATTTTTGAGAGACAGCGAGAGAGAGAGAGAGTGAGAGAGAGAGAGAGACAGAGAACATGAGCAGGGGAGGGGCAGAGAGAGAGGGAGACACAGACTCTGAAGCAGGCTCCAGGCTCTGAGCTGTCAGCACAGAGCCCAACACAGGGCTTGAACCCACAAACCGTGAGATCGTGACCTGAGCTGAAGTCAGATGCTTAACCGACTGAGCTATGCAGGCGCCCCTTACTTCTTAATACTTTTTAACCAGGGACCCTGCATTGTCGTTTTGCACCATGGCCTGCAAATCACTTGGACTTTCCTGCTTGTGGCCTATTCAAGTGTGAGTCCTTTGCTTATCCCCAGTCAGATCTGCATCAGCAGGGATCAAAACCGAAACCCCCTCTGGTCAGATGGACTTCGATATGTACTCATTCAACAAGCATTTCCGAGCACCTGCTGTGCCAGGCACAGGGCTAAGTGCTGGGGGTCGTGTGCAGGGAGTGAGGCATAGCTACCTGTAAGAAATCTGTGCATTCTGTCTGCACTCTTGACTTCCCTTCCTCCTGTCCCTGTACTCCTCCCACTCCGTGAACAATGCTGCCATCCCTCAATCTCTCCAGCTGGAGATCTGGGAGTCCTCATGATCCCTCCAACCCCCCACCCCTGTATGCAGAACCACAGCAAGTCCTATGGGTTTTACCTTCAAAGCTTAGCTCTAATCTGTGCGTGTCTCTGTCCCCACTGGTACCCCTCCTCCAGGCCACCAACCCCTCTCATCTGGGGGCTCCAACAACTCTCAGCTGGTCTTCCCACCTCCATTCTTGCCCCATCCCATCCACTCTCTCCTTCCAGAAGAATTAGATGTAAATAAATCATATCACTCTCTTGTTCAAAGCCCTCCAATCACTTCCTAAAGCTCTTAGTATAAAATCCCTGCTCCTAACCTTGGTCTCAAGCCCCAGTATCTCCTAATGTCACCTGATGCAGCTCCCCCTTGCTCGTGATTATCTAGCCAACCAGGCCTCCTCTCAGTTCCCTGAGTACGACAAACTCTTTCCTGCCACAGGGCCTTTGCACATGCTGTTCCCAAGACCAATTTCCCCATGCTGTTCCTTTCTCTTCTTTTAGTTCTGAATATAAATGTCATATCTTCCAAGCAGCTTTCCATGACACTCTGTCTAAAGGTGTTTCAGCCCTGCCCCATTACCCTGTATCCCATCTTGTTTTGTTTTTTTTTTTTCCAACCACCACTTATTACAACCGGTGATTATTTTGTTGACACATTTTTCTAAATTTTTAAGAATCCCCCCTCCATGACCCACCTCTGAAGAGTTCTGTAAGCTCCATGAGGGCAGGGATATTTTCATCTGTCTGAGTCACTCTTAGCCCTAGTCCCAACATAGTGTCTGTCACACAATCAGTGCTCGCTAATGAATGAATTCGTTTGCTTGCCAAATGAATGAATGGGTGAATGAATGAATGAGCTCACAGTCCTGTGCAGGAGGCAGAGAAGTAAGTCAATAATTATGATCCAGTCTATACCAGGGATGCTGCAGGAGCACAAAAGAAGCACATCTTTATCAAAATGAGGGATCAAAGGCTAATAATGGTTTGGCCATGAATACTCTACAGGCAGAAACGTATATAAAATGCTTAGCTCTGTGCCTGGTATCCAGTAAACACTTAATACCTATTGTTGGTTGTTGGCTATTGTTATTCTAGTAGTATTATTCTTACCCAATATGTTGATAGTTGAGCAGAGTCTCAAGGGGCAAATGGGAATTAAACAGAGAGTGTGGACATCCCAGCTGAGAGGTCGTGGAAAGCAGGGAGGCAGGACTGAACACGTGCATCTGGCTGGCTGGGAGGAGCACTGGGTGGGTGGAGAGAGCCCAGAAGGATGCATCTAGAGAAGCAGGCAGGGGTCAGATCCTGAAGACCTTGTCAGTCGTGCTAAGGGGCCCAGACTTTGGGGGCAGTGGGAAGCCCCTGGGGAATTTGCAGCAAGACTTGATCCGTTTTTGACAGTGCATTGCGGCATTTGTGCGGAGGATGAATTAGAAGGGGCCAGGTGAAGACAGTTATTTATGAACTCCAGGGAGCACATCCTTCCATCTCACGCAGCCCTTCGAAGGGCTCAGCATCCCGTAAAGCAGCGGGAGGGTGATGGGGTGTCGCAGACAACCCTGCCTTCAACATGCTGTAAATGGGCTCACCTTTGGAGTCTCAGCCTCCAGCTGAAATAGAAACGAAGTTTCCACCACACATTTTGCAAGGAAGAGGACAAAAAGAGGTATCAAAGCATACCAACCTCATCTCAAATTAAGTCGTGAGCAAGAGGACAAAAATCCATCCTCTGTGGTGCCATATTCTTCTCTTTTTAATGTCACTTCTTTCAAACCTATCAAAGCAAAGTGTGCTGTACATGACAGTCACATAATATCTTGGGGGCTGCTCCAGAGTCCATCCTCCCTGCAAAAGGGCACCATTTTTTTCTAATGTTGAATTCCTTGATCTGAGGATATTCAGAATTATTTCAATACTTTTTTTTTTAATGATATGTATCTTAACCCAGTAGGGGAATTTGAATTTTCTTCTGCCTTCTTATGGGGATAGATGAAAATGGGGACGGAAGGAAGGAAGGAAGGGAGGGAGGGAGGGAGGGAGGGAGGAAGGAAGGAAGGAAGGAAGGAAGGAAGGAAGGAAGGAAGGAAGAAAGGAGAAAGAGGAGGGAGAGAGGGTGGGCGTGAGGGAGAAAGGAAGGAGAAGTAAAAAGTGAGGGAGGAAAGGAAGGAAGGAGAGGAGGAAGAGAGGGAGGGAAGGAGAGAGGGAGAAAGAGAAAGAGAGAGAGAGAGAAAGAGAGAGAGATCTGTAAGAATAAGATAGATCAGAATAGTGACTCCCAAGAAGTGCTTCAAATCACTTCCTACCCATCCCGATGGGCTGGTCATGACTCAGAAATCCAGCAACCGTACATTAGTCATTTGGACAGCAAAAGTTTGCTATTAAGGGAAGACAGAGCATTGACATTTATTGAGCACCTACTGCATACCAGGCACGGTGCTACACTTGCCATCTCGGTTAAACTTAACATCTTTTCTTCGGAAATGACTATCTTATTACCCTTATGTTCAGACGCAAAAACAGCACACTGAAAAATTAAGTGATGTGGCTAAGGATATGCAGACAGCACATGACTGCTGACGCTATTAGGCTCCATGGCCAACACAGGGTGGCGCTTGGAGAGATTCCAAAGAAGTGGAAGGTGGGGCCATCCCTTGAGAGGCTCGGTGCCCCCGGGGCCAGGGAGGAAGATGTAGGCAGTGCCATGAGAGGCAAAGGAGGTTCTCTGCAGCCTATACTTTGGGACGTCCATTTGTTACTTGTCCCGCATGCCATGTGGAGACAGGATGCTGACGCAGGCAGCTTAGGTATCAGGAGTGCTGCTTCACTGGAGTGCACCGGGCCTGTCTGTGCTCCGAGACAGGCCCACCAGCAGAGGAAGAGAAATCCAGCCGCAGAGCCTCTCCGTGGCCTGGGCCTCCTGGAGCCTTGCACACTGGCTGAAAAGCTCTGGAGTCTAGCCGGCCCCCACTTACAACTTTACCAGTGGGAAACCTAAAGGCCCAGAGACACGAGTGCCTCGCCCAAAGCCACACAAGTGGCAAACGGCAACCCCAGAGTGGTCCCAGGTCACCTGGCTCAAGCCAAGGCTTCCTCGTACACCTCCTCCTGCCTCTTAGCAATCAGTACTAGGCTTCTGCACGATTCTCCAGATTCTGCTTGGATTCGTTCATTCATGCATTGATTCAAGAAACCTCCTCTTTGTGGTCCCGAGGCCCCACAACGAATAAATGTAGGCTCTGCCCCGGTTCACAGATGCAGCTGACGGTGGGTGCTTTGCAGGCCCTGCCTTGGGCTCCGTTTGGAGTTCTGCTTTAAGTTTAAATGATCTTGTTCCCACCTCTTCTAATTTCTTTGGAAACCGCCCTCTTTTGGCTGCCAACTACAGTGAAAGCAGTTGGGTTGGAGCTCCGACTCCGAATGGCGCCTCCTGGGGGCAGAGCGTGGAACTACAGGTCCGAGACTGGCTTCACGGAACGCTTCTCAGGTGGGATTTAGGCAAATCAGCCAAGCACACAGCTGTCACTCAGTGCGATTCCCACCATTTCCACACTTTCATTCATTTACTCCTCACAGCAACCCCTGACGTCAGTAAACGGTCCTCATTTTTGCAGGTGGATGAACGGAGGTTGAGAGGGTCGCATTCTGTGCAAGTCACCGTCACACGGCGCACCCTGCGGGGCAGAGCCTGGCTTGGGAGATGGTTGCCAACTCGGGTTAGTCAGATTCTGGCTTCCATCCGGGCCTTGTTCTTCCAATCTCCAACATGGGGATTGCAGAACTTACTTTTACAGGGTTGCCCTGAAGTACATTGAAGACAGTTCTGGAAAAGTCTTCCACCCGTGTTTAGTTATCAGCTCTTTCATGAATACTTGGGAGAGAACAACATCCGAAGGCTAAGCGGAGCGTGGGGCCCCTGGAGCTTGCCCTGGCCACCATCACCGGGCCCACATGGATGCGGGTCAGAGGCCAAGGCTCCATTCTCTCTTGGCCCTAATAAGCAAGTTCAAAATCACAATTTTTAGCTTGCAGGAGCACTTAACAAAGAGGCTGTGCTTGGTGCCTCTGATCTCCCTCTCTCTCTCGGCAGAGGAGACTGGGGACGGGCCCATAATTCACAGGGACAAAACCAATACACGGGCTGACCCATGAGTTCCATCGTGAACCTTTCTCCCTGGTCATTGTGAAAGTTAATGCAGTCTGGGGAAGCGCAGCAGCTATTTAAATTTCAAATGTGGCCGGCTGCCTGAAACATCCTGGCGTGCAGATCAGGGTACATTTCACTCTCTCACTATGCCTACCCCCAACCACTGGCTTGGGGTACAGGTCTGGGGGACTCGGATTCTCAGGTGACCACCAACACGAAGAACCAGGCAGGCCTTAGGGAGGTGGAGACAAGGTTTAAAAAGTCAACCTAATGGTCTCCTCTTCTTCGCCAGGGAGCAGAAGCCTGGGACCATACATTCTATTACCACTAATGTTCTGGAACAGACTGCTCCAGAACACAGAGTTAACTAAGGAGGGCTACGAGATCCTGAGTGGATGACCACCTTTCAAAGAATGAGACTATGCTTTTTAAAAAGTCTACTCTTTCAAAAATTACAAAGCTCTTATTTGGAAGGCACTTTTCAAAGCATTACATCATCCAATCTCCTCACAAGTTATTATCCCCATGTTTCAGATGAGGAAACTGAGGCGCTGAGAAGTTAAGTAAACTTGCCCAGGGCCACTGTCAGTTTGGCAGCAAGATAGTTGGGATCTGGACACAAATCTTCAGAATTTGAGTCCAGCCTTATCCTGCCACCCCAAGTCTATCGGACAGTGCATTTGGAAGGCAATTCTTTTCTCTGGGATTAGAGACTTCACCGGCGTCACGGGTCACTCTGGGGACAGATACAGAGGCTGAGGGAGCCTAGGATGAAGCTCTTTCAACCCAAGAAGGACAGAGGGGCTTCTCTGACTTTCATATGGTCACCTGCAGTTTGCCTCCCTGCCCACACAGTGAGGGACACCAGAGGAGGAAATGATCCCGGTCTTTTGAGGTGTCTCATTTATTGAGTTTGGTGTCCCTGCTCTAGTGCACATTAGATTTCCAGTCTCTGTCATTTTTAAAACCTGACCCAAGATGTGCCTCTTCCCCATCCCAGTTTGCATGGTGCAAGGCCCTCCCCTGTCTCCAAACTGTGCCCCTCATGAACCACCACTAACAAACACACCATTCAAGTAAAGACAGCAGACCCGACAGAATATGGTAGCTTTGGAACAAGTCCCCAGCCCACCTTTCTACCCAGACTAACCCCCAGCCCCTTCCATCTAGGAACTCCAGAGAGCCAAAACCCACTTCTCACCTAGGAGGGGAGCCTTTCTGAGGATGCATTCACACATCACCAACACTGCATCTGCTCTGCTTTAGTTAAAGCACTTTTTCCTGTCTGGGATGCCCTCCCATCCGTGGGAGGTAGAATAATGGCCCCCAAAGATGGGGCTGGAGCCTGGGAGGATGTCACCTAACATGGCAGAAGTGACTCTGCAGATGCGGCTACGTTAAGGACCTTAGGATGGAGTGATTCTCCTGGATTACCTGGGGGGGGGGGCAATATAATCACGTGGGTCCTTGTAAGAGGGAGGCAGGAGGATGAGGCACAGAGAAAGAGATGGGATGACAGAAGCAGAGGGGCAGAGAGAGATCTGAAGACACTATGCTATCAGTCTTAAAGATGTAGGAAGGGGCCGCAGGCTGAGGAACACAGCTGGCCTCCAGAAACTGGAAAAGGCAAGGAAGTAGATTCTCCCCTAAGGCATCTGGAAGTCACACAGCTCTACCTTGACTTTAGGGCCTCTGACCTCCAGAACTGTAAGAATCATAAACTAGTGTTATTTTGAGCCATTAAATTTGTGATGATTTTTCATGAGAATCTCTGTCTCAGAGTCGGCTTTTCAAGAACCCAACCCCCACCAAAGCCTTTGCTCAAATGAAACCTTCTCAAGGACTTCTCCGGTCCCAGCAACTCTCTGCCTCACCTATTCTGGCTTTTTCTCCATAAAACTTATCACCATCCAACATGTTCTGCATTTATTTACTTATTTACCCAACTACCTATTTATGTATTTATGTATACATTTACCTTCTGTCTCCTCCCCTAGAATATAAGCTCCAAGAGGGCAGGGACTTTGTCATGTTCATGCTTGTATTCTTTTCTAGACGCTAAGGCTAAGGGCAATCAACAAAACAATGCAAGGGTTGATAAACAGCTGTGGAATTAGTGCATTAATAATGAGTGAATGAGTGAGTGGCTTGTCCTTCTAATCACATGCTTCCTTGGTTGACTCCTCCAGTTTCTGGCGTCCCCACTGCCTGTTTCTCCCTGATGGCCTCCCACGGAGGCCAGTCCCTCTGCCAGGCCTGCTGCTTGGTCTTTCCAAGCTTCTCTCTTGCTCTTGAGGAACCCAAGAGAACAAGGTATGCCATTCATTTTCCCAACTTCCGACCAAATGCATCCTACCCTTTTGTGGACGTGTAACAGAAACATGGCTGCCCTGGGAATCATGTACATCAGGTGGAGGAGAGGAGACTCCAGGGCGGCAAGCAGGCCAAATGCCCCCAACCCTTTCCTCTGAGCTCTTTACTTAAGAGTCCCCCTGGGCCTCTGGGAAGCACAATTATGTCACAGGATTTACATGCTTTATGCTTTTCATGAGTCCCTTACCACCTATCCTGGAACCATTACCAGCTGGGAGGAAAAGAAAGGAAGGAAAAATGGGAGAAAGGGGGAAAAAAAAAAACACCTCATAGACCTCTTCCACTACTGAATTTCCACTACTCCACTTCCTAAAATTTTGGAGCCTGGTGACAAGACACTAGCAGATGTTAAGATATTTGGCAAAATAAATAATAAGCCTTCAAAATCAATGCTCTGCAGTTAGCAGTAGGCAATTCAATGGCAACTAAGAAAATGTTTGGCTTCCAAAGGGCCCAAAAAATGAAGTGAAATCTGTAGTCTTCTCTACTTTTCAAACACAAATTAGGTTAGAGACCAGAAAGGAGGGAAGGGACTGGAGAGAACATTCCATTAAATTCTAACAGGGCCTGAATTACTTTAGAAATTTCTACCTTAATTGGAAAACAAGGATCCAAATTGAAAACCTTCACTCATTCATTCATTCACTCGTCTATCCGTTTAGGTCATGTTTACTGAGCACCAGTTATGTAATCCATGCTGGACCCTACAAATGCAATGAAAGGATGACCCCTCACTGTCCTCAAGAATAACAAGACTATAGACCAAGGATGTTAAAAAGAAAAATTGATTCCAGGGCTCCCATTCCAGAACTACTGAAATCAGAACTTCTGGGGTGAAATCAGAATTCTGCATTTTAAGTAAATACCACAGGCGATTCTTAAGCTCTTAAGAATCTCGACTTGAAGTCTGAGAACCACTGGCTTATCATCCCCACAGGATCAGAGGCTGGTTCTGGCTCTTCCTCCAGCGCCCAGCTTCCAATTCAGAGTGTCATCCTCCTCTTCTGTAAAAGGGGAGACATACTCAAAACTCGTACAGGTCATTGTGAGAATTTAAAGGAGACTAAACATGTCATGCCCTTGGTTCAGGGTCCAGCATGGTGTAAGCATCCACTCAATGTAGCTATCGTCGTTATTGTTCTCATACTGCTGGGGGCCACCCCTTCCATTCTCTTATGCTGTCTCTTTTTTTTTTTTTTTTTTTCAACGTTTATTTATTTTTGGGACAGAGAGAGACAGAGCATGAACGGGGGAGGGGCAGAGAGAGAGGGAGACACAGAATCGGAAACAGGCTCCAGGCTCTGAGCCGTCAGCACAGAGCCCGACGCGGGGCTCGAACTCACGGACCGCGAGATCGTGACCTGGCTGAAGTCGGACGCTTAACCGACTGCGCCACCCAGGCGCCCCTCTTATGCTGTCTCTTTTTCCTCTTCTTCCTTTCCCTGCCCCCTTCTTTCTCTCTTCCATTTGAGAAATAATTACCATGTGACTTGTAGGTTCCCAGCGCTGTGTTAAGCAGTTGGGAAGTTCAAATGTGATCATCGCGGACATGGATCCAGGCCCGATGGAGGAGACATTCTCCATGCAGGAGAGTTGATAATAACTTGTGAGCAAACAAAGTAACCAAGACTGCACCAATTTCTATGAATGAAATAAAGAAGGCACAGAGATAGAGATTTAGGGAGGGACCCTAACTAGGACGCATGGTGAGGATGTCATCTCTGAAGTGGCAGCTGGAAGGATGAAAAAGGCTTGGAGACTGGAAACTCCCAGGCAGAGGGAATAACATGGAGGATTTTCTGGAAAGCAATAGTGAGCCTGAGGTATTTGGGAACTGAGGGAGATCAGTGTGGCTGAATGGAGGAGGCAAAGGGCTGAACCTGGAGGGGGAAGCTGGTCAGATGAGGTACAGCCTTATAGGCTGGTGATGGTCAGAATAGTTCACAGGCCTACACAGCATCCAAATGGATGCTGACCGTGGTGCTGAGGCAGGGGTCCCCAAGGCCCCAAATGCTCCAGGTGTTAACCCTTTGCTGATGGATTACGAGGAGCTGTGGGGTGGAGGGGTTCCTAGGTCATGAGCCAGACAAGACTTCTAATAAACCATATGGCCCTCCCAATGAATACCAGCTAAATATCATGCCAGCAAATAAGTCATATAAGGGCATTTAGATTTTATTCTAGGCACAACGGGAAGCCACTGATGGATAAAGCAATAGGGAAATAACGGCAGCAGGATGACATTTAAAAAACCTATTCTGTTTGCTCTGTGTAGATGAATGGGAGGGGCCAGAGTGTGAGGGGAGGCAGGGAGGAGACCTCTGTGCTGGTCCAGGAGAATGGGGGGAGGGGAGGGAGAAGCAGAGGATGAGGAGAGGTGGGGCCAGTTGGTGGTCTTAGCCCCTCCTATGTGGTCCCCAAGGCACACGGGAGCCCAGCCCACTGATGGGACCCCAGGCATCTCTAAGGGCTCACCAGAGGGGAATGTGTAGCCCAAGCATCCCAGCCAACAACCGCACAGACAGGTAGAGGTGAGATTTCTGACCTGCAGATCCCTCTCTGGGAGTAAGAGGCCCAAGTTGAGAAATGAGAAGCTAATTGGTCTGAATGCTTCCTTACTCATTCCAAACATTCCCAGAGCTAAAGTTCACACCCAGCTCATGTCAGATGGAGACAGCCAACCTTATTATTAAGCCAGGCATGCCTGGCTAAGGTTAAATCCTGGAAAAAGAAAAAAAACGCAGACATCTGAAGTGCTATTATCTACGAATTATAGCACCATTAAAGACGTGCAATTATTAGCCCTTCGTGTGTGTGGGTGACTGTCTATGTTCAAGTAACAAACAGTTTGTTCTTCAAGAGACAAATGTTAGCCACACTTCTATGGCTGTTAACAACCACAAGAATAAAATAAAATGTGTGATGCCTTATGTTTGCAAAACACATTACCATTGCTAATTGCCTAATATTGGCACAAGTAGGAATGCTTTCTTCAGCTAAACTGATATTAGATAAGAATTTTTTTGAAAGGTGGTGCGATTCATTGGCATTCAGAGCTATTTTACCTAGAGCAACTGCCCTCTGAGAGGCAAGCAGCTGTAGCCCCCTGATGCTGAAATGTATTTTTTCATCAAGATAATCATTACAAAGGACCTGGTGCTAATGTGCCATTTTGTCTCATCTTTGGTGAGAACTTGGGGGTCGCTAAATTAAATGGCTCCCAGAACTCAAGGGGGAGTGGGGGCAATGATATGGCTTATTGTTAAAACAAAAAAGAGAAAAAGGGAGATGTTCTCAGAGGGCTGATGCCTTTTATCTGTTGGAAGATAGGTTTCCAGAAAGCATAGGTATTTTGCGTTTCCTGAGGATAAAGCACTGAGCATGTAAAGAATATCCTCGTGTCTCTCAAGGCTGCAGCACACAAGTTTCTGACTGGCTTAAGACAGGGGAAGAGCAGGAAAAGGGCAGGGTCCAGGTGAGGGTTCAAACAGCTCCATTGGAGATTAACACCACACTCCAGCCTCCATCACGAGATTCTGCGGAGTCGGGATAAGACTTTTGTTTTTTTTTTTTTTTAAGGCAAACTCTTTTCTGTGGCCTGGAAAGGCACAATTTGATGGCTCTCCGTCCTCAGTGGAATGGCTTTCAGACAGTCCCCTCTACACCTGGTAATGCATGAAAAGAGGGGTGCTGTGTGAAACCTGCCCCCCAGCCCCCCCATCACGTTTCCAGAAAATAACATTCCATGGTGTTCACTGTAACCCAGAGAGAATCTGTGCCTTGGGGCCTGGTTGTACCACCTTAGACCTGAGCTCAGAGCAACTCAGAGTTTCTGGGTCACCTTTCAATGGCCTCCCCGTTAAAGAATATCCTCCGGAGAGGCCAGCTGTGGTTCTCACTGAGTGGCTCCAACCAAGGTCAAGGCTGTTTGGGGGTAGTACTGGGACAAGGGTAAGAAAAGGAAAACAAGCCCTCGTCCCCAAAGGGGACAGTAGTCAGTTGAATGCTGCACCCACACCACACACAAAGATATGTCCACATCCTAATTCCTAGAACCTGTGAATGTGACCTTATTTGAGATGTGATTAAATGAAGGATCTTGAGATAGGGGATCATCCTGGATTATCCAGGTGGGCCTCAAATCCAATGATTAGTGTCCTGATAAGAGAAAAGCAGCGGGGAGACTGGAGATAGACAGAAGAGGAGGAGGTAATGAGACCCTGGAGGCAGAAGCTGGAGGATGTGGCCGCAAATGGACATACGACTCAGCTGCCAGAAGCTGGACGAGGCAAAGACCCGATTTTCCCCTAGAACATCTGGAATGACTGCGGCTCTACCAATGCCTTGACTTTGAACTCCTGGCCCCTGGAACTGTAAAAGAACAAATTTCTGTATTTTAAGCCACCTAGTTTGCAGTAATGTGTTACTGCAACCGGAGGAAACTAATACACATAATCAGAAGATCTTACCCAGAGGAGCTGGGGTACTGCCTGGAGCCCAAGCTTTCTCAAGAAGGATCCATGGACCCCTAGATGCTCATCAGGGGATGGCTTTCCACCCCTGAAATCATACACAAAAATCTCTGTGACTGGGCACTCGGGCATTTTGGGGGGGGGAAGTGTCTGCTTTCATCAGCTTTCATCAGACTCTCAAAAGGGACAAGGACCCCCCAAAGTACCAAACACCACAGACCTCCACGAAGGCCCAGAGCTGTCCAGGGTCACACAACTCATCACCCATTCACTCATTTATTCTTGCAATCATTCTGTAAAGATTTGTCAAGCAACTACTATGTGCTAGGAGCCCAGCTGTGTGCTAAATAAGCAGAACTAGTAGATTTCCCACTATGCACTGTGAAAAAAATAGAGAGAGACAAGTTCAACACCTGGAGTCTCTACCCACTAGGTCCAAATTCCCTTAAGCCTTGCCTGCTTGTTGCATCTGGAAGACTGTGGCAGGCAGGATAAGCCTCCTGGATGCCCTGAGTCAGTCATCGGCTTGACTGTGTTGCCATGGGAAGCCCTCACACCCTTGCAAGTTCCAGAAATCCCAATAGGGCAACCATACTCCTGACTGCCTATCTCGCCCAGAAGTGGCCCCAAATCCTTGTTTAGACCACGTGACCACATTAGTGGCGTAGAAAACAGTCCCAGAGCTAACTGCAGGTTATGCTCAAAGCCCCAAGCCCAGCCTGTCCCTCCCTCTTCAGTACTCCCATTGGCCTTTGATTAGGCCTCTTAGCATTTGCCACATCATTCCTGAAAGGAATCAATAAGCTGTTTGAGGGCAGAGGTTGAGTGTTACTTTTTTAAAAGTGTTTACTGGGGCGCCTGGGTGGCTCAGTCGATTAAGTGTCCGACTTTGGCTCAGGTCATGATCTCCCTGCTCTTGGGTTCAAGCCCCACGTGAGGCTCTGCACTGACAGCTCAGAGCCTGGAGCCTGCTTCTGATTCTGTGTCTCCCTCTCTCTCTGCCCCTCCCCTGCTCATGCGCTCTCTCTCTCTCTCTCAAAAATAAACATTAAGAAATTAAAAAAAAAAAAAAAGATGACAACCAAAGAGGCATATTAGAAATGATGTGATCATTAAAAAAAAAATTTTTTTTTTCATTTATTTTGAGAAGGAGAAGGGCAGAGAAAGAGGGAAAAAGAGAAGCCCAAGCAGGCTCCACATGGTCAGAGGAGAGCTGGACACGGGGCTCGAACCCACAAACAATGAGATCACGACCTGAGAGCCAAAATCAAGAGTCAGATGCTTAATGACTGAGCCACCCAGGCACCCCAAGTGTCACTTTTGAATTCTCTTCTCTGAGTACCACATCTGACACCTTGGAGAGCATTCAGTAGGCATTTCCTGAATGAAAAAATGAGCCTGTGATGTGTCCCAGGTTCCCATTCCTTTCACTGTGGCTGAGAAAAAATCACGAAAACTCCGTGTGGACAGACATGGGGACACGGGTGCGTGGGCGCCATGCTGCGGCACAGCAGTTGGCTGCATTTTGATGAAGATGCTCTGGAAATACAGAGAAAGAATCTAAAACGGTCTGTACCTGCGCTGTCCCGTGTGGCTCCCACTCGCCACAGGGGGCTACTTAAATTGAAACGAACTAAAACATTTTTAAAGTTAAAAATTCAACTTCCCAGGCACACTAGCCACGTTTTAAGTACTTAATACGTGGCTAATGGCTGTCATAGCAGACGGCACAGCCATAAAACATTATCATCAGTGCAGGAAGTTCTGGACAGCCCACGGCTATGCCCTCTGGCCCCCTATCTCCACTTCAGGAATTATATTCTAAGGAAATAATAAAGGAAGACCAAAGTATCTCGTAGAGAGGGCATCATTTAAAACAAGGGAAGGCTTGGGGCGCCTGGGTGGCGCAGTCGGTTAAGCGTCCGGTTAAGCGTCTGACTTCAGCCAGGTCATGATCTCGCGGTCCGTGAGTTCGAGCCCCGCGTCAGGCTCTGGGCTGATGGCTCGGAGCCTGGAGCCTGTTTCCGATTCTGTGTCTCCCTCTCTCTCTGCCCCTCCCCCGTTCATGCTCTGTCTCTCTCTGTCCCAAAAATAAATAAAAACGTTGAAAAAAAATTTAAAAATAAAACAAGGGAAGGCTGGAAACATCCCAAATGCTTTTACACAGGAGACTGGCTGTGAAAGCTATATTAACAACAAAGGGAAAAATAATGGCCCCTCACATTTGTGTTTGTGTACGCAGTCAACAAATATTTACTGGGCACCTACTGTGCACCAGGCCAAATGAGGCAGAAAGGATCTCTGTCTTTGTGGTTCTTTCATTCCAGAGCGTGGGAGGCAGATGATAAAAGTCCACGAACGCATAAAGAAGATTATTGCGAAATGTGTTAAGTATCATCAAAGAAATAAAAAATCCTGAAACCACAGACGGTGATGGTGAGGGGGGAGGGTGCTATCAACAAAGGGTTCTCATGTGCCTGGGGTCCCTAACCCTGAGAAGACAACTTAGCTTCTCTCAGAGCATTTGGATTAAAGTTAGGACCCAGGAATATGCGCACACAAGTGTTTCGTGGAAGCAGCCAGGGAAATGGCCGGCGTAGGCCGATGACATTTCCATAAGAACACCTGTAGGTGGGGGGGGGGGGGGGGGCAACAGCCGTCAGAAGAGAATCCAGAGGCCTTGTGTTTCATCTACATTCAGCAAGTATGGTTTTGGTTTGTTTGCTTTTGTAACACAGTCAAAGCTCACGCTTTCAAAAAAGAAGCTTCAGCTAAGTTAGGGGCACACGGATATATTTGTGGGGGACAAGGAGACCACCTAGGGATGGTGCTGGTCACACTCGAGAGCCACCTTGTACCTCCTAGGTTACCCATCCTGAGCAGAATTAGTTATTTTCTCTTCCACGTCTCCGTCAGCTTTTATTCCTAATGCAGAAATGGTTCCTGGACATGGAATTATAGTTAGCATCTGAATCCTGGGTCTGCTTTAAGTATTTTTGGATGGAGTATCTGAGGCTGATGGAAGCTGGCATATAAATACCCCAGCCCTTGTGCCTTGCCCCACAGGTAGGATAATTCTGAGATGTGTGTTCTGTGCTGGCTGGAAATAAGCTGTGGTCACCCACTGGTAGCTGGCTTGCTCACACATTCCTCATTGGTTCTCTTCCCTTCCTTAAGTCATGTCTCCACTCCTCTACCTTCACTTCCCATGTAAATTTCTAGCACTCAAATTTTTCTTTTTTTTTTTTTTTTTGAGAGAGAGAGAGAACGAACACAAGCAGGGGAGGGACAGAGAGAGAGGGAGACACAGAATCTGAAGCAGGCTCCAGGCTCCGAGCTGTCAGCACAGACAGAGAGATCATGACCTGAACCGAAGTGGGATGCCCAACCGACCAAGCCACCCGGGCGCCCCTAGCACTCAAATTCTTGCTCAGAGTCTGCTTCTGGGGGCCTCAACCTAAGACAAGGTTAGGTCAGACACCTACCCTCTGTATGGCTGTTATGAGGATTTAAAGACAAGAATAGGTATGTATCATAAACCCAGAGTGGCACCCAGTAGGCACTTGGCAAATTGGACGTCCTTCCACGGGGGCTGCTCCCTGCTCAGGTTTTCTATCCGCTCCCAGCACTGCCTTGCCCATCAAGCCCTGTAGGGCCTTCCTAGGCTGCCTATGTCCTGCTTTACTATTTCCCCAACAGCTGTTTGGGTAATTACAGATTCTAATTATAACTCATCTTTGTGATTTGGATAAATCCATTAGAGCCACCTTCAACAAACCTCCATTGCTCTTCTTGTCTTGAACGTGTTAACCCTGCTCTGCCGTGAAGAAGAGGCAGGCAAATAGGTGTGCTTGTTAATGAGTGGGCTGTGAAAAGGAAGCTTTTCATAACAGAATCTCATTAAGAATCATCACCTAGCGCATGGGTCTCAAATTAAAGAGCGCGTCAGAACCTTTGGCAGGGTGGGGGTGGGAGAGCTTGTTGGGAATGCATATTCCCAGGCCCTTCCTGCAGAGGTTCTGATACAGAAATCTGGACAGTGCTCAGGCATTGCATTTCAACAACTTCCCCAAGGGATCCCCCACAGCACACACTCAGAAACACCTGGTCCTTTTGTTCCTTACTTGCGATGACCCTCACTGGCCCAGTGCTTGGCTCCGAGTGACCCCCCCCCCCCATCCATTCAGCAACTCTCAGCGCACACCTCTGTCCCAGCCACAAAGCTGGGAACCGGGGCCACCATGAAGATTTGCGAAATGAGAGCAGGGTCCTACCTGCTACTTTCAGCACCTTGGAGGCCTGCTCTAAACACACAGTAGGTCCTTTGTGAAGACTTACAGAACGCCAGGGCCTTCCTAATGTAAGGGGCGGATGGTTCATGCCTCCACAGGAATTGAGGGGCCACCTCATTGAGGACCCCATAGTTTGATGGTGACTCCAAGAGGTTAAAATGTACCCCAGGGTCTTACACACAAAATCAGCGTGCAGCCCACTTGTATCCTACACTTTACCCTTTTCCCACAAGCAAAAAAGGTTCTGGCTCTCTCTCCCGAACCTGTCAGCCTCCTAAGCCTGAGAGTGACCTCTGACCTCTAGGGCTTTCCACCCTCAGTACCACCTGGCTACACAAGGGAGGACAGAGTGGGTGGAGGGACATAATACAACCTCAGTTGCGGCTGCATGGACCTGACCTACATACTTGTCCAGGGGAAAAAAAGTCACAACGTGTAGTTTTTTCGGTTGACTATTTAAAGTGCCTACTATGCGCCCAAACTCTCAGGAGTGCCGAAGTGACTAAGCTAATAAGTCCACTTATGAATCGGAATGAGCGTTTTCCTCCCACTGGTCAGTGTTTAACAAGAACAGAAATCAAATCGAGTGAGTCATTTTTCAGCGCAGAATTGCAGCCTCCACCTTCCATTCATCCAGGTCAGACAGACCCTGACTCATTTACTAGAAATATCCAGCAGGAGCACGAGCACTTACATGTTCACATGTTTATGGTGTGTGTTTCTGAGAACGGAGAGCCAGGAAGCTTCTCCGTGTATTTTATAAAGTTAACACAAACTTAAACCATATGCAGTGAGGGGCGCCTGAGAGGCTCAGTCTGTTAAGTGTCTGACTCTTGATTTTGGCTCATGATCTCACGGTTCCTGAGATGCAGCCCCATGTGGGGCTCAGCACTGGCAGTGAGGAGGCTGCTGGGGATTCTCTTTCTCCCTCTTTCTCTGTCCCTCCCCTGCTCATGAGTGCACTTGTGTGCTCTCTCTCTCAAAATAAAGAACCATTTAAAAAAAGAAAACAAGGGGCGCCTGGGTGGCGCAGTCGGTTGAGCGTCCGACTTCAGCTCAGGTCACGATCTCGCGGTCCGTGAGTTCGAGCCCCGCGTTGGGCTCTGGGCTGATGGCTCGGAGCCTGGAGCCTGCTTCCGATTCTATGTCTCCCTCTCTCTCTGCCCCTCCCCCGTTCATGCTCTGTCTCTCTCTGTCCCAAAAATAAATAAACTTAAAAAAAGAAAAAGCTGCTGAGGATTCAACTCAGTTTTTTTTTTTTTTCAACGTTTATTTATTTTTGGGACAGAGAGAGACAGAGCATGAACGGGGGAGGGGCAGAGAGAGAGGGAGACACAGAATCGGAAGCAGGCTCCAGGCTCCGAGCTATCAGCCCAGAGCCCGACGCGGGGCTCGAACTCACGGACCACGAGATCGTGACCTGGCTGAAGTCGGACGCTCAACCGACTGCACCACCCAGGCGCCCCTCAACTCAGTTAGGAAGGAAGGAACGAAGGAAGGAAGGAAGGAAGGAAGGAAGGAAGGAAGGAAGGAAGGAAGGAAGAAACCATATGCAGTGATATCTCCTAAAAATTATAAGTCTTGACTAAGGGGATAGTTCATTCTAATAATAAAATATGGCTCAATATTAGGCAAAGAATAAAGTTCAATCACACTGATAGATCCTAGGAGATAAACAAATGATTTTCTCTGTACATGACAAAAGATATTTTCATAATTTGCTCTAAGATTTGAAAACCCAAGAGCATAGGACATTTTCTTACTGTTGTGGGCAGTATGTCTCTAACTAATCATCAACATCATACTTAATGATGTAACTGTTGAGGTATTCCCACTACATTCTAGTACAAGAAAAAGCGACCCAGCACCATTACTTGTCAACATTATCCTGGAAGTTGTAGCCAATACAATGAGAAAAGGATGAACGGATAGATAGGTGGAAGCAAGACAAGTATTGGAGAGAAGGGGCCCAAGTTGTGAGTCTACTCTGGTGGTGACCATCCAATCCAGAAAGCCAAAACTGTGAGGAAATGGGTGCTCCTGAACACTGATTATTAGAGTACAAGTTGTGCAGAATTTTCACGTGTAGCATTTAAACAACAAACATCAAAAGCAAAAGGCTTTTTCACACCTTTTAATCTAGTAATTGCCCATCTAGAAATGTGTCTTCCGGAAATAATCTGAGATGCATGGGCAAATGTCATGTTCAAGCACCCTCATCATTATGCTATTTACAAAAGTACAAAAGGAGAAACAACTTAAATGTCCAGCAAAATGTCCAGTAAATAAATAATCTTCCCTAAAAGTTGGATAAAATCTAAAGCAGTACTTTAAGATGATATTTTAAATTTTTTTTTCCCACGTTTTTTATTTATTTTTGGGACAGAGAGAGACAGAGCATGAACGGGGGAGGGGCAGAGAGAGAGGGAGACACAGAATCGGAAACAGGCTCCAGGCTCCGAGCCATCAGCCCAGAGCCCGACGCGGAGCTCGAACTCACGGACCGCGAGATCGTGACCTGGCTGAAGTCGGACGCCTAACCGACTGCGCCACCCAGGCGCCCCAAAGATGATATTTTAGATAAGCAAGACTTACTGCAAGAAAGAAGGCATCACACACTACTAAATGAAGAAGGGAACGGTACAAAGAGTATGCTCCGTATAACCAGATTTTCTAACTAATAGCTCTAAGCATAGAACAGACTAGAAAGACTCCCACACAAATGTAGAAACTTACTATCTTGGTGTTTTAGTTTCCCTTTTCTTCATGCTTATTAGTAAGTAGAAAAGTGTTTAAAAAATACAATGTGCTATTTAAAGATTAATGTGACACAACACTTACGAGCAGTAAGTGTGGTGTGCCGTACTTGGTAAGGACATGCTTGTATCTCAGAAGGCCGCACCTGCCACGGGCACCCACTGCCAGAAACGGCAAGGCCCGTGCGTGGACCAGTGACAGGCTAACAGCTTTTTATGTACTCTGGCTGATTTGGACCATGCATATCTGTGAAGAGAAACCAGATGTACACAACCATGAAACAGACTGTTTTGTGCCCTGAGCTCCGGACAAAACCTAACTCAATGGCCGAATCTCTGAGAAACCCTCATTCTCTGAGAAACAGCTTGAGGAGTAATGAGAAATGAGCAGTTTTTCCGGAGCTGACCTTGTGGTTCAAACCTGGCAGGTGAGGGCCAGAGCTTCAGAGAGCCCAGCCCACAGGGTAAGGACGCGTTCGGCCCAGGTGAGCGGATGAGGCAGCTGTGATTCACCACACACTCCACTTCCCTACCTCCCAGGGAAGAGGGCAGAACAGGCGTGAGAATGAAAACTTAACCACTGGCGTGGGCTGACAAGTGTAGTCGGCCAGTTGTCAAGGCTGACGGCAGAGTGGTTCTCATCTCAAGCCCAGAGGAAGGAGGAGACAGAGGGGCTACGGACCTGGGCGTCCAGGTGCGGGTCCGGTGGTGGGTGGGAGGAGGTGGGGTGCAGCCCAGGGTCAGCTCAGCTGGTCCTGCCCCTCCCCTAGGCACCACCCAGGCTGGGGCAGCTGACTCAACTCTGACGCAGAGAGAAGGCAGTGGAGCCTGCCAGCTGTTGCTGAGAAAAGACCAGAGCTTTTCCTGTGCTTTAAACCACAGAAACAACCCCACACCTCCTTCTGCCCTCACTCTGGCAACGAATCTTCCCTTACCGATGGGCCTCCCCTCCCTCTCTTTCCCCTGGACCTCTGTGCCCTCTGCCCTAGGTGCTTGGATTAGGGAAGCAACGTGGCAGCTACGTGACTGGGAACCCATCTCATCCCCTCTTGGTTCTCTCATCTATAAAGGAGGACCGACAGTAGCACCCGCTTTACAGTGCCTGGCACCTAACAAGCTCTCAGTAATGTTAGACTGTATTATTTTAACCCGATGCTGCCTCTTCACCGTGTGTACTGTTTTCGTTTGGCTTCTCCAAAAGCAGATCCTCAGGCAGGGACTTAGGTGGGAGTTGATGATTCGGGAGGTGATCCTGGGAGGCACCGTGAGGAAGCGGGGAGAAAAGCCCAAAGAAGCCTTGATAAGAGGGTTACACTATGGGTAATTGGGGCTCAGCCTTGCTGGGAACCCTCTGAGAGGCTCTGAGCACACCCCAAAGCTGTCCCACCAAGGAGGCAAGGACAACGGGTGTTTTAGCCACCAATTCCCATCCTTCATTGGCAGAGGGTTGCTCCTGGGGTGTTAACTCCCAATACTTCCACCAGTCCAGCTGGCTGCGGGCTGAAATGCCCCCATGGCCAGAGGACATGCAGGGCAGATATGCAGGAGTATGTGGGAGGGGACCAAGGACAGGGCCAGGTCACTGACGGCACCTGTCGTCGGGAGTGAGAGGTGTTGGGCAGTGTTGATTATGCTAAAATCTACCAGGAATTTCAGGGCTTATTGGGTAAGCTGGTCTTCCTTAGTAATACATTAATTTGCTCATTTCTTCCATCTCTTGTTCAGCCATTCACCAAGCAGCTACGGAGCACCTCCTGACTGCTGTGTGCCAGATGCTGCAAGAGTCAGAGGAAGGAGTTTGGTCTGAAAGGCAGAGAAGGTCAGGAGGGGAAGTCCAGGCACTCAAGGGACCAGCACAAGCTTCCTCCGGGAGAGAGGGAACCTTCGTCGTGCCGAGGAGGGAGGAAGTGGGGTGGCCTGGCTGGACCTGGCACCCTCGGAAAAAAAATGGGGTGGAGACAAGGAGCGTCAAGTGGGTTAAGGGTGTCCTGGGGGACTCCTACTTTCGTGGGAAGGCGCTAACATGCTGGGTGCAAGGTCAACACTCAGTCCATTGTGAAGGTTAGAATTAGACTGTGATCTGTAAACAATGGAGAGCCATCTTTAATTTCTAAAGAGAGACGTGGTGAGTATTTGAGGAAGCCGCTGTGGTGGGCTGAATAAGGATGCCTCACCAAGGATACCTACATCCTTATCTTGGGAATATGTTACCTTGCAGGACAAAAGGGACTTTGCACAGGTGATTAAACTCAGGATCTAGGGATGGGGAGATGGTCCTAGATTATCTGGGTGGGGCTGATGTAATCATGGAGATCCCTAGAGGAGGGAGGCAGGAGGGTCAGAGGTCATGGAAGAGAAGGCAATGTGATGATGGAGGAAGAGACTGGAGGGGTACAGCCACAAGCCAAGGAATGCCAGCAGCTTCTAGAAGCTGGAAGAGGCAAGCAACAGATTCTCCCATGGAGCTTCCAGAAGGAACCAGCCCTGCTGAGCCTTGTCTGTAGCTCTGTAAATCTCACTCTGGATTTCTGCCATCTGCAACTGTGAGAGAATGTGTATGTGTGTGCGGCTTTAAGCCACGAAGTTACAACGGCAACACGAAAACCACCACAGTGGCTCTGGGGACCGCAGGGAAAATGGATGACGCTGAGAGAGCAGCAGGAGAGTAAAGGGCCACTGCCAGGTCACAAGGGTGGGGCCACAGCGGCAGGCATGAGGGAGTGATGGATTAAAGAGGAATTGCAAGGTCAGAACCCCCAGAACTTGGCAGAGGCGGGAGTGGAGTGAGGAGGGGGCGAAGCTTTGCTCAGGTTTCTGGTTTGAATGATGGAACAGAATATGATGGGGGGAGAAGGCAAGCCCGAGCTCCAGGCCCTCTTGCCTCCCAGGGTCAAGGCAGTGCTGACCCTGCATCTCCATGACAGCTGCCTTTCTCCACCGGGCTGACCCTCAACAAGGCTAGCGTGTGCCAGTGAGCTAATCCGGACAACCCACCTCGTCAAGAGGGCCAAGAGAGCCACCTAGGGGGCTGTAGGGGCCATCTGGATGTTGCCTTGGTGACCAGGGAAGGAAGGGAAATCCAGCGGGTGGGTAGGAAGAGAGGCCAGCAGTGCCCCCTGCCTCCTAGCTTTGGAATTGGTGCCGCCATAGCAGGGGAGGAGCCCACTCCGCCTGTGGATTTGAAGTCCATGTCCCGCCAGGGATGGGGAAGGCCACCTGCTGGGATCCACACAGACTCACAACAGGCTGGCAGCCACCACTGCAGGTTTGGAGTCACCCCTCCCCCATCCTTGTCCCTATCCCTCCACCTACAGTCTGCGCAGACACAACGGGGCCAGCCGGCCACTCCTGGGCTCCAGTTCTGTCCTCCGTCAGTCGAAACTGCTCCAAAAGAGGGACGCGGCACCGCTGTGAAGTGCTGATGACACAAAATTGGAGGATAGTAAATAAAAAGGAAGCACCCAGGAGAGGAGCCGAAAAGGAGACACACCAGCATTTATACAACTACGCCCAGAACCGTGAACACCCCCCTCACTGGGGGTGGGAGGGAGGTGGGCCAGGAAGCCATGGGGGAAAATGCAAAGGCCTTCTGCAGCCCAGAATAGTCCCCCCTGGGAAGAATGAACTGCCAGAGTCTCATTAGACAATGATAGGAAGTCAAACCCAAGTGGGTACAGGACTCCCCCCATCTCTAGACCAGGAGGACTTGAAAGCTTACAACCTTCCAGGAAGACAAGGCAGGGTGGAAGGGTTAACACCATCTGAGATGCCCCTGCATGCCTGGACCAGTGCTAGCTCCAGAGGGTGCAGGCTGGATAGAGCCGGATGGATGCTCTCAAGGAGCTCACAGGCCGCTGGGGGCACAGATGTGGAAATAAATGAGTGCAGCGAAGTCCTGGGGGACATCTGATGAAAATCTAGATGGCATATGGTGGGCACTGGGGCCGCTCTGACAGAGGGGTCTGTTCCACCTGGATGATTCAGAAAGTCTTCTTGAACAGGCGATTCTTTTTGTTTGTTTAATTGAGGTGAAATTCACATAACATGAAATTAACCATCTTAAAGTGAACGATTCAATGGCATTTAGTATATTCCTAATGTTGTACAATCACCACCGCTATGTAGTTCCGAAACGTTTCATCACCCCATAAGGAAGTTTTAGACCCACTGGGTGGCCCCCATTCCCCCTACCCCTAAGTCCCTGGAAGCCATCAATCTGCTTTTTGTCTCTATGGATTTACCTTTCCTGGCTATTCCACATAAATGGAATCCATGCAGCATATGGCTGCTTGTGTTTGCTTCTATTCACTTAGAGTAATATTTTTGAGGTTCCCCTGCATCGTAGCATGCATGTGTCAATACTTCATTCCTTTTTATGGCTGAATAATAGAAGAGGTGATTCTTGAGCTGATCTTGAAGAATGAGTAGGTGTGTGCAAGCCAGGGAGACAAAGGCGGAATGGTGTTCCTGGGAGGGGGGGGGATGCTGGCAAAGGCACGGAAGCATGGAACATCAAGGTCTCCTCTGGGGACCTCACAGAGGTCAGGATGGCCAGAGGGCTGCAGGGCAGCCAAAGATGAGACTGGACTCCAGGAAGGGCCTAGCAGGTTAAGGGGGCTCTGTGCTTGGGTAACGGGAGCCACGGAAGGCAAACCAGGGCGCCATATGACTAGATCTGCATTTTAGAAAAGATGTTCTGGCTGCCGTTTGGACCAGCAGAGAGATGAACTGGATGCTCCTGGGAGGTGTTTGGGTCAGGACTAATTCTGGAGCCATAGGGACACAGAGGAGGGAGCAGCTGAAACCCGACAGGCTTGGCCCACCCACCTTGGGTAACGGATATATAGGAGTCTTGGATAAGTTCTGGAAGAGATGCCTTGAGGGTGGAAATGGGGGAGATGGGCTATCAGCTCTGATGGGTGAGTTAAGTTTTAGGGTTCTGTGGGTCATTCAGGCGGGCCCCTCCAGCAGCAGCTGGTGGTACCTCAGACTAGGCCAGGAGAGGGGTCTGGGCTGAAGAGGAAGGTTTAGGAATCTTGCTTCATGTATTTTTTACAGCAGTCTACGTCAGAGAATGGGCATGCGCCCACTCTAAAGACGGAGAAACGGAGACTCCCAGAGATGAAGCCACACACCTAAGGCCACGTAGCCGATTAAGTTCCGGAGCCAGGGTTTGAATCCGTGCTTGGCTGGTTCCAAAGCCTCGGAGCTTTCCGTTAAGCCAAACAGCTTAAATTCTTTCCTTGCACCTCCTATCCCTCCCCCCAAATCCTAAATTCACCCAGCACTTCCATGGGAAAAGGAATATGGGCCTGAACGTGCCACAGAGCAGCCATTCTGCCATCTTGATGTTCCACGGCAGGGGGCCGAGAGGGGAGAGGGAGGGAGGGGGGCGCTGTTTTCCAAGTAAACACTTAAAATTCCTGAGGATGCCCTGGAGATGCTGCTGAACCTGAATTAGACCCCAGCATCCACAGGGTGCAGCGGCCTCAGGTAAGGTAGCGGGGGAGCTGTCCCCAGGGCGGGGAGCTGGAACCGTGTGTGTCTTTTGGCAACACTTAAGGGCCCCCTCCAGCCTCTCAAGGTAATGGCATCAGCTGATCCCTCTCACATCACGTGGCCCAGCTTATGGCGCCACGGTGGGGAGGAAGATGCAAGTTAACAATTTCCCGGGCAAATCTGGGGCTTTGGGGAGCTTCTTAACTGGCAAGAATCAACCAACCCCAGAGGCAAATGAAATCCAGGCAAGAGAAAAACTACCCAAAGCAAGTAACTCGGGGATGTGATCGGATGTCATTCTAAGCAAGAGAGGCGATGGAGGAACCGTTATTTTAATGAAACGAAAACAGCACCTTCTCAGAATGTTTCTTTAAACGAGTCCAGCTTGCACTCTCAAGGCCAAACCGCCTGAGCTGCTGAGGACAAGGCTGGGAGCTGTACCACGCTGTCGTAAAACTTGCGTCTGTGTAATTCAGTGTGACCCAGCCACTCTTTTTCACAGAAAACCTGATGTGCAGAGGTCATCACACATCACTGGCTCGAAATTGGGAGCTCTGTGCCGAGATGGCCCACTGTGCTCTGAGCCGCCTCCTCTCCCGCCCCGCACTCAGCCCACCTCCCTGCTATTATGATTCTCCCTTCTCCACACACAATAGCTCCGTACAGTGTTCTGTCCCTTCTGAATGTAGGGAATATGGTGCTTCTTTTTGCTTTCACTGGGCTCCTCAGGTGGCTAGAGAAC
Organism: Lynx canadensis; assembly: GCF_007474595.2. Taxonomy (NCBI): domain Eukaryota; kingdom Metazoa; phylum Chordata; class Mammalia; order Carnivora; family Felidae; genus Lynx; species Lynx canadensis. The sequence goes on along the minus strand of NC_044309.1, from coordinate 126,457,365 downwards.
ATGTGACTGCCAGTTTTTCAGGCTCAGGTTCCTTTTCTTGGCATGCAGATATCATGTTCTGCAGCTGGATAATGTGGGGGGAAGTACTTTCAAAACCGGTATCCAGAACATTGTAGTTTTCATCCAGACAATTACTTTTTGTGTTTCTGGGAAAGCACGTTTTGTGACACGAGAAAAAACGAGAAGGAAAAATTCTCATTTAGTACAAAACATTACTTATTCCTAGGTACTATAAACTGGTATTTTTGCCTACTCAGCACCCATTTTCCATCCTCCTAGGAATGCACAATTATTTTCTGGAGTGGGGGAGGGGAAGTATGTTTCTCCCGATTCCAGATTGGTTACATGGCAAGTGTTGCCAATCAGTGTATTCTATTTCCTTGGACACAGTGATCCGGTTAGGTATACCCAGCTGATGTAAGGTTGATGAATTCTCCATTTTATTGAATCCTTTAAGGAAGACCTATCCTTTTCCTATGGCAATTGCTAGCTGTACGGTTCATTTAAGGCTGGAGCTGCTGGGGGCTACCATGTGAGAAATGAAGCCAAACTAAGAGATGAAAAGAAAAGTGACTAAATCCTGAAGGTAAGATCTGTGCTCCTGGAACCAGCCATACCTGAAACCTGTGTATGGCTATACTGTTTAGCTACGGGAGCCATGCTGAGTTGGGTTTCTGTACTTACAAGCAAAAGGATCCTGATTCCTGTAACCTGACACTATATTTTGTACAAAGGAGGTTTCAGAATTTCTCTTTTCATTTTTTAAATGTTTACTTATTTTTGAGAGACAGAGAGAGAAAGACAGAGCATGAGTGGAATAGGGGCAGAAGGAGAGGGAGACACAGAATCCAAAGCAGGCTCCAGGGCTCTGAGCTGTCATCAGAGAGCCCAACATAGGGCATGAACCCACAAGCCGTGAGATGATGACCTCAGCTAAAGTCGGACACTTGACTAAGCCACCCAGGCGCCCCTCATTTAATCTACTTGCAAATCTTGCTGGATCTGCCTTCAGAATATATCCCAAATCTTACCACTTCTCATCACCTACACTGCTACCATCAAGGTGCAAGCCACCAAGGCCTCTCACTTAAACTACTGGTGTCACCGTTTCCCTTCTTATCCCTCATAGCTGATTCTCCACTTAGGCAGGCAGAAGGATCTTTCTGCAGTTTCACTCAGACCAGGTCACTCTTCTCAGAACCATTCAACGGCTCCCACCCCACTTTGGATAAAATCCAAAGGCCTTCCATCTGGCCGGCTCCCTGTCTGACTCCTCTCCCATTACCCCCTCCTCGCTCCCTGAGCCCTGGGCAGGCTGGCCTCCTGGCTGGTCCTTGCTTGCGTCAAGGACATTCTCACCTCAGGGCCTTTGCACCTGCCTCTCCCTGTCTGCAACCCTCTTCTTCCCATATTTTCCGGCCTCTCTCTTTGCTCAAATTCCACCTCTTCAAGGCCTCCCTTTACCATCCCATCTAAAACAGCCCCCTCACTCTTACCCCCTGGCCTTACTTTATCCTGTCGCCTTTTCTACCACCTGACATTACATGTATTTCCGTTTGTACACTGCCTGTGTTCCCCCCCCCCCCACTGGACTGTAAGTTTCATGAGGACAGGGCCCAGCACAGTGCCAGGCATGTCGCGGGCACTGGGTAAACATTTGTTGAGAGTCCGAGTGAGGGCTGAGCAGGTAACGAATGAGCTTGGGCGATGCACAGCTTCTTTGGCTCCTCCATTTTCCCATGTGTGAAGGAAGCGACGGGACAAGATGTATGGTTTTCAAAGTACATTTCATCTTCAGGCTGAGTGGGGGTGGGGGGCACTTCGGAGCTGCCTCCCTGCTTCAATAGAGCAGCTCAACTTTTATTTTTAGACACTGGGGTTCCACAGAAGAAGCAAAGGCATACTGCTGTTAAGAGGTGGCTCCGATGGTCTTCTGGGTGACTTCAAGGCTAAGCTGGCAACTTTCCTCCCCCTCACATCATTCTGGCACTTTTCACATTGACTCTTAGCAGAAGAGCCTTGTGGTCTTTCTCCCTTTGCCTTAAATCCTGAAAAGTCTGAGCAGATTCTCTTTCTCTTCATTAAAGAAGCACGGAGGGGTTACTGTCCTCTGGCACCAATATATTATCTGGTCAGTACTGCCCTGGAAGACCCCAGCAGAGAGGTCCCCATGCTCTGCATGTTTAAGGGAAATCCCCTCCCTCCTCCTCACTTGGCAACAAATCTCTCCTTTTTTCTTTTACCGCATGCAATTTAGAGAAACTGGCAAATTTTCTCTAAAACTACGGAGATGTTAAGTTTTAACAGGAAGGGAAAATCGATGCGTGCATGAGGCTAATTAAAAAAGCTCTCAGTAGGACTGTGCTTTTGTCCTATTCTTGCACCTTCTCTTGGAGGCAAAATTTTCCTCCGTAGACTCAGCATATTGAGAGATTCACCTGGGGGAGAAAAAGGCTCAGAGTAAACCTCAGACAGTAACCCTCCAGTGGACCTTCCCCAGGAAAGGGGCTCTGAGACCTCTCTTCTCTTTGAAAACTCGCTTAGAAAGTTGATAGAAGAGACAAGAAAAATTGGTAGCCAAGGCTTATGTAATCTGAGCAATACTGATTCAGGCAGCTCCAGTGGAGGATTCCTACCTGTAGGGGCAGGAGGAGAGATGGAAGGCAGGAGAGAGAAGAAATGGGTGTGGCAGGGGAGTGGCCTCGATGCCTTTAATTAACCTCAATTCCCAGGCAGGTCTTTTAATCTGCAGAGTCCAAAGGAGCTTCTGAAGGTGAGTTAGTAGGCAGTCTTGGCTGAGACTCCACAATGGAGACCTCAATGGAGCCCTGGTTCCAACTCAGGAAGGTTCTCTCCAGCACACTGCACTGCCTCTCAGGACTTCTAGTCAGTGTCAGAGAAGCCAAGGATGAAGAGACTCAGGAGGGACGGTGTGGGCAACGGTCAGGTGCGGCAGAAAGATCAAGAAGGACATCACCTTAAACCTCACCACTGGGTTGGCAAACTGGGGGCCCCTGCAAGGGCATTTTCAGTGAAGTGGTAGGGGACCCTTGCCTTGGGCTCGACCCTTGTGTGGGGAAGACAGTGCAAGGTGGTTTCTCTGACATGCAAATCTGACCACTCTTTCTCTGCTGGAAACCCTTCACTGGTGTCCCTCGGCCAGCCTTCCAATCTGGCCCACAGGGTCTCCTGTGACCGCCCACTGTCACCTCCCTCCTCAAACGGACGCTCTATTGCTGCCATTCTGCCCGGCTCTCTCTGCTCGCCATGCTGTGTCTTGCCTTTGTCCCCGAGGCTGCCTCTGCCACGAACACCCTTCCCCCAGCTCCTCCCCAGACTCTGTTCCTTCATCGGGTCCTCTCTTGTTCTTGCCGCAAGCGTGCAAATGAGTGTTCTCTGAGGCCTCAAGTGCTAGTAAATCTAGACCGCAAGTTAATGAGGGTGATAACGAAGTTCACTAACATTTACCCAGCACCTCCTCTGTGCTAGACTCTGGTCTAAGTATTCCTCGTGCAATAACTCACTCCTCCCATCCCATATGGTAAGGCCACGTCAGCCCACAGGAGAGAAGCCAAGGCACAGAAGGGGTAAGGAGCTGAGGGTAACAGGATAGCGGTGGAGTAGCCACAGGGAGTGTTAGGGACTAAGTGTTCAAAACTCATATGTTGAATATGTTGAAGCCCTAACCCCAGTGCATTTGGGCATTTAAAGAGGTAATTAAGGTTAAGTGAGATCATAAAGATGGGGTCCTGATCTGACCGGATGAGTGTACCTGTGAGAAGAGACACCAGTGGGCTCTCTTCCTCCATGCCCTGCCACACTCTTACCCGGACCACCCCCTCCACCATCTGATGCCCAGGAAGAGAGCTCTCACCAAACACCAAACTGGCTGAAGCCTTCATCTTGGACTTCTATCCTCTAGAACTGTGAAGGAAAAATTAATTTCTGTTGTTTAAGCCACCCAGGCTATGGCTTTTCATTACGGTGGCCCAAGCTGACTAATTTAGGGAGCAACAAAAACAGAGTGTTCCAGGAAGTTCTTTCCAACGGGGTAATCTTTCAGCTGAGGCCTGCAGGGGGTGGTCACAGGAATACCTGGTGGTGGGGAGACCAATCCAGGCAGAGGAAGTAGCAAGTGCAAAGATCCTGCGGCAGGAACCGTGCTTGCATAGTGGAGAAACAGAAGTGCAGTGAACAAAGGAGGCTGGTGCTGGGAGGGTCTGGAGAGGCAGGCACGGGGCAGAGCGTGGAGGGCCTCTTCGGCCAGGAAACAGGATCTGGATTTTATTCTAAGTGCCCCCCAGTGGCCTGCACCAATCTTACAAGGAGACCAAGGAAGACAGAGCCTGGAGGAGTGGCGTAAGAGAGAAGTTCACAGAACAAACATCTCTCCCTGGCACACAGGCCACTCACTGCACACAGCCATGGAGGCCGTGTTCCACACAACTCCACGGGAGCAGTTCACCAGGGCTCTGTTGTAAATGTAGCCCCTCAGGCTGTGTAACCCAGTGACCCTGCTCATCCAGCCCTCCAATTTGCTTCTAAGAACAAGCGTTCTCAAAGTGGTTCTGTTTTATAATTAAATTCCAGCAACCTGCTCCCCTTAACTGCATTAAATTACCAGGCCATCTGCTACCTGGGAACAGAGGAGCAAAGAAACAGCCTGGGTTGGGGGAAGCAGAGTCCCCAGGAGAGGTCTAGGCACCTCCTCCTAAAGGCATTCTTCCTTATGCACATCCAATCGCTCCCGCCCAGCAGCACAGGGAGGGAGAGAAAAAAACAATCTGGAGAGTGCGGGCAGGTTTATTGACAATTCTGGTTGATGTGCAGACACCTGGGAATGGGTATGAGATGAGAAATAGGAACCTGTAGTTCCCATGGGCTCAGCTGTCTCCTGGAGGTGAGTATCTCAAGCCCTGGGTATGATTCTGTTCCGTCAGGGTAGTTCTGACAACGAAACCACTTTCCAATCCAACACCTGGGTGAGGTGTGGCTTCACTATGCAGACTGGAGGCCACAAGACACGGTCAGTGTCTCAGTATCCACTGAGCCCCTGTGCTGCACCGGGATGGGGTCAGTGCTGGGCTTCATTTGAAGGGAAAGCATGTTTCAGAGGGAACAGAAGAGCATGGTGGGGGGTGGCACTTGAGATGCCTCTGGAAGGAAAGACAAATGCAACAAATTCCTCAAATATTTGACTATGGAAGACACGGAGTCCCAAAGATAATAAAGTCTCAGCATGCTGCTTCCAAAGGGCTCACATTCCGCCAAGGGAGCAGGACCATGTTCAAGTACCATAAGAGCCGGCAGTACATCTGTTAACAGAATGATGCCCAAATGCCACGGAGTGAAAGAGATATGAAAGAGTAATTCTGTCTGGGAAACATAAGGGATGCTATAGACAGGAGCAAACATTTGACATGCCCCCAAAGGTCTAATCCAATCCCTGTAAAAAGACAGGTGGGGTGGGGTACCTGGGTGGCTCAGTAGGTTAAGCGGCTGACTCTCGATTTCGGCTAACAGTTTCTGAGTTCGAGCCCCACATCGGGCTCTGTGCTGATAGTGCGGTGTCTGCTTGGGATTCTCTTTCTCCCTCTCCGCCCCTTCCCTGCTCATGCGCTCTCTCTCTCTCTCTCTCTCTCTCTCTCTCTCTCTCAAAATAAATAAACTTAAAAAAAAAAAAAGACAGGTCGGGTAAGTGCAATAATGGGCCTCTAAAGATACCCATGGTCTAAGCCCTGGAACCTGTGGATATCTGACTTTACAAGGCAAAAGAGACTTTGCAGGTGTAATTAAATGAAGGATCCTAAGATGAGGAAATTATCCAGGTGAGTTCAGTGTAATCATAAGGGTCCTTATAACAGGAAGGCAGGAGGGGGAGAGTTAGGGAGAGAGAGAGAGATAGGATGTTGGAAGCAGCAGTCAAAGCAAAGCCACTTGGGAAAGACGGATCATTGCTGGCTTTGAAGATGGAAGAAGGTGCCACCAGCCAAGGAATGTAGGAGCCTCTGAAAGCTAGAAGAGGCAAGAAACAGATTTCCCCCTGGAGTCTGCAGAAGGAACACAGCCCTGCTACCCCTCACTTTTAGTCCATTAAGACCCACCTCAGACTTCTGACCTCCAGAATTGTTAAGGTGATAGATTTGTGTTATTTTAAGCCACGGAGTTTGCAGTGATTGGTTACAGCAGCCAAAGAAAACTACTACCGTGGGGAAGGGCATTCCAGACAGGAAGAACTGTGCACACAGAAGCACAGAGGCCTAATAGGTACAGTTGGGTTTAGAAAACCAAGCGGGGGACTTGGCCACATAGTACATGCAGGTTACATGCTGGAGAGGATGTTGAAGAGTAGTGGGGGCCTTTGAGGCCATGCCTGAGATCTGGGAACGTGCTGTGTAAACATTAGGGAGAACACCAGGGATGTTTAAGCCTGGTTAGGTGGGCGGGGGGGTTGGGGGGGATGATCAGATCTATCTTTGAAAAAGACAACTCTAGTGGTGGTAGGGAAAATAGTCTGAAGGAAAAATGAGAAGAAAAGAACTAAATTAGCACCAGGAACCCCAACACCCATAACTTGTGGGTCATGGCTCACATCCAGCAGAAGTCTTGCTCCTGACAGGCTGTGGAACCTGTGGACAGGTGCGGATGGTACCATCTGACCCGGGAGTGAAGTCCAGCGTGGGCCAGGATGTGACGCCCTTCTTGTGGCTTCCTTACACCTACCATAAAGTCCACAAAACTTCCTGGAGTGAAGGGGAGTTCCTGAGAGAGAAAGAAGGGGGTGGGTTCTGGATCCTGAGACCGAGGAGGTATTGGCAAATGAGGAAGCAAACGCAGACACTTGGAGAAAATCACGGAGCAGCCACTGACCCTGAACGGGGGTAGGATTGGGGACAGCAGCTTTCCGTGGACACTGGGCTACACAAAATGGGATTCTGGGAAAGGTTTCAATTTTTTTGTTGTTTTATTTATTTTTGAGAGAGAAAGACAGAGCATGAGAGGTGGAGAGAGAGGGAGACACAGAATCTGAAGCAGGCTCCAGGCTCTGAGCTGTCAGCACACAGCCAGACACAGGGCTCGAACTCCTGAGCCATGAGACCATGACCTGAGTTGAAGTCAAATGCTTAACTGACTGAGCCACCCAGGCATGCCTCTCTAGGAAAGGTTTTAAAACCTTTACTGCCTTTTTTTTTTTTTTTTTTAAGTTAGAAAACTACTGCTCAAAATCAACCCCACAGATCTCTAGCTGAGTATCTGGGCCTTAAGGGAGCTCAAAGTCTTGCCCAAGGTCATAGGAGGGAAATGAAGGGCAGAGATGAACACTCCTGCTAGCTCTCTGTAATGCCAGCTTTCCATCACGCCAACTCCCTTCCTGCCTGCCTGGTTTCTAGGCCACAACATGCCGTTCACTGCCCTTAGAATGTCTGCACCCCTGTCGCTCGTGGAATACCTACTCTGTGGGGGATGAGAAGTGTCCTCATCAATTCCAAACCCTGAGAATAAAAAACATGATGGCGAGGGTAGGTGGGCTGGCAGGGGTGGGAGGACAGGATGCGGGACCAGAGTGCTTTCCAATAGCCAGGCACTGATTTCTTCTATTTCCCTGAAAGGTCTCCTAGGATGAGCTGAGGAACTTTCTAGAAGTGTTTTCACAACTTTTCCCCACTGGTGGGTCCTTCCATACACATTCCGGAGAACTAGGTTCTGCTGGGTACTCGCATAGCTGGTTAGGCCTCAGGTGGGCCTAGGAATTTACACAGGTTCTGCCAGCTGTATCATAAGGGGAGGGGGTCTCACTTCTCAGGGGATTATCGTGCGAGCTCAGCACCGGGTCTTAGCACATGGTGGACACTCGGTGAGGAAGAGTAACTGCCACTGATGGAACAGGAGCTCTGTACGGGCACTGATAGGGTTTTCCACATATTACCCCTGTGAGGTTTAGAATAGAGGCATCTCCATTACACAGGCTAAGATACTGAGGCTCATAGAGATTTAATAATATGTCTAAGGTCATACAGTGAGTTGAATGGTGAAATCTATGAATGTAGAAAGAGTCTTTGCAGATGTAATTAAGTTAAGGATCTTAAGACCATTCTGGATTATCTGCAGGGGGAGGACACTAAACCCAATGACAAGGGTCCTTATAAGAGACAGAAGAGGAAGTGGCCATGTGAAGACAGAGGCAGAGATTAGAGGTCTGCTGTTGAGGCTCCTAGGTGGCTCAGTCGGTTAAGCATCCGGCTTCGGCTCAGGTCACGATCTCGTGGTTCATGAGTCTGAGCCCCGTGTCGGGCACTGTGCTGACAGCTCAGAGCCTGGAGCCTGCTTCAGATTCTGTGTCTCCCTCTCTCTCTGCCCCTTGCCCACTCATTCTGTGTCTCCCTCTCTCTCTGCCCCTTGCCCACTCATTCTCTGTCTCTTTCTCTCAAAAATAAAACATTAGAGGTCTGCTGTCAGAAGCCTGGAGCCACCAGGAGCTGGAAGAGGCAAGGAAAGATTCTCCCAGACAGCCTTCAGAGGGAGCACACAGCCTTACTGTCAACGCTTTGATTTTGGAGATCTAGCCTCCAGAACTAGGAGACAATACATACATTTCTGTGGTTTCAAGGTCCTGAGTTTGTAGTAATTTGTTCCAGCAGCCCAAGGACACTAATATAGGTCACAAGGCCGGGGGATGGCCAAGGTGGGTGGGTCTGTCTGACCCCAAAGGCCGCACTTTCAACCATGAATGAATGGATCCATGGCTGGATGGATGAATGCAGGAAATCTCCTAATAGCAGAATATCAATACGGTTTCAATGACAGGATGGGGAAGAGGGAGATCCAGCAGGAAAAATCAATCGCTAATTTCTTTGCCATCAGGTATCACAGTTGACCCTCTTAATTCTGCCTGTTCGTTCGTCATTAGGGGTCCTGTGCTCAATAGGAAGGGGAGAAGGGGCCAGCAGGCCTTGCATGAAGAAGCCATGCCGTGAAATGAAGATGGAAACACCTGCCTGAGCCAGACAACTAGCTGCTTGTCAGCTCTAATGTAAGGGGGTCACTCCTGGAAAGAGAACAAGAGGTAACACAGGGAGGTGGCCGGTTCCTTAACAAACTATGCAGCAAAATGAACGATTTAGTCTTCAAAAGGTCATAGGGGTTCATCCTCTTTGCTGGGGACTCCTTGCCCTCCTACCTCCTTCCCCAGGCCCAAGGGATGGGTGTGGTGCCTTCACGGCAGAGGAAGGGCCAGCTAGTGGGATTTCCTGAATTTGCTAATAGGTTCTCACACTACAGGTGCTCAACAGAAGGCAGGAAGAAATTGGACATTCCAGATCTCTTTATCTAGGCGTTAGCTCTTTTTTTCTTTTAATTTTTTTTTAATGTTTATTTATTTTTGAGACAGAGAGAGACAGAGCATGAACGGGGGAGGGGCAGAGAGAGAGGGAGACACAGAATCCGAAGCAGGCTCCAGGCTCTGAGCTATCAGCACAGAGCCCGACGCGGGGCTCGAAGTCACGGACCGTGAGATCGTGACCTGAGCCGAAGTCGGACGCTTAACCGACTGAGCCTCCCAGGCGCCCCTAGGCATTAGTTCTTGACATCACGCTTCAAAACCACACAGGTAATGGAAGGGGGGCTGAAGGACCCTTTTTCTTACTACAATAAACACATCCACTCTGGTGGATCTGCTTAGATTCTGGGCTCCGTTAGGACATGTGGGCCAAGCATTTCCCCAGGCTGCATTCACCTACTGCGGTTCCTGACCACAGACTTTTCCAATTTGCAGCTGGGCCTGCCTGAATTATTTCAGGCTCCGGAATTTTTCCAAACTCCCATTACTGGCTGGCTGTGAAACAGAGCGTAAAATGCCAGTCATTTTTTTTTCCTTTCAAATTCCATAGTCATCTGACATCATAACAGATTTCAAACTCAGTCAGTCTGGATTCAAACACCTCTTGGCCGGCTCTAAAGGACAAGAGGCAGCTGGGCATGATGCAAAGCCCCTTGAACTTGAAGTCACAAGGGTTAAAGATCAAATCCTAGCTCTGCCATTTATGGACAGCATGGCCCCGCCAAGTGCCCTAACCTCTGAGTCTCAGTGTGTGTGTTCACCCAGTAACTAGCTACTGAGCTCTCCCACTGTGGCCAGCACTGCTTTTCTGCCAAAGGAGGCAGCCTACCAACAAGAAAAAAAATATCAGATGGTGATAAGTGGTACTCAGACCATTAAAATGGGCAGTGTCAGAGACAATGGCCGATTGCAGCTTTAGATAGAGCGGTCATGGAGAGCCTCTTGGAGGAGGTGACATTGAAAATAAGACCCGAGTGTCAGGAAGCCAGCCTTGCAAAAGCAAGGGGAAAAGCATTCCAAGAAGAGGAAAGGGCTAATGCAAAGGTCTAAAGGCTGAACCACGCCTGGAGATCCAGATGGAAAACGTGTGACCAGAGCATAGTGTGTGGCTTAAGACGGTGACATATGATGCTGAAGAAAGGCAGGCACCAGGCTGTGCAGGATGACCAATAAGGTGCAGGAAAAAATGTGACAGCTTTTAGTTACATCTACTTCTGAATCTAAAGGCAGAAGGAAATCAAACTCAATCTCACCATATTATTGCTACTAGTGAAGGTATTTAATTTCTAAATGAACATACACAGAATGAGGGTACACGCTAAAATTATTTTCGTGGGGGAACACAATAAAAAAAGTTTAGATGTCACTAATTTAGGACTTTGTAAAGAGTGAGCAGTGGGATGGTGAGATTTTAAGGAGCTCTAATTGGGAGGGCGACAGGAGCTGGTTGATATTTTGAAAGTATCGCTCCCTACAGAATGGAGCTAACTTCCCTGGTCCATGTGACCCACACAGGGTGCTTAGAGCCCCCGCTAAGATAATGCTTGTAACACTGTTTTTATTGCTTACAGAAGGGCTGTCTGCATAGCCTGAAATGTGTTACGACTCTTACCAAATACCATATTATCCCTATTACTCAAAAGAGTCTTACAAAAACTGATGCTCATTGGAATTCAAAAATTCTACCGGCCGCCGAATTTCACGTTGCCCTCCACCATTGGTTGCCCACACCATTAATTGGTGTGTCCCCAGTACGGTTTGCATCTCTCTGGGCCTCGGTTTTCTCATTTGCAAACTAACAAAGAGATCTCGGAGGCCCTGCCCAGACCTTCTACATCTCTGTACTCCTCTGCTAATGCAATTTCATGACTGACATTGCCACGGGAGACACAAAACACAAATGGCTCTCCTTCACTGCCTCTTTCAACCTTGCGAGACTGAGGTGTTCCTGCTTGGATATATAACATCCAATGGAAGTGTGTGGACTTAGGCATCGGAGCAAAGCTCAGACCATGAGCCACGTGGCCAGGAGCATCTTATTTGAAGTTGCCAAACCTCAGCTTCCTCATCTGCAAAGTAGGGAGGTACGTCATTCTGCCCACCACTCGGGCTGTCGCAGGAATAAAACGAGGCGTTGTATCCAGTGTTAGCGTCGTGCCTGGCATCCAATAAGAGTTCAATAAATGTCTGCTGTTGATGGCGGCAGTAAAGGAGAGTAATACAGGGCCGCCCTATAAACACTGCCAACTGTTGTCATAAGGCCAATAGGTCCCAAACGACACTGAAGTCGCTCATCTGTCTCAAGGAGTCAGAGTTCACATCCTCCAGGCGAGCACAAACTGAGTCACTGCCTCTTCAGCTCACAGCACAATAGGCCACAAGGGAACTTGCTCCCGGCCCTCAGAACCACTGGCCGAGCGTGGCTGGATGGAGCTCAGAAGTTCATAAACCACTCCATCCATTCATTGAATTCAATCTCGCCCCACAAGGCACAGCAGATCAGTCCTGCGGGGCTGAGGAACACAGTGAGAGGAGGCTGGAGTCTGCACAGCTCCCTGGGGCCCTTGGGCTAGCGGACCCTTGACTCAGAGATGACGGGTCCAAGGCTCACAGTCCTACAGATGAGAAAAGCGAGGGCCGAGGCGTCCTAGCATTGAGTCTAGGTAATACACCCACGAGGTAGGCAGGACATCTACACAAGACTGAAAAACCAAAGCTCAGGCAGGAGCCTGGGACCAAGGCTGGCTTTGCCACTCAGGAGCTGCATGAACTTGGGCAAGTTATTTAACCTTCTAGTGCCTCATTGCTCCCATCTGCAAAATGGAACTCACGGGTTTAATGTAAGATAAAATACATGTGTAAAACACTTAGAAACAGTGTCCATCACTCAGTGCTCAGTAAATATTGGCTATTCCCAGGTCTCCCTAAAATCCAGTCTGGCTCCCGTCCCCCCGCCCCCACCCCCCCGCAATCTTCCCAGAGATGAGCCCCTGTCACTAAGAGTCAAAGAGCTCCCCAACCATTGCCAGTGTTTAAACCATTTCCTGACTGTCTTTAAATCTGCAAATTAGAAATGTCAACACATGCCTTGAATGAGCCAGATAAGGATGGGACAGCAATCCGCTGGACTCCAGATTTTAATAAAAGAAAAATAACCAACAATATCAATTTCTTTAAAAAAAACACCTGCTGTACAGTTTCCAAATTCCCGCTCTTTGCATCTCTCCCCTCTCTATGCATGTTGCAGTTAAATTACCTTTCTCGGAAAATCTCGGCCACACAGAGCACGCTTGTCTCCTTACAAAGCTGCACACATTTTTAGCATCCACTTGGGGTTTTATTGTGGAGAGTACAATACACAGCAAGAGACAGTTTATCATATTTGGTCGGCTTGCCCCTCATTTTTCCAGCTGACAGTTTTATTTATTCCATTGCAAGGACAGATTTAATGGAGGGGCGGGGGTGGGGAGAGGCATTCCTGGGCTTTGCCATCCAGCCCTCCTGCGCTCATCCTTCATTTTCCCACAGCATTCCTGGGAAGAAGATCCCCTACTATGTCCCCGGGGCAATGGGGGTGCAGAAAGGAAGACATCTTCTGGAGCAGCAACCCAATGAATGTTTCGGGGCTACTGTCCCCACCCAGGGGTGCCTGGGTGGCATGGTTGGTTAAGTGCCTAACTTCGGCTCAGGTCATGATCTCGTGGTTCGTGGGTTCAAGCCCCGCGTCGGACTCTGTGCTGACAGCTCAGAGCCTGGAGCCTGCTTCGGATTCTGTGCCTCCCTCTCTCTCGGCCCCTCCCCCAATCTCCCTCTCTCTCTCTCTCTCTCTCTCTCAAAAAAATGAATAAGACATTAAATTTTTTTTTAAAGAACAGAAAAATGATACCTACGCAAATCACTGCCCCTCACTGCAGTTCTTACACTGGCCCTCTCCTGGGGCTTCTCGGGAGGCCCAGCCGACCCCATTAATGCCCCTGATTCTCTCTCAGTCCTGCTTTTACTCACACCCCCTTTCGTGTGACTTTGCAGTTCCCGCCACTGAAGGACCAGAGTCTATTTCTCTACCTCTTGACTTTGGGTTTGACCATGTGATTGCTCTAGCAACAGAATGAGGTGGAAGGGACAGTATTGTCCCAGCCTAAGCCTTAAGAGGTCTTGCATGTTTGCCCTCCTGCAGCTCTGCAGTGCAGTGAGAGCTACCGCTCTCTCAGACAGGTCCCAAGACAAAGACAGAGGAAGCAGAGCCAAGCCCAGACCTCAGCAAGGAGCCACATCCTGCTGGACCCCCAGCTTAAAACGCACAGTGGCACAGTCAAGCCTAGAGTAGTTCTGCTACCTCCCCTGACTCTCATATACGGAAGCAATTATAAATTGTTGTTTTAAGCTACCGAGTTTAGGGTAATTTGTTACTCAGCAATAATTAATCGATCCAAGAGAGGAGGAGGAGCATCTGATCCATGTTAAGCCAAGCCTTGTACATACATCATCACATTTCAGCCTTCCAAGTGCCCGTATGAATTAGGTACCATTTTATGCCCACTTTACGGGCGAGTAAACTGAGGCTCAAAGAGTAACGTGTTCAAAGTCACGGGTAAACACTGTTCTCAATGCTTTACATTAACTTATTTTTATTTTTTTAAGTAGGCTTCACACCCAGCATGGAGCCCAACACGGAACTTAAACTCATGAGACTGAGATCAAGTCCGGAGCTGAGATCCAGAGTCTGATGCTTAACCAGCTGAGCCGCCCAACACACCTACTTTGCATATATTAACTCCTTTAATCCCCGTGACAGTGCTAGGATGTGGGCAATGTTATTTTATTTTTTTGTTTTTTATTTTTTTTTAATTTTTTTTTTTTTAACATTTTTATTTATTTTTGGACAGAGAGAGACAGAGCATGAACGGGGGAGGGGCAGAGAGAGAGGGAGACACAGAATCGGAAACAGGCTCCAGGCTCCGAGCCATCAGCCCAGAGCCTGACGCGGGGCTCGATCGAACTCACGGACCGCGAGATCGTGACCTGGCTGAAGTCGGACGCTTAACCGACTGCGCCACCCAGGGGCCCCGGGCAATGTTATTTTAAAGAGGAGGAAACGGGAAGGGAAAGGCTAAGCGACTTACCCAAGGTCAAGCAGCCAGAGAGTTGGTGTGAGTAGGACTCAAAGCCCACGCCCGACTGATTCCAGAGCCCGAGTACTGGAGTAACGGAGTGAGGGCCTAGTCTGGGAGTGCGACTCAGAACTCCTGCAGGAATACAGCAGGACTTTAAAGATCAGGGAGTGTCAGCCAGGAATGGGGGTGGTGGGCATCAGAAAGTCACCTATGGTGGTTCCAAAGCAAGGCCCGGAGATTCATGCTTACGCTCCGCTTGTTTATTGGTTTAGTGTCTGTCTTCCCCCATTAGGCTCTACACTCTCTAAGGACAGGGAGTCCTACCTGTTTTGGTCACTCACATACGTCCAGCGCCTGCAACGGTGCCTGGCTCCTCATAGGTGCTCACTAAGCAGGCTGAATGAGCAAATGAAGGAGCGCTCCGTGAACGGCGGCTGTGGATTGGCTGAGGCGACTCTGGCACTCTGAGCTGACTTTAGGCTGGGGAGGCTCCTGGGCTTAACAGCAACAAGACCCTGAATCCTGGGGTGATGGGCAACGTTACAGAGCGGGTGGGTAAGTCATCAGCTCCATTGGTGGAGTCCTGCTGGTGCCAGGCACCATACTGAGCACTCTGCATGTATGACCTCATAATCCTTGACACAACACCCTGGGACAGGTGCTATCACAACCCAACGGCCAGCCCATTTTACAGACGATGAGACTGATACCCAGGGAGGTTAAGTAACTTATCCCCCAGCTAAGAAGTGGCAAAGTCAGTATTGGAACCCGGGAGTATGTATGACTCCTTCCCCCACCCCCCACCCGACTTAACCACTACCTGACCCTGCCCCCCACCCCCCCCCCCCCGCCATACACAAACCAGAGAGGGCAAAGAAGAGAACTCCCAGGTCATCCAGAACATGCCCTCGTTCACAAATGGGGAAACTGTGGTCAGAGAGTGGAAGCATCACGCCCAACGCAGGGAGCTGGACCCACACCTGGATCTCTAACCGCCCAGTTCAATCCCTGCTTCCCAGGACGTGTGGAGAGCAGGCCCGCGGAGAGCAGGGCGACGGAGGAAGCCGGCTCCACCAACTGCAGGCGGGGAGGCCTTCCTTGGCCGGGGTCCATGCCAGCGCGTGTGTCTATTTACAGCATGCCCCCCCCCCCCCCCCAGGGACTGGCTTCCCTTCCCGGTGTGAGCTGGCGGGTCAGACGCCCGCCTTGGCTCTGGCCCAGACTGGAGGATTTCACGTGTCTGCCGTTAATACTGCTCTCCTGCGGCCGCATGGCCGGACGAGCCAGGCAACTGTGCCAGCACTGACCCCTGGCCAGTCCCCGACACTTGGATGGTGGCTGCCTCCAAGAAGGGATGAGGCTCAATAAAGGAGATGTGCCTAGATTTAAAGGAAAATACAATAGGGACCACTGCCACCCTTTAATGGCTACTTACTATCCGATCCTTACGAGGACCCGGATAGGCTGCTGTTATCATTATCCCCATTAAACAGACGTGAAGAGCCGAAGTCACGCTGCTTAAGTAATAATCAGCCCTTAGTGTGGGCCAGGTACTGGGCCAAATGCTCTGCATGTATTAAGTCATGACAACACCACAAACACACCCCGCTGTCACCCCCACCATCCAGACAGGGACCCTGAGCTCCGAGAGATTAAGTACCTTGCCCAAGGCAGCAGATAGTAAGTAGAAGACCTAGGCAGCCTGATTCCTAACCATCAGGCTCTCCTACCTCTTGCACCACAGATGTGGCAAAAATCATGGCTTAGTGCTCTGATTACTAGAATTTGGGAAACACAATGGCCCTGGTCCATTGTGGCCACTCTGGTGACCCCACCTCCTCAGGGTCATCCTGAGATCTGCTCTGTCCCAGCCCACTCATGGCTGACTTCTTTGGGGACCCTCCACCCCAACACTAATACAACCCCAGCACACAGGTCCAGACTCTCCTGGGGCTTGCTGGTGGGGAGTTCAGGGCTACTCCTCCAGACCTTTGGTAGCCGAAGCTGGGAGGCTGCCTAGTATCTAGTTGGAGCGTTTTTTCGTGTTTACTTTTTTGTTTATTTATAACCGCCAGAAGCCTTTAATCAAAGTCTCCCACAGAAATCTGATAAACAGAACAAATAACAAGGTCACTGTTGTGGGATCATAGGATGCCAGGAGTCTGTGGAACCCACTTTGAAAACCCTTGCTCTGTGCCAACCCCTCGCTTTAAAGACAAGAACACCAAGGTTCAGAGAGGAAAACTGATTTGCCCAAGGTCACTCAGCAATGAGGAACCCAGCGAGGACCAGATCGGGACCACCTGGGCAGGGGGGCCAAGAGCAGGCTGGCAAAGCCCCAGATGTAGCCAGGGGGAAGCACGAGGGGCTAATGACCAAGGAGCTGGGCTCTGGCACCCCAAGCCTGGGTCCAGATCACAGCACCACTGCTTCCGGTGGTACGTCCTTAGAAGAGTTATTCCCAGGGCTTCATTTTCCTCTGTTGTAAAATAAAATTAATACCACATACGGTTGTTTTCAGGGAATGAATGAGACAGAGCATTTCCCAAGACACTGTTACATAGCAGGGGTTCAAGAAACATCAGACCATGGGGCGCCTGGGTGGCTCAGTCGGTTAAGCGGGTGACTTCGGCTCAGGTCATGATCTCACGGTCCAGGAGTTTGAGCCCCACATTGGGTGCTGTGCTGACAGCTCAGAGCCTGGAGCCTGTTTCAGATTCTGTGTCTCCCTCTCTCTGACCCTCCCCCGTTCATGCTTTGTCTCTCTCTGTCTCAAAAATAAATAAACGTTTAAAAAAAAAAAAAAAAGAAACATCAGACCTTATGAGGCCTCTCAGGATGGAGCCCATGTACACTCATCAGTTAGTTCAGGGTCTGTCTGTCTTGATCTCTGTCTCTCGCGCACACACACACACACACACACACACCCCTGTGGGCCAGTTTAGCCCACCCTCTGGGGAAGAGACTGCTTCCCCTTCACGGCTTCAAATGGATCCTTTGGAAGCTGTGATCCTCAGCTTTCTGGGCCAAAGAGACTTAGCTCTATCTAGAGGAATCATCAGTATTCTGGAAGGGGCCTGCCGCCCCGCCCATCTGCTGAAAGATCTGGCTGCAGTGTGGCCCTCGCCTCTGTCTTTTTGCAGGGGCTTCTGATATCCCTGACACACGCAGTTTTCCATTTTGCCAGTCCTCTCACTTCACTCCTCCTCGAGACCCTGAAGGCCCTTACAGCGGTATGCTATCACCCCAGCCTCTGGTCCTGTATCCCCTCCCTTGAAAAGAAGCGAAGAGTGAGCCCCCTTCAGATGCTCAGCTATCGTCACCAGCACTGGCAATGCTCCACACACACCCCGGCAGAAGGGTCTGCAGCAGCTGTGTGCATCTTCAGAAGGGCGGGCCGTATGAACTTGTCACAGTGTGTGCAGAGTGTGATGGGCCCTCCCTGCCCAGCGCTCCTGGACAGCAGAGCATGGCACGTTCACTGCTTGCCCGGTCTCAGCTGGCGCTCCTGGCTGGTCTGCCCAGCCCCACCCTGGGACACACACTTGGTTTCTTCCATCCATGTCAATCCTCATGGACACTGGCGGGTAGCAGCCTCCTCGAGGCATCCGTGGACTGAATGTCAGGCTTTAGGTGACCCAGGTCTGAGAGGCCCACGATGTTGGCTGGGGTGGCCCAGGGACAAACAAGGTCCCTTCAGAGCACCCCTATTCCATGACTGTCTGTGGCGAGGCTGGTCAGGCACGTGTTCTTTGGGAAGAAGAAAGGAGCATCTTTAATTAAGTGGATTCACTCCCCTCCCAGAGGCAGCCACCACTGGACAGTGGTATGAACACAGGCTCTAAAGTCACAGAAATGTGGGTTCAAACCCTACCTATCGGTTTCATGTCCTTAAGCACGGCACTTGGCCTCTCTGAGAATCTCACAGAGCCCTGGGAAGATTAAGAGAGATCGCGGATAATGGGTATCTAGCCCCTGGGACAGAGCCCGGCACCTGGTGGACCCTATCAGATCATAAACCCTAGTTGTCTCATCTCCCTTGGCAACAATCCCTTTCATGCTCTTTGCCTGAATGCACAGAAATATCAAGGGCAGCATGAAAAGGAGAAGATGCACAGTAACTTGTACATGATTACATATACAACATTATTCCCAACAGCCCAAAAGTGAAACAACCCAAAAGTCCATCAGCTCGTGAATGGAAAACGAAGCGGTGGTCTAGCCACACAGAAGAATATTATTCAGCCAGAAAAAGGGGTGAGGTTCCCAATACGTGCTACAACACGGATGAACCTTAGAAACAAGGGCCAGGAGAAAGAAGCCAGAAGCCAGAGGCAACATGCTCTATGATCCCACTTGCACAAAATGTGCAGAATAAGAAAATCTAGAGAGACAGAAAGTAGATTAGCGGTTGCTAGAGGCTGGGGGAGACTTGAGACGAAGATCGCTAATGAGCCTGGGGTTTCTTTCTGAGGTTATAGAAATGTTCTAGAATGGGACAGCAATGGCTGTGAACATGCTACAAACAACTTAAACGATTAAAAAGAAACCAAAAAGAAGAAAATGAGGTCAAATAAATGATGACAGTTTCTATTTTAAAACAACAAAAAAAAGAGGGGCACCTGGGTGGCTCAGTTGGTTAAGCGCCTGACTTCGGCTCAGGTCATGATCTCACAGCTCGTGAGTTCGAGTCCTGCGTCGGGCTCTGTGCTGACAGCTCAGAGCCTGGAGCCTGCTTCAGATTCTGTGTTTCCCTCTCTCTCTGCCCCTCCCCCACTCATGCTCGCTCTCTCTCTCTCTCTCTCTCTCTCTCTCTCAAAAATAAACATTAAAAAAGCAACAACAGCAAAAACAAACAAAAAAAAAAGAAACATGGTTATGTGCATCAGGTACAAAGCTCCTGCTGTTAGGTGACCATTAGGAGGGCATTAATCTACCAATTCAACTAAAAACACAAACCATTTATTAAAGTTCTACCATGTGCCAAGCCTTGGGCAAAGCGGACTGAGAGGCAAGGTCAGACCACCTGGAGGGCCCTCAACCAGCTCGGAGTCTAGTGGGTGGGGGGCACTTTACACAGTGCCATGGCTGTCACATAAATGTAGTCATGGGTGATGTGCTGTGAGAGATCAGAGCAGAGGAGGTGGAGCTTCCCCCTGGGGAAATCAGGGAAAACCCCATGGAAGAGGCAGTACCCCAGCTAGACCTTGTAAGTAGAATCCGGACATAGTAAAAATGTTGCGGTATTCTAGGCGAGCAGAGGCCCCAAGGTCGGAAAGGAGGAGGAATCTATGGGGAAAGAAAAGCCATTTGACTGGGCAAGAGGGTGTTGGGGGTGACAGAGACAGCGGGAAGCCAGGTTGTGCAGGTTACAAAAACAACAGCACACACACGAGCAGCCACCATTCATGGGGTGCTTACTGTGGGCCGTGATTGTCACAATCACTGTGTATAGATGAACTGTAATCGTTGCACTAACCCTCGGAGGAAGACAACGCTCTCATTCCCTGATTTATAGATGAAAAAAACTGATGCACAGAAAGGTTAAGGATTTTGTCCCAGGTCACATGAATGAAAAGTGGCAGAGCCAGCTGTCCAACCCAGAGCTGATGAAGCAGTGTGTAGTCTCCTGAGCCCTCCCTCTGACTAAACAGCTGAAAACAGCTAGGATCCCAGGGCAGACATTATGGCTGTGCAGCTTGTGCACTACACAATTCTAGAGGGCACCATGCACATAGATCACACTGTGACTGGTACCTTCTAGAGTTGTGCAGTGCACAACCTGGCCAACTGCATGCCACGGCCCAGACGGAGGTGCCTCCTAAGGCTGATGAATCATATCAACATGTGATCTACTCCCATCATTAACTTCCACTACTAACATCACTCCCGAGATCTGCTCGCCAAAGCACAGTGTTGTGGCAAAACAGCAGGGCCCCAGCTTCACACCAGCCTAGGTTTGCACCCTGGTTGGATCTGCCATCTCATGCTAATGTGAGGCCTGGGGAAGTAATACCAGTGCCTTCCTTGTGGGTGGCTGTGAAGTTTATACGAGCTCAGACACACAAACGATTCCTCAAACACAGCAGGCATCTGGCACATTGTAGCCACTGTGATGAATAAGGCTTGCAGTGGGGACAGGGCGCCCCGATCTAGGTCGCCCCAGCCAGGGAAGAGGCGGTGCCATCCATCAGGGCCGGCAGTGGCAGTGAAAAAGCGCCTGCCTCCGATGCGCGTCACAGCACCATTAATCAGTGCTCCCCAAACCGGGAGAAAAACTGGGTAGGCATTATTCCTAGAAGCCAGAGGAAGTCCCAGGAGAACCGAAATCCAGCAAGTTATTCACAAAACACTCCATCTTTCAGGATACTATGTGAGCTGCTAGAGTTGCTTTCAAAGGCAATCTTGAGCAGATCTGTGTCTATTATGCATTTTAAAGAGATTGGCGCAGTGACAGGGAGGAACTCACGAGAGGCAGTGGGGCGCGGGCACAGCTGCTACACCGTCTTGAGGAGAAGCTCTGTCTTCACAGGGCCAATTCCAACTGCGGTATCGCTGGTTACTCTCCCTCTGCTCACGAGAATATGGAAAGATTCTGCCGTAGAAACGAGTTCTTTCCAGCAGACGGGACACGGATCATTAAAATAAAATCTGGTTGCCACTGAATTTGTTTTCTACACCGATTCCAAAGATTCCGGCCATTTTATTGGGCCCCCTCTGTCTGCATACTTCTGACTTGGGGAGGGGGCCGGGAAAGGGTCCTCTCTCGCTGACATCCTTAGGGTTCCTACTAAACATGCTTGTTAGGCACTGTCTCTGCACTCTGGGATCTGGGATCACAAATGACTCTCTATGAGTCCTCACAGACCCCAGCCTGGGCCCCTAGAGAGCTGTATTTTTTTTTTTTAAACAAGAATGTAGCTACATTGATGGAGGGTTTTGTCAAGGGTAAGGGGAATAACGTTTTTAAGGATCAACTGCTGGTGAGCATTTTGCAGACACGACCTCATTTATTCTCCCTACAGCCCTAGGAGGTATTAGTAGGTATCAGTAGGCCCATTTGAATAATGAGAAAACCAAGGCCCACTGGACAGGTGAAGGCACATCTGGGCAGAGGTAGCTGGTAGGCAGGTGGTGCCCATCCCCCAAACTTTCCATATGGATTCTGGAAACAGACAGCCTGCTTAAACAACCCACCGCATTTCTGGCCTGTGTTGTGCCAGGCACGGAAATATCTAGAACCAGGAAGGCTTCGGCAAGTCCAGATCTGTCAGTAACAGACTATGGGTGATGTGCACATCTCTCCACCCTCACCAAGCCTTGCTTTGCTCGTCCACCAAATGGAAGTTAATGGGACCCACCTCACAAACATTCAGGAGGATTTGCTTACATCTGTGATCTACAGACCATGCCTGGGACATGCCTGGGGCATTACAGGTGCCACACTGAAGGTCATCCGTGTAAGCAGAACACGTGATTTGCATCCAAGGCTCACAGGGGCTCTGGAACCTGGAACAAATTGAGACGAAGGGGCAAGGATCCATGCCTAAGGCATGTTGTGGCTGGGGTCCACCCACCCTGCTTCCCCTCCCAACACAGCTTGGGAAGGGGTGAAACGTGGCAAATGAGAGACCCAAGAGCCACAGCTATCATCCTAGAAACTGTTGGCCCCACATTTCCAATCCATGGGGCTGGCCATGAAGATGCAAACCCAGAAAGAGGAGGTATTTAGGGGTTAGTAGAGAGAACACGATGTCACTAGTTAGGAATTCTGTCTGCAAGGCCTTGGGGTAAGGTAAAGCAGGGGTGGGGGTGGGGTGGTAGCAGGCACCCCCACCTCTCACCAATCAGAATCCTGGGGGAGGAGGCAGCAGCTTGGGGTGCTGGTCAGAACTTGAGAGAGGTAATAAAGCAACGTGTGGGGAAGCTGAAGCTCGGCTGAATCACTGAGAGAAGCAAGCTGCAGGACTGAATGGCAGTGAAGAAGTCCCAGGGGGCCATTCGGAGCCCAGCGGGTGTGGCCGGGGGAGGAGAAGGACAAGGAGATACCCATCCCGAGGGCCTTCCATTACCTCACTTTATCCTCAGCACATCCGGGGGAGGCAGCTGTTACGAGGACCACTTTACAGACGAGAGAGCAGAGGCTCGGAGAGGTAAAGATGTAGCCTGTCAAGTAGTAAAGGTGGGCTTGGAATCCAGGCCTACCTTTCTCCCTGGCCATGCTTTATCACGAGGGAGTGTAGTTAGTAGTTAAGCACACGGGCTCCACGTCAGGCTGCCTGGGTCTGCCTCCCAGCTCTGCCGTTCAAAGCTGTGTGGCTTCGGGTAAGTGATTTAACCATTCTGAGCCGCACTTTTCCCAACTGTAAAACAGGGATGGTATTCATAGTACCCCTCTCCCAGTATTGTTACAGAGACTCAGTAAAGTATGTCAAGTAGTTAGGATGTCAGAGGAAGGCTGCAGTTGGTGGCTGTTTAATAGTGACTTTCTTACTCTCATCCTCACCAAGACTGGCTTAAGACTCAAGACAGGGCCGAGCCAAGGCTCCCAAGGACCTGGAGAGCAGATGGGGAAGTAAGGCAGGAGGAACACAGGCAGGCGTCTCTGAGCGGCTATCACCTACTGTGTAAAGAGAAGAGGCCGAGGCTAAAACCGCTATGCATGTGGGATTAAAAAAGGAAAGAAGAATCCTTTTATACCACATTATTCTGTTTATTAGGTTATTCTTTTATAGAGAGAGCAGTGGTTCTCAGACCCTCGGATTTCAGAGATCAGGAATTTCTCCCCAAAGTAGAGAGCAGTATTAGGGACCAACTTTGAATCATATCAAAATGACAGAAGCAACCACTAATTAGTATCACCATCGTTTTGGATTTTTTAAAGGACATTGTTCGCATCAGCTCAAGATCAAGCACCAGCCTTCAAACTGTACAGATTTTGCAGGGTTTTTTGTTTTTTTTTTAACCTTATTTCTGTCTCATTTTGTCACAGACGGTTGAGACCCTTGGGCAGGGACCTGTGTGCAGGCCAGCGATGGGGCGTTCCTGGTGTTGAATATCCTCATCCCGCCACTGGGAATACTGGTGGCTACAGAGGTGTCTATGTCCTCTAATTACTGAGTGTTAATGTAATCAGCAAAGCGGAGAGCCAGCTGGAAAGGATGGAGTCTAACATCCCGCAAAGACAGACAGCTAAATAAGTCATAGGGCTTGCAGACAGCCTGGCTGCCGGGGTTATGTAATCACCTCCCCTTGGCTCCCCTTCCGTTGGTCTATTTCTCCATTTGGCCTTTTTTGTGCTTTTGCTTTTGCCTTCTGAGGCCGAGGCTCTACAATAGGCAGAGAAAATATTGGACATGAAAGAGAACCCATTTGGGAACATGGTACAGACAGCCACCTCATTTGTCTTCAGGCTCAGAACCAAACCCCAGGTTTCCATGGGAGCTGGGATGTGGCCACAAGAGAAGGCCTGGCTCTGCGTGGTCCGGCATGTGAATGTGGCATGGCCGGCCACGGCCTGACACACGGCAGGCAGGAGGCAGGGGATGGGCCTTCCCAGATGGCTGGTGGCTCCTTGACAAACTCAGTCAATGCATTTTAATTTGACCAGGGCCTTTCGAAACAGGGCTGCGGAGGGAGGCAGGAAGTAATCATTCTCTGCCAATCCATTTTCCTCTGGGCACCGGATCTACATGTAAAGAACCAGAGGAAGGAGATCGGCTTGAGCACGTTCCCAGCAGTCAACTGGGTAAAGGCCACTCCGCCAGGTAACACCAGTGCAGGGGTGTGAGTCTCTCTGTGTGCTCTGTGCACCCCCAAGTAACAGTAACGACAGTAAACGCGGGAGCACTGGCCACTTCCCAGGTACTGGACATGCCGCTTTGAACGCTTTATCTCACTGAATTCTCACCCACCCTGGGAAGTAGATCCTGTGACCATTCCCCTTTCACAGAAGAGGAGACTCAGGCTCAGAAAGGTTTGGTCCAGTGGGGTAGCCATATGCATGCAAACTGACACAAATTTCACCATACCAGCTCAGCGAAGGAACGAACAAAGACAGGGAAATAATGATTCCGCATGTCCAAAACCCATTTGTACATAAGGGGTGCCTGGAGTGCTTATTAAAAACACAGAGTACTAGGGTGCCTGGGTGGCTCAGTCTGGTTGAACATCCAGCTCGACTTTGGCTCTGGTCATGATCTCACGGTTTCATGGGTTCAAGCCCCGCATCAGGGTCTGCACAGCTTGGGATTATCTCTCTCTCCCTCTCTCTTTCTGTCCTTCTCCCACTTGCGCTGTCTCTCAAAATAAATACATAAATTTAAACCACACACACACACACACACACACACACACACACACACACACACATACACACACACAGAGTCCTGGGCCCTGACCCAGATCTACTCAACCAGAAATTCCAGTGGAGGGGCTGGTAACCTGTCTGGTTAAGTAAGTGTCCCAGGAGATCTTATCTGGGGGTGCACACTGAGGTGTTTATTACACACATATTAGCAAGTAAGTTAATGTATATAAAGCATTTAAAATGGTGCCGGACACATAGTGTTAGCTGCTGGAATACTAGTGATATGATGACTATTGTCATTTTGGGCACAGGTGATTCTGCTCAGTCTTCAGTCGATGAGCTCATGCCCAGAGTACAGGGGAGATGGGCATCTTGAGTCTGCTGCTTCCTCCAGGGATCCCAGCAGCTCAGACAGTCTCCTCTCTTGGCCCTGAGTATGAGTCCACTGTTCAAATACACAGGCAGAGCCAGATTCTAACACTGGAGGGAATGGGTTTGGGGGTGGCGAGCCATGCCCCTGCTGGGGAAGCCTGTTTCCACATGGCTCCTTTCTTCTCAACGTGTTTATTTTTTATTTTTGGGACAGAGAGAGACAGAGCATGAACAGGGGAGGGGCAGAGAGAGAGGGAGACACAGAATCGGAAACAGGCTCCAGGCTCCGAGCCATCCGCCCAGAGCCTGACGCGGGGCTCGAACTCACGGAGCGCAAGATGGTGACCTGGCTGAAGTCGGACGCTTAACCGACTGCGCCACCCAGGCGCCCCCACATGGCTCCTTTCCTGATGGTCTTAACAGGCCACCGTGTGACTTAAATATTGTTGAAAAAAGTCACTCTCAGAGCACGTGCTCAGTGGGCACCTCAGCACCCCTCCTCCCCAGCCAGCTGCGCTTCTGTTTAAAGAGAACTGGTTTTCAAATGCATCCTCTATACACACACCCCACCTACTTCATCTGGTGCTCAAGCAAAGAAACAGCAATCTGCTCCAGCGACGGAAAAAAAGCTAGCTGTGATGGACCTGTTTTGAGAATGTTGTACCTGTACATTTTACTTTACAGACAAATGCAAGGGATTTTTCCAGGATAAAACGGACTCTCACTTAATACATTGATGTTAGACTTAATCTCCGTCATCCCCACCGCATATAATATAGGTCTCCACTGTAACTTGTCTGGGATCACAGAAGTCAATGCCAAGTCTGGTCTGCAGAGTCCAGCATGTTAAGGTTTTACTGAGTGTACTGATTCTTAGAAGGTACTGGGGAGCCAAACTGTGCTTTGTAAATTGCACAGAGCTGTGTGGAGCTCCCTGTTAAATAAGTTCTGTGCTGTGTGAGTTTAGACCCTCTGTATAAACTGTAAACAACCACCTAGCTCTAGTTCCCCCAGCCCCGATTTATTGGTCTCCCAAGATGCACGCACTGTATTTTAAAGAGAGACTGAGCAGCATGGGAACTTTTCAGCCACATCCTGAAATGCAAGAACCAGAAGCGGGGAATGAAGAGACGTTTCTGAAAGCCTTGGAGCAGAGGCAAATGCTGCTGCACAGGGAGATGGCAACATGAAATGCAGTCCCTTGGAGTGGCGCAGGCAACCAGAGTGCTTTGCTTTTCAATGGATGGGCTCTGCTCCTGGCCTGAAGAGAACCCATCCTGGGAATCTACCTCCAGCCTCCTCTTTCAGTTGGAAAATGCTAATCAGTCCTGCCAATGAGCTTGGAGACTCTAAATTTTTTTCTGGGAGCCAACTTGTGCTGTTGTGCACATGCATTACCTAATCTCTGTGTGGATGGGCCTGCGGCCACGTGAAATTGCTCTGAAAAATGGCTCTATCCCAGTGAAGGCAGGCGTGCATAAACACCAGCTTCCACAAACAAACTTGGGACTTGCCTGCACACAGCCACCCACAGTGGTGTGGCATCTGTCACTGCTCAATGAGCCAGGCTTTCTTCTCCAAGTGGGGGCCCACCCCAGCCCCAACCCAGTGCCAGGGCAGACAGTTCACACAAGGCAGCCAGGCTAGATAGTAAGAAGTCCATAATTCATACAAAAGCCAAGAAAGCAGCAGAAGAGAGACAGCAAAGAAATGAAAGTCCTGGCCAATGACCCTGCTGTAAGTTCTCATAGTATCCTAGGCTTTTCTATCATAGCATTTGCCACAATTAGGATTTAGTAATAATTTATATCCATGGACAAAACAAAACAATGAGCCTAGAAAAAGACCCACATATACGTGTCAAATCAGTATAGAACAGAACTTGCATTACAGAACAGTATGGAAAAGATGGGCTGTTTAAACCAAGGTATTGGGACAAATGGCTTTCCTTAGGGGAAAAAAATTAAATGAGACCCCTACCTCACACCACACACAAAAATAAGTTCCAAATCAATTCACCATCCACATGTGACACTGAAACACAAACTTCAAAATTATAAGAAGGAAATATAAGAGAGTTTCTTTATGGTCTTAGGTCTTAACCAAGATAGGAAAATTATAATCATAAAAGAAAAGGTTGACCAATTTGACCATGACAAAGAAACCCCTAATGTATAAAGCCCAATGATAAGCAGTACACTGGGAAAAGGCTTTTGTAACATACGTAGTGGATAATCAGTCCCCAGGATTTATCAAAAGATTCCACACACACACACACACACACACACACAGGTAATAAAAGGGAAGCATCCCAGTAGAAAAAAAATGGGTAAGGAATTTGAATAGGTATTTTACTGAATAGAAGACCTAAATATCAGAAAACTTGGAATAATATTCAACTCTCTAGTGATCAGAGATATGCAGGTAAAGCCAAGTATGAGATGCTATCCCACACCCAATCAGATTAGCAAAAATTAAAAAGTCTAATAATACCAAGCATTGGTGAGAATGTGGAGAAGCAAGAACTCTCATACGTTGCTACAGTAAATCAGAACAAACACTTTGGAAAACAAGTCAGCACTGGCCAGCCAAGCTGCAGACATGCACACCCTATGATTCAGCAATTCTACTTCTAGGAATACCTCCCATGGGAGCCCAAGGAGAGGCTTATCAGCTGGATCACTGAAGCCCTGGGGGATAGCAAAGGTTGGGAATTTACAGAATAGCATGTGGCTATCAAAATCAATGAGCAGACTCCATGTTTCAACATGGATATACTGGAAAAACAATACTGGGTAAAAAAAAAAAAAAGTTGCAGAATACCACCTACAGTTCCATGTTACACATGTAAATGTAACACGAAATAGACCATCTGAAGGGCGCCTGGGTGGCTCAGTCGGTTAAGCTTTGGGCTTCAGCTCAGGTCACGATCTCCCAGTTTGTGAGTTCAGGCCCTGCATGGGGCTCTGTGCTCACAGCATAGAGTCTGGAGCCTGCTTCGGATTTTGTGTCTCCCTCTCTCTCTGCCCCTCTCCCTCTTGGGCTCGATCTCTCTCTCTCTCTCTCTCTCAAAAATAAATAAACATTAAAAAAAAAATTTTAAAGACCATCTGTCATTTATGAACACACAGAGAAAGCAAAATATAAAGACAGACTGTAAGACTTGCCCCAAATTCAAGATGGCTGCCTCCAGGGAAGGAAGGAAGGAAGGACCAAGGGTGACTAACGAGGAATTTCAGCTTTAACTAAAATGTTTCCCTTCTTTCATTTCAGAAAGTCATGCAAATATGTGAAATTCTTAACCACTGTTAATTCTAGTAGGGGGTTTTATATTCTCTGCACTTTTAATTACTGAAAAGAGAATTAATCCCCCAAATTAAAATTCATCACATGAGAAAAATCATCCAAGTCACTAGTGATTTCAGGAGTACATCCACCCCCCCGGGCAGATCCTGGGACTTTGTCTTGTCCAGTGCTCTGCACGCCCACCACAGTCTATCTGTGCTGAACGAATGAACCTTTCCAATGTGTTATACCTCATTCAGTCCTCACAACATTCTTAGAAGTGTCCCCATCGTACAGATGAGAAAACTGTGGTTTGGAATGGTTAAATGACTTTCCCAGGCTCACAAGGCTAGCAGATTTTGAACCTGGGTCTACAGGCATGGGTGGGGCAAGTTCAGGGCACACGAGAGAAGCAGGAATTTCGGGAGAAGGTGGGGCAGAGTGCATGAGTTGCAGGCATTGTTTTCCACTCTCCATGCGGATTAACTCATTAAAACAGCACGGCGACTTTATGAGGAATGTATTATTATTAATGTGCAGAAGACAATGAGGAGAGACAGAGGCGGACTAGGCTGGGTTGCATAGGGTTTGCAGTGCAAGGGCTGGGCACACTTGGCCCTGGACCTCCCAGGTTTAGGCAGGGCAGTGCCAGGAGGACCTGAAGGGGTCAGGAGCTAACAGGAAACATGTGTTTGCCCCAGCCAGGGCCACACCTTCAATGCTTATCCCCACTGTGGGACGGTGCCCAGGCCCTGGTCCTATCACCTCGGGCATCCTTCCAGGCCCAGCTTCCTGGTGCACATCACACCATGCTCCGAGTGTCTCTGGTCCACCCTTCTGTGAATTACTTATCCTGTACAGAAATGGGCACTCGGGAGACGGTGGGTGGGAGAGGGGAGGCAGCCAGGAATGAACAGCCATAGAGTAAGGGATGTGACCCAAGCTGGCCCCTGCTTGTGAAGGGGGGGGGAGATGTGACACTCTCACAGCACCTAGGGAGTGTGGCCAACTTGGGAGGCCATGGACACACCCAGAAAGATCCTCGGATGGGGTGGGTGGCAGCACCCACCTGACCAGGGTTGAGTGGGGGTGCTTGCAATGGAGAAAATGCTTAGACACACTTGGCACAGGAAGCTGGCCTGGAACAGTGCACAGAGCACCGCTCAACACGTTTAACACAACTCATTTGGAGCTACTGGCTGGGGTGCCGGCAGCACAGGTGAATGCCCAGATGGGTGTGTGCACTGGAGGGAGGGGGTGCCAAGGTCAGAGGCAAACAGCCTGGACCCCTAGACAGCATGAGCAGGGAACCTAAATGCCAGGTCAGGAAACCAAGCCCCAGCCTAAGCCCCAGCCTAAGAAGGAGCAAACCCAGAGGCAGCAGGGCAGAGAATAAAGCTCAGTAAGAGTGCAGGTAGGTGTTTGGGTCTGACAGGTGAGGACAATGAGAGCACTTCCAGAAGCCACCTGCTGATGAGGGTGGCAGTGGGCTGCAAATGCATCGGCTGCCTTGGTCAGACAGCAGGGGAGGACAGGTATGCAGGTGGGGGTGCTCAGAACTCCACAGAGAGGCCGGAGAGGAGAATAAGGACCCTGGTAAAAACCCCAGGACCTCTGCACAGAGTGGCCCTCCAGGGCTGGCCGCAGGGCTGCACTGGTTCTGCTGGGAGTCCCCAGGCCACCCCGACGGAAGTCCCTGGCCTGCCGCTATTTAGGGGAATAATGCTTTTGATGATCATCATCATCCTGGTGGTGATGACAACAGCTACCACGTATTGAGAACGTGCTCTGTGCCAGGCACCGTTCTACATGCTTCACAGGCATTAAGTTCCTTCGGCATTACGATCACCCCATGAGGAAAGTGTTACCTTGCAGGGAAAGAAAATAAGGCACAACAAGGTGAGGAAACATGGCTGGTCTCAGAGCCGGGAAGTGAACCCCATCGTTCGGCTCTAAAGCCCATCCCCAAACAGGCTGTGCAGACCAGCTCACAGGTGAACCTGCAGTGATGCTGTACCCTCGTTATCAGGGTGGCCGGGACCAGAACGGACAGAGATGGCGGTGCCAGAGGAAGTGCTAAGCCAACAGGATGCAAAACTGCCTAATGAAATGTCTTTTATAATTCTTAGTTCGACTCCAGAGCTCTGTCATCTATCACTCTGACCCCAGCTAAGTTGGTCATCTCCTCTGAGCCTTAGTCTCCCCCTTTGAGAAATGGGCCAACATGAGACATGTTCAACATCTACTGGAAGACTTATGTGAGATGCCCTGTACAAACTGCCTGCAGAAGACCCACTTTTGGGGGTTATTTGCAGGGCTTTGAGAAGCATCACTGGGTAAGTTCTATGCAAAAGGGCTCAATAAGCAATGGTTAAAAACCCTGGCTTTGGAGTCAGGCAACCTTGGGTGGGAATCTGGACCCCGCTTAGCTGTGCAACTTTGGAGAAGTGAATTCACCTCTCTGCGCTTTGGTTTAATCATTGACTCAACAAACGTTTATGGAGAGCCTACTATGACCCAGGCAACAGGCATGACTCTGTAAAGTGGGGCCAGGGAGGGGGGCTGTGAGGATTAAATGGCATCACCTCTGGGGAGGGCATCACCCAGTGCTTGGCCACAGTCACTGCCATTGAGCAGCTACCGTAAGTGCTAGAGCTCAGGGCCCCGTCGTTATTTTTTGTCTCCTGTCTACACTGCTACGGAGCACAAGAATGGCAAAAGGGAGACTCCGGATGCTTAGGGATCCTCATTTCCCTGGCTCTCCCTGGCAGCCCCCGCACCCTACGCACCTCTGCCGAGATGTGAAATGAGACCCAGAGATTGCCTCCTCAGCCCTGCTCCCTCTTCTTACTAGAAAGCAGTGTTGTTCCTGTGACCTCATTAGAACACCACAAAAGATTTATTTTTAAGATGGGAGCTGATGATTGCATTTTGCAGAGCAGGAGCTCCTGTCACTGCCTGATCCCCCTGCCCGGCACCCCTCAGGGAAGCATTTCCTGAGTCCCCCCCCCCACCCCCCCATGCCAATCACCAGCTTCTTCGACGGCTGCCGCAGAGGCACCGCCGAGGCCCTTGATCGGCACGTCCAGCACACCTGCTTCCCCTGTCGCCTCCCCAACGGTTCTTGCTCTGAAGACTGCACCCTGAAGGAGCCCAAATGCCTCCTGGTTCCCCATCTGCCTACTTCCTCTGGCCTTTTAGCGATCTGTCCACCGTGAGTCTGTCAGGAGCTTCCACAGGGAGGTAGAGCTTTCCTGAGTCAGAGAAAGCTCTGAGCCCGTAAAAAAGGCTGTGCCTTTTCTCTATGAACATGACCTCCACTTTTCACTTCAATTCAGTGCCTACTGTGTACTTGACGCTGGGCCCGGTTCATCGAAAGAACAGGATTCCTATCCTCATGGGGCATACAGTCTCGTAGAGGAGACGGGCTCTAATTAGGAACTAATCGGGCACCACTTAAGCACTAGTTAATGTGGAATGTTAACTAGTTAACTAGGAGTGTTGTTCATTCCTCCCCCACAAGCACCCAAGGTTTTGGCCAAACTTTTTTGCCTGATATCCCCCCACCCCCACCCCATGAAGAGCTCCTCAAAATCAGCCCTCCTTCTGAGGGGTGGTAAAGTCACTGAGGTGCCAGACTGCCTGGGTTTGAATCCAGCTCTGCGACTTTAGGAGCTGTGTAAACTTGACCAAGTTACTTCAGTTCTCTGTGCCCCAGTCTCCTCATCTGTAAAGTGGCAATAATGATGGCACCCAGATCTTTGAGTTGTTTGAGGGTTAAATGAGTTAAATTAAAACTGTAAGTGCCCTGTGTAGCACACGGTATATATTATACAAATTCAACTACTACTGCCCCAGAACTCAGACTTTTTTCTAGATCCCAGTCACTTTTCAAGGTCCACTGTAAGCCCCACTCCCTCCAAGAAGCACTACCTGAGGTTGCCAGCCGTGGACTCTCTCTCCATCCTCAGAAGAACCAACCATATCGGCACGAACCCGCTTCACTGCGGTGGCTGGTCTCCAGAGGGGGCGCTGACTGCTCTGATCCCCCTGGGGCCATGCCTTTGGTTAGTCTCTGCCCATGTTGCGTCTGGACAGGACTCTGGCTTGGCAGCTTCTGCTTCTGAGCTCTTGGGGTCCCTGAACCTCCACGTAAGAAGGCCAGCTACCATGTTGGAAAGACCACGTGGGGAAACCACGTGGAGAGATATATAGGAAAGGCCATGTGAAAAGGGAGCAGCCTTCTACCAGGGGAGGAGGACAGACACACGCTCCCAGGAGCCTCGCTGTCCTGCCTGACCTCAGACTTGGCAACCCTCTCCCATGAGGACATCAGCCATGGCAGTGAGCCATCCTCAGCGTGCCAGTCCAAGAGAGCCTGAGCTGTCTCCAGTCCCAGCTGACATCACTGGAGACAAGAACCACTGAGCTGAGCTCCATCATTACCCAGAATTCCAGGATATAAGACGGTTGTTGTTTTAAGTCACTATGCTTCGGGTGCTTGGTTACATAGCAATTAATAACCGATATATTCACTCTGAGCCGGAGTATGGGAGGAGACCCAACCCAGGAGTTTGAGTAACCACGCCAGTGTCAGAGCGCAATGTAAAGGAGTTCTTGTTGAGGGCAGGATGTCACTGTGGGGCAGTGCGTGGCCTCGGATGTCAAATGGCCTCGCTGTGAATCTGGGTTCTGTCAATTATAAGCCACGTGATCCTTGGGTATATTCCTGCTGATACCTGTTTTCTCATCTGTGAAATCGGATTATAGGGGTTGTCGTGAGCTTAAATGAGATGAAAGATACGAAATGCCTAATACATGAGAATTAAGCATTTTGAGCTACTGCGGGGGAGAGACTGGAACAGTCTGAGTGATACAGCTTCCTCACAGAGTTCTGTTTAATTAATTTTTCCCCCCAAATATTGTTGCAAATGTGTCAAGGTGAATCGCATTAGCCTCTGGCTCCGTTTCCAACCCCAAGCATTCTACAAAGCTGGCTTGGGATCCCCCAGGGGCACAGGTATAGTCCCAATTACCACAGGCCAGTTCCCTGCCTCTCACGTTGCTCCTTTGAAAAAGGAAATTTAAAAAATTGAACTCTGATGTTCAATGTTGATTCATTCCAATATGGAAAAACAAACTCTAAACGCTCTTCCTCCAAGGAACACAAAATCTGAGCAAACTCATCTGATCCTTGTTAAATTAATGTACCCACAAAAGGAAGGAAAAGCATGGGTCCTAATAACCCTCCCCATTGTCACCAACATGGTCATGAGCACCCTCTGTTTCTGAGCACTGACTAGCACTCTACAGCTGTCACCAGAGCCTCGGTGGGCCCAGGTATGGAGGCTAGGGCATAAGGAACGCCCCAACAGAGGAGATACTTTGGTGCTATCCAGATGACACTCACGCGGTCCCCAGCCCAGGACTGCAAGGAGGCTGAACCAGGGCTCAGGCAGGAGGGGGAGCACAGGAGAGGAGGGGAAGGAGGAATAGGAGGAGAAAGAGAAGGAAGGGGGAATCTCAAACTATTTGGTGAAACAAGGCCCTAAATCACAGGGGACAAAAAAAAAAAAGCAACAAAGCTCCTGTACGAGTGAGATGCTACAGGGCAGGCAGGCATCTTTTTCATCTTCATCTGCCCATAACTTAGCCAAGGCCTGATATACTGAATATTCTTGATATGTGATTGCATCGGCGCTAAACTGAAACCAATTGGAATAAGCCAAGAGCCCCCAAATCCCAGATGGGAGGGGCAGGTGTTGTGGGTCATTCAGAGGAAAGTCACTTCTGCCTGGTGGTCTAGGAAGGTTCCAGCGAGGAAACGCGCTCATTAACCTAGCACCCTGCCTGGCACAGATGCTTCTAGGTCCTTCAAGATACTGTTGAACAAATAAATAAATGGACTTTAAAGTGAGACACCTATCTTGTCCCCCATCTTTGCAGCACCTAGAACACATGTTGCCATGTCATTACTACATCTGCTGGTTCATTTCACGTGTCTCCCCACTGGACAGCTTGCTTTGCAAGCTGGCAAGGACCCTGCCTACAGTGTCACCACTGAGTCCTCAGCACCTAGCCTGACATTGGGTGCACAGTAGTTGTTTGACAAATACTAACATCAGGACAGACTGACCAAGGGACAGAGCCTGCCTACTGCCAAAGAGAAGCAGGAGGGACCTGTCTGCAACAGCAGGCTCGTGAATGTTTAAAGTGGGCTTGGAATGCAGCTGCCTGTCTTATCCACACCATCCCCTTCTGCATTCTCTCTCTCTCTCTCTCTCTCTCTCTCTCTCTCTCTCTCATACACACACGCACGCACACACACACACACACACACACTTCCCACTTCCTGTGACTTCTCAGCCACCCACCTGGGGAGGCCCAGGCTGCTGTGACACACCAAGGATATCACTGTGACATGACACAATTAGAAAGCTGTGTGTGGCAACTTCAGGGAGAGGCTGAGCAAGTCAGTCTGCCAGGGGCTCAGGAACACCTGCTCTCACCTGTGCTACAACAAAGGCCAAGTAATGATCAGTCAGGATTGTTGGCTCCCTGGGCACAGTGTGACTCAAGATAGAGCCGGGCAAATGCTCTTTTAGGTTCTAGAAGAGTTAACACAAATCTCTGAAGAAGCTGAGATGCTTCCCCTGGGTGAATGCTACCATCCCGCTGATCCTAAAACACGTCCCTTTTATTTAGCACTTTACGTTTATAAAGGTCTTTACTTGCACCATCTCATTTGAATAGTCGTTCAGCAACAAAAATTTACTGAGCATCTGTGAAACACCAAGCACCGTGCTGCATGTTGGGGATATAGCCACAGACAAGCTGACAAGATGCCTGCCCTCATTACGGCCATATAAGGATGTCACTGGTGCGAGACTCCCACAAATGTCAACTGACCGGTGACAAAGGGATGGACTATAGCCCTACATAGGCTGATGAGAGTGGATAATGGGGAACTGACCTGGTTCGGCAGGTGTGATGACTGCCTAAGACCTCAAAGAGAAATGGAGTCCATTAGGTTAAAGGGAAAGGGGTGAAGAAGAACATTCCATCAGACGGAACAGTCTGTACAAAGGCCCTAAGGCAGGAGAGAACCCGGAGAGGCAAACAAGAATATATTCACCTAATCCCCACTTTATAGAAAAAGGACTAAGACCCAGAGAATCACAAGGCAGAACCAGGACTGGGCCGAGCTCTGGTCACAAAGCTTAAACCCTGGCTTTGTGAAACTCGATGGAATCTTCAAAGCCCCCAGGGTCCCCTTCCCAGCCCCTGCCACGGGTCTAGCTCAGGCTGGGCTGGGCATGTGGGTGGAGACGGCAGGAGGGTGGGGGGCAGGGCTGTTCTCACAAGGACTCGCAGGCCTGCAAGGAAATGGCACCACGTGATTGCCCAAGTTGGGGCAATGAACTTGGACTTGGGGGAGGTGGTCAGCCATCAGGCCCCGTGAGCTGTCATGGTGGCAGAGTCGATCTGATCCTCTATGGTATTGGGTCAAGCACCACAGGGGTGGTTTTCCAAAGAACAGGTCAACCCTGCCAGGCAGAGGCCAGCACACCTCAGGAGGAGCCGTGTGGAACCCCGCCCCAGCCAGCAGGGAGGAAAGACAGGCTCCTCAGCCCTGACCAGGGCATTTGAGCCAGACTGTCAGTTCACACAGCTGGTATTTGTCAGGCTCTAAGAAGGGACGCGAACATGTGGCAGTCACTGGCTCGTGCCACCAGAAGCCCCCCAGTGGCTCTCTCAACACCTTGCTGTGTCTTCATCACAGCGCTCGTCACCACCGGAAATTATCCCACGTGGCAACATGTCTGCTGTCTGTCTGTCCAGAAGACGGCACACCCCGTGAGGACGGAGTCCGTCCGTGCCCACCTTCTCACTGCTCTATCTCAGAAGCTGGCACTCACTCAGTAAGTAGCGGGGGCGGGGGGTGAGTAACGATGAAAAGAACGAATGACCTCCTTCAAGGAAGGGAAAAGGAACTAGTGGGGTGTCTCTAAATGCGCCAGAGCCTGGGCTGGGAGCTTTTATTCTTCATCCTGCTAACTTCTGTCACCTCCCTGAAAGGCCAGGCTCATTCCCATCGCCCAGCACGTGAGCTCCGGAGCCTAAATGCGGTCCAGGAAGGGGTGCTGAAACCAGGACGGCAATCACAGATACACAGAAGGAGAAGCGGCCTGACAGGTGACGCCACGTGGGGGCTGAGAGAGAAACAAGGTCCTAGCTCTCACCTAGGTTCCTGGTTATGACTCCTGATTCCACAGTGATTCCATAATGACTCCACAGTGGTTAAAAAAAACCCATAAAATTGGTCACAGTCAGCAATGCCTTGTGTAGTGGAGACTGTGGGGCTTCCTCCCACGGCTCTCTGGTTCAAGATACTCTGCCCCCAGAAGCTGAGTCCCTTCCTAGGAACTGCTCAGCCTAAGGGAGGGTCTTGCCCCAAGTCGCACACCGCCCTCCCCCAGGGACAGCTGTGTCTAATGGCGGGTCCATGTGGAGCTACAAAGGCCTGGCCCCCTTGCCTGAATTGAAGACAGGTCTGAAGGGACATTCCAGACTCAGAGCCACCCCCACCCCCCACCCCGTGTCACTGGCTGAGGCCTCTGTTGCAATTCAGCCACTCCCTCCGTCTGCTGCTGCTTCTCAGAGCTGATCCCAGGAGTTCCCTCCAATAATCCTCCTGCATGCAAATCTCAGAGTTGCTTTTCCAGGAAGCCCAACCCAAGATGCCTCCCAAGATGCACCTTGGAAGCCAAGGAAACCCAACCGGGATCCCAATTTTGGGTCAGTGTCCTTGGCTTCCAGTCAACCTGTTTCACTGAGACTTGGAGAGCGTTCTTGTTCCTGGCTAGAAATGGCCATGTGCTGGTTAAGGATGTTGCTGGCTCTCGAGCCGGGCTGCCGGAGTTCAAATCCCAGCTCCACTCTCCCTAGCTACAGGGCCCCAAGCAAGGCTTCTTTTCTGGACAGGATTTCCATTCCCAAAATGGAATGTCTCCCAGGATGTGGAGTATCACAGACGTCAATACACAGAAGTCTTCAGAACACGACCCTGCGCTCTGCACGAGCCCCTGACCCCATCAGCCCTCAGCCGCTGCTGATCTCACAAGGTGCACACTCGTCCTCTCTCTCGTGGGGACCACAGTGTGCAGGTCTGCGGCCCAGCAAGCCCAGCAGAGCCTGGCCCCGATGTGGATCGCTGGGTGGACGGGCAAATGGGGGCATGCCTGTCTGCACTTGGATGGGGGCTCCCTTTCTCCCACCTTGCCTAGCCTTCTAGAAGCTTTCAGAATGAGGGACCCTGAGCAGATGGAAGACACTGTTATTATCTAAACTGTCTGAAACTTGCTTGCCACTAATTCAGATCAACCAGGGACACACCATTTCCATAAATCAACCAAGCACACAATAGGCCCACCCAGCAAAGCATAAGATGACAATAATAATCATGTGTATTTATGCAATGCTTTTGTTCTGCGAAGCTCCAAACAGTCGACAATCATTATTCCTGTTAATACTACAGCCGTCTCGGAGAGGCGGGCAGCGAACAGGCGCCTCTCCCCTTGAACAGGCAGGAAAATAATACTGATAGTAACAGTGAATACTTATTGATCCTTTATTCTGCGCTGGGCCGTATTTCAAGTGCTTTATAAATATTAACTCACTTGTAACTCTGTGAGGTAATTACTATTATTATCCTCATTTTACAGAGGAGGACACTAGAATGTAGAAAACGGAAAAGGAGCAGAAGAAGCAGGATGGCACCCCATGCAGCCTGCCCCTGGAGCCCGCCTGCTTAGTCCCTAGACCAAGTCGGGGCGCCTGCGTGGCTCAGTCACTTAAGCGTCCGCCTTTGGCTCAGGTCATGATCTCGCGGTTTGTGAGTTCGAGCCCTGCATTGGGCTCTGCGCTGGTGGTGGGAAGGCTGCTTGGGATTCTCTCTCTCTCTCCCTCTCTTTCTCTGCCTCTTCCCCACTTGCACTCTCTCTCTTTCAAAATAAGTAAATAAAACTTAAAAAAAAAATCCCCACACCAAGCTGCCTCCCAAAACCCCGGGGTCAACAAGGCGCGAGGGACAAATGCAAAAGTCCGAGCTGTTGGAGGAAGGCATCTCAGTGATGGTGATAGTCCTAGACTCGATAAACGTGCCGGGAGAATGGGCAAGGCCCACGTACCCCGACTTCAGGAGTGGGTCTGCACCCCAAATGTGGCATATGCTTGCTAGCTGATCTCGCCCCCAAACCAAGGGCCACCAAGTAATCTACAGCAGTCTTTTGGAACTTTGCCCGACTAAGCATCGGAGCACGACATGGGCTGGGGAGACAACATGAGGGCACTGGTAGCAATGGCAGGCGAAGGTGCCACCCGGGGGCGGGGGGGGGGGCGGGGGGTGCGGGCGGGTGAAGGAACTGAAGAACAAGGAAAGAGATAAGCCCATCTCTTTCTCCATCTCACCTTTCCCTCCTATTCTGCCATGAGTTCAGACCGTGCCCATGGGATCTTTTGAAAAGGAGCCAAATCCCATCGCTGCCTAAACCCTTAAGCGCCTTGCCACCCAAACCCCTGACCTTGGCAAGACCGGGTCCTGACCTACCTCTCCTGAATCATCCCCTTCCTCCCCTTTCCCTGCTACACCCAAACACACGGATTCTTTGGGGCCCTTGCACACTCCCAATCTCACCACAGGTAAGTGACCTCCTCCAGGAGGCCCTTCCCGGATGCCCACCCCCCAGGCACCTCTACATATCCCTACTCTAATTCTCTTCCTAGCCTCCTCACCGTATGATTTGTTCTTGTTAATTTATTTATTCATTTATCATTTTTCCCCCTGATTAGAATGCGAGCTCCATGCCAGCGTGGTTTGTGTATGATTTGGTCACGACTGTATCCCCAGCCTGGAGAACAGCATGATGCTCAATTAATATTTGTTGAATGAATTATAATAAGTAACACTTGCTGAGCAGTTATCCCACGCCAGGAACAATCTCTGCGATTTACATAAATTAGCTCATTTAGTCCTCACAACACCCCGCTGAGGCTGCTCCCATTACCATCCCCATTTTACAGGTGAGGGAGCTGAGGCAGAAGGGGTTAAACGCTATTCGGAAATGACAGAGCCAGGAGGCAAATCCAGGCAGCCGGGCTGCTAGGTCCTCACTCCACACACCACACTGAAGACCAACCTGTCCTCCCTGCCCTCGGGATATAGCCTCAATTCCTGAAAACAATGAGCAAGACTCGGGTGACCAATCTAATCTCCTTTCTTGCACCACTCTCTGATGCACAGACCAAGTTCCAGCCCTCCAGACCCTTCTGGAAGACCCTGCCCTCTCCTGTCTTTGCCTTGCTGTTCTCTACTTGGAGCTCTCCTCTTTCTTGACCAACTCCTTTCTTACCCATCAGGGTCCAGCTCAGGCAGCTC
This sequence comes from Lynx canadensis, assembly GCF_007474595.2. Lineage (NCBI taxonomy): Eukaryota > Metazoa > Chordata > Mammalia > Carnivora > Felidae > Lynx > Lynx canadensis. The sequence continues at coordinate 126,417,511 of NC_044309.1, read as the reverse complement.
CTGCCTAAGCCTCTCCTAAGTCTTGGGTCAGACACTCCCTCTCTGTCCCTTTAGCATCATGCACTTGCCCTAACCTTGTACGTAGCCCACCGTGATGCGCATGTGTATTCACCCACCTGCAGTGACACCTGTCCACACCCATTCATTTGTTTCAGCAAATATTTACTGCAAGCCCACTGTACGGCCAGCCTTATAGGTGCTGGAGAGAGGCCACAGCAGGCAAATCAGTCTCCAACCACGCAGAGCTTTCTAGTGGGGGAGGCAGACAAGAAACAAACAGAAATACAATGTAACGTCAGGGAGACTCAAGGCGACAAGAGGCAGAGGAATGGGGTAAGATAATGAGGTAGGGCTAGCCTAGCCAGAGTGGTCAGGGATGGCTATGCATCCACGAAACCAACAGTGTCCAAATGTTTTTTAATCACACACCTTCCCAGTATATGGATATACAGTTACATTTAATTATAGACTATACCTAATCACTGCTGCACTCCTTTATCATATAGTTATTTATAAGACAGATACAAAATGTAGAAATACCAAAAAGATGAGCAAACAATTACTAGGAAGGGATGTTCTAGAATGTTCTTCTTGCCCCCTGGTGCATCACCTTACACACTCATGCATGCGCTCTGATTTAGAGACCATTGTGCCAGAATGTCAGCTCCGCTTAGTGTTAAAGAGGAAAAGTGCAAACAAAGAAACAAGGCTACTCTCTGATCCTAGCTAATCACACACAGCAGGTACCCAAAAATAATTTGTCAAATGACTCAGGGGATGGTGTTCAGTAGGTGTTAGCTAAGTCAGCCCCAGACAGATCATTTCCTAATTCTTGGTCTCAGTTTCCCCATCTATAAATAGAGGGTGTGGTCTAAATAGCCAATGGTATCTGTGAGTCTACACAGGCACAGAGACTCAGGCTGCAATTCACTCAGCCTAAGCCATGCCACTGCTTCCTGAATGAGAAGGGGGCCCAGGGTCGCCTGGGTGGCTCAGTTGGTTAGGCGTTCGACTCTTGATTTCTGCTCAGGTCATGATCTCACGGTTCATGGGATCCAGCCCTGTGTTGGGTTCTGAGCTGACAGCATGGAGTTTGCTTGGGATCCCCTCTCTCTCTCTGCCCCTCCCCCACTCACGCTTGCTCTCTCTCTCTCTCTCTCTCTCAAAATAAATAAGTTAACTTTAAAAAAAAAAAAAAGAAGAAGGGAGCCAACTCTGTGGAAGTGTAACGTGCAGCCAACCTCTGGTGTGGGCAGGGCTTTCCTTTGCTGGCCTTTTGGTGATTTTCACTGGTTTACACAGAAGGAAAAAGAATGCAAACAAGGAAACAAACGCACTCCATCTCCTACCCGAGCCAATTATGCAGAGATTCAAGAGAGTAATGAAAACCATAAAGCATTCGCTGAAATAAGAGCTCCCAATCTTCCATAATCTTTGGTGATAAAACGCAGAACAGCAGGCCAGTGACACCCATTCATAAATCCCAGGTCCGTTTACTAGTGCTCACTTCGGAGCACGCGTGCCAGTGCCGAGAACCCATCCTGTTGTTCTGCACGCCGGGAGTTAGAGCAGGTCCGTTAGGGTCACACAGGACTCTCAGCATCCTGCAAGACCCGGCAAGGGGCCTGAGGGTTCTGTGGCCACAGGCACCTGGATGGCGAGAGGACGCTTCCCCTCTGGACACAGCAGCCACACACACAGCACTACCAGGCGTTTGTGCGGATGGGAGCGAGCCTGCTGCTTGGTGAGGGAACCCGGGGCTCAGAGAAATCAACTCGTCCCCGAGTCGCAGGCTAGGAGTGGAGCCCAGCCTCAAGCCAAAGCTTCCTGGCAGCCTGATCCATGATCCTCATTCTTCTGGAAGGTTCTATGAACTCCTCAAAGTTGGGCCCTTCTTTGTCAATCTCTGTCTCCCGCTGCCCAGGCACAAGGCCTTGTGCCCGACACTGAGGAAGGAAGAAAGGGAGTGAGAGAGGAAGGGATTCAGGGAGACAAGTGTGGGGAACTCAATTCATGGCTTGTCTGCCAATACTGAAACAATGCTGGAACAAAGACTGTTAACAGAGCCCTTACTCTGCACCAGCTAGAGAAACCCACGCTTTAAATGCAATGTCTCATACCTTCTCCAAACCAACAACCTATAGGGGAAGCCACTGGTGTTATTCCCATTGTATAGAAAGGGAATTGGAGGCTCTGAGAGATTCATTAACTTGCCCAAGGTCACTCAGCAGGTAGGTGGTAAATCCAGAATGTCAACTTTGACAGCTCAGATACTTAATTAACCACCACCCCACACTGCCTGCCACTGGGAACAGAAATCAACTTAAAAAAAAAAAAAAGCTTATTTATTTTTACAGATTCCTTTATTTTTAAGGGCTTTTTAAAAAATGTTTATTTTTGAGAGAGAGAGAGAGAGAGTGCAAGCAGCGGGGGATGGGAGAGGGAGGGGGAGGGGGAGAGGGAGGGAGACACAGAATCCGAAGAAGGCTCCAGGCTCCGAGCTGTCAGCACAGAGACGGATGTGGGGCTCGAAACGACTAACCATGAGATCATGACCTGAGCAGAAGACATATGCTTAACCGACTGAGCCTCTCAGGTGCCCCAAAAAGTTTATTTATGTTGAGAGAGGGACAGAAAGTACACATGCACACACACACATAAATGGGGGAGGGGCAGAGAAAGAGGGAGAGAGAGAATCCTAAGCAGGCTCCACACTCAGCACAGAGCCCAACGTGGGGCTCAATCCCATGGCCCTGAGATCATGACCTGAGCTGACAACAGGAGTCAGACGCTCAACCGACTGAGCCACCCAAGCGCCCCTCATCTTAAATTCTTTCTGGCACCTTCTGTTACTCTGTGCAGTAAAGCAGGAGTGACCCTCACATCAGTGGATGCCGCACCCTAGTGACTCCCATTTTACACCCTCCCGAGGACCCGGATGCCTGTCCACAGGGCAGGGTGTGCAGCCAAAGCCCCGTCATGGGGCATTTTCACAAGTGACAGAAGATCCATTCTCGTTCCCAAAGGCAGAAGGAGCCAGTGCAGTTGTAGATTTGGGCATTAACAGTCAGGATGAGGACGAGAAAGAAGACAGAGGGAAGAAGGACCGGTATGTGGAGGCAGAACCGGGAAGCTCATGGGGAATGAGGGCCCCGCTATGGGGCATGTCAAGGTGCCAAGGTGGAAGCCAAAATGATGGGAAGGTGGGCACCCCCAGGTGGAGAGCCACCAGGAGAACGGGCTGTGTGGGTAGACAGTCCTGGCTCCACCATTTACTTCTACGAGACCTTGGACAAATGATCCTCCCAGAGCCTCCGTCTATAAAATGAAGTTAATAATAGTACCTGCCTTATAGAACTGTTGCAAGGATTAAATAAAATGGTGTATATAAACTGCTTTGAGCACAAGGCTTGGTGTATGGGAAACGCTCTGGTGGTAGCACAGCCAGGCTGACTGATGTGTAAAGTAAGGGAGGTGGGGGTCCAAGGCATGAGCAGGTAAGATGTAAGGAGCGACCATCACATCACCCGTATCTCCTAGTAGAGCAACGTTAACAGACCACGTCTGAGTACAGCCAAGCCAGAGAAAGTGGTTAAGTGACGTGCCCAAGGCTGAGTCACAGCATTTTCTGGGCAGGGACGAGGCTGAATCATCTGATATTCCAGCCCCTGGCATCAGCTTTGCACAGGGTGGGCACCCCACTGATGGCTGAGAAAGCTACATGTGGCTGAGTCTCCTGAAGTCTCTAATGAGATTATACTCCCTACTTCCTCCCTTCTCCTGCTTCCTGCCCCTCCCCCCGATGATTCATTTATCTTCTTCCACACTTCTTGACCATCCACTACATTTCATGGTCCTTCTGGAAACTAGGAGGGTATTGAAAGAAGTCCAGGGCAGGGCTGCAATTAAAGCAACCAGACATAAACAGTGAACAGGCAGAACACAGATTATGTATTAGGCTTGGCCAATATCCCAGCACCTACCCAAAACAAGGTCTTTCCCTTGCCTGTGTGGGCTATGGTGAAATCTGAAAAGGGCGATCCTATTCTGTCTTTCCCTTTCCAGACCATCCAGTCCCCAGCAGGCCTTTGCCTAATGCCACAGTGTGGGCTTACAGTGGCCCAGCAAAGACTTATCTCAGCAGTGGAACATCACAACTCAGAACCACAGCGAGAACCATACGGAGCCTGATGCTGGCCAGTCCCCTTCCTCTGGTCATCACTGCCAGAAAACAGTTCCAGACCTTCAACCAACACATGCTGGCCCTCCGAGGCCCAAGACATTTCCAACGGGATGCAGGGGGGAGGGTATGTGGCAGGCTGGGTTCCCTGAGAAGCAGAAGAGGGGACGGATATGAGCATGCAGACTTACCTACATAGAGGATATCTATTTCCTATATATCACCTATATGATATCATATGTATATACATACACACACACTATATGTACACGCAGAGGAGTGCTCTTGGGCTTGACCCCTGGGTGAGGGGGAAGGTGAGAGGCAGGACAGAGCAGAGGGAGAAACTAGGATGACCCTTCAGAACTGTCCTAAATTGGTGGGTGGGGACTGGCTTTTATATCCCTACGTCAATTGGTCAACGAGTATGGGCTGCCTAGGAAGGGCGCATGACTTCACCCCAGGTGCTCTCTTGAAGTGAGGCCATTTCCAAAAAGGACAGGAGCCAAGGGCTGTACCATCAACATGGAGCATCTTCAGGCCTGAGGGGGTCCCCACAGCTCCTCTCGGTGTCTGAGACAGTCCAGGTAATAGCCCTTGACTCTTTCTCCCCATTGAAGAGCGGGGAGAAGAAAAAGAGAAAGTTTTTATAACCTAAAAACACAAAAACAAAAAACAGAGCAGGAAAACACAAGGCCGGGGTTGAGATGTTGGCCTGAGCTCCTGTGGAGCACCTGTCCCTTACCCCTCTAAGCCCCTCATCTGTAAAATGGGTCCACTGATAGTATCTCGCACATCAGCTCCTATAGGCGTGACTACAACACCCGTGCCTGGCATCCGGTAATCACTCAGTGGAAGGCAGCTGTGGTCTTTATTACACACCGGGCACAGAGGAGGAAACGGCTTGCCTCAGTCCACCGCAGTGAGCTTTCTGTTTCTCAGCTCTACCCTAACACAGGTTGTGTATAGAAACATTTCGGGAGGTTCCTCGGTCATGGCAAGCAAGGTGTCAGTTGCTAAACAGTTTCTCTGTGTCCTCTTAGAAGCCTCTTCTGTTCCAAACACCAGGGGAGGCCAGAAAGGCTTAACCTCTCCCCAGAGGAACCTGTCCTCCATCCCAAAGCACTTACTCAGGGCCCAGGAGAGAAAATCAGTGCCATTCTCCGAGGAGTCTGGATACCAGGGAGTGTGGGATAATCAGATCACTCACCATGAAGGGAAACTACTCCGAAAGCCTTCAGCTGGGTGGTGGCCACAGAAAAACATGGGAAGATTCAGGGCCATAAACTAAGAGGCCACCAGCTTGAGTCTTAAACTCCTCCAAGGCCCGGGAAGCAAAAGCTGTCCTGGGGCTCGCTCTATGTACCCGAAGCATCACCAGCGGGCGGGGAGGCCAAGAATCCTGTCCTGGCAGGCTTGGGAGGGGCTGCATCTGTTGGGGACAAAGAACGCAGCTCCTTTGGAAAAGGCCAAGGAGAACGGTGGCTGGAGAAAAGTGCCACCCCCTGGCCCGCCAAAGCGCAGAGATGTGAAAGCGGGATCTTGGGTTTGGTGCAGGGAGGGTCCCAGTCTGGGAGGTTGAGGAGGCAGAGAGGACACCAGCAAGGTCTCAGAGCCCACCCGCCCTGTAGGGCAGGGTAGAAATCTCTGCAGCTCCAGGAGGGGCCTGGCCAGCGTGAGCAGCAGGGGAAGGAAATGTAGGTTAGACATCTAGGGCACTTCTGAAGCTGGGGCTGTGTCTGCCAGGAAGTCAGGCAGGGGCGGCACGGGGTGGGAAGCAGAAAAGGCAAAGGACCAAGCGAGCCTCAAAGCCTCCGATCTGGAAAAGGAGCACAGGGGGGAGAAGAAAGAATCCCTCTGATGAAGCAGAAGGGGGGGCGTTCTGGGAGGCCGGCTGAGGAGGGGCACAGCTGACGGCAGCCCCCTGCTCTGCCCGCTCCTGCAGCGGACGTGGGGGCTGAGTGAGACAGTCCCCTTGCCGCCGCGGGGACTCATGCATGGAGACCCGACCTCGAGCTCACCAGGCCTCTGCCCGGGAGACTCCCGGTAATTCGGCTAACGTCCTCTCTGCCAGAATGAACGCCTCCCTGCGGCACGTTCTGAGTTCTCTGCATGGACTCCACTCCAGCATTTATCCTTGTCTGACTTTTATTTGCTGGGTTGTTCACTCAATTCTTCCACCAATATTTACTGGGCATAAATAAGGCACTGGGCTGGGGGCTGTGTCAGATCTCCCCTCTCTCGAGGACTGTAGGGATCCCAAGGCTGATGCCACCCTCACTTGACCTCGGGCAATTCCTCCTGCTGTCTCACCTTCAGCTCTTTATCTACGAAAGGGAAGGGCTTGGGTGTGGGGGTGTGGGTGACTAAGAGGGCAAATGGGGGTCAGGTCAGAGCCTCTGCATAATCATGACTGCCATTTATTAAGCAGCCAGTACGAAGCGTCTGGAACTGCTTTAGAGGCTTTATGGCTATTATCACTAAACCTTACGACCAGCCCACAAGGTGAGAACTGTTCCACCCGCACACAGATGCAAACCTTGCCCAGTGACTGGCACATGGTGGGAGTGTGAATAAATGCTAACACCTGTGTTTACTCCATGCTAAACATTTCTAGGCCAGTGGTTCTCAACCAGAGGTGATTCTGTCCCTTCCCCAGAGGACATTTAGCAATGTGTGTGGGGTTGGGGCAGTGGTGCTGACATCTAAGTGAGGAGAGGCCACAGATGCCTCTCACCAGCTTACAATACACAGGACAGCCCCCCACGATGGAGAATTATCTGGTCCAAACTGTCGGTAGTGCTGAGGTCGAGAAACCCTGCTCCAAGACTGAGGACCCACCAATGCAGCAAATGGACAATGTCCCTGGAGCTCACATTCCAGAACAGTGGACAGTGAACAAATACCAAGGACATAAGTCCTAAGGAGAAAAATAAGTAGGACAGAAGAAAAGAGTGATGGAGTCACCGGGGACAGAAGGTGACATTTGAGAAGAGACCACAGGGAAGTGAGGGGGTGAACCAGTGGCTGCCTGATGTGATGAGAGAAGGCCCTGGGCAGGGCACAGGCTCATCCTTAGGTGTAGTGGTAGGTCTGTGTGGCTGGAATACAGGGAGCATGGATTGAGTGGTCAGAGACAAGGTCAGAGAGTTACTCAGACAACTGAGTTAGCCGTGTGGACACTCTTTGAGGTGGTACACACCTTGAGGACACAAGTCATGCCCTCGTATGCAACCTCTCGGCGCCACACATTTGCTGGAACTAAGGGGAAGAAGACGCCAAGTTGAGTTGCATTTTGGCTCAGGGGAGACGGTTTCCTGTACTGCAAAATTTACATGAGACAAATTGTCCCCGCTTTGTTCTGGTTTTGGGCAGGAAATGGGTTTAATGTGCTGTCAGCTTTTATTGTATAATTACTGGTTGGCTTTCATTCATTTTAGGAGCAAGAGTATACAATGATAACTGAATCTCTGATGCTTGGTATTGTTAGGGCTGTTAGTACGGGTGCCAAGCGAGATGCCTGTGCACAGTGTAGACACACCCTCTGGTGATATGAAGGGCAACATATACGGTATCATCCCCCAGGGTAAATACCTAAGCCAGGGGTGGCACAGGTTCATGGGGCCAAACTGCTACCATGTTGTTACTAAATGAGTATCTGCCATCCCCACTGCCTGTGAAATATCTGCCTTATGGTCCCTGGCCTTGCATTGCTGATATCCCTTCCTGCCGTGTCAGGAAACATCTCCCTGATGTTTCACAATCGCTCTGACTGTCGGGGGTCTGCAGAAAGGACCTCTTTACTGGGCCACTGGGGAACCCATGTTTTCCTTGGTCTTATAAGCATATCAGTATCGCTGCTGTGGCATCAGGATAAGTACCACCAAGAAGAGGGCAGCAAGACTTAGAGCTGACTGTGAGAAGAATTTCAACACTGTCCTCTTAGTCTCAGTGGGAAGGCAGTCATTCGTTGACCCAACCAATAATCATTGGAGATGACTATAGGGCAGAGCTGGGATGATGCAGAGAGGAGTCAGGTACACATTCTTTTCTCGAGAGACGTACGGTGTAGTAGTGAAGTCAAACATATACCTAATTAATAACATAAGGTACAAAGTACCAATTGATAATTAACAAAGGACTGTGAAGAGGATGACTATTTGTCAGGCAGGACAGCATGAAGATTTCATTTCATACGACAACTCTGATCAACAGTGGTTGCCAAGAAGAGTGTTGAGGATTCTGAAGTCCCATCTGAGCTCGGTGAGAATATGTCATACATTCAATTAATTGTGTCTGCCATAAACAATGAAACCAAGAGGTTTCTTGGTTCAGAGACGTATCAAGTCTCTTTGTCATCCAAGCTTAAGTAGAGACCAACTAAGTAGACATATAGCTTTAAGAGCGAATTATGTCCTTCCTTCTAACCTTGAACATAGAAATATAGCAGCTATGCTCCACTATTAAAGTGGAAATGGAAGAGAAGTAAAAAATGTAATTGCATAATGTTAAGTGTGTATTTATTTACCTCCTTAACTCTAGAAGTATTTAAAAGGCAAGAGAAAGAGACTCAGCCAAGGTGCCACCACTGGAAATCAGAGGGTGACTGGCTCTGAATCAGGGCAGCACTCTGGGCCAAGGGCCCCTCTCCTGCCCCAAAGCTCCACCAAGGCCATCCTGGGGAACCTGGTAAGGGAGCGGTAAAGTCTCACCCTAGAACTGGATTTGCCAGTCAAATTCTCCCTTCCCAGGGACTGGATAGGCATAATGAAATAAACAGGAACCTTGGGGTCAGATGAACCTGTGTTCATTCCTGGCTCTACGACTTTCTGGTCATGCGAACTTGAGCATCTTCTTCAACCCCTCTGAGCCTCTGTTTCTTCATCTGTAAAACAGGGATGGTAACATGTACCTCCTTGGAGTGTCCTAAGAATTGGGACCCTAGAGAGGGACCCTAGAGACCCCAGTCCTTCAAGAGACTGTTCAGCAACAGCTTTGGGGCAGACTTCCTGTCTCCTTTTGCGGGGACCTTGCCCACCATCGTTTCGTAGGCTGTTTGAAGAACCCTGTGGGCAAGGCAGAAGCAACCCAGAGAAGGGCTTGAGTCTCAGTCTGACACAACAAAGCTCCAGAATGATATTCCCACTTGCTAGTCAAGCTTCAGTTGAGCCAAAACGAGCACACAGGTCTCAGAATCCAGAGAGGAATAGAAATGCTTTATTAATATCACAAAGTGGGGGGGGGGGGAGAGTGTTCTGGATTTGCTGTGCAAGCAGTGCTTCAAAGCACAGTGATTAGGGAGGAGAAGAGGAGGTGGGTCAGGGAGGTTCACACCTTGTGAGGGCCACCATATCGGGAGGTGGTGGTGGCCCTTCTTGGCCAGTGTGCTGTCAGGAGGAACGGCTATGTCCTCTCACCTAGAATGACAGTCCTCCAAGACTCAGGGAAGAAGGTAACAGAACAGAACCACAACCGAAGGAGCAAAAGCTTAAATTACACACAAAAATTTTTTTCAAGGCTTGTTTTTGAAAGACAGCCAGAAATGTGTCTTTCCAGAGCCAGCTTTGTGTGGCCTTTAAACCAAAGTACTACCAGCATCATAGGCTGAGCAACCCCACCAGGCTGCCCATCCCAGAGCCTGGTTGTAAAGCCTCTGGTACTTCCTTTACACCTGTGGCCCAGAGACTTGGCGTTATTTTGTTTTCATTTTTATTTTCACGTCACGGAAAAGGGATAGGGGTGGGGGAAGGAAAGCAAAGCAGAAATACTATATGTTTCTAAAGCCCCTGTGCAGAAATTGCAAGGCAGCAGGAAGATTCTGATGACTCATTCAACATGCTGAGCTAAGCACCTACCATGGGCCAGGCCGTTGTCTCCAAGCCTCATACCACTCGACAAAGCAGGTGCCCCATGGAAACCTCAGCAGTGCCCTGGTTGTGCTGGTGGGAAGGCCAATGGGAAGCTTTCATGAGGCCACATGGGCCACCATGGGGACACCCAGAAACAAGTGAATGCAAGTGATGGAGGCAGAGGTAAGGCAGGTAGAGGTAAGAGGCAATGACATCTGGGGAGTTGGGGTAATATGTACCTACAGCTTGGTGAAGCCTGGGGAATTGGCTTAAAGTATCATTATCGTTATTGTTGGAACATGATGATCAAAGAGGAAATAACATTTATTAAGTGGTATGCATTCACATATATTACAGCATTTAATTCTTAGGACACTCCTAGGAGGTACATGTTATCATCCCTGTTTTACAGATGAAGAAACAGAGGCTCAGAGGGGTTGAAGAAGATGCTCAAGTTCACATGACCAGTAAGTCGTAGAGCCAGGACTGAACGCAGGTTCATCTGACCCCAAGGTTCCTGTTTATTTCATTATGCCTCACCACCTCTCAGCATTATGGGAAATCATCAAGGCTCCCCTACTCAAAACACACCACACAAATTCTGCAAAACAAAGCCTCCTTCTGCCTGTGGATGGTAAAGTTCAGAGCACTCACTAGAGAATCAGAATCTCAGAAATAAACCCGTACAGAGAAGAAATGGATTTATGATAAAGGTTGTTCCTTGTATCAGTGGAGAAAGGAATGATTCTCTAGTAATGTTGAGAAAACTGGATCACTAAATGAATTTGGATCCTTCCTGTACACCACCCATAAAGGTAGACTCCAAATAGATGAAAAACCTAAATGTGAAAAGACAACTCCAAGGCTAACGGAATAAAGTATGAGACTATCTTTCTGAACTTAGGGTATGGGAGGGCTTCTTAAATAAAATTCCCAAAGCACAAACCACAAAGCAAAGTAAGTTGATAGATTTGATTACATCAAAATTAAGGGATTCTCTTCAGCAAAAGACACTGTGGACAAAGTTAACAGGGAAATGGCAGAGTGGAGAAAGAGATTTGCAATGTAGCTGCAACACTAGAATGGCTTAATGATAATGCTGAGTTGTATAAAGTGTTGGGGGAGGGATATGGGAACCCACATGCACTCCAGGTGATGGTTGAGATCTATGCAACCGTTCTAGGGACTCATTTGGTAGTGATCACTGAAACCAAGTACATATAAATCCTATGACCCAATAAACCCACACTTAGAGATAAAGCCCAGAGAGAGATTCTGTGCAGGTTCCTAAGGGGACAAGTAAGAGGGTATTCATGACAGCACCGTGTGTGGTAGTGGAAAAGTGGAAGCAACTAGCTATCCTTAAATGAATAAATCCAATATATGGTGGGTACCTTCTATGTGGTAGTTGTTAGCACCATTCATCAATTATTCAGTCTTCCTCCTTCTAGATTCATGGTAGGGTTACAGTTCCCAGCCCTTTTGAAGGTAGGAATGACCATGGGACCTATTTGGACCACTTCTGGGACCAGTGTGCTGTTTGCCACCTTCTGTTTACAAGCCAGTGGGTGGCCACCTTCTCCTCATGCTGCTGTGGCAAAAGGAGGAGGCTCTGTCACCCAAAGTCCCCGAGTGAGATGTGAAACAAAGCTCTACTAACTGGACAGACATGGAGTATGGCCAAACAGTAAACCTTTATTATTTTAAGGCACTAAGATTTTGGTGCTATTGCTGCAGAATAACTTAACCTACCTTGAAAGATGCACCTATGCAGCTGCGAGAGGCAATAAAGCAGACGTACAGCCAACAACAGGGATAGATCTTAAAACCATGGTGAGAATATGGCGAAAAACGGTCAGTACAGAAGAAGCTCCCAGGTGCAGTATCATTTCCATAAACACAAACACACAGCAACAACACATGTTTTATAGACACATACCTGTTCGAGGGTCTCAAACACCTTAGAGGGGTCCCTTTAGGAGAGGAAAGATCATAGAGGAAAAGAAAAAAATTAAGAACGAAAACAGGAGAGCGCCTTGCACTAAGGTTGATGAAACTTCCATGAATCTGTGAGCATGAATAACTCAACTCTCTATTCTATCTAAGATCAAAAAGAAAAGGAAAGAGGAAACAGTATAAATAACTCTTCTGGGTTGACTTAGTATGCATTTGAAAAAAATTTTTTAATGTTTTTATTTATTTTTGAGAGAGAAACAGAGCATGAGAGGGGGAGGGGCAGAGAGAGAGGGAGGCACAGAATTGGAAGCAGGCTCCAGGCTCTGAGCTGTCAGCACAGAGCCGGACGCGGGGCTCGAATTCTTGAACCACACGATCATGCCCTGAGCTGAAGTTGGCCGCTTAACCGACTGAGCAGGTGCCCCTGACTTTGTATGCATTTTAAATACTGCATGCCAATCTGTCTTCTACTAGCACAGTGTATCCCTTTTCCCCACCAAGTTTTGTGTTTTTGGTTTTTTTGTTTTTTTAATTTTTGAAGCATAGCTGGGGAACCCTCATGCACTTTTGCTGAGAATGTAAACTGGTGCAGCCACTGTGGAAAACTGTATGGAAACCCCTCAAAATTTTGAAAGTAGAAATATCATAGGATCCAGTAATTCTACTACTGGGTATTTACCCAAAGAATACGAAAACACTAATTCAAAAAGATACATGAACCCCTGTGTTGACTGCAGCATTATTTACAATGGCCAAATTATACAAGCATCCCAAGTGTCCACAGATGGATGAATGGATAAAGAGTGGTGTAGATATATACAACGGAGTATTATTCAGCCATAAAAAAAGAATGAACTTTTCCCCAAGTGTTCATTGACCCAGACAGGCTTCACCTCACAATCTCTGTAGTTCCCACACCTCCTTGGTACGAAGAGATAAACGACAGCCACACCAGCTACCACCAATCTCCCATTTCTCTGTAATCTGGGGGAAGATGCCTCCTGAGGGAACAGAGAAACAAGCAACCTGACTGGAGACACAGAACAGAAATACACCAACAGTGGCAAACTCCAGGCCAATCGCTTTGATCCGCTGTATCCTCTCCCTAGTGGGGAGCAGTCGTGGCTCCTGACAAGATCTGAGCTGAGAACGAATGGCCAGCTCAGGCCCACAGCAGCAGGAGATGATACAAGGCTCTTAGTCAAGTGCTCCTGGCAGTCTGAGTTTGCTGGGTCCCAGGAGGACGTAGGGTTCAGGAGGAGGAGGCTGAGATGGAAATCCACTCCCTCACCACACCACAGCAATGACTATGCACAACACACTGAAAGACAAACAGCTCAGCTCGAACAGCTCATTGGAGAGGCTCACTGCCATCATTTTCCCTCCTTGGTGTGGTGCGAAAGGGCTGAGCCTGAAGTCAGGCAGACCTGAGTCCGAGTCCCTGCCCGTCGGCATTGAATTAATTCAGGGTACTGAGCTATTTATCTCCATGCCTGGTATTGGATAAGGCACACAGCAGAAGCTTATAAATATCTGTTGAACTGAACCGTTTATGTGCTTCTTAGTTACTCTTTTTCCTCAAGAAACCACCAACTTCGATAAGTACGTTCATTTTATTTGGGGCACCCCTGCCCAGAATGTAAATAATAGTAATTCCTTTCAATTATCAAACATGTGATACAAGGTGCTTGCATATTCAAGATTAATCCTTATATCAATTCTCTTATGATGCTCATTATATAGATAAGTAGGCTAAAGCTCAAAGAGGGTAAGTAATCAACCCACGGTTTTTCTGGAATGCAAGCTAATCAATGTGGAAGGAACAACAGAATTAGAAAACCACCATGTTGCAGTCCTCAGCATAATAATCAGCTCAGGTAAGGATCAGCAACAGAGGCAAAAGACTTCTTTCTGGGAGAAAGACAGTTGGGGAACAGGATGTTCACATGCTCTCAAAGTATCACTCGCAAATTACTGAATAGCTACAAAGGGAGAACGAGTCTTTACAATGGAGAGATCTTATAGTCATCACCTTTAACCAAGACGTCTAACAGTGTTTCCAATTGTGAGGCAGCCAGCTATTAAATGCTCCCATGGGACGCAGGAGTAAGTACACAGCAACACCTGTGGGTATTCCTGCCAAGCATCTTTCACGTACTATAACCGTGAGGAAGCCATCAGACAAATCCAGAACGTGGGATTTTCTACAAGACACGTAGTCCGTTCTTCAAGAACAGTCATGAAAATGTAGAAAGGCAGGGGAGCTGTGCTAGATTAGAAGGGACTAAAAAGATAAAGCAGTCAAATGTAATGCATTGCTTTCTAGATGCTTAAATAGTTGTAAAAGTCATTCTTGGGACATTTGAGGAAAATTACAAAAGGACCGAATACTAGATGGTATTATTGCATCGGTACTAATTTGGGGGGATGTGATAAGATTATCAATGCTACATCTCTTGATTGTGATAATGGTTTTGGGATTATATAGGAGAATGTCCATGTTCTCAGGAAATGCAATTGAAGCATTTGTAGTAAAGACTGGGGGTAAAAGTATCATGATGGCTGAGACTCACTTGTAAACGGTTCAGCAAAACCAGAGTATGTGGATGTGTAAAGAGAGAGCAAGGCATGGAGAGTTTGCAAATGAGACAAAAAATAGTAACAGCTGGTGAATCAAGGTAAAGACAAAGGGTACACAGGTATTCATTTTCCTATTCCTTCAAATTTTCTGTAGCTTTAAAATTTTTCAATTGGAGCAGCTGGGTGGCTCAGTCAGTTAAGCGTCCAGCTTCAGCTCAGGTCATGATCTCACAGTCCATGAATTCGAGCCCTGCATCGGGCTCTGTGCTGACAGCTCAGAGCCTGGAGCCTGCTTCCAATTCTGCGTCTCCCTCTCTCTCTGCCCCTACCCTGCTCATGCTCCGTCTCTCTCTCCGCAAAATAATAAATAAACATTAAAAAAAATTTAAAAATTTTCAATTAAAGTTGGGAGGAAAACACAGGCGTTCTGATTTTAAAGCCAAGCATCACCCAGGACCACGACCCACCCCTCTAGGAGGCTTCTGGTGTGTAAGCAGTGTCCCTCGTCCCTGTCCCTAGGACTGCCATCAACTCCTTTTCGAGCCAGAAAGAATAATCGATCATTCAGATATAGGGGGTTACTTTTCTTCTCATTCATTAAAAAAAAAATACTTTGTTGAGAGAGAACCAATATATACTCAGTATGGATTATAAAATGAAGTCTATTTTCCACCCCATTTTCATTTTAATAGTAAAACACATTTGCTAAATGTCCCAATTAAAAGTTGAAGAAAAAGCCATACTTCACTGTTTAAGCTGCATTTTCACTAATTTGGCCGCTGGTTAAGGGTTTAGGAGAGATGGCAGCTGTCAGGCAAAGTGCTGTCCTCCTCCCAGCCCTCTCCCCAGCAGGCATGACTAATCAATCACCGTGTGCTTTCCCCCTAAGCCTGAACCTCTTCCGCAGACTCACATGGTACCCTGCAGTGCTTCCTGGTGGTAGAGTTTTCTTTTTTTCCTTTGCTTTTCCTTTATTTTTTTATTTTAAAGACATTAGAAGAGAAAAATATGCACTCTTCCCTTCCCAGGAGACGCACATCCAAAGAGCTTATGTAAGAAGTTTTCTCTGGAAAGCAGTTGCTTCCAAGGTCCCTGATTTCCTCCCTTCATTATTTATTCAACCATCATCTGTTAACTGCCTACTGTGTGTTAGTGTCTTGGGTGCCAAGATGAACGAGGTCCAGTTCTCTTCCCGAAGACGTACCAACAGATACTGACAGAAGTCCACAAAGGGCGCAGAGCAAGGAATGGCCAACGGGCTGGGAAGGGGAAGAAAAGGCCTCAAAGAGAAGGTGGCACATTCTCAGACACCTTCTGGAAGAGGGCGTGCGGCTTGAAAGGTGCTGGTGGCAGTGATGTTATCATCAGGGACGTATGGCGTGTTCTCATGATGCAGTATCCCTACTGTGGCTCATCATGTCCCGCAGGCACCATAGCTGACTGTCGCTGGATCCCAGCATGAGGTGGTTGTTGGCTGCCAGCATCCCTTTGCAGGCCGTCGAGTTCCTTGAGAGAGGAAAGCTACTCTCCCGTGAGTGAAATGTACCTTTAAGTTTGTGGTGGGTAGGCTCACTGCAGCAGATAGAACGGGCAGTTCTCTGTTGGGGTTTGTGCAGTGCCCAGCTGGACCCACCTGAGGTCGTGAAACACCTCCCTCCCCGATGTCTGGAATTCTATGTCATCATGTGAATAGTGCTCTAGCAAGGAGAGGACATGGTGGGGCAGGGGGAGGGTGATGGAAACCAACATTCACTAGTTACATAGTAACTGCTACGTAGGTGTTTACATCCACTCATTTACCTCAACAACACTGGGAGTCAGGGAAAGGGTGAAGAAGATAACCCAGAAGCCTCCCTTCTGGCTAGCTCAGGACCAAAATCTGACATAATGAAGAAGCAGGTGGAGAGAAAGGGAAAAAAAAAATTTTTTTTTTTGGTGTTTACTCTGTGTATTAAGTGTCCACGTATGTGATGTGAAAAGCTCTAAAAGGTAAGTATTATTGTTCCTATTTTGCAGATGAGCAAGCTGAGGGTGCAGGAGAGTCTCTTAGTCATCACGTTGCTATCACAGCACAAACAGCAGGCACACTTATTTTGCATCAGGCTCTGCAAACACTTTATATCCATTACCTCACTCAATTAGCACAGCAACCCTGTGCCACGAGCATTATTATGACCACTTGAGCCGTGAAGACACTGAGTTAAGGAACAGTTCGATCACCTTTCCTAAGTCAAGGACACACTCATTTAGTAGGTGTTGGTCTGGAATTCAAACCCAAGTCCATCTCTACGCCCGTGTTCTCGACTCTACGCCCGTGTTCTCGAACACTGCTAACACGAACTCTCAAACGTGTGCCGTCTACCAAGTGCCAGAGGGCTACACAGCAGCTGCCGTGACAGTGAGCTACCCCCACTGCCACCCAGGGGAGTCTATTTGGACCTCTTGAAGTGTGTGCAAGTTATTCTTTAGACCCAATCTAAAAAGCAAAGCAAAGCAGCCTCAATAGCAATTAAAATTATATTTTGGCGGGAGGAGCCTTCAGCAATAAAAGCTTACGCATGTTTCATGCTCGCTACATGCCATGCACCGTTCGAATAAACACCACACATAAGGTGGTGGACACAGCACAGCTCACCCATATTCCTGGGCTTCTGGACCGTTTCTGCCATCTTGAATTTATGCACAGCCATGCAGTTGGCTCTGGCCAATGAAATGCAAGCAGAGTGATTCGTGTCACTGGCTGTTGAGCATTTGAAAGCCAGTACATAATTTCCCGTCATCTGTCTTCTTCGCTGTAGCAAGCATGAAAGCACATTGATACGAAGGGGCTGTAAAACTGAAGCAGCCTGGGGGATGTTGAGCCAACACACGGAAGGCAACTGCACTGGAAGTCATCCAGATCTTTGGAAGATTTTGCAAGAGTAAGAAATAAACTTTGGTTGCAACAAACTTCTGAGATTTAGGATCTGTCTGTTACTGCAGGGTAAGTAGCATAAGCTAGCCTGGTTTGACGAACAGTCAACAAATCCTGCTATCAGTTCTGTGATGTGCGTGCTATTATCCCCGGTTGACAGACACAACCTACAGCACAGAGGGGCTAGGTAACTGGACAAAGATCACACAGCTAATAAAAGGTAGAGCCAACTGTGAACCTCACCAGCGGAGACTTCAGAATCCATGCTCTTTATCAGTACCCTGTATTTCCTCACTAACATTTTTAATCAGATATACTAATGCATAAACATCGAGGTCTGTAAGTTTCTTGATACATCTTAGCCAATGATTAAAGAATAAGAGAATTATAAGAACATATACTTAAAGAAACACCAAAATTGCCTGCTTTAAAAAAGAAAAAAATAAAACCAGCCTAGCTTCTGCTTGTAAAAGCAGTTAAACTGAAAATGGGTTACAACAGAGGTGACTGTTCTTTGGAGAATTGCCTGGAATGGGGGAAAACAACTTAAAGAAAAACTCAGTTTCTCTTTCTTTACCCAATCCCTTAGAGGTTACCCCAAAGGGCCATCGGCACAATTAAAAGTATAATTAGTGTTCTCACCCACCCCCCCCCATACATGTTTTTTCCTAATTAAAAAAAAATATTTAACAGATTCATTATATTCTTCCTAAATCAAAGCAAATCTTTAATGAGTTGCTGAGATCCTCAAGATAACATGGAACCATCAGAAACCGCACATTGTGAACGCGAGTGTGTCTCTCTCGGCCCTCTTTGAAGCAAGGACACTTGTCAAGGTCCCCTCTGTTGTGTGCAGTCCGTTATAATCGTTGCTGGTTGCCATTTAGGATACTTGGTTAAGTGGTTCTTTCCAAAGCAATTAATGAATTTCATGGGAACAGGGCTGGTCGGAAGGTCTGCGGAATGCTGCGAGGGGCACGCCATTTCACCCCAGGGGCCCCGACAAGCTGGCCAGTCTGGCTCTTAGCTGACTCTTCCCTTAAGTTTAGGGCTTGTCAAACCTTTCAAAAGTGGGAGGATGCCGATGATGAGAGAAACATTACTAACGACTGAGAGAGAGTGGTCTCTGGAGTCAGCTCCTTCGTGTTCGTCCAGCTAGGAGATCTGGGACACGGTTGCTTAATCCTCTAAGCCTCATTTACAAGACAGGAATGGCCAAAATATCCATTTCATTGTTAGAAGGATCAAAGGAATAAATGCATGCAAAAAAAAGCCTAGCATAGTGCGCCATACAAATTAGCTGTCATTTTAATAATAATTATTAGAGAACACTTATTGCCCTCTCCTGTTGTTTCCTGCCATGCAGGGGGACATCCATTTGTATAACACTCCTCGCTTTTCTTACCCTCTTACTCACTCCTTCCCTGGGGAGTCAGAGTGATTCATCTGGTGAGTTTGTGGGGAGAGCTGGGCAAGCACAGCTCAGCCCATCAGCTCACCTTCTCCTTGGAAGCCGGCTGCCTGTAGGAAGCAAGCATTCTGCTGAACTCCTGCATTGCCACAGCTTTCTGGGGGGAGGGCTGCCGTTTTCCAGCACGGCCCACGGGTAGGTACTTCCGGCTGATTGGTTTCAGGGTCCAGTATTAGGAAGGGCATTGTTTCTGCATATCGAAGCCATGTTCTCCAAACTAGTCTTTATTAGGTATAAAAGCGATATTTTCATCTCCATCTGCCTGGCATATCCTATGTACATCAGCTGTGTTAGAACTGGGGTAGAGAAAGGAGGTGTTATTTATTGGACTGCCACCAACCTCAGTGATTGTTGTAGCAGTCTAACTGGCAGGCGTTCAAGGCCTTTTATGAGCTGGCTGGTCCAACCCCTGCAATCCCACGTTTAGCAATTTATCCTTAGGATATAACCAATCACATATGAAAAGTTGTATCACACGGTAATTCACTCCAGAGCTGTTTATAGAATCAAAAGAATGGGATACAACCTAAGTATTCAATATTAGGGAACTGACCATAAGATAGAACACGGTACAATAATTGAAAATGATGTTGCCAAAGAACATTCATGACATATACAGATGTTCATAATCTGAAAAGTGAAAAAGGCAAGCACAGAACAATATGTACTATTTTGTAAGGAAAATATTAAGCGCCTACAAACATTTGGAAAAAATATACAAGTTGTTAACATTTCAGGTGGTGGGATGGTGGGTCACTTAAATTTTTCATGTATTGATTATGTAAAAATGCTCCAATTTCTCCCTGATGGACATGTATTTCTTCTAAAGGGTACTTTTCATTTCTCAACAAGCCAGGTGCATGGTGGCTGATGGCGAGAACTCCTCGGAAGGGTTCGACCTCTGCTTCCTGCTTCTTTGGAAACAGAGCCATTAGGTCAATATGACTGTATTCCTACAGCCACGTGTCTTCCCTGACTTCGCAGTTGAGGGTCTGGTCGTTCTGTCCTGAAAGAAGTTAGGTCAGGGTTCTGCAGGGCCCAGGAGCCCCCGCAGGACTGGTGTGCTGGCAGGCGAGGGGAGGTGATGACCCAAGCAAGGAGCCTGGAACAGCCTGGAAACAACTAACGGGAAGTGGGCACGTGGGGCTTGGGGGGCTTCCCTGCCAAAGGTTAAAGTCCCAACTGCTTGACATAGCATTTGAGGGCTTTCTGATCTGGCTCTCATACTTATCCCACTGGCTCCGCTCCTCACCAGCAAAACTCTTGTGACTCTTCAAATGGTCCACGCCCTGGTCCCTCAAAACCCCTGATGAGGTGTCTCCTGTCCCCACCCTCCTCCAACCAGCTCTCATCTCTTTGTGATGCTCTCCTATACCACCAGCATCCCATACATCTGCTTGCACTGCCAATGTCCCCTACGCCTACTTACCCCACCACCATCCCCTACGCCTACACCACCAACATGCCCTACGTTCACCGATGCCACCCACACCCCTACGTCCACCTACACCCCCGACATCTGCCTCCACCATCAACACCTTCTACAGCTACCTACACCACCACCAGCTACACCACTAACACCCTCTATGTCTGCCTACACCACCACCATCACCTACATCTATCTAGTACCAGTGTTCTCTAGGTACTACAAAGCTCTGAGCCTGTGGGCACAATCTGAAAAGGAGCAGGTGCTTAGAAGTCCAGAGGACCCACAGGGACTCTACATGTATCTACTTAGGAGTCATTTCCCCCTTTGTAGGCTTTGGTCTTCTCTGACAAATTTGAGGCCAGGATTGGGTGTCCTCAGGGTCTCTCTACTCTGACAATGATCCTACCTCCTGGGCATCAGTCCGTGCACCCCTGCCTCTCGCCTTTTGTCCCCTCCAGTTTAAGTGTAGGCACAGCATCTGACCTTTTCTATTAGTGTGAATATCAACTTCCAGAGACTAAGATGATGGCATTTCTTGAGGTCAGGAGGTCAAGTCAATCTCACCCACCAGAGGGAACATCAGACTCTGAGGGATGGTTAGGAATAGCCTAGATGTTTGATAACGGTGGATCTTACATCAGAATCCCCGCAGGAGGGCTTGTTTGAACAAAGGTTTGGATCCCACCTCCAGGGTTTCTGATTCAGCAGATCTGGGGTGGTTCTGAGACTAAATTTTGAGAACCATTATTTGAGACCTTCCAAGGTCTGGCCCCTACCCCCATTACTCGTCCGAACTCATCTACACTTTCCACTTGCTCAACACGCTCCAGCCAGACTCCTTGCTATTCTTCAAACATACCAGGCACATACCTGCCTCAGGGCCTTTGCACGTACTATCCCCACTATCTAGAAGACTCTTCCCCTGTTATCTGTATAGCTCTTCCCTAACCTCTTTGAAAATCTTTACTAAATTGTCACTCTCTCAGTGAGGATTTTTTCCCTGCAGGACTTGTCCTCACATAGCATACTATATATTTACATCATTGGTTTTGTCTCTGTCTCTCTGACTAGACTGTAAGCTCCATGAGGGCAGGGATTTTTCTTGAATTTACTGCTGCATCCCAGAATAGCATCTGGCATACTGTAGGTAATCTAATATTTGTGGAAGAAAGAGAGAGAATGACAAAAGCATAGAGGGAAGGGAGGCAGAGATGGGGGGGAAAGGAAGCAGAGAGAATGGGGAAGGCAGAGGAAGCAAAGGAAGGGATTTTACAGACAAGTAAATTCTTTCAATAGTTGTAGATCAACAACACGGGTGCCAACTTTGTTATTTTGCCAAGTAAGAGTTTTAAAAGCTCAGAAACTTTGGCGTGCCTGCACGGCTCAGTCAGTTAAGCTTCTGGCTCTTGGTTTCTGCTCAGGTCGTGATCTCACGGTTCATGGGTTCAAGCCCCACGTCGGGCTCTGCACTGGTGCTGTGGAGCCTGCTTGGGATTCTCGCTCCCTCCCTCTCTCTCTGTATCTCCCCTGCTCACTCGCTCTCTCTCTAAATAAACTTTTTTTTTTTTTTTTTTAATCTCGGAAACTTCAATTACCATCTCCTACCCCATCAGGGCCCTGCAGGGTGGACCATAAGCTGCTGAGCACAGGGCAGCCTGGGTGAATGGTGGCCTGGAGTTGGATGACACGCAGCCTGTAAGGCACCAGACGGTGCTCTGAACACCGTTTCGGGAAACAAAGGACATTTTAGCCCCACTGCCTTTCAAGTAACAGAGCAGAGGCTTTAGATTTCCCTTCAGATACCAACTCGAATACCTGGGACATTGAAGGATGCTGAGGCCATCTCCAGGACACCTGCCATGGAGTAGCTGGTAGGGACAGAAGCACAGGTGTGCCAGACATTTGCTGTCCTTGCAAAAGATGCTCCATAACTACTGGCTGAATTCATGGACGACATTTGCCTGCCTGTAATATGCTGGCTGTCTAAGGGTACAAATACAATGACATTTCAAGACACTGACAAATGCACATGCAACTTCCCAAAGCTGTAACTCAGGAAGATTCCCTTGGACCCCCTGAACTCCTTGAGGGCAGGAACTTATTATCTGTGTATTCTCAAGAATAAATTCAAATCCCACCTCGGCTGGGCTTCAGTAAATATTTGCCCCCCCCCTTTTTCTTTAATGTATTTATCATTTCTGAGAGAAACAGAGAGAGAGAGAGACAGACAGAGTGCAGGGGAGGCGCAGAGAGAGAGAGGAAGAGAGAAAATCCCAAGAAGGCTCTGCACTGTCAGTGTGGAGCCCGATATGGGGTTTGAACTCACAAACTGTGAGATCATGACCTAAGCCAAAACCACGAGTTGGACAACTTAACTGAATGAGCCACCCAGGCATCCCCGTTTTTCCTTTCAAGCTCAGAAATCAAGTTCTGGCTTCAGTGCCTATGTCTAGAGGGTCTGATTCTAAAGTATGAGAGAATTCATGAGACCCTGGATGGCTCCGTCAGTTAAGCATCTGACTTTGGCTCAGGTCATGATCTCGCAGTTCATGGGTTCAAGCCCCACGTCAGGCTCTGTGCTGACAGTTCAGAGCCTGGAGCCTGCCTCGGATTCTGCATCTCCCTCTCTCTTTGCCCCTCCCCCTTCCTGTCTCTCTCTCTCTCAAAAATAAATAAACATTAAAAAATAAAATAAAAAGTAGGAGAGAATTCAGGGCCACTAAGCCAAGTGCTTGGCACATAGTAGGTCCTCAATAAATGCCGACTGGTTGGTTCACTACAAGATCTCCCGACTTATCCAAATATGGAACACAGCTCTGTGGTGTGGACTGCTCCCGAGACTGCTGCTTTGTGCCCTCCTCAGAGGAGATGGTGTGGAATCTGTCTGGAGTGTCGTTGGACTTGGCGAGCACAGGGGGGAAAGCAGCAGGTGGCACACAGGATGGGAAGGAAGACCTTTGACTTGAGAAACAACCAGCTACTGGCTGACTTCCCCACATTCAGGGATCAAAGCAGGAAGGACAGTGGTTGAGATGAGAGTACCCACAGTCCCACAGGCCACAAGCAAGGGGGGCTGGATGGATGTGTTGCCAGCTTCCCAACATTTCCACCATGGCTCAGGCCATCAGTGCTTCTATGCACCCCCCACCTCCCTGGTGCCAGGACCCAGCTCCCTGCCAGCCTTCCTTTCTCAGGGAAAGAAGGCTCAGGGAAAGAGGCTTCCTTCCAGTCTTCTCAGGAAGGAAGGGGGACAAGCCACTCATTCTTCACTGTGCCCCTCTTCCTCCCTTCCTTCTGTTGCTGAGTCATTAATGATGTGGCAAGTCCCTGTGATGGGTCTGTTACAGTGCCTGGTGCTGAGGATGCCACGAGAAAGAAAACACAGGCCCAGCCTGCTTGTAACTCCCCGTGGAGGGAGAAAAGACCTGTAAACAGCTCATTGCATACCACGCCGTTCGCTTCTGCCAACGCGGCCCACCTATCGCTGGTGGACATGAGCTGGTTTTATGTGATATGCAGATAAACACTTTTGTTCTGGGTTATGTGTTTATTTTCGTATATATTTAAAAAAATACAACTAGCACATCAAACCCTCTGTGTCACATGCATTTGTGCAGTAGATGTGTATTTGATAAATAAAACCTGTTCGTGAGACGTTGATTACAATAAAAATGTGAGATAAAGCACAGGGGGTAGAAGGAACTCATGGAGGTGCCATGCAAATGACTGAGGTTTCAGACACACTGGTAGCGAATGAAACACTGGGGGTTCAAATCCCGGTCCTGCTGCTTACCAGCATGGTGACTCTGAATGAGTTATTTACTCACCCGGGGCCTTGATTTCTTCCTGCATAAAGTGATTATGTCTACCTCATGGATGCTGATGTAGATAATTAACCTTGTAGGTGCAGATTCCTTGTCATTTTATTATCATGCCATCCTATTCTCCCTGTGCCTGTAATAGACGGTTGGAAAACTGCTGCACTTTTGGTTTGGGGGGGGGGGGAGGGAAGTGGCAAGTGCTCAAAGCCCTGAGTGGAGAGCCAGCCATGAAAACAGATAAGGGAATGAGAAGATGGCTTCATTTATGAGCCCAAGGAGCTGGGGGGGTGGGGGGGGGGGGGGCCTGATGAGACAGGAGGCAGCCAGACAGCAGAAGCCCAGGCTTCCAAGCAGCAGCTGTTCCCGGGGCCCCAGCCCCACCGATCTCACTGGGCTGCAGCCCACCCGTGAAGGCACCGCACCTTGCCCTGAGCAGCACGTCAGAGCCAAAGCACAGAAATTCTAACAGGCTGGGTCTCTTGTAACACGGATGGCCCAGCAGGAGGGCCTCGGAAAAGACCTCCAAACTCCAAACACCCCTGGCAAGGGCAGAGACTTAAGTCTTTGATTCAGGTGGGCAAGGGGGTCCCTCCAACTTTGCTGTGCATAAGAGCAGGGGCTCCTAGGGTGAAACATCCACGCAATGGAATGGAGCTCAGCGATTAACACAGCAACACGGATGAATCTCAAGTGATTATGCGAGGTGCGCGAAGCAGAAGCAAAAGGCAGCCCCAGGTATGGTTACAGCTCTCACGTTCCAGAGAAGGCAAAACCAGAGGGCCAGAGACTAAGCCAGGGATTGCCTGGGGTTAAAGGTAAGGATGTGGAGACGGTATGTGGAGACATCACTTCATAACCATAAGCCTGGCTGTCATAAAAAAATACAGATAGTAACAAATGTTGGCGAGGATGTGGAAAGGGGTCCTCAGACACTCACTGTGGATTTGAAAAATGGTGCTGCCACTGCAGAAAACAATCTGGCGGTTCCTCGAAAGGCACCCCGTGACCTAGTAATTCCATAGGAAAACACACGTCCCCACAAAAACGTGTATGCCAGTGTTCGTAGCTGCATTATTTACAATAGCTAAAAAGCAGAAACAACCCAAATGTCTATCAACTGGCAGATGGATAACCAAATACAGCACATCCACACAATGGAAGATTGTTCATAGGGCGCCTTAACTCAGTCAGTTAAGTTCCGACTTTGATTTCGGCTCAGATCGTGATCTCACTTCCTGCTGGGGGATCAAGCCCCGGGTCAGGCTCCGCACTGGGAGTGCAGCCTGCTTAAGATTCTCACCCTCCCCTCTCCCTCGCCCCCTCTCCTCACCAACCCCTCTCTGTTTCTCAAAACAAAACAATGGAACATTATTCATTCATAAGAAGGAATGAAGTACATATAAATGCTACGACACAGAGGAACCTTGACTTGCTGGTCAGTGAACGAGGCCAGTCAACAAAAGCCCAGACTGTATAGGATTCCACCTGTACCAAATGCCCAGAATAGGCAAATCCTAGAGACAGAAAGTACATGACTGGTTGTCAAGGGCTGGGGCAGGGGAGGAGGACACAGGAAGAGGGAACAGACTGTGTGTAGGGCTTCCTTCAGGGGGGATGAAGGCGTCCCGAAACAGACTGTGGTGATGGTCATGCAACTGTGAATATGTGCGCTAAAAACCATTGAATTGTATACCTTACACAGGTAAATTGTGTGGTATGTGAATTATATCTCAAAAAAGCTGTTATGGGGCACCTGGGTGGCTCAGTCAGTTGAGCGTCCGACTTCAGCTCAGGTCACGATGTCACAGTTTATGGGTTCGAGCCCCGCATCGGTCTCTGTGCTGACAGCTCAGAGCCTGGAGCCTACTTCAGATTCTGTGTCTCCCTCTCTCTGTTCCTCCCCTGCTCGTGCTCTCTCTCTCTTCTTCAAAAATAAATGAAAACATTAAAAAAAAAAAGCTGTTACAAAAACCAAGAGATAATAAATTACCCCAAGTTAAAAACAATGTATGGGGAAGTCTTAAGTACAAAGGCATAAAACGAGGGACCTTGCGGGGGAGGTTAGAAGAGTCTCTTGTCTGCGGTATTGGTTACCTGACCATGCATTTGTCAAAACTCACAGGACCATACGTCAAAGATGCAAATAAACTGGCCCATCCCAATCAATATGAAAAACGGTTACCCTCTCATAGACACTGTGCTAAACCCTGTACGTGCCTTGAATTATTTAATCCTTAAGACAAACTACTAAGTATTCCTCTCTGCATTTTACTTTCCCCAGTTTACTCTGGGCAAACGGAGGCTCAGAGAGGTTATGTGACTTGCCTGGGATCACAGTTAGGAAGTGTTTTTCCGAATTTGAACCGAGTTCTGTCTGACTCCAGATCCCATGTCAGTAACCCCTGTGCTCTGCCTCCCTACACACTGATCATCTGGAACATTCCCTGGGCACCTCTCTCAGGCAGTCTTCAATGGTCACCTGTCTGCTCATTACTGCCCCACTGGTGAGTTGCTTGAGGGCTGAGACTGTGCCTTAGGGTGCTCTATCGCTCAGAGCCAGTCACTTCAACAGGCGCTCCACAAATGTTTGGGGATCAGGGTATAATGAAAGAGAGGCAGGGAGAAAGCCATTTGGAAATGCAGACGAGCAGCCTAAGATGAGCTGAATTCCTGGGTCTCCTGACTCTTGGCCTCCAGCCTGGCCAGGATCAAATATCTGAGCTGGAGCTGAAGAGAGGGAGACCACACCTCAACTCCTGGGCTCTCAATAGCCTGGAGGCAAAACACTTATCCTCCAGGCTACATTCCTCCAAGATTCGGTGTTTCTGCTCCTGAAATAATTTCCTCATCTCACTAACTCACAGGAGGCAATGAGAACCAGGTGGTTCATACAGGCCACAGACTTCCTCCGTGTCTCTCAAACCCATTCCCTTCTCTCCATTTCAGCTGTCTCCCCAGGCTACCATCATCTCATTTCTGCCTACAGCCTCTGCCAGTCTCCTCCCCGGGCCTGATCCTTCACCCAAAAAGTCCCACAATCAGAGAAAAGGCTTGAAAACAGGAATCTGATCACATCATTCTCCTGATACCGAGCATAGCGTCGGCCTTTAAGGCTCCTTGATGAAAATGAGAAAAAGGCGCCCTCCTCCAGGCAGGCATAGGCCCTGTCCTGGGGCCCATGCCTTAGTGAGTTGAGGCACCCCCTTAGTTGGCACCCTTGTACAGGACACAACCTGGGTAACTGTACAGGGCAATCCTGACCTTCACTATCTGCCCACTGCTCTGAGGGCAAACACTAACCTCCTGCCAGGGGCCTCTAAGGTCCTGCTCAACATGACCCTGGTCTATTTCTGCAGGCCTTTCCTCTTCCGGGCTATGCCCCACCCCTCGCTGCGACCCCCCCCCCCCCCCCCCCCACACTCCACCCTCTGTCCAGACAGTCGGCACTGTTCTGGATTCCCTAAGGGTTCCATGTGTGCCCTCTCTTTGCGCAAACTGCTCCCTCTAAGACTATGCAACGCCTGCACCTCTTTCAGCTCTCACCTTAGATGTCCCTCCCTTCACCAGAGCCTCACCTGACCCCACCATGCCAAACACATGCCTCCTTCCTGATACCCTTCTTCGCCCTGTACCATAATAGCCTGTTTACTCAGCTGTCTGTCCCCTGGACCCCAAGTTCTGCAAGGGCAGGAGCCAGCTGCTTCTTCGCCAGTGTATCTGGAGCACATATCTGGCATGAGGGAGATATTTATTGAATGAATGAATCAATCAATCAATCAATCAACTAATGAAGAGGTGAATGAGTAGGACACAGAATTTCAGATCGGGAAAGGGCCCCTGCTGACTCAGCTGGACCACCATTTTACTGAGGAGGAGGCGGATGCCCATGACTTTCCTCAGCTCACAAGCATGCAGTCATTAGAGGCCAGGCCAACCCTCCACCCGCTACAGCAGGCAGAGAAAAAAAAACCCGCAGCAAAAGGGATGCTCTTTTAGGAGAAAGTCTGATGGCAAAATGCGGTGGAACACAGCGGTTAAGCCCAGGGCTTTGCATTGCAATCAGAAGGCCCAGGGCTACTTACTAGCTGTGTGGCCGTGGGCGGGTGATTCAAACACGTTGGGTCTCCAATCTGTAAAATGGGAACTGGGGGAACATACCGCATGACGTGTGGGTAGCGATGAAAGAGACTCAGCATGAAAAGTACTTAGCACAGGGCCTGGCACTTGCTGATCAATTAAAATGAGCTGTGAATCCTGTAACTGAATAATGCTTCATATCTCCGTGATGCACCCTCCTTCCCCTCCCTGCCCCCATTGGGCCCCAGGCCCAGGCTTTCCCCTTTGCCAATCTCTTCAGCACAAATCCTACCTCTGGCTCCCTCCCATCCCTCGCTATTGTGCAAGGCACAACTCAGATCTCACTAAAAGCAAACTGAGGACTTTCAGGGCTTTCAAACAACCCCCCTCAATCTAAAATATCCCCTTCCATGTCTGGGAAAGAAGAGGGAGGCTTTAATAATGCGGATCAGACCATGTTCCATACCAGGTCATTCATTTGCAAGGGAAGACCAGAACGTCTGGCAGATAGCACCTTTTTAAAAATATTCCCAACCTGTTCCCCCAGTATCTTGATGCTTGCAGCTTTGGGTAGGTTTTATTTTGGAACCAAAGGCTCCAATTGTGTTTCTCCTTTTAGATCTCTGGGTGGCACATCGCAAATTTACCTCTAGATCTCCAGGGAAGCAGAATAATGAATTATTAGCATTTTATCTGAGGGATGCACATCCCATAAAGTCGGGGAACAATGTGATTTTTCCCCCAAATTAATTTCATTTTATTCTAAAATGGCCTATAGAAAAGGAGTAGAAGAAATAGATTGTTTCCTGATCAACAAAGATCACCCTTTGCTTTGAGAGGAAAGAAAACAGTTCATTTTCCTGGATTACTGGATGGAAAGCAAACAGGAACTCTACCTCACCTAATGCGCATGCATTTTGTGTTCTCATGGCTTTAATCCCACGGTCACTGGGGATGGTCAACAAGCATGCCAGCAAGAGTGAGTCTGGATGTTTTTCTTAAGAGCCTGAAGGGCGCTGTCTGTGTTTCCACAGCACTCTGTCTATACCTCTGACATGGTACCTCTCACATTGCCCTGCACTGCAATTCTGTTCTTCATGCTTGTCCCACCACTAGGATATGCTTCTCAAAGTCAGGCATCTCCCCCTGCATCTTTATCCCCAGGTAGGATTGCCAACTACAATACCAAATGCACCGTTAAACCTGAATGTTAGATACGCATGCAATATTCAGGACATAACTTACAGTAAAAAATATTCCTGGGGCACCTGGGTGGCTCAGTCGGTTAAGTGTCTGACTCTTGATTTCCGCTCAGGTGATGACCTCACAGTTCAGGAGACAGAGCCTTGCCTTGGGCTCTGTGCTGACAGCACAGAGCCTGTTTGGGATTCTCTCTCTCCCTCTCTCTCTGCCCCTCCCACATACCTGCTCGCTCGCTCTCTCTCTCTCTCTCTCTCAAATAAACTTTAAATAATCCTTATTTATCTGACATTCAAAATTTCTTTGGCACCATTTTTTTAAAAATTAAATTTAATTTAAATTTTAGTTATCACACTGTGCAATGTTGGTTTCAGGAGTAGAATTGAGTGATTCATCACATACATACAACACCCAGGGCCCATTACAACAAATGCCCTCCTTAGTACCCATCACCCATCTAGCCCATCTCCCATCCACCCCCCTCTGTCAACCCTCAGTTTGTTCTCTATCATTAGAGTCTCTTATGGTCTGTTTCCCTCTCTTCTCTTCCCCCCATATCTTCCTCTATGTTCAACTGTTTTGTTTCTTAAATTCCATATATGAGTAAAATCATAGGACATTTGCCTTTCTCTGACTTATTTTGCTTAGCATAATACACTCTAGTTCCATCCACGTTGTGGCAAATGGCAAGATTTCATTCTTTTTGATGGCTGGGTAATATTCCATTATATATATACACACACGTTATATATATATATATATATATATATATATATATATATATATATACACACACACACACACACATATACACACATACATACACACACACACATCTTCTCTATCCATTCATCAGTTGATGGACAGTTAGGTTCTCTCCATAGTTTGGCTATTGTTGACAATACTGCTATAAACATTGGGGTGCATGTACCCTTTCTAATCTGTATTTTTGTATCCTTTCGGTAAATACTTAATAGTGCAATTGCTGGGTCGTAGGGTATCTCTAATTTTAGTTTTTCGAGGAACCTCCATACTGTTCTCCACAGTGGCTGCACCAGTTTGCATTCCCACCAGCAATGCAAGAAGGTTCCCCTTTCCCCACATCCTCTCATTGGCACCCTTTCTATTTGCCAACTATGGCAATCTTAACCCCAGGGTTTCTTCTCAATTCATCCTCACGACTCTGAAAAATCATACCCATGTTTCCATTTTATAGTTGAAGAAACAGAGGCTCAGGGAAGCTAAATAACCTGCTGAGATTACACAGCTAGCGGTGGTAGATCTGACTGTGAAATTCTACCTTTCCATCTACGTGCTCCATCCATGTTGGGGAATGAATGAAAGAAGGCATGCATGCATGCAGACGGTGAGCGGCCAGGGAACCCGCTATGCACCTTACTCTGAGTCATCACTCCCTCCCTGGAATCCCAGCCACACTTCCTTATTAGTGAGATTGCTGCCCCACATTCTTCTTCTTGGGAAAGGGCCAGCTTCCTGGGAACAACACTGATGCGGTAGATGAGACCAGGTTCTCCCTAAGTGAAAACAAATCTCCTGGTGCCAGGAACAGCGGGGGGGCGGGGGTAGGGGAGTGGACAGAGCAGGTTGCTCACCATCCTGAGAGACCATGGCGCTGGAGCTCAAGGCCTGGACACTGACCACCCGCACCTGCAGCCGCCCTCCTCTGAGCTCAGAGCAGACAGAGAGCACAGGGCGGGGGTCCTACCTCCACTCCAGCCCTGTGACCTCAGAAAGCTCACAGGGCAGCAAGGCAGGCTCACAGAGAGCCACACTGCAAGGTAGAGGGCAAATACCAAAGCGGTTCACACCCTGGCTGCTCCCTCCGCCTGGTACTCTCGGCCCAAACCCCTCACTTCTGCTTGAGGGTCCCCACCCCCAGAGGCCTCCCAGCTGCCCCCTCTAAAAGAGCACCCCCTGCAGTCTCTACCTGGAATCACCATTCATTTGTTTACTGCAGGTCTCCATCACAGACCTGAAGTTCATGAACAGTCCCTCTTGTTTAGCGCTTTTGTTTCCTTCACTACTACAGCCATAGCGCCTAAAACACTCTCTGGCATACGTTAGGTGCTCAGAACATACCTGCTGAGTGAAAGACTGAATAGAGGTCTCTTTTAAAAGAAAAATAATAAATATATATGGGCATAGATACACACACATACACACACACACAACATAAAAACCCAACTAAAATTAAATACAAGTAATGAAGTGCAGGGGTGGGGGGTATTTCTAGGTAAGCCCTTCAAGGACCCCACCACACGTCTTCACACATATACTATTCCCTCTCTCTGAAATGCACAAACCATTCATCTTTCACAGCCCAACTCAGTTGCCTCTTTCCCGCAGAGGATGTCTCTGACCATTTCCCCCTGCTTCCCACCCCGCTAGAGAGCCCATTACCCCACCCTCTCTTTTGACTCGCTGGTGCTGTTACGGTTGGGGTTATGTTCCCGCATTATAATTTGTTAAATCGCACGTTTTGCTGTCCTTGTGGCAGATTGCATTTTACCAAAATGGCTGCAGTCATCTGTCCCGTGGCACGTGCTCCTCTGCAACGTGACCTTGCCACTCCCCGACATGGATGTGGGGCTCCTCCCCATCCCTTGGAAGCGGGCTGTGTGCTGTGCCTTTTGGCCAACTGTGAAAGTGACTCCGCACCAGTTTGGGATGTAGCCGTTAACTGAACCGGAAGCTTCTACCTTCCAACTCTTGGAAGCCAGCCACCATGGCAGAAGGGCAATTACCCTAAGACCTCCATGCTGCGTTTAGTCCCATGTGGGGCCATGTGGAGAGGCCCCAGAAGACAAGATGCTGTGTGGAGATGGGTGGAAAAGCATCAAGGCACCAAACCGTGTGTGTAAGGAAGCCATCTTGGGAGTGACTCCTCTAGCCCACCTCTTGGCAACCCCAGGGATGTGCAAGCCAGACGTGTGCATCGGAGATGAACTGCCCGACCGAGCCCTTTCCAGATCCCTATGCACAAAGCTGAGAGCAAAATCAATGGGTTGCCTTAAGCCACTAAGTGTTGGGGTAGTTTGGCTTGAGCACTAGTTAATTGAAACACCCTTGAAGACAGGAACTCTATTTTATTTAGTTTTACATCCCCTAATCTAGAACAGCGCGAGGCTCACAGCTCAATAAAATTCTGCAGGGTTGAACTGGCTCAGATTGAATTTAATTTCCCCCAATTTAGAAGGACTACTTTAGTAAATAAAGCCAAAATGTCCTGAGTCATCAGCTGAAGGTACTACCTGGCCCATGTGAAAAGCGGAAGGGTAGAGTTTACATGGAAATTTATAGAATATTACATGCTACTCTAAACAAAAGACTTTTACAGGGATGAAATAAAACTACGATTATCCCCAGTAAGTTTCAGGAATATTGCCGGTTATGACAGTCACTGTAAAAACATCGCATAAAAATACTCCAGTTTTGTGTCTGGTGCCAGGGAGCCCTGATGTATTTTTCTTCATTCCCTGCAGGACCAGAATGGGGGTGTGATCCTGTGGCCTTGGCTATTTACTCTCAGGCACCCGGGGATAGAGTCTGGGAAGCCAGCATCTTCGTCTTTAGTAAAAATTGCATTTACTTTGTATTGTCTGAAATTTAGGAGCAGTCTCAGTTTGAAGGACTTTCTGTTCTGTGATATTTCCTGTAACTGAGATCTGGCTATAGGATACCTTCATAGGACTGTCACAAAGGCCATTCTCGGGTCTGGGATGCCCCTTCATGTACCTCCTAGCTTTCCTCAGTGGGAGTGCTTCTCCAAAATCCTCTCTGTCTTGCTCCCACCTAACTCTAGACCTTCCATCTCTCCCAAAATCATAGACTCAGACCCAAAAGGGATCTCAGAGTTACCGATGTCATGCCCCGGTCAAATCCCTGCTCCAGAGCAAAGGCCTTTGTCTTCCACTGTGCAGGGCAGTTGAGTGGGAATAGGTACAAACCACCTCAAAAGCCCCAGGTGTGAGTCATGATTCCACTATTTATAGACAATGAGACCTTAGACAAGTCACATGACCTCACTGGGTCTAATCAGGCCAAGGACACTCATGGGACTCCCATGAGGACTGCATGAGATATGTGTGTGCTGTGAATGAAAGAACTAGATGAATGGGTGAACAAAGGAATGAATGAACATTGCTGATGAGGACTGAGACCAGTATTAACCATCCATCAGCTTCGGCCTGAAATAATGGCTTTCTTGCTGCAGCCCCAGAAGCCCCATAAAAACTCCCCTCTCTGACATTCGAGATCCCACCTTCATTCTCTGGAGCTTCTGGATGTTGCAACTGCATGGTTTCCAGCCTTCTGGGACCACCCTGCTTCTGGAAGAAGCCTCATTCTGGCATGGGCAAACCTTCACCTTAGTGACTGGGTCAGGGATGGGTTCCACCAACATCTGGTCAGAATCAAAGCGCATAGGACGTGTTTATGAGGAAAGGAAAGTGCTTTCTCGTGTCCTGATTTAACAGGAGGAAGTCAAGTCTGGGGTAGCGACAGCCAACTGGCTGGCACACGAGAAGCTGAGCTGAAGATAAACCCACGCAGGGAGGAAGCTACAGCTGAAAAGGGCAAGGGGCAGCTGAGGTCTGAGGTCAAGATGGGAGTCCTCAACCAAGCAGCTCGTGCAGCCAATCCTGTTCCTGGACTCCTCATTTACACTGGCCAATACTTCCCTTCTCTTTATGTTTACGTGAAGTCTGGGTTGGATGTTTTATCACTTGAAACTAATACCAAGCCCTTTCTCTCCACAGAAAAAATCGTTTCTCACAGAAGTCTACCTTCATGGAGAGTTCTAAAATCAGAGAAACGGGGCTCGCTTAGGCAGCATACATACTAAAATTAGAAGGATACAGAGAAGATTAGCGTGGTCCCTGTGCAGGGGTGACACACAATTCGTGAAGCTTCCATACTTTTTTAAGTAAAATAACATAAAATCAGAGAATGGAGCATCTTCTTGGTCTTGGGCCTTAAAGATGTATTTTCCAGGCCCACTGAAGTGTCCACTTATTTATAAAGGGTCCCTCTGTTCCCCTTCACACTTGACTTTGCCCATCTTTTCAACCCTGAGACAGTCCATGGTGATTCATCGACAAGATACTTCACACTCATCCCCAAACACTAAATATCCTGCAAACAGAGGCAAGTAAAAAGGGACTCCCCTTCCAGACAGACAGAACCTCCTGAGAGCCAGTAAAAGCAAGAGAGGTATCCGGCTGAAGCTTCTGGTGAGCCAGGATAAATGACCAGGCTGGAAGACCACTGTCTTCCATTGGAAATAAACAAGGTCTGACCATAAAATCACGAGTGCTTTCTAGAGCAACGACAACTTCTTTTAGAGACCTTTATGTACTAGAGTGACTTTAAATTTTTTTTCAACATTTTTTTATTTATTTTTGGGACAGAGAGAGACAGAGCATGAACGGGGGAGGGGCAGAGAGAGAGGGAGACACAGAATCGGAAACAGGCTCCAGGCTCCGAGCCATCAGCCCAGAGCCTGACGCGGGGCTCGAACTCACAGACCGCGAGATCGTGACCTGGCTGAAGTCGGACGCTTAACCGACTGCGCCACCCAGGCACCCCATGTACTAGAGTGACTTTAAAAGCAAATCAGTCATTTTTGAAAATCAGAATTTACTTTTATCAATATAATCAGGTTGTTCAATTAAAACATACAGAAATATTAAATCTGTATTGAAGCTCAAAATTGTGTGGAATCAAGATTATGTTCATTATCAAGTACAGGGACAATGACTTTAACACAGAAGGCATAGCCTGTCTCCATGTTCGCTTTAGCAAATCTTTAAAGTGACCCAGAACACCAGGACCATTCCTCAGTGCTAAAGGATGAGCTGGCCACGACAAGAGTGTCAGCCATCACCCCTTTATGAGGCCAATTACATCCAGTGGTTTTGGGGGCTCAGGGTGAATCATTCAAGAAATACTCGTCTGAGGATGAGATCTCAGAGAAACCCAACCTCTGAAGTCCTGGGATTCACTGGCAAAAAGCTGCAAGCATGAACTGGAAATATCTGTTGCCTTTTTTGACAGGCACTTCTTCAGCCTGAAAAACAACAGGTGCCATTCACCAGCTACAATGGGCACTGCTGGCTGCCAACCCAATCGATATCCCTTCCTGTCCTCTTCCATAGTAAGAGCACTCTGACTGGGGAGTCATGGTGGGAAAAATATGTCCAGCTAAAGAACTGAATTTCTCAGCCTCCTTTGGAGAAATGGTGGCTGCAGAGGGGCCAAGCGTTGGTTAAAGAGATATAAGCAGAATTAATAGATGGGGCCAACAGTGAGGCTCCTTAAAAGAAGGGCTTTTCTCCACCCTTCCTCATTCTTTATCATGCTTAAAATGCAGAAATGATGACTGGAGCTGTAGCAGCCATCTTGGGGCCATGAGGTACCTTGAGAATGCAAACCATGTGCTAAAGATGACAGGGCAGAAAGACAAAGGAACCTGAGATGCCGTAGAATCACCTACCTGACCTTGAACTGCCAACCTGCCTTGGGCTCTTATAAGAGAGGAAAAACAACTCCTTGCCTTGTTTAAAGCCAGTTAGTTTGGTCTCTGATACTAGCTACCAAACACAATCTGACATCAGATTGGCCAATTAAAATCAAGCTTATTGGTCAAGAAAGGCACCTTCAATTCTGGCCACCTTTAGCAATCGGAATGCTCTAACTGGATACTACATAGGTTTGTGCTCTAATTCTGGAAGCTTTGATCAAGTAATATCTTCACTGAGCACAGGGCAGGGAAAGGAGCAAAAGAATTGAAAGGTCCAGACTCTGCCCTCGAAGAGCTTATGGGTAATGGGAGATGCAGGTTAAAGCCACAGCAAAAGATTTCCAACAAAAGGACCCATGTGATCCACATATGAAGCATTTCAGACAGCAAAGGCAAGGGCTGTGGGATTTCAAAGAAGGGAAAATCTGCTTGTTCTGGGACAGCCCCAGGAAGGATGTAGGGCTTGACTTGCAGCCATGCAGCTGAGAGGAGGGGAAGGAAGGAGCCATTCCAGGTGGACAGATTGCTCGAGCAGAAGCTTGGAATTAGGAATGAAGTGTTTGGGGGAAGATGGGAGTAGCCTGGAAGCTATAGAGGTTCCACTGAGGCAGGTATTAGGATGTACCAGGATGAGAAGCTTGCACTTGACTCTGTAGCCAATAGGGAAATAGTACTCAGAGCGCGGCTGGGGTGCCAGGAGGGATGGACTGAACAGGAAGAGCAAGACTAAGGTGAGGCTCTAGTAAGGAGGCTGACTGTGGTCTGTACGGTCCTGAGACACTCTGGTCGGAGATGGGGGTCAGTGGCTCTGGCCCGTGTGGCAGGTAGAATGATGGTGGCAATGGTACGACCACAATCCTTGTAGCTGAGAGTCACTCTGAATGGTGAGAGAGACACAGCAACTGACCACGTGTCATCCCTCCTCCCCTCTCCTGCAAGCAGGCTTCTCGGATGGAAGCTTCAGCACTTAGACTCCTCCCATCCCCCAAAGGAAAACAGAACATGAATCTGGCATCCATAGGCAAAGAAGGATGATAGCTTCAGCCGATGGATAGTTCGGGATTCCAGACACAGGATCATGATGACTGGGAGTGGAAGGGAACTCACCTGTCATCAGGAAACCCCAGAATTCTAGAATAGCGTGGGCTCCTGGAAGGTTCCTCGGGGATAATCGCACCCATTGGTGTTCAAACTGGGTTCCATACTGGAGTAGGGTCCACTATTCACAAAGGGGATAGTGATCAAACAAAAACAGATCTGCTTTTTTGTGTTTCCTATATTTAGGTTCCCAGAAAGGCTGCATTCCAAACATGAGGGTTGCTACCAAGTCTGAAATCCACCAAAAACCCAACTCCCTTCCTCATCTTACAGATGAGGGTAATGCTGTTCCCATTCACTGAGGGATCCTCAGCTCCCAGCACAAGACCAGCCACAAGGTAAGTGCTTTAGAAACACCTTCCAAACAGAGCTATGAATGAAAGTGGTTACAGGTGGCTTTCAGTGGCAGGGCCCCAGTGACTCAATCCCCATCACGCCTTTGGCTCAGCGTGGCCCAGTTATGCAGGGGCTGAGCTCGGGCGTGTGCTAACAGCATCCTCGGCTCCTCTGCTCACAGAGTTCCCAGCTACTGGTAGCTTGGGAGTCTGCCTCCCTGCCCCCCATGTGGCCGGCTGTCTCCAGCCTCCACTGCAGCTCATATCATCCTGCACCTGAGGAATCGCACGAGCTTCCCAGGGGCATCAAGTGCGTCAAATTCATGGTTGTCTTTCCAGCCCCCAGCACTGCCCTTCTCCTCCTCACCAAATTCCTGATTAAAAAAAGAAAGAAAGAAAGAAAACAACCCTGGGCAAGTCTTTGAAGACACACATGGGAACGTGCAGACCGTTATAGTGACTGAGCTAGGGAAGGGCTCCATCCTGGGAAGTCTCTGGTGAGCCTCCCAGGAGTGTTTTTTCTGTCTGGTGCTCATTGTTCTTCTAAAATGGGAAGGTTGGCCGCTTAATCAGCCCCCCCAAGGGCTGTGTCAGTGCCTGCGGAGCTGTAGGAAAAGGGACCGGTGAATTGTACAAGGAAGGAAACACACCGCAGGGCCACACCGCTAAGCCCAAACACCCATGGACCAAATTGCCTGTCCTGTCCGGATTTGTAGACGACGCAAGGCACCATCAGCAGCGAGCAGGGAGAAGCTGGAGAGGAATCACTCTTTGGTTTTGTGCTAGATTCTAACTATCTCAACAACTGCATCATAGTATGAATGTGAGTGTGTATGTGAGACTGGGTGTGAGTGAGTGTACATACGTGTGAGATGTGCAGTGCAATTCTCAGAGTGGCCTGAGGCTGATCTCAACTCGGTTTCTTAATGTCACCAGCACGGGATCATTTTTTCCCACTAGGCAACTCAGTTCCTGGGCCTCTTCTTGGGCCTACAAAAATACCCAAAGCCTTAAAAGTGAAAATTGTCAGCTCCAAAACATGAAAAGAAAACCGCAAAGCCATAATGAATAGCTGTGTAATTAAGCGGCTAAAACCTGTAACATGAAGTCAACATCATGAACTGCTGACGTCAACATTCATTACAATTTCATTACATTCGGCGGGGGGGGGGGGGGGGGGGACGGGAAGGGCTGGTTAGATTTTTCTCATTTTGCAAGAATTCCTGAGGATACATGATGACAGCAAAGAAATCAGAGCCCACCGAAAAATGAGATGTACGTGTGGCAAAACAATTCCAAAAGCAAAATCATTACAATTTTTTTTCCAGCCATAATATAAATTTGATGGGGTATGTCTGGGCGTGATGTGGGACGGTGCCTCCAAAGGCAGGGAGGCTGGAATAAGGAAGATGTTAAAACTACCTACGTGACAGTCTGCCAATTTTAGCTATCAAAACTCAACTAAGATCAGAAGCCTTGGCAAATGCCCGATTTCTGACAAGTCTGCTGGACTAATGTAGGCCCGCATACACACACACACATGCACACACACATGTGCGTGCACACACACGCGTGCACACACACACACACACACAATGGCTGCCTGTTTTCCTGGTACTGCTGAAGTTAATAAACACTTGCCCTCACTTCTTCCAAATGGAAACAAACTGAAGCTTTCCTTGATATATGATGTACTATCAATAACCTCCTAATTCTCCTTTCACAGAAAACTCATTTTACTTTAAGGAAAACATGATGAATGATTAAGATCCATAACAGAGACCCTGTGCACAGAATACGTAAGGATTTCTAGTTGTGACAAGCCTTTGCAATGGAAAACTTTTGGCAAACTGAAAACAAAGGCAAGAAACCTGTCCGGGAGCGTGTCTCCCACTGGGCACGCCCCCTCTTTTCAAGTGCCCAGTGCAACACGGAGCAACTTCTTGTATACAAGAACAGGATGGATTATACAGCTGAGATAAGGCACACCAGCCTTCGAGAGCCTCTGAACTTGTGCTTTCTTTCAGAAAGAGTTTGCTCAGGCTGGGCCATAGATTCCTCTAGAAAGTCAAGTGGAGAGGCTCTCATAGCCCATTCTTTCTGGGCCCGTGGGAAGCTGGCTAAGGGGCTGTGTCCTGCAGAGCACAGCAGGAACCCTCCTCCTTTCTGCGTGGACATCCCATGGACTTTGTGACCTTCAAGCAGCAGCATCTGAAGCCCATGAGAAGCCTCCTGCAATGGCTGAAGATGTAAAGGTAGGGGCCAAGGTCAGATTCAAGGCTCCATTGAACCTTGACCTGACAGGCTGCAGGGGAGGGGCACAGTAACCCCATACCTCCAAAGGTTAGGAGGGCCAAAAGCTGGGGTAACCTCCACATCCTGGTTAGTCTTCAGATGGGACCCCTGTGTACTCTTTCTCCCTGCCTTGGGATATTCAATCCAGTTTCTCAAAACTCTTGAGCACCCACAGGGGCGCCTGGGTGGCTCAGTCGGTTAAGCGTCCGACTTCGGCTCAGGTCATGATCTCATGGTCCGTGAGTCGGGCTCTATGCTGACAGCTCAGAGCCTGGAGTCTGCTTCAGATTCTGTGTCTCCCCCTCTCTCTGACCCTCCCCCGTTCATGCTCTGTCTCTCTCTGTCTCAAAAATAAATAAACATTAAAAAAAAATTAAAAAAAAAACCAACAACTCTTGAGCACCCACAATGCACAAAGGGCCGACTTGGGACGCACAGAAAGAGCACCGGACTAGGATTCAAACAGCTGCCCCATGCTGCCACTTACTTAGCGACCTTGAGCAAGACAGGTCACCTCTGGCACCCTCAGAATAGGCCACTAATGCCTACCACCCATGCTAATACGCAGGGCTGTTAGGAATACTGATAGAAACAATTGATGGAATTTTGTAAACTGTGGAGGCCTAAAGAATGAATAGTAACAAGCACTGTGGGGTTCACAATTACAGTTAGTGCAACCTGAGAAACAGCAAACGTTTCCTCCTCTCTTCCAGGGGACCCTTGCTTCAAGGCTACTCAATTGGCAGATGAGTTTGCTCCCTGAGGAAGGGGGAAGACGACACAGACCTGAGTTAGTCAATAGGAGCATCAGGTTAAACTGGCTCAGCTTAAGCATTTGAATCAATAAGTGTCACACCGTTCCAGGGAAAAAAGTGGTCCTGGTCTTTGTAATCCCAAAACTGGACTATATACTGG
Organism: Lynx canadensis; assembly: GCF_007474595.2. Classification (NCBI taxonomy): domain Eukaryota; kingdom Metazoa; phylum Chordata; class Mammalia; order Carnivora; family Felidae; genus Lynx; species Lynx canadensis. The sequence goes on along the minus strand of NC_044309.1, from coordinate 126,376,853 downwards.
TAGCGACGTGTGCTTTTCCTCCTATACCAGTGCCTAGTGTTTAGTAGACGCTGAACTACTTCTCAAATGAAGGACAAAGAGAGATGGAGAGAGACCAACAAAACCACAAACACTGAGTCATGGTGGGGGGTACTGGGGGTGGGAATAGATACACGGTTGCTTTCTCTTTACAATTCCACATTGCCAATCTGATTAAATTGATTATTCGTCTAATCGCTGATTCTTTTTTTTTTTTTCCGCTGTGGAACTGACCAGCTGTCTTATCATGGTCTAGACACAGTCTTAGTGTTATTAGAACATTTGAGGAGTTCTCACGGGTCACACTGCACCCTTGTTGCCGAAGGCCAGCATGGGTCACAGGACAGCCTGCCAATGGCCCACCAGGTGGCCAGGGCGGGACTCCCAGCTCCTGCACCCTGACAGCACGGCCCTCAGTGGGTCTCTTCAGCCTCTCTGACTCAGTTCCCCAGGCTGTGCGGGGCACACTAAAGATACCGACCTCATCGGTGGGGCTGGAGGGACTGAGCTGAGAGAATGTCTGGAGAGTGCTCTACACTGATTCCGACTCAAGGCGGACCTCAATCAACAGGACAAAGGGTTGAATCACAGTTGAGGAAAGGAAACAAAGCCTTGTTTCTTTTTCCCTGGGGCAGTATGGCAGCATGGACACCAAGCTGGGATTCAGGGAGCTAAGGCCCAGGTCCAGCCGTGAAGTGAGGACCTTCCACTTTCTCTGACCCGATCATCTGCCAACGGTGGTGCGGCCCCACGCACATCTCTTAATCCCCCTGGCTCTCAGATGTCTGGTTTGCAAACTCCATCAGACACCCATCTGAAGGCAGCAGGGCTATACCAGGAGCCTTGTGTGGCTTCTTCCAGTTCGAAGATCCAAGAGTCTATATGCAGATACAGCTTTCAGCTTTGAATGAGAGCAAGGTGCCATCTCACAGGAGGAAAGTGGGTATAAAGGAATAATGAGGAACCATTCTTTTTCTCTTCTTCAAAGAGAGAGGCAAGCTTTGAAAAGGAGAGTTTTTCAGGGCTGGGAATTTAGAAATACAGGGGAAGACTCCCAGCCCGTTGGCCAGTGGTTAGCTCCAGGCTCTTGGTTTGCCTGTTAGTGAAGTTTCATTGATCCATGGCTCATTTCACAGACTACAAAATATTTACTCAGTGCCCACTATGTGTGGACACCGTTCTAAGTCTCGGGGTGATGGTGGGGAGTGAAATATACAAATACCCTGCTCGCATGGAGCTTGTGTTCCATGGCCTCATTCATTCATTGAACAAATCTGTGTAAGTGCCAACTATGTGCCCACTAGAGACCCAGAGATGAACAGGAAATCGCCTGGCCTATAAAGATGGACAGGGAAGTGGACTGTTCACAGTATAACCTGATGGGTGGTACAGTAGAGGTTTCAGGGGACTAGGGACTGAGAATTTCAGCAATAATAGTTGTCATGTGTCAAGCGCTCACTGCCCCACACTAAGTGCTCATAAGAATCATGGCATTTCGTCCCAGCCCCAAAACATTCCTATGCGCTGGGGGGGGGGGGGGGGACTAAGGCCGGGAGAGAAGAACTCACCCAAGGCCACCAGCCAATAAGGAATGATGCCACGTTGTGAACCCAGGCTGTCTGATCTCAGATGTTTGGCTACATAGCAAGATACGCCATACAGACTCCTCCCCAGAACATCAGCCAGATTAGACATTTTAATGAGCAAACAACTTAAGCCATAACATCCCAAAGCCCCCATCTTCCACACTGGGGTTTAGGAATTCAGGACTGATCCTTTGGTTGATGTAAAACTGATTTACTCCCGGAACTTATTAGGAAAAAAATATACATATTTCTTTAATACAGAGGCAAGCCAGCTTTAAACCTCAGACCTCTGAGAGCCATAGGTGAATGTAGCAGCACTGACAAATGAAAGCAAGCACTTTGACCTGGAAGGTCGGGACGTGTCTGGCTGGACAGGGTTATTTTTGGTTCAGAGATGACTTTGATGAGTTCCACCTTTGCTCCCTTGTATCAAAAATGGCACCCAGGAGGTGAGGATGCAACAGTGAAGGGGGGATAAAAAGAAGAGCTTTGCATTAGGAGAAAAGCAGAATTGCAAACAATAAGGAGGAGGGGGAGAGAGGAAACATCTTAGACTTGGAAGCATCTAACTGGACCCTGCATCCTACCAGTTCTGTTTGTTGCCAATAATGGTTCTTCTTCTTTCTTCCATCCCCTTGGGATCCTGGAGCTCTACAAGGTTCCAAGCACAGCACCTACCTAACTCTCCCTTCCCTATTCCACTTGGCTCAGTGCTTCTCCCAGCCCCAGGGGGACACACCCTCCTGGTCTCCACAGCCAAAGCCAAACAAAGCACAGAAACAGGCACATGGTGGCATCCCTGCTCCCTGAGTAGCTGAGCCTCCTAGGATGTCAGAGCAGGAAGGACTTGCTAATCTTCCAGACCAGTGCTTTGCAGACTCTATTTGGCAACAAACAGAATCCCTTTCTCAAATGCATCTTATGCAAAAGTCAAATATACTAGAACAGATGGAAGGGTAGCAGCTCTGGTGAAGTGAGTGTGCAGGGTGGGACGGGAAGCCTCCCCACCTGAATGCCCTTTATAGAACTTTCAGACCATGAGAGTCCAGTCTGAAGTCAGTGATTTGGTCTAATCCCCTCAGTTTATAGATGACACACTGAGACCATTTTGCCTCCATCCCTTTGAGAAAACATACCATACATCTTCCTGGTTCATTGCGGTTGGTGTGGTCCCCACCAGGCACCTTGATCCTGCTTGTTTTCCCCGGGCCCAAAGTGGTCCCTGGGGTGGCAGGCGAAAATACCCCCACAGCTCAGGACATGATGGTGGTGACTACCTCGCAGGCCACAAGGCACAGATGAGCCCTTCCTCCTCCTAGATGCTTTCTTCCATTGACTATGAGGACATTTCTGTTCTTTTTACTGGCTCCTGCTTCTCAGCGTCCTTTGCTGGCTCCTCCTCGGCCTGGCCCACGGAAAGGCCCAGCCCTTGGCCCACCTATCTCTTCTACACTCATTCCCTAGGGGACTTTGTCATGTCTCATGGCTTTAGAAACCATCTATATGCTTCTGACTCCTAAGTTTATACCTGCAAACCAAAGTCTTTCCTGAATGCAGCCATGATTATCCAACCACCTAGCTGACATTTCTACCTAAGGATCTCAAAGCCTCCTTAAGCTTCGCATGTTCCAAACTGGACTCCCAATCTCTCTGCCGTCTGCAAACCTGTTCATTCCCCAGTCTTCCCCAGCTCAGTTTATGCGATTCCATCCTTCCAGTTGTTCAGACCAAAAACCCTGCAGTCATCCTTGACTCCTCTCCTTTCCTGACCGCACTCTCCACCCCCGCCCCCCCCCCAATGTGTCAACAACGTCTTTGTGACTCTTCCTTTTTTTTTTTTTAATTTTTTTTTTAACATTTATTCACTTTTGAGAGACAGAGAGAGAGAGAGAGAGAGCACAAGCGGGGGAGGGGCAGAGAGAGAGGGAGACGCAGGATGAGAAGCAGGCTCCAGGCTCTGAGCTGTCAGCACAGAGTCCGACACGGGGCTTGAACTCACGAGCTGTGAGATCATGACCTGAGCCGAAGTCGGACGCCTAACCGACTGAGCCACCCAGGCGCCCCATGACTCTTCCTTTTCATTATGACCCCAATCCAACCACTTCTTAGCCACCTCCACTACTAACACCCTGGTCTAGTGCACCACCATCTCCTGCCTGGGTTATTTTAAGAACCTCTATCCGGTGGTCTTCATTTCACTCTTCCTCTTCTACATCCTGTTTTCAACCAGCAACCAAAGTGATCCTTTTAAATCATAAGTCAGACCTACAAATCCTTACCGAAAATCCTGTAATGGCTTCCTGTTCACTAAAAGTCAAAGCCAAAGCCTACAACAGCCTATGAGGACCTGCCCAACCTGGCTTTCTATAATTTTCTGTTTTCACTTCTTATTCCTCTTGGCTCACCTACACTTCTCTGCCACAAGGGCTTCTTTGCTACTCTTGCCTCAGGGCCTTTGTACTGGCTGTTCCCCTGCCAACAGCACTCCTTCCTCAGGTACTCACACAGTTTTGTTTTGTTTTTTTTTTTTTGTTTTTTTTAGTATTTGCATTACCATTTTTTAATTTTTTAAATTTTTTTGTTGTTTATTTTTAACAAAGAGAGAGAGTGCACACAAGCTGGGGAGGGGCAGAAAAAGAGGGAGACAGAGGATCTGAAGCTGGCTCTGTGCTGAGAGGAGAGCCAGATGTGGGGCTCAAACTTACGAACCGTGAGATCATGACCTGATGAAGTCAGATGCTTAACCAACTAGGCCACCCAGGCGCCCCGATACTCACACAAAGTTCTCACCTCCTTCACCTGTCTGCACCAATGTCACCTTCTCAGTGGGACCACCCTAACCACACTATTTATAATTACAACTCACCATCCCAGCCCTCCCAATCCCCCTCACTCTGATTTACCTTTTCTATGGCAGTTATCGCTTTCTAACATCCTATATTTGCTTACTTACAATTATTGTTTAAGGTCTCCCCCAACTAGAATTCATGGTCTATGAAGATCTTTGTCTGTGAACTGATATATGCTAAGTGCTCAGAACCATGCCTCCTGCCCAACAGGCCCTCAACAAATATCTGTCAAATGAATGAATGAATGGACAAATGATTATTTTGTAGTTTACAGATCGCTATCACAACTGATGATCCTTTGAGCCTTGAAACTCTTGGGATTTTTTAGACAAGAAAACAAGTCCAGGGGTTCCTGGGTGGCTGAGTAGGTTAAACGTCCATCTGACCCTTGGTTTCAAGCCCAGGTCATGATCTCATCGTTCTTGGGTTCGAGCCCTGTGTTGGGCTCCACACTGACAATAAATACAGAGCCTGCTTGGGATTCTCTCTCTCTCTCCCTCTCTCTCTCTCTGCCCCACCCCAGCTTGCTCTCTCTCAAAATAAATAATTAAAAAAAAAAAAAAAAGCCCAGGGGCACCTGGGTGGCTCAGTCGGTTGAGCCTCAACTCAGCTCAGGTCATGATCTCACAGTCTGTGAGTTCGAGCCCCGCATCAGGCTCTGTGCCAACAGCTCAGAGCCTGGAGCCTGCTTTGGATTCTTTGTTTCCCTCTCTCTCTGACCCTCCCCTGTTCATGCTGTATCTCCCTCTGTCTCAAAAATAAATAAACATTAAAAAAAAATTAAAAGGAAAAAAGTCCAGAGAGGTTAAATCACTTGCCTGAGACCACACAGCTTGTTCTACAGTGGGCTTCATCCCCTCTTCTGTTTTTAAACCCTTAAGAGGATGGTATTTGACCACACCGGTGCTGATCTCTCCAAAGCCCAGACCCCATCCAGCGCTCTCCGCCCTCCCCAAATTCGCACCCAGGCTTGCTGAAGACCACATCTACAGGTACAGTGCACAGGGTGCTAATTTTTCCCCAGAGGAGCATTTATATACTTTTACTCAAATGAATGCATATCTTGTCTCTAGGGACCATGTGACACAGATAGAAGCTTCCAGGCCAACTTCCGACCCTAAGACCCTCCTCCAGAACACAGGAGGGACACTGATATGCTGCCCCATCCCTGGCCTTCTGTTTACTCACATACCACAACTGGATGTTCGGTAAGGTATGGGGGGGGGGGGACAGACAGGGGAGAGAGACCCTTTGCAATCAAGAGGAGGCTCTCTTTGTTCTTTCTTAACAACTATGGGCTGAAATGTGAGGTTGCTAAGTGCCACTTAATAACTGCTTCTAGCCTCCTGCTGATAAATTTCGTTCAGGCCTAAATTGCAGGAAAAGTTACAGCAGCTAGTTTATTTCTGTCTCATCCATCATACTGTGAATTGTGTATCTGCTCACGATGGCTCTTTTCACACAGGCCACTGGGAAGCTAAAGGGCAGCAAATCCTGGTTCTCAGGCCTTCGGACTCCAGTGGCCCCTGGTTCCCAGGCTTCAGGATTTAGACTGAATTATACCACCTGCTTTTCTGGTTCTCCATCTAGCTCTGGCAAATTGTGGGACCTTCTGGCTTCCACAACCGTGTGAGCTGATTCCCATAACAAATCGCCTCATATATAATCTCTATATATCCTATTGGTTCTGTTTCTCAGGAAAGCCCTAATACAGTGATAAACACTCCGTAAATGTTACCTTTTCCCATTAGTAAATTCCAGGCTTTACTGTTTTCCAAAGTGTTGCCTTGTTTGACACTTATGGCAGCATGAATACCAGAACCTAGTATTATCATTATTTCCCATTCTTGTAAGAAGAAACAGGTTCAGAGAGGTCAGGGGCCTGTCCCAGGCCACACAGCATATGTAAACCCGGTTAGGCCTGAGCCGAAGAAGCCCTCCTACTTGCTAGAGGGTTCAGGCACCTTCCTGCACCCCCTCCTTTTCTACCACCAGCCCCCACTCTGCAGGCTCCCAGCTGCCCCAAGGGGTTCCACATGCTGAGACCACCAGAGGCTGCAAAATCTCCAGCTTGCTCCTGGTCTGTCGCTCTTTCCTCCACAGCTCTCACGCTAAGGGAAAGGAAAACCTGGAACAGCAAGAGGGTCAGCGGCAGCAGCAGGACCAGGAGGGAAGGAGCCCGGGAGATGGAGAGGGGAAGAGAAAGAGGGGGCGCCCCACACCTGGCCACTCGCTTAGCCTCCCGCCCCAGGAATGGGAAGAACAAGCATCTGGAGACTCAGCATCTGGCCTTGAAAATGGCAGCTGCAGAATGGAGAGAGTGGGGGGAGGGGTGGGGTAGGTTTCTAAAGAGAGTGGGGCACACGCAGAATTCAGAATTGAGAGGAGATTCCCAGCTCCGTTCCCGGCCCCGATGACATGACTGTGGGAAGGTAATCACGAATCTTAACCCCCAATCCCACCCAGGATCCCCGGAGGTCTGGTATCCCCAGTCACCCCTGGAGGCACACAGGACGGCCAGCTGGGCCTCCCCAGACTTCACCCCACAGTCTGAGGAGACTCTGTCCTACGACCCTGTGAACCTCTGCCGAGGAGCTATGGTCACGGGCACAGTTTTACATTTGGGTGATTATCTGTGGATAAACTAAACCTACTTCAGGTCTGCAAGCTTCTCAGGGCAGGACCATGTCCATTGTTGCTCACAAGGGTGAGCCCAGGCCCTAGCCCTCAGAGTCAGCAAAGGTAAGGCTGCAAGGGGTAGGGGGGGCAGGAGGCCAAGAAAAGAGGCCAGAGGGGAGGCCGAGGAAAGGAAACGCTGTATCTGTTCCCCAGTACTTGAAATTCTCCGAGGCCATTGAGAGAGAGAGAGAGAGAGAGAGAGAGAGAGATTGGTAATTTGTGTCTGCCTACGCATGCACATCCTGACTTCTGGGTGGTGCTATGGGCTGGGATTAGGAAGAAACAATGACACACGCCACCCAAAAGAACCCAGTTAATCCAAGCAGCCTCAACTTCTGACACGAGCATTGTTTTTTAAGGTATCAAACTGCCTCTCTGATTTGCTTTTGGATGTTAACGCACTGGGGAGCGGCTAATATGGTTCCGCACGGAGCATGCCTGATCTTCATAGCAAGTAACTGCTTTCGTTGGCTCAGTCGCAAGCGAATGGGGAACCTCCCCCATGCTTCTGGACTAGCATTTCTTTTACTGTGATACGCAGAGTAAAAGCTGGAGATGGTATAGCCTGGCTGTAAATTAATCTCGAAAACTGCTGTCAACAACGCAGCTTCTCAGCCCTCTCTGCCCCCAAGGAGTGAGCTGGTCTGGAGGAAGCAATGCATCACAGAGAACAGGAGACGGGCTAAGAATCCAGAAGCCCGGGTACTGGTTCCAGCTCTGCTGTAAGACCTTGTGACGTTGGGCAAGGGGAGTCTCACTCTGAGCCTCAGTTTCCCTACCTGTAAAATTGTGAGGGTTGAATGGAATGCTCCCCAGGAATGCTACCACATGGGTGGGAGAAAGGGAGAATCTGAAGTCCCTCAGACTTGAGCTCAAATCCCCACTCTGCATTCATTGCCTCAGAGACTCTGGGCAAGTTACGAAATGTCTCATAGCCTCAGATTCTTCTTGGGTAGGATGGGGCTGATAACAATATCTAACTGGCCTTCCCACATTCACCTTCCCCTTCCTTCCTATCTGTTCTCAGTACTGCAGCCTACATGAGCTTCTTAGACCACAAATCTGATCACAGAGCTGCCCTCCTTAAAACCTTTCAAAGGTTTTCCAGTGTCCTTGGGAAAAGAAGACTCTTTAATCTGGAAGATGGCTTGGTCCAACCTCCACCCAGCTCTCCTCACTTTGTTCTCCCATTCCAGCCACCCTGGCTGCTCTCCTTCTTACCATGCTCCCTTCTGCCACAGGCCCTTTGCACATTCTGCTTGCATCATGGAGTATCTTCTACCTTTTCAACCAAATGGGTCATTCTTCGACTTCACTCAAGCCTCACATCCTCATCGAAGCCCTCCCTTACTCCTGACTACCCCAGGTATCTCTCCTTTGTAGCAACCATCACAGTTGTATACCTACATGATTATTCATGATGAAAATAATTCACTACAGGCCTGCAAGCTCCATGAGGTCAGGGACCATGTTACTTAACATCTAACATAGTGCCTACAGAAAAAATCATAATGAACATAATAAAACAACACCAACATTTATCAAGCAATTTCTACATGTCAGACACTTCCCTAAGAATTCACTTTTATTATTATTCTCACTTAACAAAGGGGAAGAATGAGTCACAGGGAGGTTAGGTAACTTGTCTGATATCATACAACCAGTTAAGTGGTCAAACCCTGGAAGCCTGGTTACTGGCAGAGTGTTTGAAGGTTTTTACTCAATACATGAAGCAGGGTTCAGGAAGCAGATCTTTAAGCAAGGAAGCTGGCACCTCTTAAACATTTGATAATAATAATAATTGCTACCAGACATTAAGTGTTTGTGATACGTCCAATACTACCTATTCTAGGGACTTCTACATGAACTAACTCATCCTCCCGATGACACCATAAGGACGTACTACCATTATCATCATTTAACAGATGAGGAAACCCAGGCTCAGAAAGGTTACCTGGCTTTCCCGAGGTCACCAGAGTTTACACCTTGGTCCACTAACTCTAAAGTCTGAGAAAACTCCAGCCCTGGGATTCTCAGGGGGGCCAGGACAAATTCTCCATCATGCCACACAGATTTCTGCCCTCAGTTCTAGTGAGAAGGCCCACCCTCCTTCTGGCACTGAGTCTACTGACCCAGCTAGGCAGGGTATGGACAGAGCTGTCCCCTGGAGACCACAAAGCCACCCACCGCCCCGAGGCCTCGGCTGAAGAGGCTACACAGCAACCTCACAGGGCAGCCAGGATGGGGAAAACCAGCACGAGCTGAGAAAAGAGCTGGGATCCCCTTGGAGGCTCATCTTCAGCACGGTGCTTGTAGCACTTCAGAGAGCACAGGTTCTGAAGCCCAAACCCCAATTCTACCCCTCAGTACCTATGGCAACTCAGCCAGCCACTGAACCTGTCTGAGCCCGGGTTTCCTCCCCAGTAAAATGGGAAGACGAAACACGCACTTCACAAGAATGGGGTGAAGACTGCGGGAAGTATTCTGGAACGCCCTGCTAGTACACTACCTGGCCCAGCAAGTGTTAGCCCCTCTGCAAGGGGTGCTGGAGGGGAAAAGACAGGTACATAATACACTTTTCCTAGGGCACCCACTCGTTTTGGATTCATATTCTTCCCATGCCTAAAAGGTTCATACTGATTCACCATGAATCCACACCACACCCCACTTCCGGATTAGGATGACAATAACAATAATAATAAACGTAAAGCATGATAGGTATAAAGTATTTACTTACCATGAGACACTGGGAAAGACACTTTGTATACACTGTGTCATTTCTTTTATATTATTTTAATCTTCACAAATATCCTAAGGGGCAGTCCAGAGCCAGACTGCCTGGGTTCAAATCTGACCCAGCCATTTGTGAGCTGTGTCACCTCAGACAGATTCTTGAAACTTTTTGTTCCTCAACTTTCTAATCTAGAATTGTAGTTGGGAATGGCTACCCTGCCGGAGACCGTAATTCCCAGCCCCCTCGTTTCTAGGTGAGGCCATGTGACTGAGCTCTGGTCACTGGAATGTGGAAGGAGTTGATATACTCACATCCAGACTGTCCTATAAAAACCTCCTACACTCTTCCACACTCCTGTTGTCCCCGAGCATGGAAGTTCTGGGGAGTCAAATGTTCCAGAAGGCAGAACCTCCGTCAACTTCTGCGGAACAAAGCACTTCCCTGCCCTGGCATCAACTTTTCTCAACATGAATGAGACGACCACTTTTCTTGTGTTTAGCCACTAAGATGTTATGGTTGATCTGATCTAACAGCTACCATCACCGTGACTACTAAAGAAATTGGTACCAGAAGTGGGGTGCTTAAATATGTGGTCCTGGCTTAGAAGTCAGATAGTAGAGTCTGGGAAACTGGACAGCCTCATGTTGGACAGTGGTAAAATGTTAACTGTCACCTAGGACGACTCAGAGGCAGAAACTGGGCCAACTGAGCCTATAGGCTCTAGAGAAAGATGTTTAGGAAAAAAAAAATGGTAATAGTTTGCTTTATTGCTCCTGGCTGAGTTTAGCAAGGCATTAGTAAGAAAGAGGAGCTGAAAAAGACAATGACTTCTAGATCCCAAACAATAAGAGTAAAGACTGAGAAGACTTTTAAGTGAAACAAATGATCAGATTAAGGGTATAAGCTTCCGCATAAGCCTGGTGGCTGCAAGGTAGCTGTCATTCAGGGGAGATAAAGAAAGGCATCCAGGTAAGAAAGTGAAGAAATAATCCAGTTTGATAATTAGCTCTAGGAAATGACTATGGGTGTGGCTATCGGCACATTCGATGTCACTGATGAAAATCCTACTAAGTTGTTAAGAGAACTGCATTGGCAAAATCTCTAAGCGTGCATTTTAAAAACCTTTTACTGTTACAGCATTAAAACAATCCTTGGGCCCCTAGAAGTTCAAGGGCAGGAAGGAACTAGGTTACAGAAGATTTAGAGCTTCAGGTTGGTCACACCCCTCAGGACCTGCTTCAGGAAGGGCCAAGAAAAAAAAATGGACAAAGACAATCCTCCCACCACAAGGCAGAGCCAGGAGCATGGAGAACAAGAAACCAAGAAATTTCTCCCAGGAGCAGACTCAGGGCTTAAGCAAGGAACATCACCCATTTCCAGGGCACAACTACACAGTGCCTGCTTGCCAAGGTTTCAGAAGAACTAACCCAGCGACTTGTGTGTGTCTTCCACTGCTGCTTTTTCCTAGTGGGAGTTTTACTGCGGCTACCCTGCCCTTTCCAATGTGGGATATGGATGCAGAGGGGCAGATAACATGTCTCTGTTGGCTCATGGCTCCCTGGACCATGAGAAGCCATATACAATCCAATGGCTAGAACTCAGCTTCACCCAAAGATCCTCAACTTTCCTCTGCAAGCAATGACTGCACAGAATATTAGTGTCCTCCCTTGGGAAGGGGAACATGTTTTAAGTGAGAGAAGAAGGATACACACAGATATTTGGTGGCTGGAGAAACCCTGGCACATCTGACCAAGGATATATAAGCACAAACAATGGAGATCCCTTCCAGGCTTAGCCCGAAACACCTTTCGTAAGATCTCTACTCTCTCCTTTCTCTACCTATTGGCTAGATGAATGTCCAAGTATGGCCCTGAAGGCCACATACTGAAGGTAAAGAAAGCCAAACCCATCAATCTTGGTACCTAACTGACCCTCCTTCTCCTCCCCCATCACTCCTCTCCCAATCAGACTTTAGCAAGTAAGAAACAACCTTCTATTATGTTAAATTCCTGAGATTTGGGGGTTGTCTTTTGTAACAGCGAATGTGATTATAATGATTATAATAAAGAGAAACCATGCCTGGCATGTAATAAGCACTACATACCTGTAACTATTATTAGAATACCCATTTTACTGATAGGAAAGCTTGCAAGTTATGGGTGTGCCTGACTTCGAAGTCAGACCTCTCGGTAGACGATAATCAGACCAACTTTAGAGGTGATTTTGGTGCCTGGCTCAAGGTCACTAATCATGATAGACCCAGAATTGGAGGCCTTCCTCCTATTCAAAAGGCATCAGCATGAGGCTCCTGACACCAGGTCTCCGGGTTGATCCCTCCTCATTTTATTTTGCTGTTATTTTTATTTTCTGTTCCATGAAACACCCTACTTGCAAATGCCCCAGCACTGAACTGGCAAGTCTGCATAGGAAACCAAATAACCCTCCACTGACCCAAATTCCAAGTTTTCATTTACATTCAGCTAGTTAATTAAAAACGTGCTCTGTGAGCACAGACGCTGCCGTGGCTGACTCTTGAGATAGTTTTGCTATTCTTTGGAAGAAGCTAGGTTTCTTCTGTGACATTTTTGTCCAGCACAGCAACACTGCACCATGGAACAGCATGACCAGATAGGGGACAGGAAAACTGCTGAGTAAGCCATTCAGTGCACAACAGAATCTAAGGGGGCAACGGCGAAGAAAAAGACCTGAAAACCATCCTACCCACCAAGCCAGTGTTGCCGGGGCTGGGGCCCATGTTAATTGATGTTTATAAAGTGATTTGGGATTCTTGAATGAAAGAGACTATTCAAAATCAGCAGCCTGAATAATCAGTTTTTTAAGGAAGCCATTATTGCTAAGTGCCTACTATGTGACAGGTGTTTTCACATACTTGATCTGATTTAATCCTTTAATCACTGTATGTGGTAGATTTGGATTTTCTTCCCTTTTTTTTAATGCCTTTTTTGTTTGTTTTGGTAATCCTCACTGTGCAGATGAGAAAACCAAATTCAGCAAAATTAAGTCATTTGCTGGAAAGCAGCAGAGCTGATATACGAGGCTAAGTCTTTCCCAGTATAAAGTCCTTATCCCTTTCATCACACCACACTGCCTCTTCCAGTCTTCCCTTCAAACTCTCTCTGCATTACAACAAAATTTCAGTCAAGGATGTCTATCTTTTTTTTCTTAATGTCTTTGTTGTTTGTTTGTTTGTTTTTACTAAAGTACATTTTAAAATATAGTGAAACACACATTCTTAAGTTTACAGTGCAATGCCATTTCAATAAATGCATATACCTCTGAACTCTATTACCTGGAAAGTTCCCTAGCACTTCACTAAGCATGCCTTTTTAAAAATAATACAGCTTATTTAAAAATAAGGGGCGCCTAGGTGGTTCAGTTGGTTAAGCAGCAGACTTTGGCTCTGGTCATAATCTCACCATTTGTGGGTTCGAGCCTCGCATCGGGCTCTGTGCTGACAGCTCAGAGCCTGGAACCTGCTTCGGATTCTGTGTCTTCCTCTCTCTCTGCCCCTCCCCTGCTCACGCTCTCTCTCTCTCAAAATAATAATAAACAAACATTAAAAAAATAAAAAATACAGCAAATAAAATAAGCTACTTTCTTTTGACCAAAACAATCTTTTTGTGACCTTGGCAGTGGGGGCTGAGCCCATGGAGCCAATCCGTGAGATGGGTGCAGTGAATTATTTGACTCTGGGAATTTTGGGAAGGGGGATCCAAGTAAAATCCTGTACCTTGCTGGCTCTCTCCACACCAGAGAGGAGTTCATTTGGATGAGATAAAGATGTGTGATACCACTGTGCCTGGATTATCACAACTACCATGACCATTTTGGCCCCTACCATGTGTCAGGCACCAGAGTGTAATGCCTTTATACACATAATCTCATTTAATCCTAATAATTACCTCTATTTTACAGCTGAAGAAAATGGGGCTCAGAGAGGTTAGGTAACATGCCTAAGAACACACGGCTAGAACAGGACAGCCTTGAAATTCAAATCCAGGAAGTCTGACTTAAGAGGCCTTTAGAGAGTTGATTATAGATGCTGATGGGTAAATTTTAAATCCCAAAGATTTAATGGGCCTCTTACATTCATTCAACAAATAGTACTCAGCATCTGCTATATGCTAGGTGTTAACAGACATCTAATACGCTCCAGCTGTGTACCAGGTGCTCCCTTAGACTTTGGTAGAGATTATAAAAATGTAATAATCTAGTACGGCCCAGTTCAGTTTGAAAGAAACAACAAGAGTAATGTGTTGGCACAGAAAGACTGTCAGGCTGTAAAGGGTCTCTGTTCAACTGGGTTGGATGGCCTAAGAGCAAAACAGTTAGGTTCCTTGTGCCTCAGTTCCTCCTCTGTATAATGGGGATAACAGCAGTAGCTTTTCAAGGGAATGTTGAAGATCAAATGGGTCATCTGAATAGCGCTGGATATATGTTGGCCGTTATTACCTGTGTACTGCATATTTGCGCAGTCCTTAAATTTACTAACGGCTCAATAAATATTGACGAATAAATGAATTCACAAATGAAATAAGTGATGCTGCGGAGTTAAAGGGGGAAAAAATCGATCATGTGAGGACTGGGCTCCTTAATAAGGCCGGCAGAGCAGAAAGGCTGCCATGCAAAACAGCTTAATAGGTTTGATGTTTAATGTATGTTTCAGATACCTAAGAAATTAATTGCTCATTCCTTTCTCTTCTGCATAAATGACCTGCCATTTTAGACAAGCTCAAAGAAAAGAGATAGATCACAGTGAAATTACAGTATATCTCATACTAAGAAATGGCTGAAGGGGCCCCGACACCCAGGAGTTAAACTCTGTGGTGTGGTAAACGCTAGGATGGCTGCAAACCCCAATCACCACACACTCACCCTGCCCAAAACCAACTCTGTGGTCTTCTCCTTCCTTAAATTATACTCACTCCGAAAAGGATAAACACAAACACTGTCTTTAAAAGATGTTAAAGATCATAAAAGTAAAACCAATTTGAAAAAAATTTAGAGGTTACTAATACAGACAGAGCTACAGAACGCCCTTATTTTACAGATGAAGAAACTTGAGGCCCAAGAAGGAGGGTCAGCTAAAGTCTTAACTTCAAGAGAATGGCAAAGACGCGGGTGGAGCAGGTTGCCCAGATTCCCAGATCCCAAGACTGGCGCCCCCTAAGGGGAATGCTCCTTACTCGGAAGGAAACACTGTGAGAGATTACTAAAAGGAAGGTCCAGTCCCAGCAGGGGGCTAAAGGTTTGGTGGGCCAGTAAGAATTAAGGATGATTGTAATGGGAGAGGTACGATCAGGGGAGGTGGGCGCACCTGGTGGGAGGAAAATTAAGCCCTCTGTGCTTTTTTTTAGGGGGGGGGGAGGGGAGGATTCCATACACAGAGCAGTCCAGTCCACAGGTCCCGGGGTTTTCAGGTGAATCCTCCCCCTTCTGAAGAAGCTTATACAAAGACCAATCAATAATACCTTCTCCTGCAGGTTTCCGCCTCGGTCAGGATTTCATGTGTGTTTGGGGGGGAGGTAAGGGGGAGCCTCTGCGCCCTCGGCTGGCAGCAGAGTGGGAAGGGCTCCGGCCAGGAGATCCTCGAGAGTCTCCAGATCAACGCGGAAGTCGCGATCCCGCCCCTCCCCCACCCCCACGCCCACTTTGCTCCTTCCTTCTCCTCCCCCAACAATGATCAAAACCAGGTGAAAGGACCGAGAGCTAGAGGGCCAGTTTCCAAAGGGCTTTTGCTGGAGCCCCGCGCGCCTGCCCTCTCCTGCGCACACTCACAGACACATTTAACATACACACGCACACACTCACAAGCACACACTTGGCACCCCCAGAGGCCGGGCCGCGCCCGCCGCATCTTTCCTTCAGCCCCCGGGAAACCGACAGGCAGCAACATGAATGAAATCTACCCAGAAAGACTGCATTTCAGCTCCAACCACGCAATCTCCGGCCAAACCACCGAATATGTAGCAAAGTTTTATTTCGCTTTTAGAGTCTCCAGTTACGCTTCTACCATTTCCTGTGGAAAACTGAAGCTTTGAAGTGTCTAGCTCTGGCTTTCGCAGACAGGCAGGACCGCCAGCTCGAGCTCTCGAAAACAAGAGCCCCCGGCCCCACCCCCTCCACCGCCAGAACTGCAGGTTCAAACCCACCCAGCTCCCGCCTCCAAAACGGGGGTTGTGGGAGGGGATGACAGAACCTGCTGGAAACGACGCCCTCAACTGACAGCCCCCTCCAGAACCCCGCCCCACTCCCATCCTGCCCGGGTCTCGAGTGGCGCTCCTTAAGGCAAGTAGTGACAGCTGCAGCTCCCTGCCACGGAGAACGGAGAGAGGCAGGAGCTGGAAGGTCGGATATTGAGGAAGGGGGTGTCCGTCGAGCAGCACCCACCAGCTGTGCGCTCTAGCCTCCAAAAACTGCCCCGGGAAAACTTGGGACCTAGAAGTCTTCCCGCTCGACCCTCTCACCACACACACCTCTCCCCCACAGTTTCTAGGCCAAGCGATCTCTCCACTGTTCTGCCTTGACGGCCGCGGGGCCTCTCCTACACCCGCGCCCAGATAGGGTCCCGGAGGGCGCAGGGAAGTATGAGAACTGGGCGGCAGTAGCAGGAATGCACTTCTTCCGTAATTCCAAGCAGCCAAAGTCCTGCGCCCGAGAATTTGGCATCTTCAAGGTCAAAAACAAAACAAAACAAAGCACAGGGCTATGGCAGAAATACGTACTAGGGGCAAATGATCAAACCTGTGCCCCCACATGGTGATGGGTTCTTCCCACAGTCAGCAGGCGGCAGCCGCCGCCCCGCCCTGCAGTAGGGGCAGAACTGTGCGCTCCGGGACTTCGGAACCTTAGGAGCCGCGCGCGTAAAGTACGCGGATTCCTAGCGCGGGGGTGAACAGACGAGTTTCGGGCCGCCTCCAGCTCTGCGGTCCTCTCAGAGGCCTGGGACAGCAGTGGGTGGCCAGAACGACGCGGGGGGGAGGGTGCGAGGCAAACTTGCAACCAGAGTTGGAGGGGTTGGGTGGGAGGAGGCGGCACCCGCGCGGCCACTTACCGCTGGCATTCTTCCCGCAGATGAGGTGCTGGTAGGGCTGCAGGAGCCCCCAGATCTCGGAGTCGTTGTTGACTGTGTGCTCCAGCGTTTCCACGGTGAACCTGGGCGCCTCGTGGAGTGCGTGGTGGTGGTGATGGTGGTGGTTGGCGGCTGCTGCCGGTGGGGCTGCGGCGGCAGCAGCGGCGGCCGGCGGGGCGCAACAGCTGCTGCCCCCGCTGGCGCTGCTGGCTGCGCTGCAGGCGCCGCCGCTCGCCGCTCCCCCTCCCGGCGCCTCCCGCTCCTTATCCGCCGCGGGGGCCGTGCCGGGGCCCGAGCTCGGGCCTGGGCCGGAGCTGGAGCCCGGGCCAGGGCCGCTGCAGCTCCGGGGCAGTCCGGAGGCCACGACCCTCGAGTAGATGTCCCGGAAGAGGCTCTCCATGCAGGCTGTCAGGTAGATGGCGGCGTGTTCGTGGATGCGCAGCGCCACGCGGCTGTCCACCATCCAGCGGTACACGCGGCCCACAGAGAAGGTGAGGCCGCATCGCGCAGACTTGCCGCGGCCCAGGCGATCGCCGCCGGCACTGCTCATGTTGTAGAGGGACAGCGCGGCCAGCGCGGCCGCCGTGCAGTGCGCCGCCAGGCCCCAGGACAGCACGATCTCCATGGCGCTCTGGATCTCGTACTTGGTGCACTTAGCGAAGCGCAGGCTCAGGCGCTGCGCCTCTTTGGCGATGCGTACCAGCGCCCGGCTCACCAGCGTCGACAGCTTGGCCAGCGCGTCTTTGGGCAGGCCGCCGGGGGCCGCCGGGCCTGCCCGGGGATCCCGCGAGCGCAGCAGCAGCGTCTCCAGCTCCTGGAGGGTCCAGGGGACCTCGTCGAGGTCCGGCAGCAGCCGCGAACAGTGCTGGCCGGCGCAGTCCAGCCCCTCGGAGTCTTCCACCAGGGCAGTGTTGACGGTGTCAAAGCTGTTGTGCCGGCTGTGCATGGAGTCAGCTAGAGGCGGCCAGCAGCTCCCGCCATACGGAGACGCCGGGTGCGAGTCGGAACAGCACAGGGACAAGTTGGAGGAGCGCACCGAGTCCGCCGCGCCACCATAACCCGAGTCCAGCGTCAGATCCTCCAGGGTCCGCACCACAGGCTTCTTACCTCTCCTGGCCATCGCTGCGCCACTTCATGCTGCGGCCGCCAGGGAAGGAGCAGCGAGAGCAGCGGGAGCCGGCGCGCGGGGAGAGCCGAGTCCGCGCTGCTTCGGTTCACTTTTCCACCAGCCGCTACTACCAAGTGTTACTACTTTCGGCTGCTTCCCCGGGCCGCCGCCGCCGCCGCTGGTAGACACCGGGCAGACCCCGAAGTCATCTTCCAGAGCCCGGGCGGGAGCTGGGGCGCACTGGGGAGCGAGCGAGGCCGGGAGGAAAGCTCACGCCGGGACTCGCCCCTTTCTTCCAAAATAAAATAAAAAGTGTCTGACCCGCTCCCCCCTGGGCCCTGCTGAGCGCAGAAGCCGCCGGACGCCGACCTCAGTGTTCGTAGGACGGAAATGGACTCAGATGCCGCCGCAGCAGCAGCTCTGCCGGCAGCTGGCTCCGGGGTCCAGGCTCCCGGTTCCCGGCTCCCGGCTTCGGGCTCCCGGCCCGAGGTTCGCTAGAGCGCCAGCCCGCCCTGCACTGAAGCGCAGCAGTTACCGCGGCGGCTGCAAACCCTGCCGAACCCCGCAACACCCTGGCAGCCAGCAGGGCGGGCGTATGTAAAGCAGGGCCGACGGAGAGCCAATGGGATTAGAGGATGCTAATTATCTCGCCTTTTTTTTTTTTTAAATTCCTCTGCTCCACGTAGCCCCGCCCCTCACACACGCCCCCGGCGGTGACCAAGGCTGCAGGAAGTGGGGGGCAGCGGCACGGCAATTACGGGGGGTCTGTGGGAACGAACAGCCGCGGATACTGTCCCTCTGCTGCTGTCCCTGCCCCTCAGTCTCCTGGCTTTGGTACCAGGACGGGAGGGTGGTAGGTTGGGCAGGTGACCCCCACCCACCGAGGTGTGCTACCCGCCAGTGGTTCACAAAGTGTCTGCCTGGGGTCACTTCCTGCCCCTGAGTTTCGGATTTCACTTTGTTTTTTTCTTTCATACGCAAAGCCTGTTTTTTCTTCCTCTACCCTTCCCCCATCTTTGGGTCCCCATACCAATTGAGGCCCTCTTTCAGCCCTAGTTCGCCTCAACGTGGAGGGAAGGTTAGAAACCAGGCCAGCTAGCTGAGAGGCCAGGACGATGGATACCACTAGAAGGCTGAATCTCAGGACCTGAGCCACCTGCCACCAGGGCACATGAACTAGGTTCTTTTCAATAGCCAGAAGGCCGACCCTGCACCCATCCTTCAAAGGCCCGGGTGGTGGTGGGCTGGAGGGAAGGCTCCAGTCCCACTTTGCCATCATGGTGCATGTAGTTCCAGACAGCTCAGCCTTAAAAGGGTAAATTTGCACGGATGAGAGGTTTGTTTTTTGACTAAAGAAAGATATCACATGTATGCATGACTTAGCTGCAGTTGTATCAAATGTCATGGGCTTGTTTATTTGTCTCCACCCACCAGGGCAGAATTGATACCCTTCCCACCAGGGGATTCCCAGCTCCCACACAATGTCTCTGCCTGAGGTTCGGGACCCTCTTCCTTCAGCTTAGAAGTCCCCTCCTACAGAAAGGTAGTCCAGATCCCCCAGTACCCACCTGGGGACTTCACCTGCCTACCCCCATTCTGAAGCTGTTGATTTCTGGGCCCTTTTAACACTAGGTCGTTACAATATGATAATGTTTCTAGATTGCACACTGGCCAAGGGGTTCACTGTGCATAGGCCTGTCACAAAATAGTCACTCAGTAAATGTGTGCTGTAAATGGGTGGATAAAGGAAGGAAGGACATGCGTTCGAACTGTTGGTTCAAATGGACTTTCCCAGATAACCCCATAGATCGTCTGATGTTTCTCCTATCGATCATCCCCAATCCACTCATCCCTTCACCCCCAACAAACCACTACCCTCTGTAGCTACATGAGTACATGAGTACATGAGTACATGAGTACATATACTCATCACTTTTTACTTTGACTATTATAATATTCTACCACCTGTTCTTCTCTCCTGCCTCTTCTCCAAACCATCCAGTCCAGGATCTTCCAAAAGCCCATTTCTGACCTTGTCATTCCTTTCTTGAAAAAAAAAAATTCAAAGGCTCCCCATTGCCTTCCAGATAAATAAAGTTTGTACCAATTAGCTGGCCTTCAGGGATCTCTCCACTCTGTTTCCAGACTCTCTTTCCATAAAATTCCAAACCTTCTATAAAGGATTGTGATGATTTTATGTGTCTGTCAACCTGAGCCGGCCACAGGTGCCCAGTTTAAACATTGTTGCTGGGTACGTCTCTGAGGGTCTTTCCAGATGAGATCAGAATTTGAATCTGTGGACTCAGTAAAGTAGATTGCTGTCCCCAATGTGGTTGAGCATCGTCCAATCCAAATAGAAGAAAAGGTAGAGGAAAGAGGAATTCACTACTTTTCCCCCCACCTCCTTGATTGAGCTGGGACGTACATTCTTCAGCCCTCAGACAGGGATTTACACCATTGACTCCCCTGGTTCTCAGGTCTTTGAACTTGGACTGAACACCACCAGCTTTCCTGGGTCTCTAGCTCACAAACGTCAGGCTGTGGGACTTCTTAGCCTCTATAATTTACATGACTCAATTCCCCATAATAAATCTCTCTATTTTTTTCTCTGTTTTTTCAAAGAAGCAGAACACCAATAGGAGTATATGTATATATGTATACATGTATATGTATATATGTACATACATACATATGTATATATATACATACATATGTATATATATATATATATATATATATATATATATATCTGATTCTCTGGAAAACCAACTAACACATGGATACATAGTCTTTAATGAGCTGAACCCTGCCCCCTGCCTTTTTCTCCAGATTCTGTATCATCAGGCTAACTTCCTAAGCATATATTCACACTCACGTAGACACACAGATACACTCACACATATATATAGACACATATGTATAGATACACTCACACATACACATAGACATGCAAAGATACAGACACACTCACACACATAATCTCTATGCTCAGCCATACTAAAATCACTTGCTGGTTTTCCAAATTACCGTGTTATCCCTTGCATCCCATATGTTTCTGCAGATGCTGTTCCCTTCCTTTGCTCAGGACACTTGGCTCCCTGTTCTCCAGCTAGCAAACTTCTCATCCTCTAAGATCCAGCTCCAAGATTGCCATCACTGTGAAAATTTCCCCATGCTGCCTGCTCTCCACCCTGTCCAGACCTGGGAAAGCATATCCATCTTTGTTGCTTGGGATTTGTTCTCAGGTCCTTTTTTCTTCCCCTCTGCATGTTTCCCTGGTGATCTCACCCACTCATATGCCTTCAGTTAGCACCTATGTGCTGATCATGCTTGAGTGAGACCCACCCAGTGGTGCAGGTCGCAAGAAGACAAGAGAAAGCTTCATGCATAGGGGGAAAAAGAAGCTGAAAGAATGAGCTTAGCACTAATTTATTTTCTTCTGTAGCACCAGGTCAACTTGGGTTCCAGTGCTGCCTCTGCCAATTTCCCAACCACATACCCAGTGTTCACTCATTTAATCTCTTTTGTGCTCCCTCTCCTTGCCTTTGAAATACACAAAGTCATCACATCCAGCTTTATAGGGTTGCTGGGGGGTAAGTAAGATTTTTTTCCATATAAGAAATTAACACAGTATCCCACATGTGACAATAACCCTGTAAATGTCTCCTGTTATCTTCCATATTTTCTGATCCTCTGCAATAAACACCTGTGTCTTATAAAGTCAGAGGGGAGAATGACAACTGTTACATATAAAATCCAACTTCTTCCAGGATGGGCTGAAATACTGCCTCCTGTAGAAGGTTTTCCCGTATCTCAGCAAACGTGCTCGTCTCTCTTATGCTGTAGATGTTGCGCACAATGCCTCCTCTCACCTTCCAGGGGCACACTCCTCAAAAGCCAGGATCTGGCCTCTAATACAGTGCCAGCACTAATGGGCGTATTCCTTAGTATTATGGATAAATCAAAGCATATGTCCGTTTTGTACACTAAAATAAATCCTTAATGATAATGTTAAACATCTGTGGGTGAATGATCTCTAGACAGTGAGAATAGTGAATGCATCAACCAAGTGTTAAATATTAGCTCCATATATTAGAAAATTCACTGTCTGCAAAAATGTATAAGGAAGAAAATTTAAATAATCCAAAATTCCACCTTACATAGGTCATCCACATTAACAACTTCTTGCATTTCCTTTCTAGTCTAATTTTTCCCCCATCTTTTCTTCTTCTAAACATATGTATTTCAATAGAGTTGGAATTTTCTGTAAATTATTTTGCATTTTGATTTTTTTTTCCTGAAAAAATTTCCTTAGAGCACCTGGGTGGCTCAGTCAGTTGAGCGTCCGCCTCTTGATTTCAGCTCAGGTCATGATCTCCCGGTTCATGAATTCGAGCCCCACATCGGGCTCTGTGCTGGCAGTGCAGAGCCTGCTTGGGATTCTCTGTGTCCTCTCTCTCTGCCTCAACCCCGGTCATGCACACTGTTTTGCTCTCTCTCTCTCTCTCTCAAAAATAAATAAACTGGGGCGCCTGGGTGGCGCAGTCGGTTAAGCGTCCGACTTCAGCCAGGTCACGATCTCGCGGTCCGTGAGTTCGAGCCCCGCGTCGGGCTCTGGGCTGATGGCTCAGAGCCTGGAGCCTGTTTCCGATTCTGTGTCTCCCTCTCTCTCTGCCCCTCCCCCGTTCATGCTCTGTCTCTCTCTGTCGCAAAAATAAATAAACGTTGAAAAAATAAATAAATAAATAAATAAATAAACTTTAAAAAAAGCTCCTCAAACTTTATAGTATAATCATTTCCACATGCTATTAGATACTTATCCAAAACATCCTTTTTTGTGTGGCTACAAAATATTCCAACACATGTTTGTATCTTAATTGGTGTATTGATTCCTCTCTTGGTTGTTTCTAACTAGTATAAGTAATGCTCTGATGGACCTCTTTGCATAGAAACAACTCTCTTCTTTGAAACCAGAAGTCTTACATATGTTATCCTCTAAGAAATGCCAATAGACAGTAAACATATACTGAAGATTAAAGAATAAACAAAAAAAGCCCCCCAAAATTAAATTGCTGGGATTATTTTGCCTATCAGATTAAAAAAGATTTATCAATTCAGTCATGATGAATGTGTGTCACGGTGGGGCATAAACTGGGGCAATCTTTTGGGAAGGCAGTTTGCCAATATATATCAAAATGTCAATGTGAATTCCTCGTGATTTCCCAGAAATCGTATCTTCTGATGTTACCCAAAGTGATTCTTGTGAATTTTTCAGAAGTATCCAGGATGCTCTTGGTAATTTTTTTTTCACATAGGACTTTGGGAAACAATCTAAATGTCCTTCAATTGGATCTGATGAAATGAATTATAGTAATTCATACATGGGAACACTAAACACTTGCAAAGAATAATGGTGGTGGTCTTTATTTCCACGCTGTATTGGAGTGAAGAAGTTTTTGAAAATGGGTTTTGGAATTGCATATGTAATATGATCCCATTTGTGTAAAATGCTTTGCGTAGAGCTAAATATGTATATAAGTATGTAA
Source organism: Lynx canadensis (assembly GCF_007474595.2). Lineage (NCBI taxonomy): Eukaryota > Metazoa > Chordata > Mammalia > Carnivora > Felidae > Lynx > Lynx canadensis. The sequence continues at coordinate 126,353,240 of NC_044309.1, read as the reverse complement.
ATTTGCCTAAAAAGATGGAGATAATAGCTATAACTAGTTTGGTGGATTTCTGGTGTTATTTTTTTTAAAGGAGTTTTATTTACTCTAGTTCTGTCCATTTTTTCCTTCTTTTTCTTTTTTTTTTCCCCATGATTTTTAACTTTCTTCTTTGTACTTCTGAACTTTTTATAACAAAGACATATCATTTATACCACAGCCAGAAAGCTATTTCCAAAAGAAAATTAAAGTATTTTCTGCGTACTGTTCTGAAGCCTACCTGTTAATCAATGTAGTAATATAATCCTTTGTCCTTCGGCACTCTAGAAGCCAAACAGCAAGCACGGCAACTGACCCAACAACCATAACGTGAACCAACCTCATTCAGCTGGATTCACACATGTTGGGTGCCTTGTCACATGCTCCCTACACATCTACTGTGCATGAGCTGCAACACCACCTAGGATTGAAGCTGGCTCTGCTACCTTCTAGCAAATCCCTCAGCCTCTCCATGCCTCGGTTTTTCATCTTTATTTTATTTTATTTTATTTTATTTTATTTTAAAATTTTTTTTTATTTTTAACGTTTATTCATTTTTGAGACAGAGAGAGACAGAGCATGAACAGGGGAGGGGCAGAGAGAGAGGGAGACACAGAATCCGAAACAGGCTCCAGGCTCCGAGCTGTCAGCACAGAGCCGGACACGGGGCTTGAACTCACGGACGGTGAGATCATGACCTGAGCCGAAGTTGGACGCTTAACCAACCGAGCCACCCCCAGGCGCCCCTCGGTTTTCCATCTTTAATTGGGGATAATAATAGCACATGCCTCAATGGTGGTCTGTGATGATTGAATGGAATCGTTAGAGCAGCGTCTGGCCCCCCAAACGATACAGTTGTTATTTTCCACCTGAAAGCCTCCACCTCCTAGACAGATTATCTGATGGGGGTCTCCAGGTAGTAACTCTAGGGAAAATGGGCAGACCCTTTCTTACCAGCGGCGTGTTGCTGTACCAAAGTCCTCTGCTCAAATGTAAGCTCTGCAAGGAAAGGATCGCTGCTATATGCCCAGCACTTACTTGGCACTCAATACATGGTTGTTGAATGAATGATGAATGGGTGTGTGAAAACTGCACCGTAACCCAAACAAAGTACCAGGAAGACAGCTCCTTCCCCTTCCTTGTGTGTCTTCTTTCAGATTTCCACACAAGGATGCTAATGAAGATTATCGTTGGGATCCAAGGCCAAGATCAATCAAATCTTTCTTGCTGTATCCCTCCTCCTGCAATTCTAAAAATGGAGAGGTACAGCCCTTGTCCACTGGGAACTTCTGCTCCAGGTGGGGGATTCAGCCAGGAAACAGACACCACTCTACCGTGTTTCCATCTGAGGGGATCTAATACAAAGAATCAGTTACAGAGGAAATGGGACAGCTGAGTAGCTAAACAGGACAGGAAGGAGACAACCGGGAAAGTAGCATCAGCAAGAAGGTGCTCTTCAACCCTGGAGGGAATGGGAGATAGTGTTACCAGAACTCAGAAACCAAGCCTTTGGACACGCTCTAGAACCACAATGGAGGCAAAGCAGGAGAGGTTGCTGCATGTTGGGAGGGGCTACCTGGCAGGGTTTGGGCGCATGAATGAGACACAGCTGCTGCCAGGAACACAACCTGAGGTGGGCAGATAAGGATTAAAAAACTCTGGGCTCCAAATGTCCATCGATGGATGAATGGATAAAGAAGATGTGGTATATATATATGTATATAAAATGGAGTATTACTCGGCAATCAAAAAGAATGAAATCTTGCCATTTGCAACTACGTGGATGGAACTGGAGGGTCTTATGCTAAACAAAATTAGTCCATCAGAGAAAGACAAATATCATATGGCTTCACTCACATGAGGACTTTAAGACACCAAACAGATGAACATAAGGGAAGGAAAACAAAAATAATCCAAAAACAGGGACGGGGACAAAACGTAAGAGACTCTTAAATATAGAGAACAAACAGAGGGTTGCTGTGGAGGAGTTGAGGGAGGGGGATGGGGGTAAGAGGTATTAAGGAATCTACTCCTGAAATCATTGTTGCACTATACGCTAACCAACTTGGATGTAAATTTAAAAATAAATAAATAAACAAACAAACAAACAAACAAACTATTTAAAAACAAAAACAAAAACCAAAAAACTCTGTGCTTTTCATGAACCCTCATCCCCCATCTTCTGCCAGTACCAAACCCACCAAGAAGCTGGAGGGTGAGGGAATTCTGGGAAAGGTAGTTCCTGAGATACAAAGTAGACAAAGCCGATCAGAAGGGCAGGGGTAGATATGAGTACAAACAAGCAAAGGACCAGTTCAGTCAGATAAAAATATATTTCAAGACACGTATCTATTATGGAGTGTCCCAACATAACGCTACCGACATTCAGAAGTGGAAGCTTTAATTCTGTCCCCTCTTCATTCCCACTGTCCTTACCCCGGTAAAGTCATTTGTCGCCTCCTGCTAGGACCTTCCAGGAGCCCCGCACTTGGTCTCCCTGATGCCACTCTCATTTTCCCATCCACTCACTTCTGTTCTGCTGCCTGGGATATTTTTCTGAAACAATTCCATTGCCATCAGAAAGGAGTAGTGTTGGATTCTGTCCAATCTAATCTCATTCACTTCGATCTACCCTCATTACCTACCTACACACTCTCTACAAACTAATTATACTTTCTTAAATTCACTATGTGTCTTCTTCATTCATGCTATTCTCTCTGTATTAAATGTCCCCCCCCCCTTTTTTTCCTATTGGTCTCCTATGCATCCTTCAAAGCCCATCTCAAATGTTACCACTTGGTAAGAACTACCACACTCATCCTGTCTTGCCCTGTAGAACTAGTCTTTCTCTTTGCTCTGCTTCTTTAACATTGAACATGTACTTCCATTAACCCTTATTGAAAATCATTAGCTACTGATACCATTGTCAGTAGCTGCAACAGCCTTCTGTTCTTTTCTCTGTGCAGAAGACTAGTAGTTAAGAGTGTGGACTTGAGGTCATAAAAATTCATGTTTACCAGTGGCTGGTTGTGTGGTTTTTAGATAAGTTTTTAACTTCCGAGTTTCTGACTACTAATTTTTTCTATCAGGAAAATCATAATGCCTCATAACTTTATAGGGTTTTAGCTACATGAAACAATGCATTTAAATACTTAGCACAATGTCTGGCACATAGAAAGGCTCCGTCCAATAAGTATTTATCAGGGGTTATATAATAGCTACTGCTATAGTAATATTACTATTATTATTATTATTATTACATTGTATATATTGCTTTGAAAGCTCCTTTTTCACTAAAACATATTACTTTTCTCTGTCCTTAGGTGTTTTTTACATTTTCCCAACTTTTAATTTGAAAAATTTTAATCAGAGAAGTTAATAGGCAAACACCCAATCCACCCTTCACCCAGATTCACTATTTCTAACATTTGCTTTCTCTCGCTCTTTCTCTCTGTGAAAGGTGTATGTGTGTGTGTCATATGCTGGTTCTTTTCAGAACCTTTTGAAAGTAAGCTGCAAAGATCATCACATTTCAGCATGCCTCCCACCGCATGTATATACACTACATTCTCCTACAAAGAGAACCATTATCGTACCCAAGAAATAGTACTCATATATTAACAGTATCCGACATACAATTCATATTTCACTTGTCCCCCAAATATCCTTTGTATTGTTTTTTCCATTAGCTCATCTGATGCCTACAAAGAATTCTGAATGGATGTCCAATAATTTGTTCAATGAATCTATTATTTTTGGACATTTAGGTTCTTTCCAGGATTGCCTAATTGTACACAGCTCTAAAAAAAAAAATCATTGCAGCTATTTTTAAATATATTTGACTTATTTCCTTGGGAAAACTTCCTACGGTGGAATTTGGTCCAAGGCAGTGCAACATTAGAAAAGCCTGATGCATGATGCTAAGTTGCCCTCGGAGAAGATTGTACCACTTTATACCCACTAACAGTGTACAAGAGTGCATCACCGCTCCTTTGACACCACGGCTATTATCATTTCTATATTTATCAATTTAATAAGAGGAATAATAACTAACATTTATATGCCATTCCAAATGTGTAAGGTGCTATTCCGAGCATATGACATACATCACCTTGCCTCACCCTTGCAATCACTCTATAACCTTCTTGTTACAGATGAGCAAAGAGAGCTTCAGCAGCTTGCCCAAGGTCACACAGCTGGGGAGCAGCAACCCAGGGAGCCCTAATCCAGAGACTGTCATGATCTACCTTCCACTATTACCTCTCAAGAGAGTCTCTAACACTTATTTGAATAATTTTTCATTTAGCTGAATATTTTTCACATATTTGTCTTTTATCGCTTTGCTTGTAAGAATACCCTGTTTACATCATTTCCTTTTTGGAGGGGGTGGTGTGAGGTAGATCCTAAGATATTTGTCTTTTTCTTAATAATTTTTAAGGATGACTTCTAGAATAAAAATGTAACTTTCTCTGTAATGCAGGTAATTCTCCATTGCTTGTCATTTTTCCTTTTAAACTTATGTAGGTATTTATATATGTGTCTATCTAGCATAACGTTTTTATTTTCTTTGTGGCTTGAATTTTCCCTTTATTTTTTAAAAAGTTTTTATTCATTTATGCACTTAAGTAATCTCTACACCCAATGTGGGGCTCGAACTCATGACCATGAGATCAAGAGTCGCTTGCCCTTCTGACTGAACCAGCCAGGCACCCTGACATTTTCCCCCTTTAAATTCATTTGTTTATTTATTTGCTTGTCTGTTTATCTATCTAGCATAAGATTTTTCTTTTCTCATAGTTACATTAGTCAGTTCTTCCGTTTGAGTTTGCCAAGTGAAAAAAGTCTGCCCTATTTTCTGGCGGATAAATATTATCCTATATTTTATCTTATATCTTCACATTTTACTTTGAAACCCTCAATCTATCTCATTTCTCTGCACCTTTGCCAACACCAGCATTGCTTTAGCTCTAGACCAGACCTCAAATACCTTTCAGGGATAGAAATGGGACATTGTTTGCTGAGAGGTGGTCCCGGGACATTTACTACTTTATTAAATCTGGAAATGTCACGTGCATTCCAAGGGACAGTGCACCAAAGACAAACGAGGATTTCCATTTCAATCTTTTTCCTAAATGAGCTACCCCTCCTGCTTTCCACCCCAAATATGAAACACTTGGTCCATGTTAGACAGTTAAGAGAAAAGCCCTGTTTCCCTGGCCTTCTCTGAAGTGGGCTGTATGGGGACAGCAGTGGTAGTTGAGGGAAAAGCATGCCAAGAATTCATTTCACTTTGAAAGACCTTTTCAGGGCTTTATTTATTCCAAGAGTTCTTTAAACACTTTAAATACAGTCCAATGAAGTGTTTCGGGCACTAGTTCAATACCGATTATGTCTCCTCTTCTTGAGGACAATGCCTTGCTTCAATACACATTAGTGTTTTCAGCAAACCTTTGATTTTAACATTAGCCAATCCCATTCTTACTTTCCTTTGCTCTTTGCCCAAATATTGTGGCTGAAACCATTACTCACAAAATGAAACAATTAGTGAACTTCCAAAAATACTTCATTAGAAATACAGCAACCCCATCACCCAAGCAACAATTTGGTGTTCTCAGTGCCTTACAACACAGTAGATAATCAGTCAATGTTTGCTAAGCAAATTAGCAGAGTGTGCATGGGGTCCAGGGAAAGAATAGCTATTAAGCCTATAATGAACAAAAAGGGGCATACTCTGAAATTTTTGCAGGGGAGCTTAAGCCTCTGAAATTACAACTTTAATTCATTTACTCATTTAGCTAATAGAGAATTTTCCAATGTGTGTTCCATAAAACATTTGCCCTATAAAATGCAGAGGAAAAGGAGTTGAAAAGCTAGAGACCCATTCTCCCTCTCTTAAAGATTCATGATGAACATTTGCATATTAAAAGCTCTGTCTATTCCTACAACATAGAAACATGTTTAAATGAATTTAAACCCCATAAGGGCAGAAGTCAGTTCTGTTGTGCTCACTAATGTGTCCCAAGAGCTTCATATACTGCTATTAGATATTTATTGAATAAATGGAAGAATGTTCTAGATGTCTATTGCTGATAAAGAATTACCCCAGGGGCACCTGGGTGGCTCAGTCAGTTGAGCATCCAACTCTTGATTTCAGTTCATGTCACAATCCCAGGGTTGTAGGATCAAGTCCCATGTCAGGCTTCATGCTAAGCATGGAGCCTGTTGAAGATCTCTCTCTCTGTCTCTCTCTCTCTCTCTCTGTCTCTCTCTCTCTGTCTCTCTCTCTCAGCTCTCTCTCTCTCTCCCTCTGCTTCTGTCCCCACTCTCTCAATCAATCAATCAATCAATATTTTTTTAAAAAAGAATTACCCCAAGTCTCAGTGGTTTGAAACAACAAACACTGACTACCTCACAATTTCTGTGGGTCAGGAATCCAGGTGCAGTTAATGTGGGTCCTGGCTCAAGATCTCACGGGCTGCAGTCATCTCAAGCCTCACTCGGAAAGGACCTGCTTTCAAGATGACTCATGTGGCCCTTGGTGGCCTCAGGTCCTCACGAATTATTGGCTGAGGACTTCAGCTCCTTGTCACATGGGTAGCTCACAAAATGACAGCGGGTTTCCCTCTGAGCAAAAGGGCAAGAGAAGGTACCCAAGATGGAAGCCATAGTTTTTTTAATAACCTAATATCAGAATTGACATCCCATCACTTCCATTACAGTCTGTTAGATGTGAGTCAGTAAACCCAACCCACACCCAACAGTGTGATTACCGAGAGATAGGATCATGACCACTTAGCCTGTCTACCATAAAGAATGACTGGATGAACCCAGGATTATCTGTTCTTATTTGGCCTCCTAACTTTTTTTTCAAGTAATAGCTTTTAATTTAGAAAAACACTTCAGGAAACATGTAGAACTAAGACGTATTGAGTGCTATGTCCTAGGGCATAAAAATAAATAAGGCACAATTAATTTATTAATTTATTATTTAAAAAAATAAATATATTTTGAGTACCTAGCACTGTCTCCTTGAATATCTTAGAGTTTGGGGCGCCTGGGTAGCTCAGTCAGTTAAGCGGCTGACTTCGGCTCAGGTCATCATCTCACGGTCTGTGAGTTCGAGCCCCGCGTCGGGCTCTGTGCTGACAGCTCAGAGCCTGGAGCCTGTTTCAGATTCTGTGTCTCCCTCTCTCTGACCCTCCCCCGTTCATACTCTGTCTCTCTCTGTCTCAAAAATAAAAATAAACGTTAAAAAAAAAAAAGAAGACCTTAGAGTTTAGGCCAAATCTGAGAATCCCTTTTAGAGGTATCACCTTAGGAGAAGCACGCTTAATTGATTCGCAGTACAGATTATAACAAAAAAAGAAGGAGGGGCATTCTGTCATGTTTGTGGTCTTTCAACTGACCAACATGTGCCCTCCCTCATGTCCCTCCTTGACAGAGCACTCACTGGACATGACCTAACCTTGGCTGGAGGATTGCTTCTAGCAGGATTTTGAACTTTTTTTTAAGTGTCCTCTATACCCAACATGGGGTTTGAATTCACAACTCTGAAATCGAGAGTCGCGTGCTCTACTGACTAAGCCAGCCAGGCACTCCAGGATTTTGAATTCTAAATGAGTCGCACAAAGTGCAGAGCTAGCGAGCAAGCATTCACGGTGGAAGTGGCATTGGAGCATGTGAAATCATCAAAGCTGATCATAAATATAAAAAATTCTTAATCACGGCACTTCATAGAATTGCATTTCCCAACCCTCCCCTCTCCACCCCCAATACATTGGGCATGGTCATATGTCTTGCTTTGGCCAGTGAATGTGAGGGGATGTAGCTCGCTATTGCAAAAAAGCTCTAAGAGCTGATTAGGTTGGTGGGCTACAATTATCCTTCTCTGTTCCAGATTCTGGAATCATGGAAGCACAAGGCCTCCATTGGCTTGGGCCCTTGAGTGACTCTGATGAGCAGAGTCACACTGTCCACCACTGTAGAAATATAATAGAAATGAGAAATGAATCTTTGTCATTTAACACATTGAGATGCTGGGGCTGTTTATCACTCCAGTGTGGTACAGCAGTCGATGTTCAGCACCAATAGATCGAGTGTCCAATTGAGGTGGTGCCAGTGGTATCAGCCTAAGAAGCCATGACTTTCGCTATATTTTTTCCAACCTCTTTTTGTTCCGCCTATGCTCTGAAGCTGGGTCTTTGAGCTATCCCCTCCCAAATTCCCACCAACAAATCCCTCTCCTGCATAAATCACTCTGGGCAGGTTTCTGTTGCGTTCAGCCCCAAACCTTGCCTGATACTAATTCTGTTTCATCAAAAAGGTATCTATTGAGCCCAGTGTGGCCATCACTGTCCTAACTGTAGGCAAGCTTAAGACTGAAACTCGGTAATAAATAAGACATAGTCCTTCATCCTCAACCTCCAGGAATTTATAATCTCGTTAAACAAATAACATGCACATGAATGAAATCCATTGAGAAATTTAAAATAAGTCACATGACACTGGAGGCACAGGGGTGAGTTCTTTGTCTAGAAACTTTCAGAGGAAACATACAAATAAAAAGAGATAAGGCACATATATTTTAATCTCTTTGTATTACCCTTCACTGGTCCAGCGGCCATACATGTTTCAATTTGAAAAATATTTTCTCAACATAAGAAATACGATTATTACAACAGCGCTTGGTACACTGGAAGCAGCAAGTACGTATTTGTTGAATGACTAAATGAATGAATGTGGCCAGGAGCACCTAGGCTTTAGAACCAGCAACCTAGTTTTCAAGTCTTGCCCCTACTACTTGTTAGCGGTGTAGAGCGGAACACATTCCTTAAGGCCACTAAGCCTGGACACAGAGACTTCTATAATCCCCACCACAGAATGGAGATGCTAGTATTGGTTTCCCAGGATTGTTGGCAGAATTGAATATATATGATGGTATATAGGAAGCCTGCAATAAATGGAATATAGGCATTTAGACGCTCACGTATATGTATCTAAGTGTGAAAATCAAATGCCCGATGTGGCACATGCTATAAGTCACCTCTACAATATCCATCTCTCCTTTCTCCTACCATTAGAACCTTGATTTTCTTCAAGATAGTCACATGTCCTGCTATAAGACCACGTTTCTAACCTTTCTGGCAGCTGAGAGTGGCTGTGGGGCTCAGTTCTGGCCTAAGAGATGTAAGCAGAGATCTGTGAGGTATTTCTGGGAAAGATTTGCTTTCTTGATGTGAGTATCACCTCCTTCTCGCCATCACTTCCTTCTTTCACCAGCCTGGAACATGAAAGGGAGGCCGGAGGTGGAGTGAACATCCTATGCCCGCAAGGTCACCATGGGGAAAAGAAAGCCACCCATCAAAGATGGCAGAGAGGAAACCTGGAGGGGCCAAGGGGGCCCTGATGGCCTTGTGAGCCACCTACTGGCCTGAATGAGCCAACATTGTTTGGGTCTTCTGTGAGGCAGCAGAATTCTGAGCCTTTAACGTTATGTGCGATCCTTTGACAAACATTTATTGAGCACATACAATGTACAAGGTACAATTCTAGGCCCTAGGGATATAGCAGACCAAAAAGATACTAAGGGGAAGAATATTCTCACAGAGGGACCAGCCAGTGCCACAGCCAAGGTGGAAGGATGTGTGCTCAGTCAGAGGAATAGCTTAGGGCTGAGTGTGGAGTGAACAAAGTGAGCAGGGAGGAGAGTAGGAGGAGGTGGGGTCTGACAGGTGACAGTGGCAGTGGGGAATTGAGGGGGATTAGGGCAGGGGTCAGCAAGCTTTTCCTGTAAAGGGTCAATAGATCTGAGCCTTTGCAAGCCATGTGGTCTCCACTGCAACTGCTCAACTGCTTAAGAAAGCAGCCGAAGACACCATGTCAACAAAAAGTGCGCCAGTTCCAAACCTTTATTTATAACAGGCAGCAGGCAGCTGGGTTTGGCTGGAGGGCCATAGTTTGCAGAACCCTCATGCAGGGCCTTGTAGATCAGTGTAAGCATCACTCTGGGCATTGGGTAGAGAATAAAAATAGGGGGTAGAGGGCATGAGGGAAAGCAGGAAGACCAGTTCAGAGATGGCTGCAATAATCCAGGCTCCTGTCACATAAAATATTTCCTTGGTTTCCAAATCATCGACAAGAGTATGACAGCGTTCCTCAGATGATTTATTCAACCTGCCATACCCCATGCATAATTAATGACACCCACCTTCCCTCCAGAGGGGAGGACCCCAAGTGTTTTGCAACCTGATTTGCCAAGCAGAACTTTTTATCTAATTGAAACAGTGGGGGAGATTTTAAATAGGCAACAAGCAATTAGCCAAATTGGAAGAGACACGGGACACCAAGGTTCACACACCCACAAAAATCAAAACCAAAAGCAGCCCAGCCCCCAGCTCAGGTGATCTACAGAGAATGAGACCTGGGATCTGGGCATTTTGTTGGCTTCACGGTAGAACAGGCTCATGACAAACATTGAAATTTGGATAGCAATAATGGAGAAGGTGTTTTCCTCCTGTCTACTTCACACATTATGCTGGCCTTGGGCACAGGGAAGCCTCTTGATAAAAAGCAGCCATGTCTGATACAGATAAAGCTGAGATGGACATGTTCAACAGCCACCTGTTTGTACAAGAGCCATGCTGGGTGGGGTGGAGGGAGGTCGGCAAACACTGTTGAGGCCTCCCCATCACCATTCCTTCCTTCCTTCCACTCAGAGGAATCCTCACTTTGTTCTCCCTGCTCTGAGTGGCCAAGTCCCCAGGCAGGCCCCTTCCCTGCCCCAGGGACGAATCCTTATTGGTCTCTGTCAGCCAGCTGTGGGGTTCTCATTCCCCTTGCTAAATGCAGTGGCCGTGAGAATATGCCTCTGAGATTCCCCTACTGTAGGTAGTGTAATTGGACATCAGCCTGTCTGCCATGCTCAAAAATCCATCCCTGCTTTGACCATGACTCACATTTCCCTTGGGCTGCTCTCAGCCAATGACAGAGTGTGACAGGGATACTCAGGCAGGCTTGTTTCTGGGAGACACAGGGCTCCTCCCACAGGAGGACCTTGCCGAACATTCCTTAGGCTACACTGCAGTGCAAGGTGCTTTCACCCAACCTTCCTCTTGCTCTCTCTCCTTCACCCAGGGTCAGACCCACGTTACTGTCTGCTGGTTCCCCTGTGCCTTCCAGCTCCCACCCCATTTTGTCTCACAGACGTCCCCCCTGTTGCATTTCTAGCATGCTTTATCCTACCCCAGCATCTGCTTCTTAGAGGACCTGGGCCAACACACCAAGTAATAATTACAGCACGAGCATGTGATACAGTTTGGCCAATGAGATGCCAAGGGGAGTGTTGGGAGGGGAGCTTTTAGGAAGCTTGTCTTTATTCTTAGAAAAGGGACACAAGTTAGGACAGGTTTTTGTTGTTGTTGTTATTGTTTTGTCTTTGGTGTGTTTTGTTTTGTTTTGCTTTGCTTTTTTTTTTTTTTTTTTTTTTTTTGCTGTCTCAGGACCAGGGATGGGTCCATATTTTGTGGGACATAAAGCTTATATAATTTGAAGTAACTTCTTCAAGTAAAAGAATGCACATACAGTTTCTTTCCAAAAATTTCGCAAAGGTATATGGTCACCCGAGGACATTGCTGGGCTTTGAAGGGACCTGGGAAAGTGAGAGACCTTCAAGCTCAAGTTTCATTAGCTTCATGGAAATCTTCCTCTGTTTTTGATGTTGCCAGCAGCATGTGATGACTGAAGCTGGGGCAGCTATCCTGGGGTCATGAGCCAACACACTGGAAGGAAGCTGTCCTTATAAATGTTGCTGAGCTACCCAAGTACCCAACTCTGGAACCATCCTACTTCTGGATTTAGGCTTATGAGAGCCAATGAATGAATAAATATCCTACTCTTTAAGCCAAACTTAGTTGGATTTTCTTTTATTTGCAGCCCAAAGCACTTTGACTGATCTCAGGTTTATTCTGAAAAGGTTTCTTCTGCCAGCCCCATCCCAGGTTATGTACTAGATGGTGAGGAGTGATGTGGTATGAGAAAAGAAAGGAGAGGTAAGGTGGCAACTGCATAGCAATGGGGTCCCCATGGCTGATGTGTCCTTAGAAAATCGAGAAATTTTTCTAAGCAGACACTGTGAATGAATGTTAGAATTAGAGAATACACTTGACTGTAGGGAAATGGTGAGTGTCCTGACAAACAGGAAAACGTTCTAGACCTTGGTTGTGGTATGGAATTGAGTCACTGGAGAGACAAAGGGGAGTACTTAATCACATCAAAACCCCTGAGCTGCCCCAGCTGTATCACTGTGAAATATAATGAGAACTTCTAAAGGGGCAAAGCACCAGCACTGAACCATGGAGTTTCACAGCGCATGTAAAATACTTCTACCTAAGCCAACAATATTTTAACCAAAAAACTGGTATCTTTGTAGCCGTCACCTAATGACAGCCATGTATTGAGCCCTGGCTTTATGTCAGGCACTGTACCAGCACTTTACATAGAACGTTTCATTTAATCCTTATAACAAATTTTATGATAGAAGAACTAGTATCCCCATTAACAGATGAGGCAATTGAGGATCAGAAAAGTTGAGTAACTTGCCCAAAGGCACACAGTCAGGAAACGATGGAACCAGAATTAAATCTTAATAGTGTAGATCTAGCACTAGGTTTTTCTTACCTCATTTTTCTCATCTTCAAGACCTTCACAGTTTTCTCCAAACTTTATTTTCTTTTTAAAAATTTTTTTAACGTTTTATTTATTTTTAAGACAGGGAGAGACAGAGCATGAACAGGGGAGGGTCAGAGAGAGGGAGACACAGAATCTGAAACAGGCTCCAGGCTCTGAACTGTCAGCACAGAGCCCGACGCGGGGCTCGAACCCACGGACTGCAAGATCATGACCTGAGCCGAAGCCGGCCGCTTAACTGACTGAGCCACCCAGGCGCCCCTCTCCAAACTTTTTTTTAAGTTTACTTATTTATTTTGAGACACACACACACACACACACACACACACACACAGAGTGAGAGAGAGAGAGAAAGAGAGAGGGTATGAGCAGGGGAGGGGCAGAGAGAGAGAGAGAGAGAGAGAGGGATAGGGAGAGGGAGAGAGAGAACCCCAAGCAGGCTCCATGCTGTCAGCACAGAGCCTGATGTAGGATTCCATCTCACAAACCGTGAAATCATGACCTGAGCTGAAACCAAGAGTCTGACACTTAACCAACTGAGCCACCCAGGCGCCCCTCCCCAGATTTTTTATATAAAATGCCAGATTGTCAATATTTTCAGCTTTGTAGGCTAGAGAGTTGCTGTTGCAACTACTATTCCATGCTGCCGTTGCCACGCAAAACCCACCCAGACAGTACGTAAATGAGTGAGGGTATCTCTGTTCCAATAAAACTTTATTTGCAAAAACAGGCAGTGGACCTGGCTTGGCCTGTGGGTCATGATTGCTGATCCCTGTACCGTGTAATCACTCACTTAATTCTCTTAGCATTCCCATGCTTCTCCCACCCATGATCTGCAGTGCTCATTGCTACTAACATACAGAGTCCAGCTGCTCCATTTTGGCTGTGACAGCACAGGTGGGTTACCGTGAATTTGCTGAGGCTTCAGCTATGTAGGTACACATGTACAGGTTTCTTCTAAGGCTCTGGGTGAGCCCCTAGCAATGGGACTGCATATGAATGAATGAATGAATGAATGAATGAAGAAATATTTAATTTGCCTAAGGAAGGCATTTTTAAAGTTTATTTATTTATTTTGAGAGAGAGAGAGAGAGAGAGAGAGAGAGAGAGAGAGAGAGAGAGAATCCCAAGCAGTCTCCACACTGTCAGCGCAGAGCCTCACTCAGGGTTCGACCTCACAAACTGTGAGCTCATGACCTGAGGCAAAATCAAGAGTCAGACGCTTAACCGACTGAGCCACCCAGGCACCCCAAGGAAGATCTTTTAATAATATTCCCTCTCTCTCTCCTATTTTCCTTCGTATCAGATGGCATTGACATGGTCATGGGCATTTTGGAGATGTGGTCTAAGAAGAACCATTTAGTTTGGATCGAGTGGAATGTTATGCTGTTCACAGTCAGTGATGCGTATGGTTAAGCTATTGCTTGCCGCCCCATTGTGGAAATGGCTTCCAGAGCATTCCTCCAACACACTGTGACACTCATCCCTCGTGACCTGAAGGTGCACGGCTGGTGATGGCACAGTACTATGAAACTGTCCCACAGAGCCTGGTACTGGAAGGGAGTGGGTGCTGAGGGAGAAACAAGGCTTAAAATGTAGGGAAACAGAATCCTGTCTGTGGAAAATTCCTTTCAGCCTCAGACATGTAAATTCCTAAGTGGAGGATTGGGTTCTCATCCATGCCTAATCAAAACAGAATTTCTCTCTTTTCAGGAAAATACTTGATTATGCCGCATACATGATTATGAACGAACTACACATTTTTTATGAGTCCTGCACAAAATAGTAAGGCATTTAAAGAATGTTAGCTATTTTATTTCATTTTCCCTTCATTGTTCTTTAAAAATGAGTGGAAAACAGAAAATTGATGACATTGATATCAGCACTAAGAAAGATAACTCTCAGAAATGTAACACTATTAAGAACCAACAGGGAGAACACGGAGTAGACAAATCAGCCCACTTTTAGCTTGAATTGGACACCTACTGATATAATCTGGCCAATCATATTCATTTGCGAAGGAAAAGAACAAAATGAAAGAACATGTACCAAGTACAGGAATCATATCATCAAAGACGATGCATAAGTAGGAATTCCAGTGTTTGTAACAAAGAAGCCTCCCCTCTTTTGTCTCTTATAACATTTGACTTACACACACATTTTCAGTAGCTCATTTGTATAAAAGTCAGACACTAAGGACACTTCATGTCCCTGAGCCTTAGTTTCTTGATCTGTAAAATGGGGATGATACCATGATCACTGTGAGACCTCCATTAGGAAATGTTTGTGAACGTGACTGGCAGAGGGTCAGGCTCCAGTGAGGGCTAATACATTGAGGTCTCTTTCCCCCACCAGTTTGTTGGACATGGAGTGATAAGTTACGCAATGTGGAAGGCCTTGTTCGCCAGTGTTTGCCAATGTCTGCACCATTTCCCAGTCTGGCCATCGGCTTAGGGATATTGCTGAGTAACATCCTACACTTGTTCAGAAATGATTTCAGCCCTTGGCAGTAGATGCAGACCCGTGGTCTGAAATGAGAGTCTCTGGCCACCCTGTGCTGCTAGGAATTGGCCCGGAGTGATGTGCACTCCAGAGGAGTGTGAAAAGAAAGACAAGCACCTGGAAACCGTTTAGGAAAGAGGTAATAATGGAGAACCTGTCCTTATTGAACTGGCCTGAACTTGGTCCTCTGAGAGATGTGCTCAACCATGTACATTTCACCTTCATATCAATTCTATAAGCTGGAGATCATTACTCCCTTTCACAGATCAGGAATCTGGGGCACACAGATTCCAGGGAACTTGCCCAAGAATACACAGCAGGATAGTGGCAGCGTAGGTCGAGAGCCCCAATTCCTTGAATCCATCTCTTGTGGTCTGTGGCACTTACTCCTTCCCCATCACAGATTCCATGGCTCTCCCAAAACTTTGGGATGGCTTGCTGGTCCTGCTCTGCTCCTACCGCCCACTGCCCACCAAGCAAGTGGAAGGACATTCTGTAATGTTGCTCTTACCGATAAGCCAAGCATCTAGAAATTCTAAGGTCATGGAGATGCCTCTGGGGATGCCAGACCAAGAATTCCAAGTCCAGAGAGTTCTATTTTTAGTTTATCTGCAAGAAAAACTCTACCCCTGGGTGCCTAGGGGGTTCAACTGGTTGAGCGTCTGACTTCAGCTCAGGTCATGAGCTCACAGTTTGTGGGTTCGAGCCCCACATTGGGCTTTGTGCTGACAGCTCAGAGCCTGAAGCCTGCTTCGGATTCTGTGTCTCCCTCTCTCTGCCCCTGTCCTGCTCATGCTCACTCTCACTCTCTCTCTCTCCCTCTCAAAAATAAACATTAAACATTAAAAAAAGAGAAAACACTCTATCCAAGATCCTCATTCATTCATTCATTCATTCATTCATGTGTCAATTGAGGATACACTATGTGTCAAGTGCTGTGCTGGGTGCAGGGAAATAATGGTGAATGGACAGATATGGTTCCTTGCTTTCTGGACCTTACATTACAGTAGAGAAGACAGGTAAACAAATAAAGAATATTACTGCAAAAGGGGATAAGGGCTAAGTAGGAGTCCAAAGTTGAGGTAGAGACCAAAACTTTGGGTCAGGAGTCATAGAGAGTCCCCTCTGAGGAGGTGACACTGAATCCGACTCCTAAAGGATGAGGAGGGGGCAACCAAACAAAGGGTGAAGAGTAGGTTGGGGTGAGGAAGCTTTCCAGGAGAAGAAAACAGCATGTGCCATGTCCTGAGACAGGAAAGTTGGGCCTGTTGGAGGCTAGTGTGGCTGGAGCATGGAGATAGCTGGAGAGAATGGTCAGAGTTGAGTTTTGGAGAAGTTGTCAGGGGACAGGCAGTGGAGAGCCTTGTAGTCATGGGAACAAGCTTGGGTTTTACTCTGCCATGGGAAGCCACTGAAGTTGAAAAACATTGTCTTCTAGCTGCAATAGTCAGTGGGTTAGTCAATCTGTAGAAATAAGAAAATCTCAATCTGGACGTTCATCTCCAAACGGTAGGCTGACTATGTTAGTGGTCCCTAGTGGTCCCTATTCTCCCCTCTCTCTATTCATTCCCTTTGCCATGTGACTTTCCAATTCTTCTCAATAAAGATTCACTTAGAATATGGACTGGATGTAAAGCATAAGAGACTCTTAAAAATTGAGAACAAACTGAGGGTTGATGGGGGGTGGGAGGAAGGGGAGGGTGGGTGATGGGTATTGAGGAGGGCACCCTTTGGGATGAGCACTGGGTGTTGTACGGAAACCAGTTAGACAATAAATTTCATATATTGAAAAAAATAAAATAAAATTTTACCTCAATTTACAACAACAACAAAAAAAAAAGAAAAAAAGAAAAAAAGAATATGGACTGGATGTGTGACTTTACTTTGGCCAAAGGACTGTGAGCAAATGTCATACAAGCAGGGAGTTGAAAAAACACTTGCAGGTTTCTACTTCCTCTGTCATCACCGTAAAACATATCTGGCCTAGCTGGAAGAATAAACACACAGACCAGAGCTGAGACCCAGCTGTCTCATTCAAGGCCATTCTGGATCAGCAAACAGCAAGCCAACTCCCACACCTGTGAGTGAGTGCAGGTAAATCAGCTAAGCTGATTATCCAAAATACACCTGATCACAGGCACAGGGGTGAGCCCCGCCAAGATCAGCCCAGTCCAGAACAGAGGGACCATGCAGACTTGGGAGCTAATAAATGTTTATTTTTCTATGCTGCTGAGGTTTTGTGGTTGTTTGTTACACGGCATTACAGTGGCAGTAGATAACTGATATACATTCAAGCTCAAAGTGCTTAAATCTAAACTCCTGAAACCTCAAAATCCATAGTTGAGATGGAATGTTTGAATGGCTTAGTTCCTTCTAGCAAGAACTCTGGAGTCTCAGAATCTTGGATTCACATCTCAGCTCTGCAATGTATTGCCTGTCAGTGCTTGCACAAGATTGTCCACTTCTCTGAGTTTCAGTTTCCTTATCTGTGGGATGGGTTTTAATCCCCATGGGTGGGGTTTCCCACCCCGTAAGGCTGTTAGAAGAATCAAGGAAAAAAACATTTTGTAGATATTAAATACTCTCTCTGCAACTATGAGGTGGAATCATCATCTATATGTATGGAGAAGAGAGAATAAAAGCGAAAAAAAGGAGCACCTGGGTGGGCTCAGCTGGTTAAGCATCTGACTCTTGATTTCAGCTCACGTCATGATCTATCTCATGGTTTGTGAGATCGAGCTCCGCATCTCGCTCTGCACTAATAGTGCAGAGCCTGCTTGGGACTCTCTCTCTCTCTCTCTCTCTCTCTCTCTCTCTCTCTCTCTCTCCCTCCCTCCCTCCCTCCCTCCCTCCCTTTCTCTCTCTGCTCCTCCTCTGCTCTCTCTCTCTCTCAAATAAATAAATTTAAAAAATTAAAGTGAAAAGGAAATAGAAGCAGCTATGGAAAGCACGGCATGGGGAAGGCGTATAAGAGCTTTCATAGAGCTTTGAGTTGAGAGCCGCTGTGGTTAGTAAGTTGAATCTGCTGTAAGGAAGGACCAGAGGACAGGGTTATCTGGGGCACAACATATTTTGGTTGTAAATCACTTTTCAGGTGGTGCATTAAAAAGGATAACCAGAAGTTACAAAACTGTCAGGCTAGTGTTACCAGAGGCCCAGAGGGAGCCTCCTGGCTGGCACTTCCCAGGGGTGTTGCTTTTGGCAGATATAAATGGTCAAGGTGTCCTACCTGTTAAACACGGTCCTGAGGCCAACAGTGGCTGATTTGGGTAAAGATCCCTCTCCCTGGTCAGGCAACACTTGAGAGTATTTCCCTTTCCTGTGTTCTGGTCCCACCTTCTCCTTCCTAGGAGGCCCTCCCTCATTGATTCCTCTTCCTGCCCCTTAAAGCCCTGCCTGACACCGCATCCTCCTTAGAATACAAAGTGCAGTACAGATGTGCTCAAGCCTCCCTATTCTAAAGTCCTCTTTCCCCTGCCAGGCCCTCCCCCTTCCTTCCTTTGCAGCCACCCTTCTTCACCGTTGTCTACACTTCCCACTCCCTCACTCTCCATTTATGCCGTCACTTCCAGAAGCATTCAGTTCAAGTTGTTTCTTGGCCCCCAGCAATGAACTGCTTATAAAATCCCAGAGACTTTACATCCTTGGTATCACCCACTTCCATTGTCTCCTTGTTGTTCTGATGGCTATGACCTTGTTTTGATATCTATTACTTTTGATTTAGAAAATTACAGCAATCTCTGGTCTCTCTCTTTGCATTGCAGATCATTTCTGGACTCTTCTCGCTGAATCATAGCTCTGAGCCTGGCCCTCTCTGGCTCCAGATCTCTCAGTGGTTCCCCATTGTCCACAGAAATAGTTTAAACTCTCTCAAGTGCTTCACAAACCTTCATGCTTTGGTCTCATCCAACTTTCCACTTCTATTTCCTACCAATCTCATTCATGAATCCTACGCTCCCATGAGACTTAATTATTGGTCATTCATTGTACATATTGAGTACTTTAATACCTTCATTCCTTTGCCCACGCTGTTCCCCCTTCCTAGTCCATCCCCACAATTTCTATACACCTAAATCATACCAAACCTTCAAAGCCCAGCATAAATACTTCCTCCTCCAAGAAGCTTTATTTTATCTTCTCAGAGGAAATAAATCTTCCTCTTGTCCTTCCCTGGAAATTGATATTTTAGGGACTTTTCATAGAATTTTTGTATATATTATATCTCCCTTATTGTACTGAGGACTTTTTGAGAACACCATTCATTTTTGTGTCACCATAAATGCCCAGCACAGTGCATTGCACACAGCAACTACCCAATTAGCATTTTTGAACAAATAAACAAGTACATTTCAAAATATCATTGGCATGAAGATGGTAGCCATAAATCATAACCACCAACAATTATACCATGTACCAAAGTCATGTTTATCATGCTAGTTAAGGCAGGGGTTGCAAACTTAAAAGACTACTAGGGCCAGGCAAGTCGTGTAGATGGTAAAACAGGCTTGGGTAAGTACAGAGGCAAATGTTATAGTGTCTGTCACATCTAATGGGGGCAGCTGATACTCAGCACCAGAAAATCATGGGCAGTTGGAAATATGGGCCCAGCATTACAGGTCATTTGATTATTACAGAGATAGTAGAAATAAAAATATTTATATTCAAATATAAAATCTTCCAGTTTTTACATTTTATTTAAATTTTATAGACAGGGCACAAGTGGGGGAGGGGCAGAGCGAGAGGGAGACACAGGATTCGAAGCAGGCTCCAGGCTCCCAGCGACGCGGGGCTCAAACTCACAAACCGCGAGATCATGACCTGAGCCGAAGTTGGACGCTCAAACGACTGAGCCACCCAGGCACCCCATTTTTTTTTTAATTTTTTTTTAACGTTTATTTATTTTTGAGACAGAGAGAGACAGAGCATGAACGGGGGAGGGGCAGAGAGAGAGGGAGACACAGAACCGGAAGCAGGCTCCAGGCTCTGAGCCATCAGCCCAGAGCCACGACGCGGGGCTCGAACTCAGGGACCGCGAGATCGTGACCGGAGCTGAAGTCGAACGCTTAACCGACTGAGCCACCCAGGCGCCCCCGCCCCCCGCCGCATTTTTTTTTAATGAATCTTTTTTTAAAGATTTTTTTTTAACGTTTATTTTTGAGAGAGAGACAGAGCATGAGTGGGGAGGGGCAGAGAGAGAGGGAGACACAGATCTGAAGCAGGCTCCAGGCTCTGAACTGGTTAGCACAGAGCTCGAAGCGGGGCTCGAACTTGTCAACCGTGAGATCATGACCTGAGCCGAGTTGGAGGCTCAACCGACTGAGCCACCCAGGCGCCCCTAAAATCTTCCAGTTTTTAAAAGTTGGCAACTAGCTCAATTTTTTAACAGCTAGGCTGCCAATTTGCAAGTTCTGGGTTGGAGAATGCTATATTCTGTTTAAATGAAAACACTAGTTAATTGACTTACCAGATACAATATACCCAAAGATGGATGGCTCTCTGAGAATCAGAGCATCCCTACAATGCATTTAAGGCTGGCTCCATGGTTGATTCAGAAGGCACTTTGTGGCTTTGCCATGTCTAGGCATCTCATTTCCAACATCAGTCATCATCAAGGAAAACAGAGCTTTCTGGGAACTTAAATCCTCTGTTTGTCTGTATTCTAGAGACAACTGCATTGCTTTTTTATGACTGCATCTATTTGCAAGCCTGTTCTCATTTCCCCTCAGTCTCCTGCACTGGCCAATCGTCTCCTGGCCTCTGGGCAGGTATCAGAGAGCTCCAAGACCAGGTCTCCCAGAACTTCAGACTTCATATAACCTCAGTGACTTGGCAGGGCCCACAGTCAGGTACTGAGGGTCAATCAGGAAACCACCATGCCCCCAAAGCCCCAGATCATCTGTATAGCAGCATTCTTATAGGAATTGTCAATAATCTTTTTTTTTTTTTTACATTTATTTATTATTGAGAGACACAGAGTGTGAGCAGGGGAGGGGTAGAGAAGGGGAGACACAGAATCTGAAGTAGGCTCCAGGCTCTGAGCTGTCAGCACAGATCCCGACCTGGGGCTCGAACTCACGAACTGTGAGATCATGACCTGAGCCGAAGTCGGTCGCCTAACTAACTGAGCCACTCAGGCGCCCCAGGAATTATCAATAATCTTGACGGTAACAATGACTATGTATTGAGCCCCTAAGCTAAGCATTTGATAAGCTTGCTGAACTGTCACAACAACCTTGCAAAGTAGATAATTGCATGAATCAGGAAAGTTAATGGCTATAACAAAACAATACCCAAATCCCAGTGCTTGAACACAAGGAAAGTTTATTTCTTGCTCACTTCACGATCAATGTGGTTTGGGTTAGGCAGTGGGGAGCTCTGCTCCATCCAGTTATTTGGGGACCCAGAATCCTTCCACCTTGTGGCTGGACCCTCCTCTGGGTTCCCAGGATTCTCTCTATTCAGCTGGAATATGTGGAAAGAGAATAAGGATTGCACATGGGAGATTTTTGCCAATTGGTTCTAGAAAAGGCTTCCATCATTTCTTCTCCCATTCTATGGACCAGAACTCAGTCATGGGCCATACCTAACTGCAAATATAGTCAGGCTCTGTGCTCAGGAAGAAGAGGGGAACCAGATATTGGTGAGCTCCCCAACCATAGTGGTCATCCCTATTTCCCTGCTGAGAAAAACAAGATTCCAAGAAGTTACATCATTTGCCTAAGGTGCCAGACCACTGCATGGCAGAGCTGGGCCTCAATCTGGGCTGGCCTGGCACCGATGTCCTTTTTTCACTGCTCCACTTGGTCCTCTTTGCATCTCCCATTCCATCTTGTACTGCTGGTATTAATGAATGTGACATACTCCCATAAGACCACTTGCATCTGGGGAATGTCTTGTTGGCATATCCCTGTGGGATTTTGAGCTTTCCTAAAGAGGCAGACTCCTTTCTTCTAGGATAGAAAAATATAAGGTGTGGGCCACAAGTGATGTGCACCTCACCTGTCCATCAGGGTTTACCCAAGACACTCTTAGACTAATGATGTGCCATTTCATATTGTTAGTTTGCCTGTATATTGCTTCCCCTGCCCCCAGTGGCTTGAGAGCACATTGAATCTCATATTTCCATACTTATCAGTACCTATTCATGTATTTTTGTTGCTTAATTTCTCAGAGTTAAGGTAGCTTAAAGGCTCATACAAACGTGACAGTGTTAATTATGTGACAGAATTCAAGAGTAAAATTAATCAGCTACAGATAGGGAGGCTGAGTGTTACTCTTATCAAAAACAAAAACAAAAACAAAAACAAAAACAACTAGACCAGGTGCTCCTGTTACATACTCTCCCATCACTCTGTATTCTCATGACATCATCACAATTACAATTATTAAAGTTGCTTGTGTAATCACAGGTTTAATGTCTGTCTTTTTCTGTAGACTATAAATTCCATGAAGGTAAAAATCATGTCTTTTTCATTCACTTGTATCGGTCAGCTAATGCTGTGTGATAAACAATACCCAAACTTAGTAACTTACAACAATGATTTATTATCACTTACATATCCACAGGTCAGCTGGGGTTTGACTGACTGAGGCTGTTCTTCACTGAACTTAACTCCAAGCTGACAGTGTTTCTTATTCTTTAGAGCCACTGGCATGTTTTTCTCGTGGCAATGACAGAAGTGCAAGGGGCAGTGAAAGCAAAGTTGCTTAAGGCCTAGTCTTAGAATTGGCCATTCTGTCCACACTCCATTGACTAAAGTGAGCCACATGGCCAAGACTGATCTCAGTGGAGTGGGAACATACACTCTGCCTTTAGCAGGGGCAACTGCAAAGTCACACTGCAGAGGGTGCAAATACAGGGATGGGTGAAGACCTAGGGTCAATAATGCAGTGTTTCACATGGCCGTATCCGCAGTAGCAGGCACACTGCATTGTATATCAGAAATGTGAAATAAATGTTGCTCAATAAATGTAGAGAGCATTCCTGTAAATCTCTCTGGGTTGAGTCCTACTGGTTGGTAAAGACTGTAGAAGGATAATATGTTAAAAGATTGATTTATATTTGTTCCTCCCCAATTTTTCCCTTCCTGCAGTTCAAGCGGGGAGCTGGGAAGACTTCAGTGCCTGCTTCCAGGGAGGAAGAGTTGAAGAACCTGGAACCAGTTTTTTCCATCTTTTGTTCAAGTATCAGCCATTTGAAGAGAAAATGTCAGTCTCCTCCTAAAAGAAGGGAGGGTAGAGAGACTTTTGAGAGAGGAGGACTTAACCAGACAGGAAGAGGAGCACTGACCACGGAATGTGGCAGAGACCCACAAACTGCTCCGTGGCCAATTCTGAGAACATGCAAGAGCTTCTGGGAGGACAGCTGATCAGTGTTCCTGAGACAGAGACCCTGAGACCTTGGGCCCATCCATCAAGATCCCCAAACCCTGTGAATGGCCCAGAGGCAAGTATTTACCCTCAGACTAGGACAGTGAGAACACCTGACCACTTGAGCTTCCCAGATCCTGTTAAAGTTTGTTAATTTGTTGTTTGTTTGTTGTTTGTTTGTTCATTTATTTTTGAGGGAGGGTGTGTAGAGACGGAGGGAGAGAGGGAGTCCCCAGCAGGCTCCACACTGTCAGCACAGAGCCTGATGGAGGTTCGAACTCATGAACTGTGAGATCATGATCTGAGCTGAAATCAAGAGTCAGATGCTCAATTGACTGAGCCACCCAGGAGCCCCTCCCAGATTCTATTAAAACCCTGGGACCTAAAGGAATCCACAGTACAATCTGAGACTAAATTTCCCACAACCCAGTGGAATAAGGGCCCAGTGTCATAATTAAGGTGATTTAAAGAAAATAAAGAAAATGCTATTTCCTATACACGTGATTTAGAGAAGAATTATTCACACTCATTAAACGATGAAAATTGTAGCTGGGAGACGGCAAACCAAGGCTCTTTGAAAGCTTAATGTAATAATAGTATTTCAATATTTTGAGGACATTGGTTACCGTTTTCCTATGAAATCTTACAGATCCATACAAAGGCCTGCAGAGAACTAGGGGAGAGATGCTGATAATAAACTAAAGGACCTTTTCCCCTACCTTGCAGCGTTTGAGGGCTCTTTTGTAAAAACCCACACAATCCCAGACTGTGAAGTTAGATTAGCAATAATGTTTAAATTATGCAGGCTCCCAGCTGTGCTGTGCTGTTTGCACACTTTCTAGGAAGTGACTAATTATAATTAGTGCTTAAATACAAAAGACATACCATCATTAAAAGAAAAGGAGAAAATAAATCTTACATGTTTAGATCCTGGTCTCCCAGCACTGGCTCTTTTCATTCGCTTATGCTGGGATTGCTAGCTGAAGGACAGGAGGGAAATGTTGGCTTCTGCACTACATGTGAGGAGATGGATTTAAATGTTTGTGGGTCAAGTGAGGACACCAGACACAGAACAATTCCCAAGACTAAGAATCTGATGTCAGCTGGTCACCTCACCAGGAAGGGAAGGAGGAGCAGAAACAAGGAGCAAGCCATCAGCAGAGCTGAGTTCTTATCCCGGCTCTGTTCCTTGTCGTTTGTACGAAGGTCGTTTGTTTCTCTGGGTCTCAATTTCCTGATCTGCAAAGTGGAACCAACAATGCCTGCTCTGGATGTTTGGTAAGGTGTGTGTGTGTATGTGTGTGTGTGTGAGAGAGAGAGAGAGAGAGAGGGAGGGAGGGAGAGAGGATATTTTTTTCCCTGAGACAAGAGCCATTATTTTTTGAGGGCTTACAAGGTGCCAGGCCCTGGACTGGATCCTTTGGATTTGAGGGTATAGAGCAACACAGCACCTCCTGTTCCCTGCCCCACCAGCCTTCCTACTTACCTTTATTATGGTGGTTTTCCCTTTCATGTCTCCACTACCCTTTCACCGTTAGGGACAGGATTCAAGTCTTGGTCCCATCCTCAGCACCTACCATTGTGTCTGCACATAGTAGACATTCAATAAGTCTACATTCAATGGAAGAAGAAAGGACGACATATTGTCTCATAGTTATAGAAAATGACTTAAATGTGTTAGTCTTGCCTTATCCGCACCGTAAACTCTTTGAAAACAAGGGGTGTGTCTGACATTTCTTCTGATTTACTACAATGCACAGTGATTCTGCGCATGCAATTGTTCATACATTTCCACAAATACTAATTGAGTGCCTACCCTGAGGAAGGCTCTGTAATAGGTACTGAGGGCGCAGCACTGACAACACAGCCACCCATCCTGACTCGTGTGATGTAAATTAGAAAGGTGGAAAGGAGAAGTCAGATTATTAATGAATCACCAAACCAAGAAAGACTCCAATGGCAAATTGTGAGTAGCAAGTAATGCATCAAAACAAACACTAGTAGCTGCCTATTGAAGACCATCCCCCTTCTTTCTTTTGCTAAACCAACCCTGAATTTGGTTGGGGGCCCTTATCCCTAGTTCCAAGTGACTCAACAAAATTTAGGTAAGTTGAACTAAACTGTCAACATACTTCCATTTTGCTCTGCCAGTCACTGGAATGGAGTGGACATGTGACCCAGTTCTGGCCAATAGGCCATGAGGGGGAGTCTACTGGTGGCTTCTGGGAAATATTTTCCTCCCTGATAAAAGAATAGCCCTTTTGTCCTTTTTCCTGTCCTTCCTGCTTGGGATGCAGTCATGTGATAGCGTGATATTTGCAGCTGTGGCAGCCATCTTGTGACACTAAGGGACACTCTGGTCACACACACGGATGATGGCAGAGCAGCCATAGTTGGGTTCCTGATGGCATCGTTGGAGTCTCTAAAGAAGCCCAATGAATAGCTTCCCTTTTCCCATTCTGAGTTCTGAACAGATTGAGAAATCAGATAATGGAGAAGGATGAAGGGGAAAATATCATCTTTGGCTGCTGATAAGTGCTAGGTATGGGATATAATTTAATGGGAGAACCAGTTAGGTTTGAGCCCCCAAGTTAGGCAGACTTGGCACTACAGATCACACCCAGAGCAGCAGAGAATGAGTGCTGCATGTGGCAGGCTCTGCCACAAGAGGAGCTTGCCCAAATCTACCAGAGAAGCCACTCTTCCACCCCAGGGACAGAGACAGTAAAGGAGAATAAAGAGGCCAGGAGTTACAATGATTGAACTTCCTCCACATGGAAGGAAACTTCAGGGAGCACAAAGCTGCCCTCTCTCACCCCAACCACAGAGCTGAGCCACTGCACCAATTCTAGATTTGCCTTCAATCCTCTTATTAAATGAGACTTATAAACCTCTATTATTTAAGTTACTTTTAGTCAGGTGTTCTGTTTATTACAGCTAAAGCATCTTAATGGATCTAAGCACCATAAAGGAAAAGTGGAGGATAGCGAAAGGGATTATGTAAAGGGGAATATCATCTTCTTTGGACAGGGGTGGAGGTAGTCATGGAAAATCATCTCCAGATTAGTGATGTTTAAGCTAATCCTGAAGGATGAGGGAGTGAAGGCTTCACAGACAAAAGGAACAGAAGTGAGCAGACCCTGAGGCATCAAAAGAAGGTCCATGTGGCCAAAGTGGACTCAGTGAGAGGGAGATTTATGAGATAGGACACCAGAGGGGGAGGCAGGTGCTGGATCATAGCTTTATAGGCAGGATGTGGCAGGTTGGACTCCTAGAAAGCAGGAACCCAGAAGTTTTACATGCAAGGATGTTTATTAAGGAGTATCTTGGGACCTTTCAAGTGTGAGAGAGAGGGAGGAAAAGAAGCAGATTGAGCACAGATAAGCTGAGCTGTGATCCAGGCTCAACAGCAGCCTCTGTTGAACCTCTGGGGAGTACTAAATATAGACTAGCCCTTCATAGCTATACCAAGATAGGTCAAGACAACCGGAACTTTGTACCCCGCCCCCACATGGATCTGTCACTGCATGTGTGTTACCTAGGAAAGGTGGCACTGTAGCTGGACAATGCCTGAAGGGGCTCACCACTGAGGGGGCAAAGTTGCCCCCATTAAGAACCACTGTTGGAGCCACAGAATATTGAATAATTGCCTAAAATCAAAGGCACATCCTATATGGCCTTGGTCTAATTGTTCAAGATCTTTGGGCTTCTACTTGGAGGTAGGGTGGGAGTTGGACTTAAGGAATGCTTAATGACTTCTTAGAGGGAGGATTAATGATTCCAGAAGACTTGCACACATTGAAACCTGCACAAGTACAACAGAGGCCACCTCCACTGTACTTTAACCTGCTCACAAGCTGATGATTTACTAGTGCTTGATGAGTTTTGTGAATAAAAGCAAGATCACAGCTATCCGGTCTTTCCGCTCTCTTACTAAACCAGTTCATTGTCTCCCTTCTGGCATTTTCCTTAGGCTTCTTATCAAGGCTGACTCAGCTGTTGCCTTCCTTCAGAATTCTTCCACCTCGCTTTGGACTCTTTGAATCAGGCCCCAGCACATATTGTGTGTCTTTACATACATTGTGTGTATGTAAATGTATGTATGTCTTTACATACTGTGTATGTCTTTACATATTGTGTGTCTTTACATATTGTGTGTCTTTAACATGCACTATGTCAACTTCTGTTCCTGAAAAAAAATTAGCTACTCAATTTTTGAGCCACTGCCTCCATGATAAGAAGAAGCTCTCATAATTGGAAGGGATGCCTTACAGCAAAGACACTTAGACATTGGAGACTGAGTTCTGTAGCTGGCATCTGATGGGTATTTGGGGGCCTCCACAGCTCCCCTTCTTCAACTGATAACTGTCCCTCCTATGTTTTGGGGAACAATCCTTTGGTATATGTTACCAGTCATGTTCCATACTATAGCCTCTGGGGTTGCCATGGTCACACAAGATGGACCAATAAGAGGGTCAATTACTGCTGGTCATAGTGATTGGTTCAATGATGACCATGTGGCCTCAGCTGAACCAATCACTGCTCAGCTTCTTCTATTCTAGTCATGGATTTGAATGAACCTGGAGTTGCTGGTGGTCATCTACCCCACCAGAGGGTGAATAAAGCCCAGACAAGGAGAGATAGCAGAACAAGGAGTAGGGAGACATAACAGCATTTGAGATCCCCTGTGTACAGATATCCTGGAAGCCAACCTGTCCATCCATCTCCTTGATTATGTGGGGCCAAAAATTTCCATATCCTTCCCACCCCATGCTTTAAAAAAATTTTTTTAATGAGTTTGAATTGAGTTATGTTACTTTCAGGGAAAGATTTGTGACCATACAGATTAATTAAGCCATGACCCTGATATCTGTAGCCATATCAGATATTAGCACTGAAAGATTCATTTATTCATGTGATCATTCAAAAAATATCTATCAAGGGCCTACTAATTTGAGAAGATATAAAAATAAAAAATAAACACAAAGAGTATCAGCAAAATCTTGTAGAGAGCTCTATATCACCTAAGTCAGCCCCAGCCATTTTCTTTGCTATGCCTGTGCTGTAGGAGACAGCAAGTTTCTTTTCAGTGGATATCCAGGCAGAGAGTGAATGGCCATCTGGCAGGAGAAAGATGCTATAGATATTTTCAATCATTGGTGGAGAACCAGATTCAATGAGTTTTAGGGTTTATTTCAATCACAACATTCTAGGGTGGAGGTTTCCATGTCCTTTACCCTTTCCATTAGAGAATATTCCCAAACCAATTCTGATCCTGTCCAGTCCCAACTTATGGAACGAAGGTATTCTGCATGGCAGCACACAATGGGTGAATAATGAAATGGTGGATAAGTGTTATGTGGGAACCTCCTTTCCCCATTGCTTCAAGTTTCCAAGTGGAGGGACTGCCATTAGAGTAACACTTTTGCCCTCTTTCACCAGAGGAGGAGTGCCTTACCTGATTGGAGGATTTAAGCTGAAGTCAACATCGTCAGTTTCATCTTTCTCCCTCTCTCTCTTTGGGGGCCAGAGGCTCACAGAACATTCTCATCAGCTCTAAGCAGATCTGTCCCCACAGGAGAGGCCTACGTTTTGGGAATTAAGTTCAGTACTGGGAAGCATCAGCAAGCAATTTGGCCGGATCTAAGCCATGCTTATTGTTTTATCAGCAGTAAAGCTGACATTTTTATCTCCATATGCCTGACTCTTTGGGGTTTTTCTCAATTAATTAGGAATTTGGGTAGGGAACAGGGGTGTCATCTATTCCTTAAATCCCAACAGAATTCTCTTACTTGTAGATGAGTCCCACCCACCTTGTTGGCCTCATTCCACACTACCCCCTGCCCTCCTTTTAATCCTCCAAAAACTATTAGGGTGCTTGTCACTTCTTTCATCTTCTTGCTATTTCATGCTTTTATGCCTTTGCTTGTATTATTCCTTCTGCTGGCATATCTTCTTACCCCCACCCCACTGCCTCATCAGCTAATGCTTATCCATTATCTGTCCATAATATCTCGTCTCAAGGAACACCTCACCCAGGAAGTCTTCCCTGGCTGGCACCTTCCCACCACTCCAGGCTCATTTTGATGAATACATCTGCCATATTGTTTTAAAATGTCAATCTCTCACTGCTAGATTATGAGCTTATTGAGGTGACTACGGCCTTATTATTCATCTCTGAATCCCTCAGAATTCAGAACCTTTTGCAGAAGACATGCATGGTAAATGTGTGTTAAATTGATGCATAAACTCGCCAATAGTGGGTAATACCCATTCCTGAGGCTAGGCAGAACTGGGAAGTGTATCTATACCAGTCAGAGGTCAGGAGCAGAATGAAAGTTATAGCCAAGGAGACAAGGCCAACCATTTAGTCCTCAGGGCAAGGCAAAGCAAAAAATGACAAAGTGAACAGAAGTAAAAACAGACAGGTGGAAGAAGAGGCTGAAAAGGGATGCAGTACAAGGAATGGACGAGGGCAAGGAGTACATAACTAAGGCTGTGAAGGACAAATGAGCCTGGTACTCATCTATTACATGGTGCCAGGTGCATGGTCAAGGGAAGGGATAGAAACCCCTAAGATCGCAGGTAAGAATTGGACAGTGGAGTGCAAGGGAAAATCATAAGAGCAGAAGAATATGGTGCCTGGTCCTAGCTGTGCCACAAAATACTCAGGTGAGCTTGGACAAATCACTTCCTTTTCCTATGAAAGAATTTCCTCATCTATGGACCTGAATAGCGTGTCCTAGATCACTTCTCTCTTCTCTTCCAGGTCAAATGTATTGTGATTCTTCAAATACTATTCCATAGTATGATTGCAGAGGATTCCTCTATTACATAAATAATATTTAGTCACCATGTTATCCTTTATATTCAATCAACCAAAGGTACTACCTGTATTTTGATCTCAGTTCTGAATCAAGATTAGACTGAATTATTTCAATTCAACTATAAACATTACTATAAACAACTATAAAACATTTACTGATGCTATAATTTTCTCCGTTCATTGAGTGCATACTTCTTGTTCTTCTCTGTGCTTGGCACTATGATACTCTCTGTTCTGAATGAATTTATAATCTAGTTGAAACAACAAGATTAACATCTTAGAAAGATTAAGAGAAAAATCCAAAAATCCCTTTATAATTTAATGCTAAATTATGTGTTAAAGACTCCAAGGAATTAACAGAAATGAAAGGATCAAGAGGGTTTGAAGATATCAGGGAAGATTTCTGGAGGAAGTTGCCTGCAAAGGTGAAGAAGACATAGATAGGACAAGGGGGGATCAAGACAGACAGATGGATGAATGAATGGATGATGGGTGGATGGAGGATGGAGGACATTCTTAAGAGGCAAGGAAAAGCAAGAACTTGAAGATGATCATGAATTTACGTGGGGCTCACTATGGAAACCTGCTAGAGTAAGAACAAGGAAAAGTGATGGAAGATAATATTGCTTGTGCTTCTACTGTATGCTGGGTGCTTGTAGCTGAGATGTCTGGTATCTGCACTCCACAGGCCCTCTCACTAGGAATCACCCCCATCCAGAGCTGAGGGGGTGTGCCTACAGAGGGCTATGTTATACTATGGGATGGGACACTGGGCCTGAACTCAGTCAATCCAATTCTTCTCCCAGAAATACGGCATTGGACACAAGGAAACTGAACAGCACTTTCTGTGGCAAGACTGGGGGTATAGAAAGTTCTAGAGAAAGGGTTAAAGAGTGAGAGATGGAAGGGAACCCAGGAAAGCTAAGGACGCCAGGCTGCAGAGAACAAAGAGGGGAGAACATGCACAGAGGAAAAATTGGGACATCATAAACCGATTTGGTGGCCCCTGGGGATGAGGGATGTGCCTGGATTCTGAAAATCCAGTTCCTAGTTCCTCTTCCTGAAAATTCTGTACTGTATTTCCTGTTCCTTCATTTCAGCTGAACCAGTTTAAGTGGCTTCCTATTCCTTATAATGAAAAGAGCCTTGACTATGACAGTCTGTCCACAAACGTTTTTCCCACTTAATCCTCCCAACAATTTAATGAGATAGGTATTATTTCCACATTATTAATGTGGTTATCAAGGCTTAGACAGGCAACATCACCTGCTTAAGCGCTCAGCTTAGTAAGTAATTAACTGGGATCTGACCCCAGGCCTGTCAGCCTCCCAAGTCCTTCTACTTCACCACACGCTGTCCTGAGGGACATTTCACAGTATCAGAATCAACACATGATCTCAAGAACACTCTCTCTGTAACCTGCACAAAACATCTCCACTTTGAGGAGTATGCTGTGTTTACTCACAGGCCAGTTCAATAACTTTCCATAATTCTGAGATTCTCCTGTGGTGGCCTAGAAAGCCTATTTGGAAATACACTAATTCAGAACTTATGAAAAGTCCAGACACTGTTATTTGTGACTCTTATGGAGTCAAATTCAAAGCAATCTTGTCTCTGATAATATCCAGAGTCTAGTGAATAAAGAGAAGCTGGTTAAAATTAGTGGAATTTTTCCAAACCAAGAAGATTAAGAATTTCCTTAATTTGGGGGTCATTCATTCTAAGCAAATTCCATGGTAGCCATGCCTAATTCTTATATTTTAATGACCCATTACAAATACACCTTCTTCATTCAGTCTACATTCTAGTCAGACTCAACTCTTCTAATCCTCTCAAATACCATATTACTCCAACCTCTATGCCATAACATGTGTGAAAATTCATTTCCTTCTTCCTGTCCATCTGGAAAATATCCATTCTTCCTTCAGGATTCAGCTAAAGAGTCACCTCCTCACTGAGCTCCTCCTTGGCCACTAACTCTCTGCCCCATGCAGGTCAGATGTTTCCTCTATGACCCAGGAAACTCTGACCTTAACTCTCATCCTTCTATGTTGTGATTGTCTCTTTGCTGAATGAAGGGAGATTTTGTCCCTCCCAGGCTGAAACATGCCCCTTAGGGTTAGTAAGGTTGAAACTAGCAGAAAAATTAAGCTTGTTTTCAGAGGAACTGTATTTCCATAATCACCTATTGTGTCTTTTCAAACCCTACTAAGAAATGCACTAGCTGTCTCTGGCAGAAGCCTGGATTTAAGATCAACTGATATGGTTCCAGCCTGTGAACAAGCAAGGCCCTACATTCTTTACTGAGGATAATGAGCCCAAGACCCCATCCAGTTTATAGTGGCTCTTGGCGCATGCTCATAGTCCCTTCCCCTTGTCCTAAGATAACTTCCTGATGTCGGGGGCTGAATCTTGCCTCATTCTGACGTTAAGTCTCCACCCCAAAGTGAACATGGGATGTATGTCACATATATGTTTGTTCAATGTTCATGCTCCATCCTTCCTCATGAGCAGTTATGTTTCCCTGCACTTTTCATCAATATGTATGTAATCTTGGGGTTCAGTTGGTTAAATGTTCAACTCTTGATCTCAGCTCAGGTCGTGATCTTAGGGTCATGAGTTCAAGCCCTGCATTAGGCTCCATGCTGGGCCTGAAGCCTACTTAAAAAAATGTATGTAATCTCAACCTCTATGATTATTTAAAAAAAAAAAAAAACACCTTGTTCTTTACTCCTGCAAGGAGGCAGATTTGAGGCTTTCCCTCCTGTCACCTCATTTGGCTGCCTCTCAAATAAACCCCTTCCTTGCTGCATACCTGATGTCTCAGGAATTACCTTTGCTGCACACTGGGCAGACAGATCTAGGTTCAGTTACAATATCGGAGCACCTCTCTTTCCTTTCCAATTCCTTCCTCCCCCCACCCCATCCTCCACCTAATGGGAAAGTAATTGCTAATCTGATGCACCTGAGAAGTTGATTGGGCCACATGTCATTAGCGAGTGAGGTTGCCATGGTCAAGACCATTTTATAGGTGGTCAGCAGGGTTAGGATTTTCCTGGGCTTCTGCTGCCATCAACAGAGGGTTCTGGGAAGTGACTCGGGCAACTTTCTTTTTTCTTCCACTTCTTCTCTTTGGAAAGTTCTGGCAAAGTAAGAGAATACACAAACATGGGTATGGCAGAGACCAGGCGGCGCTACCCTTGGGCCAACCATCCTCTCTTCTCTCTGCCAGCGCCCCAACCTGTGCCCATGTAGGTAAGCTGAGTGGGGTGTGCTCTGTGGGCTATGCTGTCTTTTTAGGGGAAAAGAAACAGGAAGCCCTACTGGAGTTTCCCAGCTGAAGTCCATTGATCCAGCTCTGCTTCCAGGGAAGCCCTAATTTGCATGAGTGGTGGTGGGGTAATTGGACACCTGGTCATCCATAATGAAGTCAACTTTGTTTTTGATTTACGTCTTTTCCCTCGTATAAATTCTAGACTCTTGGAGTCAGAATTCTGGGACTAGAAGACTCACAGAGCAAGGCTTGGCACTAACATCTCACCCACCACCCCTGCAACACTCTTCTTCATGAAATATTCTAGTCCAGTGACTTTCAACCCTGGGTGTGCAGCCAGGGAAAACCGACCTTGCCCACCAGAAATTCCTGATTCTAATGTGCAGCTAAATTTGAGAACCATTGTGGGGCACATCGGGGCTCGGTTGGTTGAGTGTCCAACTTTGGCTCAGGTCATGATCTCATGATTGGTGAATTTGAGCTCCACGTCAGATTCTCTGCTGTCAGCTGTCAGTGTAGAGCCTGCTTTGGGGTCCTCTGATCCCATCTCTCTGTCCCTACCCCTACTTGCATTTTCCCAAAATATTTTTTTAAAAAATAAGTAAATTTGAGAACCACTGCAAAGAAGAGTTGAACAATTTCTTTCACCCTCCCTGACTGAGTTCTGCTATGAGGCCGTAAAATAAAGCTTCACGAATCAGTAGATTTAAGTAGAGCTCTGAGTGACCTTGATTTCCTGTACCTCCTGTCCCACACACCCACCATCTGTAAAATAAGAAGTTTTACTGAGACCTCAGCTTTTAGCATTCTGGAAATAATGGACACCTTTGAAATTTTCATTGAAAACCACAAGACATCTCCCCCAGGAAAATGACCATTCGCCCACACTCATATATTTGCATACAGCTTCTGGGGAGCTTGGACCCCCTGAAACACTGGCCTAAACAACCATTTATCCAGCCCATAATTCCAAATTCTTCAACTCTTACTAGGTAGGAGCAGTGGGGCCAGCCCCACCTCACTCCCTTCCACAGTGGTTCAAAACACACATCTGTATCAACACCAGCCTCAGCAGGACGCTCACAGAAGGGGCAGTGTACCGTTTCTGATGACAACAGAAGGAACGGCAGAGCCCATTTTTGGTCACATAGTCATTGAGACCTACTAGGCACCAGGTTCTAGGGGTATAGTGGTGAGGAAAACAAAATAGATTCATGGTATTTATATCCGATGGGGATTTGTACGAGTTCATACGTTCATTGAGTGGAATTGCTCACCCTACTTAAAAGTATGTCTCTGTCCTCTCTCCTCTAATGACTGAAAAATACATAGGTGGCTTTTTGTAAGAAAAGGCAATATTTTCCCTTAAAACTGGACAAGAGTCTCTACCCCTTGACCCAACTTTGTGGGTCCCATTCGAGCTTCCTCTGCCCCTGCCCTCTACACAGAGTGAGGAGGTCCATGAGGCAAGGATACATATTTACTCAGAGGCTTCATGCCATCCTCCTACACCATGCTCTATTCCCATGACCTATATCCCTACAGTAATGTCCCTGAATCTGTTCCCAGGGCTTTGCCTCATTCTTCTCTAGACCCAAAAGCTGGACTACCCTGGGTGGCCCCAGGAAGCTGTTTGCTGGGGTGTGGAAGAAGCTAGCATGTGCAGACTAGCATATTCACGGGAATGTGTGAGGCCCCCTGCAGAGATCTGGAGATGGTAAGAGAGGTAGGGTGAGTTGTGGGCTGGGGACTGCTTTTCTCCAGGCTGTCACTTGATAATTCTAAACTTGGAGAGGACTGAGAATTCTAATTCTTTTTAAAAAAATTTTTTTTCACGTTTATTTTATTTTTTGGGACAGACAGAGACAGCATGAACGGGGGAGGGGCAGAGAGAGAGGGAGACACAGAATCGGAAACAGGCTCCAGGCTCCGAGCCATCAGCCCAGAGCCTGAGCGGACGGGGCTCGAACTCACAGACCGCGAGATCGTGACCTGGCTGAAGTCGGACGCTTAACCGACTGCGCCACCCAGGCGCCCCCGAGAATTCTAAATTCTAACCTGGCCTTCCAGGCAGTATAAAGGCATATTTCTCAGAGTAGAAAATAGAACATATTCTAGTTAATAGTCTCTTAACTTAATTTTATAACTTTAAAGTATTTCTTTGAGAGGAGAGAGCGTGCGCACAAGCAAGCAGGAGAGAGGGGCAGAGGAAGAGAGAGAAAGAATCTTAAGCAGGCTCCATGCTCAGTGAGGAGTCCTATGTAGGGTTTGATCCCATGACCCTGGGATCATGACCTGAACTGAAATCAAGAGTTGGATGCTTATAAGAGACTCTTAAAAACTGAGAACAAACTGAGGGTTGATGGGGGTGGGAGGGAGGGGAGGGTGGGTGATGGGTATTGAGGAGGGCACCTTTTGGGATGAGCACTGGGTGTTGTATGGAAACCAATTTGACAATAAACTTCATATATTGAAAAAAAAAAGAGTTGGATGCTTAACTGACTGAACAACCCAGGCACCCTAACTTTTAAATATTTATATAAATGGTATTTGGGCCTCTATATGTATCCTTGTCCCAGGCCCCTGAAATGTTAGGGGAGGTTTGAGGAAACACATATATGGTATGAATCCACCCAAGCCACTTTGGTTTCTCATGGCCTTCCTTCACCAGTCCCTTATAATAATGGTGATGATGATGATGATAATAGTTAACATTTTAACAGTAAAATTGTTAAACTTATGTAACATTGTATGTTAACTATACTTCAATAAAAAAATAAAATTCTTACTGAAATGTAACATACAGACATACAATTCTTATTGAAGCGTAACCAACATATACATAGAAATGGACAATCATAGGGTAAACACCCTTGTAACAACCAACTGGGTCAAGACACAGAACATTACCAGCATCTATGTCCCCTTCCGATGACTACTCCCTCCATCCTTCCCAAAGGTAACCGATGTTCTGTCATACTTTTGCCTAGTATTGAACTTTATATCAATGGAATCATATCATATGTATTCTTTTATGTCTGCCTTCTTTCCCTCAATATTATCTTCATGATATTCATCCATGTTACTGCATGTAGAACCTGTTCGCTTATTTTCCTCGTTCTCTAGATTTCCATTGAGTGAATATACCCCTCTCATGTACTCATCCCATTGCTGATGGACATCTGGATTATCGTCACTTGGAAAAGCTAAGAATAATGCTGCTACAACCATTTTTGTTCATGTCTTTTGGTGTCCATGTAGACTCATTTATGTTGAGTACATACTCCTAGGAGAAGGGTTGCAGGGTCTTAGGGTATGTATACATTCAGCTTTACTAGATATGGCAGAAAGTTTTCCCAAAGAAGTTGTACCAATTTCCATCCCTACCAGCAATGTATGAGAGTTCCGATTTCTCCATAACCTTGACAAGGACTTGATACAATAAGCCTTTTTCATTTTAGGCATTTTGGTGGGTATATAGGGATATTTTGTTGTGGTTTTAATTAGCGTTTCCTTTGTGAATGCTATTAATATTATTAATTAATATGAAATAATAATGTTTTTGTATATTCAGTAGCTATTTGGAGATCCTTCTCTTTTTTAAAGTTTCAGTTTAAACATTTGGGTTCTGTGCCTTTTCTTTTTGATTTGTAGTTCCTTATGTATTCCAGATACAAGTGTGTTGTTGGTCGTATCTAATACAAATATCGTTTACTACTCGTTGGCTTGCATTTCACTCCCTTAACAAAAGAGATAAACAACAATTTAGAAAATTTAATTAGAAAAATCTTTAGATAAACAAAAATTCTTTATTTCAATATAGTTCAGTTTATTAATCTTTTCTTTATGGTTAGTGCCTTTTGCACACTGTTCAAAAAAACCTTTGTCCAAAAAACCCCTGAAGAACAACAACAACAAAAAACCTTTGTCCATAAAGACCATTAAGGTCTGAAAATATTCTCAAATGTTATTCCCTAAAAGCTTTGGTTTATCTTTTATATAACCCACCTGTAATTGATTTTCATGTGAGGTGGAAGCCAAGATTTTTTATATGCATAACTCCTTGACATAGCTTAACCATTTATTGAAAAGCCCTTCTTTTCTCTACTGAACTGCAGTGCCACCTTTATCATAAATCAAATGCCCACACAAGTGTGGGTGTGTTTCTGGATCATTTTTGTCTCTTTCATTAGTCCATTTGTCTATCTCTGTGCCAATTACTTACTGTCTTAACTACTGTAGCTTTATAACAAGCCTGAATATCAATGTTGTTGTTCTTTGTCAAGATTGCCCTGGCCATACCGAGCACTTTACATTTCCACATGCATTTCAGAGTCAGCTTCTCAAATTCCAGAAAGAAAAAATACCCTGCTGAGATTTGATTGGGACTGCATCGATCGGCTTTCAGAGAATTGGCATCTTTAGAAGAATGAGTTTACCGCTTCATGAAAAGGGAATATCCTTCTATTGGGGCATTGTTTACTTTCTTTCAATAGTAGTTTGTACTTTACAGCAGAGAGGTCTTGAACTCCTTTCATTTCACTTATCCTTAGTATTGGATATTTTGGTTCCATTGTAAATGGAATTTTAAAAAGTAATTTTTATCTGTAGTAAAATATATAGAAATACAATTTATACTATTATATTTATATGTATTATGTTCAATGAACTTGCTAAATTCATTTTTGGTGTTTTTTCAAAATTCTTTTGTTAATTCTAGGAGCTTATCTGTAGCTTCTTTCAGACTTTCTATGTTCATAATCTTGTCATCTATGACTATGACAGTTTCTTTCTTTCCAATTCTTATACTGCTATGTATATTTTTTCTTTATTTTTTTGTCTTTATTTTTCTTTTTCTAGACTTGTAGTTTGTGTTGAATAGGAGTAGCGATAGGGAACATCCTTGTTTCATTCCTGATCTCAGAGAAAGGCTTTCAATATTTCATCATTAAGTATGATGCTTGCGTAGAATTTTTTTAATAGATATCTTTATCAGATTTAGGATGTTAACTTCCATGATACATGGTACCAATTATTACTCCTGTGGTAAATGAATGTGGTAGAATCCTTACCTTTGCTACTGTTGCAAGGAAAGCAGAGTGCATTCCCCACCTCCCTTGGATTTGGGGCTGACCGTGTGATATGCTTGGGGTTGGCCCTGTGGGATGCCTTGACAAAAAGGATGTTAGTGAATGTGACATAGTCAGAGACTTAAAATGTGCTTGTGCTGTGAGCTTGTACTTCTAAACCTCTGCCATCACCATGAGGAGAACATACCTGGGTATCCTGAGCCATAGAATGTGACAAGACAGGAAGAGACACCTCAGCTAATGCACAGACCCATAAATTTAATCATAGCTGCTCCAGTCAACCCTCAAGTTCTTGTTCAATGTATGGACAAGAAATAAGTGCTTATTGTTTTATATCACTAGTATTTTATGGTAGGTTGTTCTCTAATAATAGTTGGCTGAAACATCTTCTATCCCTAGTTTGCTAAGAGTTTTTAACATGAATAAGTGTATAGAAGCAGATTTATAATACAGCTAATAAGACTTCAGCTTCAGGATACCTCACTTCCAAGGACGCTCTTCAAGGCTCTGAGGCCCTAGCAATGTGTTTACATGAACAGATACTTTGCGAAACGTGAAAAAGATATACTTACTACAATCAGTTAAAATCACTGTGTTTTTCTACCCCAGCTTACTGTGATTTTACTTCTTTTTATGTTATATAGCATTTAAATGGCCATGAGAATTTTGAGGGATCTAATAAAGGAGAAACTAAATTGGGAATACAGTTGGTTTTGTGTTCAGTAGGAGATACTTATGTACTTTTCAATCATGTCCATGAGTAGTTGAGTTATTGCTTGCTGTCCTATTGTAGGAATGACTTCCATGAATACTCCTATTGATTAATGAGTGTCATCAAAATTCAAAGAGTACTTAAAAATAGCTACAAGAAAATTTTATATGCTTTGAAATGTTAGAGCTCACATATGAAAGAAATTTGATAGATTTTTCTCCAAATTGAAAACAATCTGATTTACATTTCATTACCAATAACAAGCTGTGAAGATAAAATATATTTTTCTAATGTATGTCTAAATATTTAATAAAATTTTAAAAACAAATCATGCTAGAAAAAAGACCAAATTATCTTTTCATTTTCTCTATAGAAAATATTACAAAAATAATTGCCAGAAAAAAATAGTGACTGAAGGTTTATTCAGCAAAAAAAAAAAAAAAAAAAAAAGTCAGGAAAAATATTACAGAGTTAAGTCAGACAATTAAATAATAAAAATAATTTGTTATTATTTTGGGCTTTAGAACCCTGTGGAATTTATCAGATTTTTACAACTTGTAATTTGTTGGAATTTCTTATACTGAATAAACACTTCTGTGCCTTTTGTATTTTGCATTGAAAATTTTGCATAATTTTAATTAATGAATTAGAAATTGTATCAGCTTCATGCCTCACAAAACCTTGATGCGCTTCTAGATATTTAGCAAAGATTCCCTCAATATCTATTTGATGCTCCTATGATTTTCCCCCTTTATTCTGTGAATGTAGTAAATTACATTGATTACTTTCCTAATGTTAAATCTAGCTTTCCTTCCTGGAGTAAATCTATCTTGGATGCACCATAATATCCTTTTACTATGTGGCTGGATTTGATTTGCTAGTATTCAGGTTAGGAGTCTTTTAGTTGTGCCTAATGCCTTACATTACATTCACATTTTACTTGAACTAACCGGAGTGGGTTTCTGTCACTTGGAATCAAATGATTTCTGACCAAGCTCTTTGGACAAGCCACCACTCCCACCAACATGCTTCATTAGAATACAGTGCACTAGTATCTTTTCCCCAGCTAATTATAGTTTTTCCTCCCAGAGCTTCTCATTTGTTAACATCCTCATAATGTCACCTATTTCCTTTCTTTTTTCTTTTTTTTTTTTTTAATAAACTCCCTGGACAACTCCTTCACAACAACGGTTCCAGCAAACCTACCTATGAGAAGTCAAGGGCATATTCTGGTTAAAAGTAGGCAGCGTCGGTGAAGGAACAAAGTCTTCTAACAAGGTCAGAATTCCACCAGGCTTGCGTTCCAAAGCCCAAAGCACAGTTTGAACAGGAGAGGTAATTGAGCCAGCTGCTGAGAGGCAGCAGCCACATTCCCCAACTCATTAATCTGCCTCCCTCAGCTAGGAAAGGGACCCAGGGCTTCTATTGCAGCAGCATGAGGAAGTGCACCATTTTCATGCACCATTCCATAAAAATCCCCCCTGGAGCACTTACCTAAAAAAATAAAAATAAAAATAAAAATACTGAGGAATCAGTCTCTGCAGTTACACAGAGGTCTTTATTTAGCAAATCTCACCTCACAAAATTTATCTAGTTGTTACTTTTTCCTCTCTTGGCCAAACATAGTATCCAGTGGTGGGTCCTTTTGGTCCATTCTAGTAGTCCACACTGGGGCCTAGACTTCAGGAAAAGGCTGTAGAAAGGTGTCTGCCTGGGAGGGAATTGGAGGCAAGAAGAAAAGTCTCTGTAGGGAGAATGACCCTGCACCCAGGGTGGAATCAATTCCTCTGTGTCAAGACAGAACAAGGAAGAGAGTGACAGGTATTCATCTTGTCCAATGGATCTGCCGTTCCCTGGTATTCAGAAATAAACCTGAGTTTCCTGGGAGAAAGGAAGTAAGAGGCCAGTAAGAATTTAGCAAGTGCACCAAAAAGAATTTAGGCTGCTTGTCTCATGATTCCAACAGAAATTCTCCCAACTCCTGTCCCAGTGTGATGATGATGATGGTGGTGATGATGATGGTAGTTCATTTGATTGGCTGTTATGTATCAGATGATTTGTACATATTATCTCTAAGCAATTTGGAAGGCAGGGCTTTTTCTTCTAATTTTACAGATGAGAAAAAGAGATTGGAAAAGTTAAGTAATTTGCCACAAATACTCTGTAAATGGTGAAACTGGGATCCTAAACTAAGGCCCATGCTCTTTTCAAAACATCACCCTATCTTCCAGCTTTGCTTGACTGTCACACCAAAATGGTAATGAATATTGAAAAATGAGATTGAATCTGCATTACAACCAAGTAACTATTCTCCCACAGAAAAACAAAATAAATACTCTCAAACTATTAACGATCATTGACAAGAATTGACAACTAAGAGCGAAGAAATGTTCCCAATACCCAACCTTCTAAATAGAGCCACAAACAACTGGGCCACATAGCCATCTGGAACTTCACAAGAGCAGCAGAAGGACTGGTTCCATATCAGGAGGAGAGAGGTTGTGGGGGGTCTGGGTAATCACAAGCCTAGTGGGTCCTACTGCACTTGGGGTCAGAGCCTTTTTCTTCTATAGTGGATGGGAGGGATGCTTCCCTACTTCTTAGCATAGGAGTTCTCAAAATTTTTAGTTTCAAGACCCCTTTATATTCTTAAAATTTTTTGATAACCCCAAAGAGCTTATGCTTATGTAAGCTCTATCTAGGAACATCCACAGTATCAGAAATTAAAACTAGAAATATTTAAATTATTTACTTATTAATGCATTTAAAAATAATAATAAACCCATGACATGCTAGCATAAATAAAATTTTAATGAAAAATATATTTTCCCAAAACAAAAAATTTATGATAAGAGTACCATTGTTTTATTTTGTGTTTGTGTGTTTCTGATTCAGCAACATTTTCTCATGATAAAGCATACTTTTTTATAGTATAGTATCCTATGATTTGATATACCAAATACCTACTGCTGGACATTTAGATAATTCAAGTCATTTTTCTTTCTCTTTTTTTTTTTTTAAGTTTAAGTTCAAGTTAGTTAACATATTTGTTTTACACTTTTGAAAATTTCCTTAATGTCCATTTTAATAGAAGACAGCTAGATTCTCAGGTCTGCTTCTGCATTCTGTTACATTAGGTTGCTTTGATCAAAGAATATGAAGAAAATCTGGCCTCACACAATTATGCATTCAGAAAAGAGGAATATTCTAATAGCTTTTTATGTAACTGGAAATATTCTTCTTTGATATTATACCAAAAGTCAACAAGTGGTAATTTCTAAAAAACAAACAAAAAGCAAATAGTAACTTCGAAGGGTTATTTGCAATGTGGAATCTGAAACCAAACTAGTCTTTTTAAATGTCTTTTGTACTTTGTTATATTAAAACCCATCAGTCTGTCTTGTATTCAGAACAGATCTTTTACCCATATCTTATCACATCATTCATTGATCAGTCATTTGGAAACGTTAGTTCACGGAGTTAAACAGCTATTTAAGTTAACATACTTCATAATACTAGTCAAAAATCACATTTGTTATCAGCACCCATGGTGCCATCAGGAAAGTCTTCAAATATAAGAAGCTATCAAGCTCATGGTTTCGAATGCAAGTCTTGCAAAATGCCAATTTCTGTTTGAAAACTCAACTTTTATCAATGGCAACAAATCCCATCAGCTACTTTTCCTGGAAGCGACAGGCTTTGTACATTTTCAAGAGCTGCCAAATACCCAAGTTGGGATAGCACGTGTTTGCATGCCAGTCATTCTTTTGAGTAAAAATGGTGTCCCATGAAAGAAGTGACTAAGTTCAACCTATGACTCAGCTGCGAATGTGTTTTCTGAAGACAACCGTCGTCCTTCAGCTTGTAGAGAAGTGCTTTGTGTGTACTTCCCACTTTGTTGCACAGAATATTATTATAAAGACATATATCAAGGATTGGAGATTACTAAATTTAATCATTTTTACTATTTCATCCAGACTTTCTTAAGTGACACTAGAACTTTTTTTTGTCCTGGTGAGTGTGCGGTGGTGAAGGATCCAATGACTGCTAGTACCCTCAGGTGCCACCACTTTAATTCATGCTCAGGTGCCAGCATTTCTACCCACCAATTACTTCTGTACCATCAGTGCAAGTGTCAACACAGTGAAAAAAGCAAATAATAATTTATTGTGAAAATATTTTTGACCTTGTGATTCCTTGAAAGGGTCTTAAACACCCCATGAATCCATAGATCACACTATGAGAACAGCTATCCTAGAAAATTGAGGGGAGGTAAAACTAAAAAAAAGGGGGTGTCTGCAAGAAGAGGAGACCTGTTCTCTCTCTCTCTCTGGATGCTTATGGAATTGCAGCCAGTATTCATACCCTGAGGGGATTCTTGGCCGAACTTGACATGTGTA
This sequence comes from Lynx canadensis, assembly GCF_007474595.2. NCBI lineage: Eukaryota > Metazoa > Chordata > Mammalia > Carnivora > Felidae > Lynx > Lynx canadensis. The sequence continues at coordinate 126,309,367 of NC_044309.1, read as the reverse complement.
CCCCAGAATTTGGGAAAGCCACAGCACAGGATTGTACATCTTTGTCCTGCATTAGGATGCCTGGTGGAGGGGGTGAATAGGGGCTGAGGAGCAATGAGAAAGGGGAACTTTTTGGTAATTTGTCCACTCAGAGGAAGTGCCTTTTAATGGTCTGCAAAAGGCAGTGTGTACTTAGTGGCAGCTCTGTTTTGGGGTATGCATGCACCCAGAGGCCTCTCACCTGGAGGCTTGTAAAGTCAAGAGTCTTGTTGGAATAGTCTTTTCAAAAAATTTTTTTAGAAGTTTATTTATTTTTGAGAGAGAGAGAGAGTGCAAATGGTGGAGGGACAGAGAGAGAGAGGGAGACACAGAGTCCGAAGCAGGCTCCAGGCTCTGAGCGGTCAGCACAGAGCCCGACGCAGGGCTCGAACCCATGAACCGTGAGATCATGACCTGAGCTGAAGTCAGACGCTTAACCAACTGAGCCACCCCGGGGCCCCTTGTTGCAATAGTTTTGACCAGAGGGAGAGAAGGATCATGGATAATGTGCTTAGGAAGAAAATGATGCATCTTCCACCCTAGCCCAGTTCCCTGCAACCATTTGAGAATGTCAAAGGGGAAGTCAGAGATTTCCAAGGCTCCATGTCATGGAGCAGGGGGTTAGAGGAAGAGGCAGGAGACGTGGGTAGTCCAAGTCTGCCAAGAGATGGGATGTTCCGTCCCACAAAGTGAGGAGCCACTGGCAGGGGATTAAAGGGTCATGGACAGCAGGGGTCTGGATGAAGCTCAATATTGCCCCCAGAAAACCATACATGTCATCTACACAGAGAGCACCTCATCAAATAGAGGAGACCCAAGGGCATTTCCCCCACCCCACCAGCTCATCTCCTTTTCCTGATCCTTATATCCTATAGGGAATCGTCCCAAGAAAGGAAGGGGAAGGAAGTGAACCAGATGCTGCTCAAGCCCTCCTCCCCTTTCCCCCAACCCACCCCACAACTCCCAATGCAAAACAAACAAACAAACAAACAACAAAAACAAACAAAAAACAAAAAGGAAGAGTAGCAGCTCACAATGCCCTGTTTGGGAAAGGGCAGCCAGGGAATTTGAAATGGACATTCAGAGCAAGAGTTTTTAAATTGGACTGAACTGAATTTCAATCATCTGATGTGTCAAGGAAATTATTGGATCAGCTCATGCACTTGATAAGGGATCTACTACCCAGTAGGGAAAAAAGATTTAACACAGTATGGCTGGGGACAGTGAACAGAATAAATAAATTGTTATGTGCTTATTCCCCCAAACAGCTGAGACTCCTCAAATCAGTCACATTTAACAAAACTGACTGAAAGGAACGACCATAATTCCTTTCAGCACACCCTTAATGAACCATGCAAATAAAAAACAAATGTTTTTGCTCTGCCTGCCTTGGCTGAAGAGCCTCCATGAAGTAACAGTGAGAATACTGGTTAAAATGAAGATACACAGCTTCTGTCCTCCCTGCACCCTGTTGTCCATTGTCACTGTACAGACTCCATCTCTTCTGATGCCAGTAGACTGTCAGTCACATTGCCTTACTTTCTTTCTGATTACAAGAATGGCAATGCGAATTCAATCTCAGCCAACAATGACACCCCATCTTGCTACAACAACTGGTATAATGGGGGAAGGGGAGAGACACACGACCAAAGGCAGGCCAATCAGACCTCCTCCAAGTAATTTGCTCTACGGTTGCTAGGAGAGGTAGTTGTTCTCTGTTATTCTAGAATTCATGGAGCTCTAAGGATGGGCTAGCCTATTGCTGATAGAGTCCATCCTTAATGGATGAAGCCTACAGAAGAATGACGAGCGGAAGAAGCAAACAGAGCTGAGGGGAAGAGAGACGAGACAGAATGCTGGACCTCCTGAGGCCAGCTGTACCTAGACTGACAACCCACCCCTTGGACTTCCAAGATGGGGCCATATTTTTCTCTCTTTGACTAAGCTAGGCCAACTTGTTTTTATTCTCATATGAGAAAATATTGTTTTTATTGTCACATATGATCAAACAGAGTCTGAATGCACAGGATCTAGATTTGGCTGTTTCACTTACAACATTTAAGCCTGGGTAAATTATAAACTGTCTATTCATTCTTTCATGATCACTCATTCACTTACTCAAGTGGGAGACCCTGAACTTGGCATTCAAGGATGAAAGATGGAATTATTTGATCCTTGTCTTTAAGGCGCTCACAGTCTTCTGGGAAGACAAAAATTGGGGGAAAAATAACTACAAAAACAATGAAAAATTGTTTTTAAAATTCAAGGGCATATAGAGAAAGCACATAAGTCTGTCTGGAAATATCAAGCAATGCTTTGAGCTTGAGAGTTTGCTGCCAGAGACAAGGGCATTCCAGACAGAGAAGAGCACCCGCAAAGTCACGAAGGCAGGAGAGGAGTAGGCACAGGATGACTCTAGCACAGAGTGTGAGGTGGGGAGTGTGCCTCCCATAAGTCAGGACAGTTGAACAGGGCCAGGTCATGAACTATGTCATGCAAAGTATTTTGGTCTTGGTTCTAAAAGTCAGGGTGAGCCACTGAAGGATTTTCAGTATGAGAGATGGGAAGGACTTGAAAATTTTAAAAATCCAACCAATAAACAACAAAACAATTCCAGACAATTGAAGAGGTCAATATGGGAGACAAGAGAGGAGTAGTGGGAAGGAGGTGTCGGGGAAGTGGTTCTTGAAGTGGTCCAGGTACGAGAAGCCTCAGGTCATAGATATAGCAATTGAATAGACAGATCATGGTGGTTCTTGGATGTGGATCAGCAAGGTGAAGATTGTTTCTGATGAGAATAGCTCTTACACTTCTGAGATACTCAACCATTTTGGTAGTCATGGATCCCTTCAGAGAGTTTATGAAATCTTGTACTCTCTTCTCAGAAATATTAACACGCATAAAACTATAACTAAACATTTCCTAAACACTTACTATGTTCCAGTCACTGATCTAGAAGCTTTATTTATTTAATCATCACAGCAAACCTAGGTAGGTATGAACTTAGGTTCCGCACTACCCAAGTCACCTAGGAAGCAAGCAAGGGCAGAATTGGAACCCAGGTAATCTGACTCAAACTCAGTGATTTAATGGCTATGCTTCACTGTTCGTCATACACGTACCTAGTTTGTGCCTACAATTCAGAAGGGTCCCAGATTCCTTCACCCAAAGCTCATTCACTATCACTTAAAGTCCACAGATCTAGAGCTAAGAACACCTCCCCGTATATGAAAGCCCTTGGTAAATTCTATAAAGGAAGATCAGTGTAAAGGATTCTTATCATTGATCTTGGGTTGCCTCAAACCCACCTCATCTCACTATGGCCAGAAGTGATCAGCTTTATGCCCTACCCCAGTGTTATTACGGGCCTATCTAGGAAGAATTTAATAACATTTTTTCCCCTCATAGATTCCCTATGAAAAGTTATAATATGGATATACTATCCATCTACTTATGTGCTGTGTGTATATCTGTGCTTTATGCATAAAATACAGGTAAGATATTTTCAGTCCTCCCTCCTACCAGAATCCATTTTCATCTGGTTAGGGGTGTACTGCCTCCAACGAGGATACACACATAGCCCTAACTACCCACCCATCAGAGTTGTGTCCTGGTATTCATGCCCTTAGTGTCATATATTCATGCCCTCTTTTAAGTGTAGACTGACTTTTCCTTTCATTTAAAAAAAATTGTGGTGGGGGCGCCTGGGTGGCTCAGTCCATTGAGTGTCGGATTTTCAGCTCAGGTCATGATCTCGCAGTTTGTGAGTTCAAGCCCCGCATCGGGCTCTGTGCTGACAGCTCAGAGCCTGGAGCCTCCTCAGATTCTATGTCTCCCTCTCTCTCTCTCTGCCCCTCTCCCTCCTCACGCTCTGTCTCTCTCTGTCTCAAAAATAAATAAAACATTAAAAAATTTTTTTAAATTGTGGTAAACTACACTTAACATAAAATTCATCAATTAAGTGTACAGTTCCGTGCCATAAGTGTATTCACATTGTTGTGCAACCATCAACACTATTTCTAGAACTTCTCATCTTCTCAAATGAAACTCTGTACCCATTAAAAACTAACTCCCAATCCTCCTTCCCCATCCGCCCCTGGCAACCACTGTTCTACTTTCTTTCTGTCCCTATGAATTTGATTATTCCAAGTACCTCTTTTATAAATGGAATCACACAATATTTGTCCTTTTGTGACTGGCTTATTTCATTTAGCATAGTATCTTCAAGGTTCATCCATGTTATAGCAGGTATCAGAATTTCGTTCCTTTTTTAAGGCTGAATAATATTTCACTGTATGTGTATGCCACATTTTGTTTATCTGTTCATCCACCAATGGACATTTGGGTTGTTTTCATATTTTGGCTATTGTGAATAGTGTTGCTATGAACATAGATGTATAAATCTGTGTTTGAGTCCCTGCTTTTCAATTCCTTTGTGTATATACCCAGAAGTGGAATTTCTGGATCCTATAGCGATTCTATTTTTCATGTCTTGAGGAAACACCATACTGTTTTTCCACAATGACCGTACCAATTTACATTTCCACCAGTGGTGTATAATTTCTCCTAGGCTGACTTCTGATTTGCTTCTAACAACTAGAATAAGACAGAAGTGATGGAATTCACTTCCAACATTAGGTTGTAAAAAGGCTTATCCTCCTTGGTTTGGTGGCTCTAAGGGAAGCAAACTACCATGTTGTGAGCTTCTCCGTGAGAGGTCCATGTGGGCAAGGAAATGATGTGTCTACCCAACAGCTGACAAAACACGTGAGGCCTGCCAACAGCCACGTGTATGTGCTCGGAAATGGACCACGTTCCCATGGAGTGTTGTAATGATTGCCTTCCCAGAAGACAACTTGGACTGCAGCCCTGTGAGGGAGTTTGAACAGAGACACCCAGTGAAACAATGTACAGATTTCTGACCCACAACACGTGTGAGATAATAAGTGTTTGTTGTCTTAAGCTGCTGAGTTTTGAGAGAGCGATTTGTTATGTAGCAATAGATAACTAACACAGTGAGGCTAGATACAGTTTTATTAAGAAGAAAGAAAGGAAAACAGGTTTGCATGCTGTATGAATGGCCCTGCAGAGGGGGGGAAATCCAGGACAGAGAGGAGAGACCTGCTGAAGTGATGCCGTTGGTAGAGGGAATGCAATCCCATGTGCAGAAGGAGGGCTTGCCTTCAGATAGAAGCGCAGTTCATCTGCACAGTGAGAGATGCATTTACTGGAGAAATATCATGTGAAGTCTGTGGTCACGAATTTCTAGTGAAACCAGAAAGAAGTGTGTGTGTGATTTTTCCCCAGCCATGTTTAGTTGCTCAAATTTGGACATGGAGTCAGTGGTGCTGGATTTAACTAGGGCTTCTTTTTGCCAAGAGAGGATGACATAGCTAGAGGGGACAAGGTGTTGAGGATATTCTTAAGGCAATGTATACTGTATGCTATAAAGGCTGTAGTACATATAAGAGTATGTTAATATAACAGTATATATGTGTATCGCCAAACATATATGGTATACATATTGGTATACAGTATATCTATATACTATTATGTATCTACTTATAGTCCTATAATGGTTTGGCCATGGATAGTGACCTGGTAAGATCCATAAACTGGAGGGTCCCAGTGGGGACAGGATTGTTGCAGTTGGGGTACTTTAGAGAAAGACGCTAGTAGCTAGAGAGTGGACATAAGAAATCAAGATTAGGGAGGATGTGGCTATGGGGTAACAATAATGGAGAGATGGTGAAGAGAAGGTCATTGAAGGAAGAAGTTCAAGAAACTGAACACCAAGGCGTTTCAGGTGGTGGGGAGGGGGGTGGATCACCTATATGAAATTGTAACATTGAGAGATAGTAGGACTACACCGATAGGTTATAAATAAGGAGGCCATTAGCGAATACGGTATGTTAATGTTTTTTATTTATTTTGAGAGAGAGAGAGGAGAGAGAGAGAGAGCATGGGGCAGAGGCAGAGAGAGAGAGGGATGAGAGAGAGAATCCCAAGCAGACTCCATGCTTTCAGCTGCAGAGCCTGATGCAGGGCTTGATCTCACAACCGTGAAATCATGACCCTGAGCCAAAACCAATAGTTGGACGTCTAACCGACTGAGCCACCCAGGCACCCCATGAACATGTGTGTTTTATTGTGAAGGCATTAAAAAGTCTAGAACCAAATAGCAAAAGACAAAAAAAAAAAAAAAAATCTTATATGGCCAACACTCTGTTGGCACTATTCTAAGTGCTTTATTGTGCATTAACTCATGTGAATCTTCAGAACGACTCTGAGAGGTAGGTATTGTTATTATAGTATTCTCATTTTAGAAATGAGGAAACTGGCACAGAGAGCTTAAGTAACTTGCTCCCAAATCCCATTGCTGGTAGGTGGCACAGTTGGGTATGAGCCCTAGCAGTGTAGTCTGGGGTCCTTACTTTTCATCCTTCCCTCTCTTCTCCCTGTAGCAATTCTTCTTCTTAGACAATTCCTAAGGCACCAGTGTCAGTGCCACACAACTTGTCACATAACCACATGCTGTCATGCATTAATCATCACGCTGTGTGTTAGTCCAAACTAACAGCGAGATACACGTGTATTCTCACTGTCCTCCTCCTCTGATCCCACATGCATGCCACACACACACCACACACTCACATGCACTCACACGCACTTGGGTATCCCTCACACATACAGAGCTGGATTCACAGTCGAGTGCCTTCCTGGGGAAGCTGGAGGAGGCAGTGATGTGAATGGGCTCTGCAGCTCTATATTGGCTGCGTGTCCTTGGGCAATCGTTTTGCTTGGCTGAGCCTTGATTTCCCAATTGTAAAATGGGAACTCCAATAGCCCCTTCCTCATAGAGTGGTTGTGAAGATAAGTGGGAATCATCTATCTAAGCCCAGTGTCCAATACAAGTTGTTGTTATTGTAATGTGTTACCATTACCATCATCTCCTTCATCTCCTATCACCTCTTTCCTCCCAGGTTAATGGTTTTCTGGTAATTTCTTGAATATGTCAAGCTCTGTCCTGCCCCCAGGCGTTTACACTTGCTGTGTCCTCTGCCCTGAATCATTTTTGCTCTACATTTTCATGAGGTTGTCATGAGATTCATGTGATTTTCGTTGAGATTCACTTTCCTTTGATTCAGGTCTTTGCCCAAAGGTCACCTTACCAAGGAGAATGTACCTAATTATCTTATCTAAAGCTCACATGCACGCACGCATGCACACACACAACATTTCACTCTTTAACCTTTTATTGTTTGCTCATTACTATCTGAAATTATTACATGTGTTCGTTGTTTATTGTCTGTCCCCCTCCCTAGAATATAAGCTCTAGGTAGGTAAGAACTTTGTATATTCCTTGTTCATGGCTATAATCTGGTGCTGGGTGTAAGAAAATGGTAATGATTCTTTGCTGAATGATCATCGACTGAGGTAATAGCCATAACTGCTTATAATAAAGACCATCATAAACTGAGTGTTTACTCTGTGCAAGACATTGTGCTAAGTACTTGATGTAAATGGCTTCGTTTCTTCTTCACAAATAGCCTAAGAATAGGTATAATGGGTCCCAGATTTAGATAAGACATGCATGAGGGGCAGAGCAGCTAAGTGATGTGCTCAAGGTCACACAGTAGGTGAACGGAGGAGGCTTTTGAATCCACCATTCTGTAGACAAGCCGGCAGTCTTGACCACCATGAATTTCAGGTAAAAGACTCTCCTGTCCTTCCTTGCCAGAACGTTCTTGCACTCCAGCACAGCTGCTGATCTGGCCTGAGACGGGCTGCCTTCAGATCCACCAGGGAGTATCTTGGGAAAAAACCCAACTCAGCTCCTTGGAAAGGAGCCCCAGCTGTGCTGGGATCGTCAGGCCCTGAGGGACCACTGCTGGCTCACACCCTGCCTGCTGGTGTCTCCACACGTCAGTGATGATTCTAAGCCACCAGGTAAGGGAGTTGCTGATCCAATGGTCTCAACAGGCTCCTATCCTTCGTAGCCTGCCTTTGCTGCCCCCCTGCCTTCTAGCTGCATCAGAATATTTGGTATTTCGAGAAGAAGACAGGCTGCATCTCTACCCTTTGCCTCAGAATATTCTGCTCCACCGCCTAGAATTCCCTTCCTGCCTGCTTGTCGCCTATCAAACTCCTGCTCATCCGTCAAGACCCAGTTTGAGAGTCACCTTCTCTGATCTTCCCCAGGTGGTGTGGACTGCCCTTCCTCTGACTCCCCCCTCTGTGCTATAGAGATGAGGGGTTAAGCAGGAGGGGCTGGAGCCAGGCAAGTTAGATTCACACAATTTGCTTCTCTGCTGGTAATCCTGTGTGACATCAGACTTAAGCTCCCCAAGCTGCAGTTTTCTCATCTATAAAATGGGGACAATAATAGTACCTACTTCATAGTGTTGGAGTGAAGCTTAAATGGGATAACATATGTAAAGCATCTAAGCACATGCCTGGTGTATATTGAACCTTCAATAAATAATAGCAACTAGTGTTATGAATTCTAGAGAACCTCCAGTCAGGATTGAAACCTGTGTGTCCGCTTATCTCCCTCACTGGACCAAAATCGTGGGGACATCACCTCATATCCCTAGCCTTGCGCTAGGCCTTGAAATACTGTGTGCTCCAAAAAGGTTTGTGGAATGAATCTGCCAACTTTTAGGAAGCATATGCATTGAGGGAGGGGAGGAGAGAGATGTCTCTATTCAGCCTTGAGAAGCAATAGGATCAAAACTGATTTTTCTGTCTCATTTTTGTCGTTTTTGGCAGGGCCAGGTTGTCTTGTTGGGGGTTGAAATAGTAAAGATGGGATGGAATGAGGTGGCAAATAGCCCAACCAAACCCTGTGGCCTCTGTGCCCACCCTCAGTCTACAGCCTCAGTTTCCCTCATCTCCTTAGGCATCGAATCTATATTGGGAAAATCTTGTTGAAAGATGGTTGCTGCAGGACACCTCAAAAAAACCCAAAGCCCAGAGGAAAGTTTTTGGCCCCTCTTCACCAGGGTCATGTGCCCCAGATTATTTCCTGAGGATTTCCTGAGGATGTGTGTAATCAGATACTTGATTGCCCTGTGCTGGGAGACAGGAACAACGTTCACCGACAGGCTAATACTGGGGCTCAGGTTTCTTCTTGACTTCCTGTGCATTTGGCGATCGTGGCTTAACTGGTGATGAATGATCCCATGACTCAGGGTGCACATTACAATGGGGCTCCCTGGGCTTAGAAGGGGGATCCCTATTCCACACCCCTCTCCTCATCTCCCTCCCTCAAGGGGTTAGTGCCCTGACTGTGGTGTGGGCGCCTCCTTTCTACCGTTTTTTTCCCCATTTCTCCCGCCTCTCCTTATGTTACTTTACTTGAGGAGAAGCCCTACTTGGAGCCAAAGTGCTTTTGAGAGAACTGCTCATAAAAAATACTCTACATTAACTTAGTACATTAGAGTCTTTTTTTCTTTTAAAAAATAATATTCCTATTATAGAATAATAAATGCTTATTATAGAAAATGTGGAAAATGCAGGAGCATTTTTAAAAGAATATTTAAATCACCCATAATCTCAGAGCCCTGAGAAAACCACAAAGAGCATTTTTGCACATTTCCTTCCAGACTATTGTGTATGCTTACATATACATTTGTATATAATTAATGCCAGACTATGTATTAAACAGAGATGTATGCCATACAGTTTGCATATATTTAGATCTCATGGCTTTCTCTGATATGTTCCCATCATTTCTTTTCCCCAGGCCACCATCACCAAAAGGAAAGCAGATGTTAGTGTCCTGGGATTCAGCATCCAGGAAAGCTAAGACCCAAAGAAATAAAGTCACTTTCTCAAGGTCACACATATTTCTGGCACAACTGGGATTGGAGCACAGGTCTCTTGGATCATGGCCAAGGCTTCTTTCCACTGGACTGAAAAAAGAATCTGCCCAGGGGTACCAAGGAAGAAGAGTCTTCAGTACTGGTGCCAATTCATAAAATGTAGGATCAGAGTTCTTAGGTTATTTACATTTTTACCCAAAGTCCAAAGATAGAAAGTACTGAAATGCTTTTACGAAGCAAATCTGAAAATGTGCTGTGGTCACTGAAGGAAGAGAGAGACCCCCTCTTGGCCCTGACCTTGGCACTCTCATCTCTTTTAGTTAGGGTTTTAATTTATGAGTTGAAACATACTTACTCCTATTTTATGCAGAAAAATTATCTGAGGATATTAGGTACCTCACAGAATCTCCAGAAAGGCTACAGAAACATGTTTGATGGCCATGTGGCCAGAGACAACCAGACCTAGTGGTGATTGTCAAATATTTGACAACCATGTGACACGGGCTTCAATTAATCAGAATAGTATAAAATGGCAAATAACCTCTACAGCTGTTCTGGGACAGATTCGCTGAATATCAGCCCTACCCAAATCATATCTTGGAAGCACTCCAGTAGGAATACTATATTAATCAGGTTTCCTCTTTGATAAGCCACATAACAACAAATTATCTCCAATCTCAACAACAAACATTTTATTTTATCTTCATGGGTCGGTTGTGGTTTGGCTCATCTTACCCAGGCTCAGCTGAGCTTAGTTGAGGTTTGGGTCCAGAATTTAGGCTAGGTTCAGGTCTATTTCAGGAATCTTCATTCTAAGGCCCAGGTTGAAGGGACAATGGCTATGTGTCACATGTTCTCATAGTGAGTGTCGAGACTCCAGTGGGCTCATGGAAATGTTGCCATGCTTCTTAGACCCTCTGTCTAGATAAAACTTAGACACTGTCCCTTCCATCTACTTTCTATGTCTCAAAATAAATTATACAGCCAAGCTCAAGGTCAATGGGTCTGGAATGCAGACTCTGTCTACTGTCATGGGAGGCACTGGAAATCACATGTCCAAAAGCATGGCTTCCATTGTAGGGAGAAAGTGAAGAGTAAAGACAGTTATTTAGTCTACATGCCCCTACTGCTGCTACTCCTACACACAGCCCCTTCAGTTGACAACACTAATGTTGGGCACTAGATGCTACTGCTGGAGCCTCTATCTCTACTTCTTGTAAACGGAAGTGTTTGCCAGCATCTTCCTCAGAATGGATTCTACCCAGAAACTGCTTTTCTGCTTCACTAGTTTCCAGCTCATTTTCTAGAGCAGGTGCATCCCATTGACTGTATCCTGGCTACCAAAAAGTCTAGAAAAGCAAGTTTCTGGCTTCAGTTAGAATGTAGATGGGGAAATTGATTCATTAAGAGGAGCACTTCTCAAACATAGGAAGGGTTTTCAAGGTATTGGGTGGCCAGAAAGAATGGCAAATGTCTACTGCACCCACCCTCACAGTTGACCTTAGGGAGTTCAGGGAGATGTGAAAATCCAGCACAGCCCTTAACTAAGTGATCCTTCTACAACTTTCCTTACTTACATGCTCTCATCTCCCTGACTCTCCAGCTCTCTGAATTCAAATTTTCTCACTCTAACTGCTCTGCCTCCTTTACTCAGATGACTATCACAGAAACTGCTGTTTCTGCACAATACCCATTCCCCCCTTCTTCTTTCCAGTAGAGAAACCCTGTCCTGTAAAGGACACTTACCTGAAGACTACATTCCCCAGCTTTTCCTGAAGCAAGTTATGGCCTTTTGCCTAAGCTCTGGCCAATGGATATGTGTGGAAGAGATGCATGAACAACAGCTGGATCACGTCCTTAAGAGGAAGTTGCTTGCCCTTCACTTCGTATTTTCCCCATCCCATAGACTGGAATGTCAATGCGGTGATCTGACATCAATTGTGCAGGAAAGGCAGCAGCAGAAGAGATGGCAGAGCAGCAAATAGAAGGAACCAAGTCTCTGAGTGACCTTGTGAAGCAGACTGCCTATCTCCCTGGGCGAACAGCTCTGATTTATACGTGAGAGGACAATTAACTTCTATTCATTTAATCCATTGTAATTTTGATCTCTCTAAAGAAAAGCTGAATCAATACTCTAACAAAAACAGAAACCCACTCAGTCTCTCTTTTGTGTAAAAGTAGATTTTTTAGAAGAGTAGATAAGACATGGGCTTTGGATTTAGGCATACCTGGGATTTGAATCCTGACTTTGCCAATTACTAACTTTGTGACTTTTGGCATATTACCTCAAAAAATATTTTTTATCTCAACCTCTCGATCCTCAGTATTTTTATCTGTGAGATAGGGTTATACCATCTTTATACCAGCTTCATATAGTGGCTTAGTACAGTGGCTGGCATATAACTGTACTAAGTTATACTAACTTAGTACTAGCAAGTATTCCTATTACTTGAGAGTAGAGTTTGGACTTTGGTTGCAACATATAACTCATACATGTGACAGCCAAAAGCCTATTTCAACAAATTTTTCACTTACTTTCTCAAATCGTTATTAATTTCTGCTGTGTATAAGACATTCACCTATATAATGTGGGAAGTACAGAGTTAAATAAAGAATAATACAACAAGAACAGATAGAATTTAAAGTTAAAAACACAATACCGCTATCACCACAAAACATTAAATACTTAGGTATAAATTTATCAAAATATATATAAGTTATGTATGAGGAAGATTATATAATTCTCATGAATGATATCAAAGATTAAATAACTGGAGAAATATTCCATGTTCATGGAAAGGGAGACTCAATAATTGTCAAGATGTCAGTCATTCCCAACTTGATCTACAGATACAGTGACATCCAAATAAAAATATCAGCAAGTTATTTTATGGATATCAACAAACTGATTCAAAAGTTTTTGTGGAGAGGCAAAAGACCCAGAATAGCCAACACAAAACTAAAGGAGAAAAACAAAGTAGAGCACTGATGCCACCAGACTTCAAGGCTTACTATAAAGCTAGAGTAATCAAGACAGTCTGGTATTGGTGAAAGAATACACAAATATATCAATATAACAAAATAGAGAACCCAGATATAGACTCCCATAAATACAGTCAACTGATATTTGACAAAGGAACAAAATCAATACAGTGGAGTAAAGATAGCCTTTTCAACAAGTGATGCTGGGTCATCCACATTGCAAAACAGTGAATCTAGATACAGAATTTACACCCTTCACAAAAAACAACTCAAAAATGGATCCAAGACCTAAACGTAAAATGCAAAAATATATAATTCCTAGAAGATAATATAGGGAAAAGCCTAGATGATATTGGGTATGGTGATGCATTTTTAGATACAACATCAAAGACGTGATCCATGAAAGAAATAATTGATCAGTTGGACTTCATTAAAATTAAAAAGTTCTACGCCGCAACACAATCTCAAGAGAATTAGAAGACAAGCCACAGACTTGGAGAAAATATATGTGAGAGATACATATGATAAAGGACTGTTATTCAAAATATACAAGATTTTTTAACTTTTTTTTTTTGAGAGAGAGTGTGTGAGTGGGGGAGAGGGACAGAGAGGGAGGGAGAGAGAATCTTAAGCAGGCTCTATGCTCAGTGCAGAGCCTGACACAGGGCTCAATCCCATGACTCTAGAATCATGACCTGAGCTAAAACAAGAGTTGGATGTTCAACTAACTGAGCCACAGGTGCCCCACAAAGAACTCTTAAAACTCAACAATAAGCAAACACACTGTCTGCCTAAAAAATGGGTCAAAGACCTTAACAGACACCGTACCAAAAAATATAGACAGATGGCAAATAAGCACATGAAAAGATGCTTCACATCATATGTCATCAGAGAAATGCAAAGTAAAACAATGAGACACTACCATACACCTACTAGAATGGCCCAAATCCAGAGTACTGATGACACCACCAAATGCTGGGGAGGATGTGGAGCAACAAGAACTCTCATACATTGCTGGTAGGAATGCAAGATGGTATAGCTACTTTGGAAGACGCTTTGGTGGGTTTTTTTACAAAATTAAATATACTCTTACCATATGTTCCAGCAATCTCACCACTTGGAATTTACCTAAATGTTTGAAAGTTTATGTCCACACAGAAACCTGCATTTAGTTGTCTATAGAGCTTTATAAATAATTGCCAAAACTTGGAAGCAACCAAGATGTTCTTCAGTAAGTGAATGGAAAGACTGTGGTATATCTAGACTATGGAATATTATTCAGTGCTAAAAAGAAGTGACCTATCAAGCTATGAGAAACAAGAAAGAATCTTGAATGCATGTTACTAAGTGAAAGATCTGAAAAGGCTACATACCAAATGATTCCAATCATATAATATTCTGGAAAAGGCAAAACTATGGAGACAATAAAAAGATCAGAAGGAGGGTAGGGATGAACAGGCAGAGCACAGAGGATTCTTAATGCAGTAAAAATACACTTTTTGATATTATAATGAAAGATACACGTCATTAAACATTTGTCCAAACCCACAGAATACACAATGCCAAGAGGAACCATAATGTAAATTATGGACTTCAGGAGATTACGATGTGTCAATGTAGGTTCATCCTTGGTGAAAAATGTACCATTCTGGTGAGTGATGTTCATAGTGGGGGAGACTATGCTTGTGTGAGGGCATGAGTTATACCAGAAATCTCTGTAGTTCACTCCTTATTTTAATGTAAGCCTAAAACTGCCCACCCCCAAAAAAGTCTTTTTGAAAAAGGAACAATACTCAAGTATTCAGTATTGCACTCAAGTATCTTACAATTTAGTGAAAAAAGAAGGAAACAGGGACATCCAACTAATCCATGACAGAAGAAAATAAATGTAAAAAAAAAAAAGAGTGTAGGCAAAATGCTGGGAACAATTCTGCTCCAATGGGAGTAGAGTTACTGGACAAAAATACAAAATATCCAGGAGCGCCTGGGTGGTTCAGTCCGTTAAGTGTCTGACTTCAGCTCAGCTTATATCTCATGGTTTGTGAGTTCAAGCCCCAGTTCGAGCCCCACGTCAGGCTCTGTGCTGACAGCTCAGAGCCTGGAGCCTGCTTCGGATTCTGGGTCTCCTTCTCTCTCTGCCCCTCCTCCTCTCACAGTCTGTCTCTCTCTCTCTCTCAAAAATAAATAAACATTAAAAAATTTTTAATACAGAATATCCAAATACATTTTTAAAATAATTTAAAGTTTATTCATTTATTTTGAGAAAGAGACACAGAGAGCACGCACACAGGGGAGGTGCAGAAAGAGAGAAAATCCCAAGCAGGCTCCTCACTGTCAGTGAAAAGCCTGATGTGGGGCTCTATCCCAGGAACTATGAGATCATGACCTGAGCTGAAATCAAGAATCAGATACTTAACAGACTGAGCACCAGGCACCCCTATCCAAATAAATTTGACTTTCAGATAAACAACAAATGAATTTTAAGTATGTCCAGTGAAATATTTGAGTATTATAAATTATTCATTGTGTATCTGAAATTCAAATTTAATCCAATATCCTACATTCTTATTTGCTAAATCTGGCAACTCTAAACTTGAGAGGATCAAGGGAGACTTCAGGGTGGAATTGGCACTTGAATTATGCCTTAAGGGATAACGAATAGGATTTCAATAGCTGGATTTATTAAGGCTATTCCAGGCTGAGAAGACAGCAAGAACAAAGGATGAGAGATTGAAAATGTCTGGAGTATCTCAGTAACTATGCATTACAGCTTGGCGATTTGTCTAATGTAGCTATCATTTTGGTGGAATCTAGTTCATATTGAACCTAGCGACAGATACAGAGAAATGCGCAGCCATATTGCAAAATTCAAAAACTAAGATCTAGGACCCTTAGCACAGATGTCCTTAATTTTCAAAGTACAATTAAACCAGAAAGTGGGGAATTTCAAGGAAGGTATTGTGTTAGTGACATGTTATTCTAAGAACAGGAATTGCCACCCAGACCTTTTTTTGCAAGACAATCATAGTATGTACTACCTGAAGCTTATGCTCAATTCATAAGGACCCTAGTCTGCCTCCTCACGCACAGCAATGAGTCCCAGGAAGCCATGTATGTTCTATGAGGGCTCTGTCACCTTACCCAACATTGATTGGCTGACTATAAACATATGACTCATGCTGAGCCAATGAGAATCCATATCCTGGGTGTTTGGAATTGGTACTAGAAGATTCTAATTCATTTTGAATTCATCTCTTGAAAGGAGGAGATTCACAGTTATTAACTGTAAATCATTGACTGTTACAGCAAAGTCTTATTTCCACAATGGCCTCAAGAATTCTGCTCACTGGATATGATAACGCTGGAAGCCTGGAAACCTGGAGACTCTTCTGAATTTGATGATCGTAAGTTGGAAAAGTTCTCAGCTTCATGCTAAAAACTGATATGGTATCATACTCTGAAGTGTGCAAATAGGCTGATAATTTCCTTTTGCTCCCCACTAATTATTCCTCAGCCCTTGTCAGGGCCTGGACCCTTGGTCGAGATGAGGCCCCTTTCTCCATATTTATTTATGGAATATATATATATATATATATATATATATATATATATATATATTTATGGAATAGGAGTAGAGATGTATCCTGATCCCTAGGAGTTCTCTGCTTCATGCCTGCTGTAAGCTGTGAGGGCTGTGGTTTGCATTATTGATAAGGAGGCAGAGAATCTGAAAGGTCAACACAGCCTGTTTCTAATACCTCATTCAAGCATGGGCTTGCACACCACACCTGGCCTCATGATTCTAGTTTAGTGAGTTTGGGATTTAATACGACTCATGGGTTTGAGCTGGTTTTGATTTGTTCCTTTCGAATTCCCACAGAAAAGAATTTAACAGACTTATCAGGTGAGTTGTCTCTGAATAGAATGCAAGTTTATTGGCTACAGTGTCTTGCATTCACGCATAGTGGTCAGGAAAGAAATTGCTAAGGAATTAACACTACAGGATGATTTCTCTACACTTACTAACTAGATGTGGCCTTGAGCCCCATCAGCTTTGGTGTACTTGTGGACAGAGGATGCCTTGAATTGAGAAACAGGAAAAGACCATAAAGAAAGGATTCACTAGTTTCCTGAGGCAGGGAGGAGGGCCATAGGATGTCTTTCTCCTGACATTTCTCTAGCATTCTGTTGAAACTGTATCCTGTTTCAAAAGTCCTGGCGAAAGAATCTCATTTCAGTATGGTTTACAGTAGAAACACCAAACTGGGGAATGTGTTACCAATCTTCAAATCACCCAAGGTGCTAGACAGAAATGTTTTTCATGGCTGGGGCCTACAAAAGGCAGAATCCACAAAGCCAGCAACCCCGTCATATAATCAGCTTAACCAGACTTGCCAAGGTGACGTGGGCCCTTACCTAACTGGCTGGCAAAACCTGAGAGTGGCTTCATGATGAAAAAGGCAAAATATCAACAACAACAACAAAAAGGAGTTGGGCGGGGGGGGGGGGGGAGAAAATATCTTGTTGGTAATAACAATGAAATCCGTTGTACGGAAAAAGCCCCAGTTCTCTGAACCAAAGTAATCTTTCATCAGTGTCCATGTTTAATGCCTTTCTGGGATGATAGGGATTTTTAATACTTTGTATTTCATGTGTGAGATTAATCTGATGTTCCATTTCTCATACCAGGCTCTAGGGAACAATAGTAATTTTCCACTTTGTAAAGATTTCTCTCACTTTTCATCCCACTCAAAGGCAGATGTTCTAAATTTTGAGCATCTTTTGTGTAACACGGGGATTCCTAGAACTATTATGAATGGATTTTTAGAAAAGGGTATTGTCACTTAACTCTGGATACACCAGAGAAATTGTGTTATCATGCAGAGTTACAGTCCTTCTGAGAGCCGATACTCAGTGTTTTATAGACACGACCACAAACCCTGCACTTAATCAACTGTCCATTATATGCCTGCACATTAGACAGTAAAGCCTTCCAAATTATCAATAAATCACTAAAACAGAGCAATGCAGAACTGAACCACAGACATTTTATTCATTCATGAGTTCCCAAAGAGAGGAATTTTGCAAGAAAATGGCCCAAAAAACTCCCATGGGTAAAATAACCCCAAGATATCCAGAGGTGCTACTCCTCAGCTTAGGAACTAGCTACAAAGTGTAAGAAGAGGCTCCTGGAAGCACAGCAAGTGGGTAGATGGTTGTCTTACCTAATTGTGCACATCAAGAGTCAGGCTAAAGACAGACACATCTGGGTTCATGTCCCAGCCCCACCACTTACTAAGTATGTGACCAGAGACAAGTTATTTAACCTTCCTCTACCTCAGTTTCCTCATCCATAAAGTGAGGATGATAATAGCATCTGCCTGATAGAGTTGAGATACAGTTAAATGAGATAGTAATATTAATATCAGTGGCCAACTCTTCCATCCAGGAAACATAGACCACCTGAGTCTTTCAATCAAAAGGAATTCAATATAGGAAATAGGTTATACAGGAGATAATAGAGCTAAGACACCAAACAGATGCCCATAAGGATGCTGTTAGGGTTGGAAAGACAGAAGGGGCTGTCCTGCAGGAGCTGAAATTATAGTAGGATTTGAGCTGGAGCCATAGAGGAGATGCCACAGGATGCAGAAAAAAGAGGAATAAATACTCTGGCCTTTCCCCAAACCCACCAGAGCTTCCCATGGCTGAAGCTTCCTGGGAGCTATAGGGTCAAGGAGTCCAGGAAACATAGTTCCCTCAAATACAGAGTAGAGCACAGGAAGGACAGGGATGGGTGGGAGTGCAAACAGGCAGTAAACCAGCAAATGCTGACACATACTGAGCCCTACCATGAATACGGCACTGGGCTGAGGGCTTAATAAGGATTAATTCATTTAAAACTGTGACTAACTCTCAGAACCAGGGTTTGAAGTGCCAAAATAAATGTTAGACCTATACTGAAGTACTTGAATGTTATTAAAGCAACCCAATGAAAATAATGGCATGTGGGTGCCTCTGCTAGATTGAAACCAAATTGAGGGGAGGAACCATGTCTTACTCATCTTTTGGTTCTCTGCACATTGTGAGTACCTTACCCACAGTGATCCCTTGGTTCATATTTGTGAACCTAGATGAAATTGTGAGAGAGGAAAGTATGAATCAGTGAAGTGAGTCTGTAGTAAGTAGAAGAGTATCTCCCATCCTTGCTACGAGTTTGCGTTTTGTGGTTACTGCACCATCATCACCACCTCCCATCAATATCTTGACATCTTACTTCAAAAACTATGAATATTTCATAGCCAAACCCGATAGTATTGAGCATGCCTCACACCTCTATTGTGGGCACTAATTGTTACTTCCCAGGAAAGGAACAAGGCTATTTGGAGACACGGCTGATTCTATGTCTGAGGCAAGAGATATATAGACGAGTCTGGAACATTTTGTAATGCCAGAAAGCAAGAAATCTACCCAAATCAAAAACCATGTCTAAAAGGGTCGGAAGCCAACTTTAAGAGCCTCCCACTAGTTAAAGATGGGACAATTTAAGCATCAATAAGAACAAAAAATAAAAACTATGATAGGCTAAATATATCAAATCTGTTAAAATCCATAAATTCATATGGATACTAAGGGGCAAAAAAAAATCCCTCATTGGTTGTCTTTGGAGAATGCCTGGAAACCAATTGTTACAGGCTGACTTGTGTACCCCTAAATTTCATGTGGAAGTTCTAACCCCCACTATCTCAGAATGTGACTGAATTTGGAGATAGGGCCTTTAAGGAAGTAATTAACATTAAATGGGGGTGAATCCTAATCCAGTACAACTCATATCCTTATGAGAAGAGGAGATTAGGACACAGACACACACAAAGGGAAGACTATGTGAAGACACAGGGAGAAGACAGCCATCCGCAAGCCAAGAAGAGAGGTCTTAGCAGAAAGCAGTCCTGCCGACACATTGACCTTGGGCTTCCAGCTTCCAGAACTACAAGAAAGTTAATTTCTGTTGTTTAAGTCACACAGTCTATGGTACTTGTGGCAGCCCCAGCAAACTGGTACACCAGCTCATTGTTCTGAAATTTGTAAGTAAAGGGAAAGACATTCTTCAGGGTAACCAAACAGTTGATGAGGACAAGTTTCTCTTTATGGAATATATTCCGTCTAATAAAGAAGGGATGAGATAATTTTTTTTAATTTTTTTAATGTTTATTTATTTTTAAGACAGAGAGAGACAGAGCATGAACAGGGGCGGAGCAGAGAGAGAGGGAGACACAGAATCCGAAGCAGGCTCCAGGCTCTGAGCTGTCAGCACAGGGCCCGACGCGGGGCTCGAACCCACGGACCGTGAGATCATGACCTGAGCCGAAGTCGGACGCTTAACCGACCAAGCCACCCAGGCGCCCCGAGATAATTTTTTTAAAATCACTAATTTGCAAACCCTGTAAAGATACAATGGTTCTAGGCAGTGGTCATCAATAGCAGTGATCATCACAAAAAGAGACAACTAGATAGCAAGGCTCCTAATGGAAATATACATTGTCATCTGTCAATTACTTTTTGCCAAAACTCAAACCTGAATCAGACCAGTTCTCTAGATCTAACTAATAATTCACAGAAAATATATGGGACAGAGGAACATGTTGAGCAACAAAGGGACGCAATCAGCAAAATTCAGGAAATGGCAAATTATATATGACAAGTGGCCTAGTTTCCTCAAAAAAAAATTACAAAAACTAAAAAAAGGGAGGCTAAATCTATAGATTAAAAGGGGCTTAAGATACACATCAAGCAAATTCCATTTATAGTCCTTCAGATTCTACTTCAAACAAACCAATTAAAAAAAAACATTATGAGTGGGGCGCCTGGGTGGCTCAGTCAGTTAAGCATCTGACTGCAGCTCAGGTTCTGATCTCGTGGTCCAGGAGTTCGAGCCCCACATTGCTCTCTGTGCTGGCAGCTCAGAGCCTGGAGCCTGCTTCAGATTCTGTGTCTCTGTATCTCTCTGCCCCTCCCCTGCTCATGCTCTTCCTCTCAAAAATAAATAAGCATTAAAAAAATTAAAAGAAAACATTATGAGACAAGTGGGAAAATGAACATTGACTGGATATTTAATAGTAAAGAATATTTTAGGTCTTATAGTGATTTTATGCTATGTTTTATAACAATGTTTATTTTTTATAGATGCATACTAAAATATTTATGGGGGAAATGATGTGATACCTGGGATTTACTTAATCTAATGCGAGAGGCAGAGTAAGCAAGTTATAGATGAAATCCATCCATCCGTGGGTTGGATGTCATGAAGCTGGATGCTGGGTACATGGAATTTCATTAGAGTATTCTCTCTACTTTTGTGAATGCTTCAGGTTTCCAATTATTAAATATTTCTTAAAAAAGAGAATGTTCCAATGTTAGAGGTTATCAAGCAGAAGCAAACATGCTCACTCTTACTAGTAATTCAAGAAATGTACAGAAAAATACCTTTTGGCCCATTGAATTAGCAACAATTTTATTTTAATGGTAATTCCTAATAATAATTTCTAAGGTTATGTGAAAAGACACTTGCATGCATTGTAACAGGAATATAAATTGGTAGATATAACGCTTTTGGAAAGCAATTTTGTAGTATGTAGTGAGAATATTAAAAGAAACATTTCTATCCTATTTAGAAGAGAGAAACCTATTTTTTATGTGCATATTCTTTAAACCAGTAATTTCATAGAATAGTTCCTAATTCCTAATATCCCTAATTCTTGAAATAAAGAAGGAAAAGCTTTATAATTAATAAATATGTCCATTGTACCACTACACCATTATTTATAATAGAGAAAAAACTAGAAACTAAACATGGGTCAAAAATCAAAAAAAAATTAATTAGAGCAAAATATTATCAATTAAAATGTTTAAAGAGGCCAATCAAAAAGGATGGAATCTTGCCATTTGCAACAACGTGGATGGAACTGGAGTGTATTATGCTAAGCGAAATAAGTCAATAAGAGAAAGACAAATATCATATTATTTCACTCATATGTGGAATTTAAGAAACACAACAGACTGGGGCACCTGAGTGGCTCAGTTCGTTAAGCATCTGACTTTGGCTCAGGTCATGATTTCGTGGTTCTTTAGTTTGAGCCCCGTATCAGGCTCTGTGCTGACAGCTCAGAGCCTGGAGCCTGACTCAGATTCTGTATCTCCTCTCTCTCTCTGCCCCTCCTGTGCTCACACCCTGTCTCTCTCTTTCTCTCTCTAAAAAAAATAAACGTTTAAAAAAAAAATGCAACAGATGAATATAGGGGAAGAGAAGGAAAAATAAGATAAAAACAGAGAGGGAGGCAAACCGTAAAAGACTCTTAAATACAGAGAACAAACTGAGGGTTGCTGGAAGGGAGGTAGGTGGGGGGATGGGCTAGATGATGATGAGCATTAAGGAGGGCTCTTATTGGGATGAGCAGTGGGGTGTTACATGTAAGCGATGAATCACTGGGTTCTACTCCTGAAACCAATACTACACTGTATGTTAACTAACTGGAATTTAAATAAATAAATTTTTTAAAAGAGAAATATTTGCAACTTGACTATGTCTAGAATTTTATGTTCAAAATCAATCCCATTCTACCTTTCTAAACATTATCCACTACCATTATCCTATAATAAATTTCTGTTTCAGCCAAAACAAAAAATGTTTAAAGGGTTTGTAACTTGAGGCAAGGTTTATATTATAATAAGTTGTTTTTAAATATAGGATGAAACATTTTATGATTATAACTTATGGTGCAATGGATTTTTCAAAGTTGGAGAGAAAGAAAAAGACAGGCAGGCAGGTGGGGAGGGTGGGAGGATGAGATGAGCAGATAGGTGATAGAAGAATGGATGAATAGATACTTTTGTCTCAATGTGACACTGCACTCCTCCCTTGGTGGAGTTTTGTAACTGCTTCTACCAATAAAAGTGACAGAAGTGCTGCTATTGACTTCCAAGGCTAGCTCATGAAAGACTCCTGCCATGTTCTCTCTCTTGAGACAAATGGCTTTGGAATCCTGAGCCACCCTACGGATGTTCACCATATCCCCAAAAGACTACGTGGGCAGGGGGCGCCTGGGTGGCGCAGTCGCTTAAGCGTCCGACTTCAGCCGGGTCACGATCTCGCGGTCCGTGAGTTCGAGCCCCGCGTCGGGCTCTGGGCTGATGGCTCAGAGCCTGGAGCCTGCTTCCGATTCTGTGTCTCCCTCTCTCTCTGCCCCTCCCCCGTTCATGCTCTGTCTCTCTCTGTCCCAAAAATAAATAAACGTTGAAGACTACGTGGGCAGACCACAACGAGAGAGAGAAAGATACCTGAGAAGTCCCATCTACTTGAATCCTCAAGCCCAGGCACCAGACCCAAGTGTAGAAGCCACTGAGAAGAGTCTAGCCCCAGCCTGACAGCAATCACATGAACCACCCAGCCCAAACTCCCAGCTGAGCTACTCCTGAATTCCCGACCCATGAATGATAAAATTGCCATTTTATGGCACGGAGTTTTGGTGTGATTTCTTACGCAGTAATAGATTGCGCACACACACACACACACACACACACACACATATATACACACATATATGTAAAATATATAACTATATAGAGTAACACAAAAAATATATTTAAAAAAACACCACAAAATATTAACAGTGATCATCTGGTGGGATTATGTGTGTGTTTTCTTCTCCTACTTTCTGAATTTTTTGAATGATCATATATTTCCTTGAAAAACAAAAAAAAAATAAATTTTATGTTGAAAAGCATTTCACTGTGAGCTTTTTTTTTTTTTTTTTTTTTTTTTTTTGGCATCCAGTCTCCTTCAACCAATTTCAAGGGTTCCCACCAGGGTTTCTGGAGGAACGGGTGCAGGTGCATGAAATCAAATACAGCCAAAGCCTTGAGGGATACTAGAGACCATCTCATCCAATCCCCCAGCTGCTCTAAGCCTCCAGTATGCATGCCCATGAGACAACTATTGTTCAGCTTTTCTGTGAATTAAATGTTCCTCCATGACAAGAGATTTATCCGACACAGAGCTAGTTATTTCCACCTTCAGGTTCCAATGACAGGAAGTCTTTCCTTCTAATGAACTGAAAAGTGTCTCTCTGGAGTTTCCACTCACTGGCCTTACTCAGGAAATATTCATGAAGTTCATAAAGCACCTACCATGGGCCATGCATTGTTCTAGGTCCTAGAATACAACAGAAAACAAAACAAAGTCCTTATTCCCAGGGAGCTTAGATTCTGGTGAGAGAGGTGCACAATTACTATGATGTGTATATATACATGCACACACACACACATACACACTCAAATATAAAGACAGTACTAAGTGCTATGGAGAAACTAAATCAAAGTAAGGGGAGTGAGAAGAGTACAATTTAAAAAGGTTGGTCAAGCAAGGAAGTCAAGCAAGGTCACCATGAGGAAGGGACCATGAGGCCTGACTGGAGTGAGGGCACCTTGTGAATGAGGGAAGGACATTCTAGAAAGAGGAGCATCAAGGGTGGAGTCCTGAAGCAGATGCCTGCCTGGTATATCTGAGTAACAGCACGAAGGTGGGGGTGGCTGGTGAGTGGTGAGTACAGGAGAGAAAGGCTGGAGAGCAAGATCAGGGAAGAATGTGAAGGCAGACAGTAGAGATATTGAGGGCCATGCCAAGGACCTTGGATGTCACTCTAAGTGTAATGGGAACCCACTGGAGGCTTTCAAGCAGAGGAGTGATGTGAGCTAATTGATGTTTTCAAAGCATCACCTGGCTTTTGTGTGGGAACAGAAAAATGGCGGAGAAGAGGGAGAGAAGGGAGACCAGTTGGGAGGTTGATGCACTAGGCCAGCCAGCGAATGGGTTAGAAGTGATTGGATTCTGGATATATTTTAAAGGTAGAACCAGCAGGACTTGTTGGATTACATGTAGGTGTGAAGTGAAAGGAAAGTCTAAGACAGCTCCAAGTTTCCTTATTTATTTTTTAAAGTTTATTTATTTTGAGAGAGAGAGTGGGGGAGGGACAGAGAGAGAGGGAGGGAGGGAGGGAGAGAGAGATAGAGAGAGAGAATCCCAAGCAGTTTCCACCCTGTCAGCGCAGAGCCCAATGCAGGGCTCAAACTCACTAAATGTGAGATCATGACCTGAGCCCAAGTTGGACACTTAACCGACTGAACCACCCAGGTGCCCTGCCAAGTTTCTTTTAAACAAGCAGCATTGCCTCAATAAATATTTGTGTAAGATGGAAGAGATATACCTATGATTGGTTTGCATGCTCCCCAGAAAGAGAGACAGACACCTTCCCAGGGCAGTTTAATATATTAGATACTAATATATTAAGGACATTGTAGTTAGGATAATGTTAAAATGAATATACCCAGGAACCCAGAAAAGGATCAATAAGGGCTTCCAGGGGGAGAAGTACCTCTCTAAGACTTAGATGACTAAGCATGGACAGGTGAAGATCTTTCCAGGGGTGGGACCAGCCTGCCTGACACCTGCAAGCAGGCAACTCAGGGAGGTATTGAGGAACACACCAAGGACCGGGTGTCACTAGAGGTTAGCATGCAAGATAGGACATGGAAGGAACTCAGGATGGAAAAATCTGCAGAGATCAAACTGAGAAGGATCATGGTCATTCTAAGGACCTTGGTTTTTATCCTGAGAACAGTTAGGGCCACAGATAGGTGTGAAACCAAAGAGATCTTTGGTAAGACGTGGGCCTCAGAAAGATGATTCTGGCAACCAAAGTGTGGAGGAAGGAGTCAAGATCAGACTGGAGGCCAGGAGGCCAAGGTGAATGCTGGAAGACTAGTTCAGGGAAGAAATGCCAGGAGATAATAATGCTAATAGTTGATAAAGGCAGAGAAAACAGAGGGAAGATGTATTAAGGAAACAGAAGCATTATGCTAAGTGAAATAAGTCAGAGAAAGACAAATATTGTACACTCTCACTTATTTTATTAAATGTTTACTTATTTATTTTTGAGAGAGAGAAGAGAGAGCACAAGCAGGGGGGAGGAAGAGAGAGAAAGAGAGAGCGATACAGAATCTGAAGCAGGCTCTAGGCTCTGTGATGACAGTTCAGAGCCCAACGTGAGACTTGAACTCATAAACTGTGAGATCATGACCTGAGCAGAAGTGAGACGCTCAACCAACAAAGCCACCCTTGCACCCCTGTATGATCTCATATGTGGGATCTTTAAAAACAAAAACAAAAACAAACTCATAGATACAGAGAACATATTGGTGGTCACCAAATGTGGGGCTGGGGGTGGGCAAAAACGGGAAATGGGTGAAGGTGGTCAAAAGGTGCAAACTTCCAGTTACAAGACAAAGAAGTCCTGGGGGTGTCATGTACAGCATGGTGACTACAGTTAACGACGCTGTGTGATAGATTTGTAGGTTGAGAACAGAGTAGATCTTAAAAGTTCTCATCGCAAGAAAACAAATGTGTCACTATGTGTGGTGATGGGATTTAAACTTACTGTGGTGAACGTTGCACAAAATACACACAAAATCATTATGTCATATACCTTAAACTAATATAATGTTATTTGTCAGTTATATCTCCATTTTTTTTAATTTTTGAAAAAAATAAATAGAGGGTAAAATGGGTAGGTCTTGAGGACTGACCAGATGTTGGGGTGACTGACTGTGGTATAGGATGGCTCCAAGTTCCTCATGTGAGAGATTGAGGTCGAAAATTACGGGGAAGACAATGGGTGTACTTGGACTTTGGAGGTTGAGTTGCCTGAAGGACACATGCAAGTGACTGGTCCAGCAGGCGGTTAGATATAGAAGTCTGAAGCTCAGGGGAAATGTCATGGCGGGGAATAGAGACATGTCCATGTCATTCTGTCCCTTGGAGCTCTACAAGTCAAATCTGATTTGTTTTTCACATGGAGGCCCCTTAAATACTTGGGGACAGTCATGACATTCTTCAACTCCACCCCGCTGAGCTGCCTGGAGGCCAGACGCTCTTAGTTCCTCCCAACACCACTCACTTTGGGGGCAGTCAAGTTGAGTGCTGGGAATCCTTGCTACTCAAAGTGGCTTAAGGACCTGCAACATCACCTCGGAGCTGTGAGAAATGCAAAATCTCAAATTTACCCCAGATCTACTGAATCAGAGTGTGAGTTTTATTTAGCAAGATCTCCTGGTGATTTGTGCACCACGCTGGTTTAAAGTACAGACTGGATTCACACAGCCAGGGTTTGTACTCTGGCCCTGATGCTTATTAGTTGTGTGGAGGCAGATTATTAGGCCTCTCTGTGCCTCAGCTTCTTTTTCTATCCAATGGGAATGATTTTAAGACTATTGCATAGGGATGTTATACAGGCTTAAATAAAACAATCCAGGTAAAGCACTGGATTGTCAGGCACAAAATAAGTATGATTTTATTATTGCTGACAGGGCTCTAGCCCCCTTGTTGTACAAACCAGCCTTCTCTGAAATGCCTCTAATTTGCCTATGCTCCTTTTAATCACCCAGAGCCGAGAACTACCACTGACTGTGGTCTGGCCAGCCTGAGTAAATTGGACTAAGTTCCTTCTGGAGGCCCCCTGTTATACCTGCTGTCTTCAAGTACCGTAGAACAGAGTATGTTGCACATGGGGTAAGTATTAAGCTAGGGAGCCAGACTGCCTACATTTGAATCCTGTCCCTGTAACGCTGCAGCTGGGAGGCCTGGCACAAGTACTTTAACCTGTCTGTGCCTATTTACTAATCTGTAAAAATGAGATAAGACTAGTACCTACTTTGGGGGCATCTGGGTGGTTCAGTCAGTTAAGCATCTGACTTGGGCTCAGGTCATGATCTCACGATTCGTGGGTTTGAGCCCTGCATCGCGCTCTGTGCTGAAAGATTGGAGCATGGAGCCTGCTTCAGATTCTGTCTCCCTCTCTCTCTGACTCTCCCCGACTCACATCTCACATTCTCTCTCTCTCTCTCTCTCTCAAAAATGAATAAACATGAGAGGCAGGAGCTGAGGTGCATCACCCAGGCCCTGTTCAACGCTCTGTGTGGGAGCATCTTCTGCACCTTCCATAGCCCCACCTACTTCCCAAGGTGCCTGTGCGCTTCTCTGACATCTACATGGCCTCCCTCCGGTGTCTGTCAACTATGGTGTGGACATCACCTTCTATGCACACTGCACGCCCCAGCAAAGGAGGTGCTACTCTGGATGGACCAGCTTTGCACTGGCTGCCTGAAGACGCCCTTGCTTGGTGACATGGCCCCCATCCGCTGAGGGTACCTTTATTGTCCAGAACAGGTCCTAACCCCTCCTGCCCCACCCACACCAGGCATCAGTCCAGGGCAGGCAACAAAATGGTCTCCCTCCTGAAAAAAAAAGTAGCACTTACTTCATAGAGTTATTTTGAAATTTAAATGACTTAAAGCATTTAGAATAGGGCTCGTGGCATATAAAGTGTTCAATAAATGTAATAATCTGTAAAATCTTATATCTCACCTCACAAAATCGTGACATTTTAGAGGTCCAGAAAGGTTAAGAGACATGCCCAAGCCACACAAGCTTGAGACTGGCTCAAAACTCAGGTCTCTTGACTCATATCTGTGACCCCTCCTCATAGCAGGTACATGACAGGCTATGTGAGTGGCATTCTCACTTTGCACCTGCTCAACCTAACAGTTGGGTATAGCAGATCTGCCCTCCCCTGTGTTCTGAGCATCAGGATCCAGCTGCTGTCCTGTGGGCTATGGAGGGGGGAAAGGGACCTACTGTCTACGCTCACGGAATCTTAATGTCTTTGGATTTTGCTTTAGGTAAGAAATGGGTTCTATAATTATGACTTAAATTGTGGAGTTAATTTCAGTGAGAAATAATCTTGATTTTTTTCCCCTCCCTATTGCCTTAAGTCTTAAAAAATGTTGATGGCAAGGATTTTGCTCAGGAACCTGGTACTGAATGTATTCATTTATTCACCTTTTCGTGTAAGTGCTGGCAAAGTGACAAAGAAATCATCACCTTTTTGGGTCTGGTGGTGAGCTGGAGTCTTGTTGTTTTTGACTGAGTTGCCACCAGAGAAACAAGGTGCTAAGCCAGGGGCAATGGGTCAGCCATCAGTGAGAGTGACGACAGGCTTGTGGATCCCAAACTCTCATGAGTACTGGAGCTGTCATGCCCAAGGCCCTCCCCGGCAAGTTGACTCAGTAGGTCAGATGGGGTCCAGGAGCTGGCATCTGAATAGTACCACAAGTGACTCTCATGAAGAACATTCACACTGAAGCATAGTGCACATGAAGAGAATTGTCCTTGGATTTGGACAAGAGTCAAGTTTCCTCGTGAGAACCTCTCTAAGCTTTGGTTTCCCTCAGCATTAGCTGATGAGTGAATCCACCTCACAAACTTGTGGGAGTTAAATGAGAAAAAGTGGATGAAACACTTAAACTTTGTGCCTTGATAGTCTGTGAGGCTCAACAAAAGTGAAGTCAACTATTCTTGAAGTAGCAATTTAGCTTTGGGGGTATAAGCACAGATACTGGAATGCAACGCATCTGGTCTCCCATCCCATTCCACCATTTACAAAGTGTGAGACCTTGGGGCACCTGAGCGGCTCAGTCAGTTAAGGGTTGACTCTTGATTTCAGCTCAGGTCATAATCTCACGGTCATGAGATCCAGCCCTGTGTTGGGCTCTGCAGTGAGTGTAGAGCCTGCTTAAGATTCATTCCCTCTCCCTCCCTCTCTCTCTCTCTCTCTCACTCTCTCTCTCTCTCTCTCTTCCCCACTTGCATGTGCTCTCTCTCTAAAAAACAAAACAAAACAAAGTGTGATACCTTGGTTTCTCACACTATTTGAAAAAAATGGGTCTAACACAGCTCCTCCATCAGGGACTTGTTAAGATGGAGACAACATGAGTCAAGAACTTAACACAATGCTTGGTATAATCATTAGTGCTGCTCCCCAAATATTTCTCCTCCTTCCCAGCACAGGGTAGGATTGCACCTTCCCAATTTAAAGTTAAATATGACCATGTGACTTGCTTCGGCCAATGGGATGTAAACAGAACTGATAGGTCACTTCTGGCAGAAGTTTTAAGAGATGCCGTACAATCGGCCACATCCTCTTTGCTCTGCTGGGAAGACTGTGGGGGCACAGGTCCCTTTGACAATCTGGATCCTGAGAGCCCATGTGGAGCAGAGGCTGCCCAATGATCCCAAAGGACGAGCACACTGAGCAAGGAGAAAACTTTTGTTTGGTTAAGCCACTGAGAATCTGAGGTCATTTGTAATTGCAGCACAACCTAGTCCTCCCTGCCTGATAAACCCTCTTGCTACACAGTAGCCTTTCAAATTATCAGCTATGGTTATTATAATTATTGTCCTTGAGTGGCTTACAACTCATGTAGAACAGAAGAATCAAGAAAAATGAAATGTTAGGGATGCCTGGGTGGTTTAGTCAGTTGGGTGTCTGACTTCAGCTCAGGTCATGATCTCGCGGTTCTTGAGTTTGAGCCCAGGTCAGACTCTGTCCTGAGAGCTCAGAGCCTGGAGCCTGCTTCAGATTCTTTGTCTCCCTCTTTCTGCCTCTCCCTTGCTCACACTCTGTCTCTTTCTCTCTCTTAAAAATAAACATTAAAAAAAAAGAAAAATGAAATATTAAATTTTAAGTTTTCACTGCCTATAACAAAGGCTAAATAAATGAAAAATTTCAATCTAGTACATATTCTAGAAAATAGTAAAGAGAATGAGACTGTGGCCTACAATCATAGAAAAGGTCTGGTTTATATTAAATCCACGTTTACTGAGACTTTAATTTTTGTTCTAGCTAAAGTAAAAAGTAGTTTAATTCCTGATGTGTCTTGTCATATACCCTAGACCTTGAGTTCTGGGAAGAATCTTGAATTGAATATTTAAGCAATTATAACAACCAGGGGCTCCCAAAGTGTTACCTGCTTTTATTAAATCTCAATTTCCAAGACAGATGTCTTCCCTTTTGGCTTTTCATTACAGAAAAAAAAAGGAAGGAAGTATAGCAAATAGCTATGGGATAAATTGGTGCCTGTCCTTTCTTACTAATGGCATTTCTTCCCTTGATTTCTCCCTGGTTTGAGGTGGTTGGTCTAGGCTCTTGTCTGCTGTCCAAGTTGCTAGCATTCTAAGGTCTAGGCAGTAGGACTGGAATGACTAGGCTGCCATGGGGAACCAGGGACCACAGCTTTCAGCACCATCACCAGGTACCCAGCCCAAGTGCCAGAGCACAGAGCCTCAGAGCAGAGTCAGGGCTGTGAGCCTAGGGCATGAGCCACAGCCACAGAGTGAGGACACCACGCCTGCACAGAGACCTCTCCTTTATCCACGGGGCTGCCTCAGTTCCCCCTTACACCCAGATGCCATCTTCTGCAAGGGGTGGTGGGAGAAGAAAAAAAAAATCCCCCAAAGGAGTGTGAACTCAGAATTGATAAGCTGATGAGATAAACTGAAAGAGACTTCCCCCCACCCCGAGAATGGGGACTGCAGAGCAAGAGATCAGTTGTAGAAAACTAAAGTACTGGGGCTCGGTCAGTTAAACGTCTGACTCTTGATTTCAGCTCAAGTCATGATCTCACAGTCGTGGGATCAAATCCCTTGTCGGTCTGAATGTGGAGCCTGCTTGGTATTCTCTTTCTCCCTCTCTCTCTACCCATCCCCTGTTCACGCTCTCTCTTTCTCAAAATAAATAAGTAAACATTTAAAAAAAGAAGACTAAAGCACTATTTTTCACACCTGGGTAAATTTTGACTCCACCATATCTTTATTTATAATCATATGCAGTGAAATTATGATGATTATACACTACTCGCATCTGAACGAGGGTGAAAATACTAACCCTCCAGCAACGTGGCACCTTTCATGAAAGACCCTAAAACAGCATTCACGAATCCAGTAGTTGTCAAATTTAAAGCATGCATTAGAATCATCTGGAAGGCTTGTCCCACTACTGATTACTGGGTCAACACCCAGAGTTTCCCATTCAGCAGATCTGGAGTTGGGGGCTTAGAACCTGCACCTGTAACAAGTTCCCAGGTATGCTGATGCTGAAGGTCCATGGACCGCACTTTGATAACCAGTCCACTGATTTGTCTAAGTCCAGCATTCGGCTAGGTCTTCCTTTCTATGGTTTCTCAGTTGATATTACATACTGGCAGATGAAATACTGCATAACCCAGCTGGAACCACTGTGTTGTCACAGCCACCATCATCACTATCATCTTTATCTTCTCCATTACCATCAATGCCACTTGCTGAGCATTTACTGGGAGCCGAGCCCTGTCCTAAGTACTTTATACAGCTGATCTCATTTAATCCTTACAAATTTAATCCCCACAAATACCATTCCTTTCATTTTCCAGGGGAAGGAACTGAGGCTTCAAGAAGTCAGGGAACTTATTCCAAGTTCTGGTTGTGCCAAGTGACACAGCTGTGTCTCACACTGGGCAGCCTGGACCCAGAGTCCAATTTCCAGCCACTGGTGCCACACTCTTTCTCTTGAATAATGGTCTTTATAATGGGGGTCACTGAGGGGGCCACAGAGTGTCAGAACTGATTTTAAAAACAGTAACAGGGGCCTGGCTGGCTCTGTCTGGTAGAACATGGCAACTCTTGATCTCATGGTTGTGAGTTCAAGCCCCACACTGGGCATGGAACCTACTTAAAAAAAAAAATACTGAATATAAAAACTATTCTAGGTGTCCTTAAGCCACGACAGACACTGGGACCTTCCACCCGCCTTTTTCTAGATCATCTACACTTGCCACCATTTCACTTACTTTTATTTATTTATTTAATTTTTTATTTTTGAGAGAGAGAGAGAGAGAGAGAGAGAGAAAGAACAAGTGGGGGAGGGGCAGAGAGAGAGGGAGACAGAATCTGAAGCAGACTCCAGGCACTGAGCTGTCAGCACAGAGCCCAACGTGGGGCTTGAACCCACGAACTGGGAGACCATGACCTGAGCCAAAGTCAGAAACTTAACCAACTGAACCACCCAGGTGCCCCAAATTTCACTTACTTTTCAAAAACCCTTCCTTTCTCCAAGCCCCAGAATTTCTATTCATTTTGCTGTCAGAGTTTAGCTCTCTCTGCTTTCTCCTCACTTTCTCAACCATCCTTGGTAGGGGGTGCGAGGGGGCACAGGGAGGGGTGCTTGCTTGAACACCTAATTAAATTGAATTGTACTAAACAAAAAGCCATCTCCTCTAGACAGAAATTATACCACCGTTTGTGAGCAGAGCAGCTGTCAGCAATTGTGTCTTAAATAGTGATTTAAATAGATTTGTTGATGTGCATAATGTATAAAAACTCACTTGCACGGAGAAGCAAGTCCAGTAATGGCGGGAGCAAGATGGACGTGAATAAGAAAGTCCATGTTAAGTCCACCTTCTGGGACCTGTGCTAAATCCGAAGGGTATTTATCACTGTCTCCCTTTCTGCCAGCCCCACGGCTGACTGATTTTTGAGTTGCCCCTGCCCATGTGGCAGGTGGCCTCAGCAGTGTGAGCAAACTTCAAACCCATACTTTAAAAGAGTCCATCAGGGCATGAATTTCACATTAGTCAGCTGCCAAGACCGAGCTCCTCAGGTTTTCCCTGTAAGAATTCCCAGTCTGAGTGTCACACAAGACAAAGTCCTCTTCCAAGTCCATCTGAGCAAGAGAACGTGTGTGTTCTTGTTCCCCAGACCTGACTCAGTTCTGCTGCCTGGGGACCGGAGGGGGAAATCCTGAATGGAAACCCCACTGCTCCTCCCTTCTTCTCCTCCTCCCCCAGGGTCAAGGGCACATTCCAGCAGAGTGCAGCTTTGCCTAGGGTGAGGGAGGCAACCTTCCCAAGGGTCAGCTGGGGTGGGAGCAGGGCGGAGGGGGAAGAGGAAAAGGGGAGGAGGGAAGAGGAGGGAAGTGGAGGAGAGGGGAGCCACAGGGGAACAGCCAGGGTGGTCATTCTTAGTTTCTGGCTTCCAGGCAGAGCCTTTTGCACTCTCCAAGAGAGAACTGATAAGCGCTTGCTCTTATCTCACACCCTGGCACTCTCCCTCTTACACACATTCTCTTTCCTCTTTTCCTGAACTTAAAAGAAATACATGCTCACTGGGGGGAAAAAATGAGGAAATCAAGATCCTCCCATCCAAAAAGAACCAGTTATCAACTTTATGTATCTCCTCCCAGCTATTTTTTCATGTATCTAAATACACAATTTTAAAAATAAAATTGCCCCATACCATAATGTACTGTTTCCTGCTTTTTTCCCACCTCATAATAAGTTGTGGATCTCTTTCAGTGTTTATCAGTGCGCGTCTACATCATTGTTCCTGGTGGTACATTGTATGGTAGACTATTATAATTTATTTAATGGTGGCCTCTTGTTGAACTCAGCGCTGGAGCACGATCCTCCTTCCTCCCCATCCTGCCTCCAGGCAAACTCTTTGAGCTAGTCTCTCCCCACAGCCTTACTGGCTCTCACTTTCCCCCCTGCCTTGGGGCTCTTGGGAAATCTTGGGTCTTTCTCCTGTGTCTCCCCCACTCCTTTTTTTTAAGTTTTTTTTTTTTTTTAATGTTTAAGTTTTGGGTTTTTTTTTTTTTTATTTTTTTTTCAACGTTTATTTATTTTTGGGACAGAAAGAGACAGAGCATGAACGGAGGAGGGGCAGAGAGAGAGGGAGACACAGAATCCGAAACAGGCTCCAGGCTCCGAGCCATCAGCCCAGAGCCCGACGCGGGGCTCGAACTCACGGACCGCGAGATCGTGACCTGGCTGAAGTCGGACGCTTAACCGACTGCGCCACCCAGGCGCCCCAAGTTTTGGGTTTTTTTTGAGAGAGACAGAGTATGAGCCAGGGAAGTGGGCGCGCACACACACACACACACACTCTCCGAAGCAGTCTCTAGGCTCTGAGTTGTCAGCACAGATACTGACTTGGAGCTTGAACTCACAAATTGAGATCATGACCTGAGCTGAAGTCAGACGCTTAACCACTTAACCACTGAGCCACCCAGGCTTCCCTTCCCAACTCCTTATAAGCTCCTTGTGGGTGGGACCATGACCTCTAGACATCTGAGATTCCTACAGCCTTTACAACACTGCCAGTGACTGACTGACTGCAGGATGGATGGACTGACACTTAAGTCACTTCTCTCCCATCAAGAGTTCTCCTCCACCTTGTGCTTTATTCACCTTCCCTCTCTCACACTCATTTTAAGTCCTTCTGTACCCCTCTTGCCCCCTCTTCAATTTTACTTCTGACACACATTCTAGAATTCTTTTTCGTTCTCTCCTTTTATTTCTTTTCCTCTGTCTCAGACAAAACACACACCCAAATCATACCCACATCCCCTTCCAATCCCCCCAAGACACACACCCTCTCAGACACATACTCCTAAAAGGAGCACCTACGACACATAAACGAGGGCCCTCTGTGTCCCTCCTCTGTTCTTCATCTCTCCTCAGTGAAGAAAAACCAGGCTGAGCAGACCTATTGACAGCCTGCCTGTCTGATTGCTATGCTGTTGAGGGGCTGTTTCACCCAGACTCTAGAGCTCATGGAATTCCTCCAGCCCCTCAAGTACATTGAATTTGAGCTAAGAAAAGAAGAAAGGACAAAAAGCAATGTCATCCTGGGTCCTCATGGTGCTAATGGATATGGGAATTTCCGAGGCATGGAGTAACCCTTTCATGTCAATGAGCAGACCAGACAGCAATCCTGGTGAAGGGGAATGTCTTCAGGGGTGTCAGGAAGATTTATAGGAAGCATGGAAATAACGAGGAGTGATTTTGGAGTGCTTCTACCGGTTTTCAAATGAGCATTACTGTGCTTTATCTAGGTGGAAGGATTTGTCTGTATTTTGATTTGCCTCACCTTTAATGATTTTCTAAGGAAAAACTTCAGAGCTTCTGAATCTTTCCAAATGTGTTGTTCGTTTTCTTGGCATTGCCCTCCAGCAGGAAAATGGCCAAGGAAGGGGCTTAGGTGAGGAGGGACTTATATTCATGGGGTGGGATGGAAGAAGGACACCCGGGTTCAAGTCCCACCTTTCTTAATATCCCAGTAACCCTACACAAGTCATTTACTTTGCACCCCAATTTCCCCATCTGTAAAATCAGAAAATCATTTTCAGCTCAATATTTCTGTGTGCATAATGACTTTTCCTTTGGTGGGCAGAGAAGAAATGAAAGTGAAGAGAACTTGTGAAACCCAAGAGACAGCATCCATCTCTCAGCCACATATAAAGCAAATGGCAAAAAGACAGTCTGGCCACTGGTGGGTGAATGCTGACTCATAATAAAACTCAGTATCAGAAAGACAAGAAATATTCCTGGGGAACTGTGATGAAGTCTGTAATCATTCCCTCGAGACCGTCTTCTCCTTAAAAAAATTTTTTTTTAATTTATTTATTTTTGAGAGAGAGACAGACAGAGCGCAAGTGGGTAGGAGCAGAGAGTGAGAGAGGGAGTCACAGAATCCGAAGCAGGCTCCAGGCTCTGAGCTGTCAGCACTGAGCCTGACGCGGGGCTGGAACTCACAAAGCATGAGATCATGAACTGAGTGGAAGTTGGAGGCTTAACCAACTGAGCCACCCAGGCGCCCCTGTCTTCTTCCTTTTTAAGTAATGGAACCTCACCCCCATCCAAACAAGCACATGGAATTTTAGCTGGGCACCTAATCACCCAGCCAGAGCTAAAATTTGCCAGGGTCCCTTGCAGCCACTGAAGAATGCGAGCTAAAGGTCCATTGCACACAATGATATATGAGCCGTGGTGACTAATGCAACTCCTACATCTCTACTTCCGAACCAGTAAAGTTCACTCAACTCTGGACTTCACATGAGAGAAAAAAACAAAAAACAAAGAAAACAAAAAAACTCCTTACTGCAGATTCACCTTTAGCCTGACCAACATGGAGGTCTTCAGATAAAGGTCAAAAAACTTAGGAAGTGATTAAAAATGCCATCAGGAAAAAAGAAACAGCAATGGGATTATACTCAATGAAGGAAGACCGTCTAGAGAGACTGACAGGCCCGGGTTTGAATCCGGCTCTGTTACTTACCAGCTGAGTGACCTTGGACAGATAATTTCCCTTGACTCTGTTTCCCCATCTCAATAAAACAGGCAAATGCTATCTTGTTTAGGGTTATTGCGAAGACTTGAGGTCAAGATAGGGAAGTGCCTGTATGCTCAATAAATGGTAGTTGAGGTTATTATTCAAAAGGCATCATTATAAGAGCCAAGCAAAGAGGGCATATACGTTGAACTCTAAGGAGGAAAGGCTTTTTATTATTTTCATTTGTGGGGCAATAGCTCTCAGCTTCGGGGTTGTCAGTATTCCCAAGTGTCGCCTAATGTGAGAGAGACGGCAGTTAGCATAATGATTAAGAGCCCAAAGGGGACCTGGAAAAAGAAATACTGTAATATAAAGTGCCAATTTTGTGGGGCTGGGATCAGGAGACATTTCTTTCTGGTCCTAGAACCAAGAATTGTGCCTAAAAGGCACTGTAAATTGTGTAGCTGATCAAGTCTTACTCCCAGCCCTGACTGCTAGAAAACTGGAAGCCAAACATGTGGCTTTCCATCTAACAACAAACAGGCTGGGAAGACAGGCCCTTTTGTATTTGCCTAACTCTTGACTTCATTTGCTATCTGTAACCTGGCTTATTATTTCTCTCTCTTGCTTTTTCCAATTTGTGTTCTCTTGTGGTATTTTATGAATTCCTAGAAGACCTGTAAAGTTTTCCTTGGAACAAAGAGTGAACGGATGGATGGATACAAGAGTGAATTAATGACTAGAATCTCAAATTAGGAGAGGATCTTAGAAACCATGTAATTCAATTCAGGTGTTTCCTCTGTAACATCTTAACAGATGGTCAGTCCAAGTGCCTCATCTTGATTTTGCAGTGATTAGAAGTTCACCACCTGATAAGATAACCCACTCCAGTTTTATTAGAATATCGCGGTTTATGGAGAGTTGACATCTGCTTCCAAATAGGAAGTAAAATTAATATTCATAGCAAGAGGAGGTAAATTTTTTAGTAAGAAAAAGGCAACAGAAGGACAGTAAGGGTATAAGAACAAAATGAAATGATGTTAGTACTTATTCTCAATGAACCCATATTAGCTTTAATTTCTAAGTACTCATAAACCATCTGTGTTTGTGATTTTGCCAGTAGGCTTAACTAGTTCTGTTTTGTAAATAAAAATGAGATGTATGCCAAGGAAGTGAAAAGATGACCCACGGAGTGGAAGAAAATATTTGCACATCATATACCTGCTCAGGGATCTGTATCTAGAATACATAAGGAACTTTAAAACTTAACAATGAGGCGTGCCTGGGTGGCTCAGTCGGTTGGGTGGCCATCTACAGCTCAGGTCATGATCTCGCAGTCTGAGAGTTTGAGCCCTGCATTGGGCTCTGTGCTGACAGCTCAGAGCCTGGAGCCTGATTCCGATTCTGGGTCTCCCTCTCTCTCTGCCCTTTCCCTGCTTGCTCTCTGTTTCTCTCTCTCTCTCAAAAATAATAAACATTAAAAATTTTTTTAAAAAACTTAACAATGAAAAGACGCATAACCCAATTTAAAAATTGAGAAAGGATCTGAATGACATTTCTCCAAAGAAGATCTACAAATGGCCAATAAGCACATAAAAGGATGTTCAATATCATTAGCCCTTAGGGAAATGCAAATTAAGCCCGCAATGAGATACCACTTCACAACCGCTAGGATGGTTGTCATAAAAAAGATTAGACAATAACAAGTGTTGACACAGAGGTAAAGAGGAATCCTTATATTCTAATTACTGAGAAACGTAAAATGGTGCAGCCCCTTTGAAAAACAGTTTGGCAAGTCCTTAAAAGGTTATACATAGATTTATCGTATGACCCAGCAATTCTACGTCAAGGTGTATACCCAGAACATATGTCCACACTCAAAAAAAAAAAAAACAAAAAAACTCTGACACAAGTGTTCATAGCAGCATTATTCGTAATTGTGGAAACAACCCAAATGTCCATCAACTGATAAATGGATAAGTAAAATGAGGTATATTTACACATTGAAATGTTATTCAGCAATAAAAAGGATGAGGTAAAAAACCATACAGCATGGATGAACCCTAAAAACTTGAAACTAAGTGAAAAAAGCCAATCACAAGAAACTACATAATACAGGATCCCATCTGTATGCAATGCTCTCAATGGGCAAACACACAGACCGAGAGTAGGTTAGTGGTGTCCGGGACTTAGGGGTGGAGGTGCAAGTGTAGCTGCACCTGTAGGGAGTGACTGCTCATGGGTAGGGGATTTCTTTAGAGAGTGAGGAAAATGTAAAAACATGGTGGTGAGGGGCGCCCGGGTAGCTCAGTCGGTTAAGCGTCCAACTTTAGCTCAGGTCATGCTCTCCCAGTTTGTGAGCCCCAGCCCCAAGTCGGGCTCTGTGCTCACCGCTCAGAGCCTGGAGCCTGCTTTGGATGCTGTGTCTCCTTCTCTCTCTGCCCCTCCCCCACTTGTGTTCTATCTCTCAAAAATAAATAAATGTAGAAAAAAAATTTAAAAACCGATTGCAGTGATAATGGTGCAATTTTGTGAATATACTAAAAACCATGGACTCATACATTTTAAGTAGGTGAGTTGTATGTGAATGATATCTCAACAAAGATGTTATTTTCAAAAT
This sequence comes from Lynx canadensis, assembly GCF_007474595.2. NCBI lineage: Eukaryota > Metazoa > Chordata > Mammalia > Carnivora > Felidae > Lynx > Lynx canadensis. The sequence continues at coordinate 126,269,886 of NC_044309.1, read as the reverse complement.
GGAGCGGAGATGTTGAATCAATCGTTGCTCTTGGTTGCAGACAAATAAATCTATTAATGGTTTCAGGAGAAAAGGCAATGTATTAATGTTATTAGGAATCTCATAGTCTCTCCAGGAGGGTCAGGATGTCAGTCTCCAAACCATACGTTGGGGATTCCTCCAGTGTAAGCCACCATTCACCATAGAGTCTACACAGAGCTTGCACTGATGAGGTTAGGAACTGATGTTAGTTTCCCCTCGCTGTTACTTGCCGAGATCTGGGCATCTTTTTCACCGAGGTTTACACATAGCTTTCTCACGATGGTCTCCCCTGAAAAGAAGTCTAGAGGAAGGCCATCTGATTGGCTGAGCCTAGGTCACATCTAAGCTGCAGTAGAAGCCTGCAGAATGACTTGTGGTTTGTCTTAAGGGGCAGGTTATATAATGTGAGAAATATTCCAAGAAAAGGAGGAGATTTCTATCTTCTTTTCTTGCTTTCCATTGGACTGGGTGGCTTTTCTTCTGCAGGTTTAAAGGTTATGGATTTTATTTTTGTAATGATGACTGCTGTTAACACCGTTTTGTTGTTTTCTTTATATCATAGTATGCTGCCTACATCTTATGCACATCTACTCTCTTCATTCATTGGCTTCACCTTGGTAGCTTGAAATCTATCATGATGGGAGTATTTACACCATGAAAACTGTCAAATGTTACAAATCACTTCCTCTGCCCCCACCAAGAGCCAGTAGTTAAGCATTTACTACCATGCAACTGTCTTTATCCCTATTGATATCTAAATTGTCACTCTAACGAGACAGTAGTTTAGTACAGTCCTACCCATGGAACTATGCTGGTCTTCCAGCTGTGTATTATCTGCCTGCAATAAATACAGAAATTTAGAGTAATTTATAGCAATTTGAAATTGCTGTGACATCCACATGTGTAATTTTTCTATTTCACAAAAGCATCAGTCTAAGGTAGATCAGAAATTTAAGATTGGTCCATAACCACAGATTGTTTGAGCTGCTTTAGTCTACTTTCATGGTTCTTTGTTCTACACCTCTCTGTTCACACAACAGGAACTTTCCCAGGCATGGAAAGTCCCATTATCTAATATAGATGGATTCTTCCCCGGCTTCTTACCTTCTGGCTTTTGAAAATTGATTCTGATGTCTTTGCTCAGGTTCTGCTGTTCTGACTTCTCCTTAGCAGCCTCCTGTCCCAGCTGAGGGACTAAAAGATTATCGGAGTTTAAAACAAACAAACCCACCTGGATTACAACATAGCTCTTCCTCTTTTCCCCTTCCCGTACATAAAACCAGTTGGTATATGTACAAACTCAGTTGTCTTTGGGTGATGAGACCGTAGGTAGAAGTGTGTTCTTTTGCGTATCTGAATTTCCTGTATTTTCTACAATGACTGTATACTTTGCTATAAGGAGAAAAGTCCATGCCTTCCATCTCCAGGGTTTCATGGACTTTCTGTGGATTTTCCTACTTATTCCCTTGTTTCCTTCAGAGGAAATGCTGAATGAACTTCAGCATTGCACACATCATTCCTGGAAAGTATTAGGACGCTGTCATAGAACTGTTGTCTTGACACTCTCAGATATTAAGTCCATGTCAGAACTGTCTGCAAACACCTACTTTCCAGGTGGAGTTTTGCTCTGTCTTCCCCAATTTCCTACCAAATCCTGTAGTTCCTGCATTTACTGAGAAATTATTCTGATTTTGGTCTTCTGGAACATCATTGCTAATATTCCCCCAAAGTGGGTATGATACCTGCACTAAACCCTGAGTTCTCCATATATAAGGCAGGGATCTTACTGGGCTTATCACAAGCATTTTGAACACAAGGATTTGTGAGAACTATTTTGGTTTGCAGTCAAACTTTAAGCATTGCAAGACAGTAATACATGGCTTGCATTTCTATAAAATTTTTTTTTTACATCCAAAGGATTTTAACACTTACAATATCATCTCATCCTTTTCTCAAGTAAGATCCTTGAAGTAATGATAATTAGAGAGGTTTAAATTAAGCCCACAGTGTGGTAAAATTTTTACCTATAAATTTTGATAGATTTATTTAATGCTATTATCCAATCCTGAAAAATTATGGGGAAATTGGTACTCTCATATACTACTTACAGGAGCATGAATTGGTATAATCTTTCTGGAGGGCAATTTATTTCTCTGTATCAAAAGTATAAAAAATGCATGTGCAGAACTTCTTGCTAGGGCAGACAGAAGATGTAGGCAAATTCTTTTGCCCCCCTCCCCACTATAAAATTGGACAAAATTGTTAAAAAATGATAGCTTCAGAACTGTGGAAATTGAGCAAAGGAAAACACAAAATTGAAACCTATTTACTCATGAGAAACTGCTAAACTTCGGTTAAGAATCAGTCTTACAGGGGCGCCTGGGTGGCGCAGTCGGTTAAGCGTCCGACTTCAGCCAGGTCACGATCTCGCGGTCCGGGAGTTCGAGCCCCGCGTCAGGCTCTGGGCTGATGGCTCGGAGCCTGGAGCCTGTTTCCGATTCTGTGTCTCCCTCTCTCTCTGCCCCTCCCCAATTCATGCTCTGTCTCTCTCTGTCCCAAAAATAAATAAAAAAAAAAAAAAAAAAAAAGAATCAGTCTTACAGAAAGAGTCTATGGCATTCTTGCCTGGAACTACTCCCATCCCTCCACCTAGCTCGTGGCACAGAGGTGCTTTCAGGGCAGGGCAATCTGTGAATAGCAGTAGCTTTGCTATTGGAGGGGTCTTGACTTGGAGTGGATGCAGGAAAACCCGTGCCCAGCAGTATTGTCAATAAAAGTAACAAACTTGGTAGAAAACAAACAGGAAAAATCTACAGTTATGAGAGTTTGAAGTCACACTGCTGGTTGGGGTGAGTGGCAGAACGGAGGAGTAGCCAGAAATTTAATAGGGAGATACTGGACATGAGCGAGTCCTAGGAGCTAGGTGAGTAGTCCATGCATGTCTATCTACTTAGGAGCCTGCATGCTTTAATCTGTAGGCCTGAAGAGTTCAACAACCCCTATGTCGGATGGATAAACACAAAGACAGTCTAACCTAGACACTTAATAGTCAAAGCTATTGAATGCCAAAAACAGAAACAAAACCTTAAAAGCAGCAAGAGGGAAATTACATCACCTATGGGAAAACACCATTTGATTAATGGCTAACTTCTTTTCAGAAACAACAAAGGGCAGGGGCGCCCCTATTAGGCATCTAAAATGGTGTATAAGTGCTGTGCTTAGAATAAACATAATTAGGAGTTTGGAGGAAGGTTGTGGAGATAACCATGAGTTTTATTAGGGATTATTCAGCTGAAGGTAATTAAAAACAGATGATCAGAGAGAGAGAGAAGTTCATTTTCTTGGTTCCTCAGAAATCTGGCATAATCGTCATGACACAATAGATGCTCAGATGAGTGTCCTGGAAGGCTGAGGACTTAAGCCTTCAGTCGATGATCCACAGGATAAAATCATTAGAATGGGAAACTAGGGTACCTTTGGTGGCTCAGTTGGCTAAGCATCAGACTCATGATTTCAGCTCAGGTCATGATTTCATGGTTCATGGGATCAAGCCCCGAGTTGGGCTTCATACTGACGGCCTGCTTGGGATTCTCTCTCTGCCCCTTCCCCTGTTTACACTCTCTCTCTCTCTCTCTCTCAAAATAAATAAATAAACTTAAAAAAAAAAGAAATAAACAACAAAGGGCAACAGGGAGGGGAATGGCACACTCAAAGTGCTGAAAGAATAAACTGCTGAAAAAGAGTTCTATATCCAGCAAAGCTATCCTTCAAAACTGAAGGGGGAAATAACGATACTTTCAAATAAACAAAGATTGAAGGAGTGTGTTGCTAGGAGACCTGTCCTAGAGGAAATGCTGAAGTCCATTAGGCTCACAGAGAAGGGCACCAGGTGATAACATGAATGACAGAAAGAAGTCAATGGTAAGCATGTGGGTAAATAAAAAAGACTGTATAAGCATATTTTGTCTCTTCTCTTCCCTTAATGTCTTTAAAAGACAGAAGATTATATAAAGCAATAATTATAACACTGTATTATCTGGTTTACAATATATGTAGATGCAGTACATATGACAATGGCACAAATAAGGGCTAATAAAACGAAGATATATTTGAGCAAAGTTGCTATGTTTCACTCAAATTAAATCAGGAATAACCTCAATTAAAATGTGATAAGTTAAGATACATTATTGTAATTCCTAAAGCAATCACTAAGAAAACAGCTAAAAATATAGTTACAAAACATGATCTCGTTAGGGAAATACAAATCAAAACCACAATGAGATACTGCTTCACACCCACTAGGGTGGTTATAATAAAAAAGAAAGAAAGAAAGAAAGAAAGAAAGAAAGAAAGAAAGAAAGAAAGAAAGAAAGAAAGAGAGAGAAAGAAAGAAAGAAAATAGTAAGTGTTGGTACAGATTGAAAAATTGGAACTCTCATAAATTCCAGGTGAGGGTGTAAAAAGGTACAAATGCTGTGGAAAACAGTTTGGTGGTTCCTCAAGAAGTTAAATAGAATTATCGTAGAATACATCAATTTCACTGCTAGGTATATACACAAAAGGTATATCCTCAAACAGGGATTCAAAGAGATACTTGTACACAAATGCTAACAGCAGCACTATTTGCAATTGTCCTAAGATGGAAACAACCCATATGTCCATCAATGACTGATGGATAAACAAAATGTGATGTGTATATACAGTATATTACTCGGCCTTAAGAAGGAATGAAGTACTCATACATACTATAACGCAGATCGATCTAGAAAACATGTGAAGTGAAAGAAGTCAAGTACAAAAGGCCACATCTTGTATGATTCCATTTATATGGAAGACAGAAGAGGTAAATCCACAGAGAGTAAATGGTTGTCAGAGCCCAGGGTTTGGAGGGGGAAAGGGGGAATGACTGCTTAATGGGCATGGGGTTTTCTTTTAGGGTGTTATGTTTAAAAGTAAATGGAGTTGGTGGTTGTACAACAACGTGAATATACTAAATGACACCTAACTGTACACTCTAAAATGGTTGGTTTTATATTATTTAATTTTGCCTCAGTTGAAAAAAATATAAATCCTACATGTAGAAAATCCTAAGAAATCTGGGCCTCCTGGATGGCTCATGTGGTAAGTGTCCAACTTCAGCTCAGATCATGATCTCACTGTTCCTCAGTTCGAGCCCCGTGTGGGGCTCTGTGCTGACAGCTCAGAGCCTGGAGCCTGCTTTGGATTCTGTGTCTCCCTCTCTCTCTGCCCCTCCGCCACTCACACTCGGTCTCTCTCTCTCTCAAAAATAAATAAACATTAAAAAAAAAAAGGAAATCCTAAGAAATCTACCAACATTTTTTAAAAACCCTACTAGAAGTAATATGTGATTTTAGCAAGTTTGCAGGAAATAAAATCAAACGCGAAAACCAACTGTATTTCTGTATATGGAAGCAAACAATTCAAACATGAAACTAAGAAAACAACTCCATGGGGCACCAGTCTGGCTCAGTCAGTTGAGCATTCAACTTCAGCTCAGGTCATGATCTCATGGTTCCTGAGTTTGAGCCCTGTGTCAGGCTCACTGTGGTGAGTGCAAATCCCACTTCGGATTGGATCCTTTGTCCCCCTCTTTCTGCCCCTCCCCTGCTTGCACTCTCTCAAAAATAAATAAACATTAAAGAAAAGAAAATTGAGGCGTCTGGGTGGCTCAGTCGGTTAAGCAGTCAAGCATCCGACTTCATCTCAAGTCATGATCTCGCGGTTCCCGTGTTGGAGCCCCACGTGAGGCTCTGTGCTGACAGGTCCGAGCCTGGAGCCTGCTTTGGATTCTCTGTCTCCCTCTTTCTCTGCCCTTCCCCAACTCTGACTCTGTCTCTCTCAAAAATAAATAAACATTAAAAAAATTTTAACAAAAAAAGAGAAAAGAACTCCATTGGGGCGCCTAGGTGGCCCAGTAGATTAAGTGTCTGACTGAGCCCCACATCAGACTCTGTGCTGACAGCACAGAGCCTGCTTGGGATTCTCTCTCTCTCTCTCTCTCTCTCTCTGCTCCTCCCCTGCTCATGTGCACTCATGCTCTCTCTCTCTCAAAATAAATAAATAAACTTAGAAAAAAAAAAGAAAGAAAACAACTCCATTAACCACACCATCAAGAACAAAACACCGAAGGACAATGAAAAGGTAAGCTATAGACTGAGATAAAAAATATCTGCAAATCCCATATCTGATAAAGGACTTGTATCCAGAATACATAAATAATTCCCGCAACTCTAAAAAAAAACCCTGAAAACTGGCAAAATATTCAAACAGGCACATTACAAAGGAGATATACAAATGGCTGATATGTATCTGAAAAGATGTTCAACATCACTAATAATTATGAAAATGCAAACTAAGACTCTAGTGAAATGCCACTACACATCCCTAGAATAGCTACAATCCAAAAGATTGGTAATATCAAGTGTTGGCAAGGATGTGAAGAAACCAACGCCCTCATACATTGCTGATAGGAATGTAAGATGGTACAGCCACTTTGGAAAACAATGTGTAGTTTCTTATAAAGTTAAAAACAAGCTTATCTTATAGCCTAGTAATTCCACAGTTAGGTATTTACTGGAGATATGGAACATATGCCCATGTCCACACAAAGACTTGTACGTGGATATTCAGAGCAACATTTTTCACAATAGCCAAAAAGTTGAGACAACTCAAATGTCCATCAACTGACAAATGGATAAACAAATTGTGGGGTATCCATACAATGGAATATATTCGGCAATAAAAAGGAATGAAGTAACTGATATATGCTACTAGATGAGCCTCAAAAACATTATCCTAAATGAAAGGCAGCCAGACACAAAAATCTAAATATTGTATGATTCCACTTATATGAAATTTCCACAAAGGGCAAATCCATAGAACAAATCAGTATTTGCCTGGAGTTGGAATAGGAGTGAGGATTGTCTGAAAATTTGGCATGAAGGAACTTTTGGGGGGGGGGTTGACAGGAACATTTCAAAATTGAATCATGGTGATGATTGTATGACTCTATAAATTTACTTAAAAACCATTGAATTGTACCCTTTTGGTATATTTTATGGTATGTAAGTTATACCTCAATAAAGCTGTTAAAAAGGTATGTATATTTTAGTCAGTAATTCTACTTCAACTTACTTTTACAATCATAACCATTGACGTGATCAAAGCCTTAGCCCTATTATAAATAGCCTCAATTATAAATAGTAAACAATTTGAAATAAATTACACGGTTCAACACTCAACAGTGATTAAATAGAATGTGGTATAGCTTTACAGCTATTATGCTATACAATAATACAATATTATACGTTTTTAAAAAGTATGGAAACATATTTATTAACAATAAAAGATACTCAAGACATTCTGTTAGGCCAAAAAAAAAATGAGATCATAAAACAATATGGGATGATTTCATTTAAAAAATAAACACAAGCGGGGCGCCTGGGTGGCGCAGTCGGTTAAGCGTCCGACTTCAGCCAGGTCACGATCTCGCGGTCCGTGAGTTCAAGCCCCGCGTCGGGCTCTGGGCTGATGGCTCAGAGCCTGGAGCCTGTTTCCGGTTCTGTGTCTCCCTCTCTCTCTGCCCCTCCCCCATTCATGCTCTGTCTCTCTCTGTCCCAAAAATAAATAAACGTTGAAAAAAAAAATAAAAAAAAAATAAAAAATAAACACAAGCAGAAGCATACAGAAAATAAAATAGGAGCACCTGGGTGGCTCAGTTCGCTGAGCATCTGATTCTTGATTTCAGCTCAGGTCATGATCTTACGGTTGTGAGATTGAGCCCCATGTTGGGCTCTACACTGAGTGTGGAGCCTACTTAAGATTCTCTCTCTCTGCCTCTGCCCCTTCCCCCAATTTGTGCACTCTCTGTCTCTCTTAAAACTAATAATAAATAGATAAAATAAAATAAATATAAAATGAATGCAAATACATGCCTGCATGGAAATAAGTCTGGAAGGGTTACACTAAAATTGTATCCGGATGACAGGATTATGGGTGACTTTTCTAGTTCTTTTTTGTCTTTGCTTACCTGCATCTTATAATTTTATACAATACGAGTATTTATGAAACAAGAACAAAGTAAGATTTAAAGGAAAGTTCTGCAAAGTAGGGATGGCCAATCAGTACAGCAAATAAGTGCGATCAATTCCCCACATAGGTCTCCTGGTTCACCACCTCAACAAGTGAACTGCCTCATAAAAATCCCTTCCATTATACCATCTATATCATTAATTATTACACTTCAGACTTGTCTAATATTTTGTAGGTCACAGCATGCTTTCATGACATGTCACACTCCATAATTCCTTCTGTCCTTACAATAACCCCATAAGCAATGAGGAAGAGTATACATGCATGTGCATATATAAATAAAATAATTAATATAATATACACCAGTATGTATATATTACATGTATATACTAATAATTAGTATGTATTTATAGTATATACATGTAGTATATACTATATACATGTAGTATATAGTATAATTAATATGTATTTATATATACATATACATTTTTCATTTAGTCCTTATAACAAACTCTGAGGTAGGTATAATTATTCCCATTGTGTAGCTTGGAAAGAAAACTGGGTCACTGTTAAGGGGCTGGCAAAGTTACATTATCATCCCCACTTCAGAGATTGGAAAACAAGAACTGAGCTTCAGAAAGGTTGACGTATGGCAAAATCACACAGCCAGAAAGATAGAGAACCAGGACTTAACCTTTCCATAAGAAGTGATCACCATTATGAGGTCCTACCCAGAATCTTCTGTATTGTTTGAATGCTGACCTTCTTTGAAAGTGGGAAAATAACAGGCGTTGGCACAAACGGATTTATTTTAGTGCCAGTAGCAAGTAACAAAAGTTGAAAGAAATGGTGGATCCTTTCCAACTGGTTGTCCAGTAGGTGTTTGGCCTACTTTCTCTCTTCATGGAGTTTGGGTCTTTAAAAAGGTGATTTTCTTTCTTCAGATTTAGACCTTCATTTGGATTTGAGTAAGCACAAGCCACAATGTTCTGCTCATATAAAGGGCTTAATACAAATGGGTCAAGTCAGTTTGGTGATGGATTTAAGGCAAAAACTGCAATGTTAAACATAACGAATGTAAAAGCACATTCTTTTTGGAAGCCGATGCTCCGAATATTAAAACACGTGTTTGAGTGGATTCAACATCTTATAATGCCTTTTAGGAACCAGGCACTATAAATATGTGCATGTAGTGTTGTGAGCAGTCAGGAGAAGTGAGAACAGGTAGTAGTTGCTCATGAATCCAGGGTTGTTTTTACAGCTGCCAACACTCAGGAATAATAATATCTATTTTTATGGAGTGCTTACTGTGTGGCAGGCATTGGGCTTAGTGCTTTCTATGCAGGATCTTACAAAATTTTCCTTCCAACAACCCCATGAGGAAGGTACCGTTTTTAATTTTTTTTTTTTTAACGTTTATTTATGTTTGAGAGACAGAGCACAAGCAGGGGAATGGCAGAGAGAGAAGGCGACACAGAATCAGAAGCAGGCTCCAGGCTCTGAGCTGTCAGCACAGAGCCCGATGCAGGGCTCAAACTCCCAAACCAGGGGATCATGACCTGAGCCAAAGTCAGATGCTCAACTGATTAAGCCACCCAGGTACCCCCAGGAAGGTACCATTTTTATTCTCTTTTTATGAGGACACTGAGGCTTAGCTACAGTAGTAACTTACTCAAGGCCACATGGCTAATACTTGGCATAGATAGAACTCAAAGCCAGATCTGTTGGACTCTTACTTTGGACTGTGCTCTAAAGTAGACTCTTATTCATTGGACCTTATACTGCCCCCTCTGAGAATGGCAGTCACAGGTACCCCTCCTCTTTGCATCAACTAGGTGTATTCTCAGAATGTTCCTGAAGACCTCTAAAGTAGTAAGAAATACCACATTCGTACATTATACCAATTTCAACGAAAGTCTCTAAGCACGAAGGAGATAACTACTTCCTGAAGTTGGAAATTTTAATTAGCTGGTAAGGAATAGAATGAGAGATAGTTAAAATTTTTAAATGTTTATTCATTTTTGAGAGACAGAGAGAGACAGAGGGACAGATTGAGAGGGAGACACAGAATCCGTAGAAGGCTTCAGGCTCTGAGCTCCAGGCTGTCAGCACAGAGCCCAAAGCTGGGCTTGAACCCACAGACCATGAGATCATGACCTCAGCTGAAGTCAAATGCCCAACCAACTGAGCCACCCAGGCACCCCTAGAATGAGAGAAACTTAAAGTCCATTAATTCATTCAGCTCAGATTTCCAGGTGACTATGGAGGTGACAGGCCTTTTTTTGAAGCCCAGAGTATCTGGATTTGACCGTACACAGTCCTGACTTCAAGGAGTCCATGTGTAGTAGTAGATATATGAGCACCGAAAACTAACTGTCACACCGTATTAGAGGTGTTATAGTGACATCAGCATAGTGTTTTATATTTTTAACCTCTAACAAATGTAGGCACTGATCAACCAGGAAGTTTGGACCCCACCTGTAGACTACTGGTGTGACTGTGAACTCCTTCTAGGAAATGTCAGCTTTGAAAAGTGATGTATGGAAGAAAGGGAACGCCTAAAGCAAGGTAGTAGTCAATGATTCAAATTGAAAAATGAGTTGTATTTCACTAGGTTAAGAAAAGCCAAAAGGGCATTTTACAGAAGAACAGTATGAACAAAAGAAAGGCAAGGAGGCCAGAAGGTGCCTGACCAATGGGCCAGGGATGCTAGGAAGTGGGTACCTAATGGGGAGAGTAGGAAACACACTGGGAAAGGCTGTCAGAGCAACATTCTGAAGGGCCTTGAATGTCACGGTGAATAATTTGACCTTCCTTTGCAGGGCTGGCAATGTGGAGCCTTCACAGTATTTTTGAGCAGGAAAATGATACAAATATAAACTGGTAAGAATCATTAGAAATGTCCTAGTCCATCTTCCTTAAAAATGCAGGTGTCTGTCTCTGAGAATTGATCAGCCAACTGCTCTATGAATATGTTCCAGAATAAGCAACTTATCCTTCTTAAAGTAGTCTGTTTCTTTGCCAGGGGAAATACTTTCTCAAATGCTTTTTTAAGGAAGATACACTTTGTTTATGGTATTGAATGAATGAATGGACGAATGGATTTTGCTATACTGTCTCTGCAGAATGAAATACACAATAACTCCCCATTGTTTCCAACGTTTGTAGTTAAATTTGTTCAGTAATCTCCTTTGTGACCTAAGATTCCCAGCCCCCTCCACTATTTTGATTGCTCTCCTTCTCAATATAGTACTTTAAAAAAGTTTTTAAGTTTATTTATCTTGAGAGAGAGGAAAAGCACGAATCAGTGAGGGGCAGAGAGAAAGGAGAGAGAGAATCCCAAGCAAACTCCACCCTGTCAGCAAGAAGCCCGACGTGGGGCTCGAACTCACCAACGGTGAGATCATAACCTGAGCCAAAGTCAGAGGTTCAACCAACGGAACCACCCTAGTGCCCCCTGAATATAGTACTTTTAATTTATTATATCCCTGTGATGTCCAAGGCTAGACAATAGACATCCCATACAATCTATCTAGGACATTCCTGTTCTTCCTCTGGAAACTCTCCTTCAGCCTCAGTTTTTGTTAATCACTATTTTTTTAAGCCTTTAAGATTTGCTTATTCCAAAATTAATACAATGCTCATTATAAAATAAGTCAGGTAATACAGTGTATATAAAGTGAAAAATATAGTCCTCTCTTCCTCCTACTTCCACTGCTGAAAAATAACTACCATGAGCTTTTTTACATGTCCTTCTAGCCTTTATCCATATACTAACACAATGTGATTATTCCATTATCAGAATTTAATTCAGATTTTTAACATCTGGCTGACCTTTGTCTCTGCAAGCTCATCCAGAGATTGGGGTCAGCCAAACCTCATCTGTCCCACGTTGGGGAACTTTGCTGGTTCTGTGACTAGAAGCAGTGCTTTATTATTACTATTTGTTGGATTTCATCATGCTGGTTTGGGCCCGTTGTTCCAACATGTAGCAGTCTGATTCTTTGCTTTATATCACCCATAGACTTAATAAGTGATCTCGGCAGGGGAGCCCTGTTGGGCCATCCCTATTTAAAATCCTTTGGTGTCTTCCCACAAAAACTCTGAGCTTCCATTTCCTCATCTGTAAAGGTAAGGAGAATGATCTGATGGTCTTTGAGATTCCTCTCTGCTTTAGAAGTCTTTGGAACTGTTGGAGGTGTGACATGTCCTGCTAAGTAAGCCTCCTTCTAGCAGTAGCCAATGCTTGACGACCTAGGGAAGTCCATGTTTCCAAAACATATTATAGAAGGTGAAGACAATTATCCTGGGAAGCTAATCAAGGACAAAGCAAACAGCTTTGAGGAAATTATCCAGGCTTCAGTTTTGAAAGATGGGACACCGTTAAGGTCAACAGGATATGAAAACATTTGCAGCAATTCTAAAAAGAGGGACCTAGCTTAGTACTGTTTCCAAGTTTAAGTTCTGGATACATTTTTTTTTTTTTTTTTCTGGAGGGGGAGTTTGATTTTTTTAAAAAAATCAAACCTGTGTGTTATAACTGTGGCTCTGGCTTCCACAAAGGTCAACTGGAAGTTAGTAACTTCTGAAGGTGACTTAATTGCTTGGCTAGGCAATTCTTTTGGATGGGAATCTTTGCCTAACCAGCCTTGTGAGACTTTTCTTGAAATGGAATTTAGTTCTACCTCAAAAACCTTGTCCTCACTTAACCCTGGGGAAAAAAAGAGAGCCCCGCAAAGCAGGGCAAGGAGAGCCTTGAAGTGTAATTAATGTATGAGTACACTTTAATTATTTGGCTGAAATACATTATGGGAATAATTTTCATTTTTTAAACGATTTAATTTTTCCTCTTCTAGCGTAAAGGATTTAGCAGTTCCTAATTTTTTTTTCTCAAGGGCATATTTGCAGGATTCTGTATGACCAGAAACCATTGTTCTTCCCTCCACGCCACATACCACAGTAGGGAATATTGCTGCACTTGGCCTTGACTGATTTTAGGGAATAGAAGTACAGAAGTGCTTTTAGGAATAGGGGAGGTGATAGAAAGGGAAATCCATTGCATAAGTCACCAAGATGATTAGAATTAAGTGAAGCTACCAGAACAGAAGGTGTCCAAGCATCATTTGGCAAGAGCAAGGATTCTGGAGCCAGACTGCTGAGTTCAAATCACCCACAAATGTAGGGCCAACTAATCTTTGACAAAGCAGGAAAGAGTATCTAATGGAAAAAAGTCTCTTTAGCAAATGGTGCTGGGAAAACTGGATAGCAACATATAGAAGAATGAAACTGGACAACTTTCTTACACCACACAGAAAAATAAACTCAAAATGGATGAAAGACCTAAATATGAGACAGGAAACCATCAAAACCCTAGAGGAGAAAACAGGGAATTTCCTCTTTGACCTCAGCCACAGCAACTTCTTGCTCAACACGTCTCCAAAGGCAAGGGAAATTAAAGCAAAATTGAACTATTGGGACCTCATCAAGATAAAGAAACAATTAATGAAACTAAAAGACAACCGACAGAATGGGAGAAGATATTTGCAAATGGCATATCGGATAAAGGGTTAGTATCCCAAATCTATAAAGAACTTATCAAACTCAACACCCAAAAATCAAATAATCCAGTGACGAAATGGGCAGAAGACATGAATAGACACTTTTCCAAAGAAGACATTCAGATGGCCAACAGACACATGGAAAGATGCTTAACATTGCTCATATCAGGGAAATAGAATCAAAACCACAATGACATATCGCCTCACACCTGTCAAAATGGCTAAAAACAAAAACACAAGAAACAAGTTTGGCAAGGATGTGGAAAAATGGGAGCCCTCTTGAGCTGTTGGTGGGAATGCAACCTGGTACAGCCACTCTGGAAAATAGTGTGGAGGTTCCTCAAAAAAATAAAAATAGAACTATCCTACAACCCAGCAATAGCACTACTAGGAATTTATCCAAAGGATACAGGAGTGCTGATTCATAGGGGCACATATACCCCAATGTTTATAGCAGTGCTATCAACAACAGCCAGATTATGGAAAAAGCCCAAATGCCCATCAACTGATGAATGGATAGAGAAGATGTGGTTTCTATATATAATGGAATACTACTTGGCAGTGAGAAAGAATGAAATCTTGCCATTTGCAACAATGTGGATGAAACTCGAGGGTATTATGCTAAGTGAAATAAGTCAGTCAGAGAAAGACAGATATCATATGCATCATATGTTTTCACTCATATGTGGAATTTGAGAAACTTAACAGAAGACCATGGGGGAAGAGAAGGGGAAAAAATAGTTTCAAACAGAGAGGGAGGCAAACCATAACAGACTCTTGAATACAGAGAACAAACTGAGGGTTGATGGTGGGGCAGAGGGGAAAATGAGTCATGGGCATGGAGGACAGCACTTGTTGGGATGAGCACTGGGTGATATATGTAAGCAATGAATCATGGGAATATACTCTGAAGCCAAGAGCACACTGTATACACTGTATGTTAGATAACTTGACAATAAATTATATTTAAAAAAAAAACCAATAAGACACACACACACACACACACACACACACACACACACACACACAAATCACCCCATACCAGTTGCATGACCTTTGTCAAGTGTTACTTAACCTCTATGTACCTGCTTTTTCATCTATAAATTTGAGATAATAACGCCTGCTTCAGGGAGCTGTTGTGCACATCAAATGAGTTAAGACATGAAAAGAGCTTAGGGTAGTACCTGGCTCAGAAGAAGTCTCAATAAAAGCTTTACATACAATGTGCACAAGTTATATGCATATTTGTAATACTTATTCAAATACTAATGAGACCTTCACACGTATTAGGATAACTATTGTTTCAATCAGCGTTCAGAAAGAGGATCAACAGGAAATTATATATTTAATATCTATTAATATACATAAATTATTATATTTATCATATATTGATTTATTATAAGTAGTTGAGTCAGATGGTTATTGAGGCTGGCAAGTACAAAAAATCTCCAGGGTAGACCAGAAGGCTGGAGAACCAGGAAGAGTCAATATTCCAATTCTAGTCTGAAAGCCAGCGGCTAGGCAATTCCACAACTCAGAAGGGTAAGTCTTTTTGTTCTGCTTAAGCCTTCAACTGATTGGATGTGCCCAGTCACGTTATGAAGGGAACTCTGCTTCAGTCAAAACCCATTGACTTAATTGTGAATCTCATCCAGACACATTCTCACAGAAACACCCAAAATAATGTTTGACCAATTCTCTGGGCACCAAGGCCCAGCTAAATTAATACTCAGAATTAATCATTGCAGCTATTAGCAAATAAACAGAAAACAACAAGGGTTGACAAGGATGTAGAGAAAATGGAACCCCTGTACATTGCTGGCAGGAATATAAAATGGTGCAGTGGTTGTGGAAAATTGTATGGCAATTCCTCAGAAAATTAAACAGAATTACCATTTGATTAGCAATTGCATTTCTGAGCATATACATAAAAGCAGGGACTGGAACAGATCTTTGTATGCTCATATTCGTCATGTTCAGAACAGCATAATTTACGGTGGCCAACAGGTGAGAAACTCCTTCCCCCAAATAACCTGTATCCCTAATATCTACTCCAGTCAGGGGCAGGGCAGCTACCTGCCTTGGAGCCTCACCCTGGCAATAATCACAGACTTGCAAATCCTGATGATGATGATGGTGGTGGTGGTGGTGGTGGTGGTGGTGTCGGCTGCGGCAGCTAATACTTACATACAATCTGGCCCACTTACTATGTAATAGAAACTTAGAGTTTCTGTGTTTCACACGTCTTATCTTAGTGAAATAATCCTATGAGTTAAAAACTGCTACTATCACTCCTTTTTACAGGTGGGAAAACTGAGGCACACGCCAATTTCATATACCAAGAAAGTGACAGTCTGGGATTCCAACCCAGCCAGTCTGACTCCAAATTCCATGCTCTTCACCACTGCACATTATTCCCTGAAGAGGCTTAGTCAGGTGATTCCCAACCTGTGACCACAGGGTGGTCATGGAGCTAATAACGCACAGTGCCTGAATCCATATGGCCGGCAAGCATGATCTGTAAACAAATATATAATGCCTGAGACGTTGGTGTACAAATACTTTTCAAATATAGATAGATGCTGCTGTGATGAATAAAATATCAATTCGGCTTTAAAATATTGAATACATTGTGACTTTTACTCATTATATAGTTTCTTTATCACAGATAAAAGGGAGAAACAAAGCCCATCGTGATATATTCAATTACAGTCTTCTTTTCACCTTATTTTGAGACACTGATAGATTTGCTTTTTCCTAATATTTTAGAGAAACAAATCAAAGGAATAAACAAGTATAAATTCTAAACGAAGTTGACTTAAAAAAATTTTTTTTATCGAAGCATAACATCTATAGGGAAGAGCGCACATACATATCAGAAATAGCTGGGCGAATTTTCATAAACTGAAACCACAGTGTAACCAGCACCCAGATCAGAAACAAGAACATCACCAGCATTCCAGAAGCTTCTTCCTGCTTCTTGCAATCACTATCCAACTCCCTTCAAGTGTAACCCTTTGTATCAGGTAGAATTGTGTCTCCCAAAAAAGATATACTTAAGTCTTAACCACCAGTACCTGTGAAGGGGATCTTATTTGGATGTAGGGTCTTTGCAGATGTAATCAAGTTAAAATGAGGTCATCCTGGATTAGGGTGGGCCCTAATCCTTAGTTTTCTCACATTTTCTTTCTGGGGATCTCTGAGAAACTTGTTATGGAGGTAAATTATTTGTGCTTTTCCTGTGCTGGTTCAGTGAAGCAATTTACATGCAATAATAAACAAATAATAAAATTATACTTGGAAAGATGAAAAGCCATGAGAGAAAATGATTTTATTAGTTTGCTAGGACTGCCATAACAAAACACCACGAACCGGGTGGCTTAAACAACAGAAATTTATTTACTCACAGTTCTGGAGTCAGAAAGTCCAAGGTCAAGGTGTCTTATGAGGTCCCTCTCCTTGGCTTGCAATGGCTACCATCTTGCTGTGACCTCACACGGTCTTCCCTCTGCACATGCTTGTTTGTGTCCTAATATCCTCTAATAAGTCAGATGGGACTAGAGCCCACCCTAACAGCCTCATTTTAACTTAATTCCCTCTCTTTAAAGGCCCCATCTCCACATACACTCACATTCTGAGGTCCTCAGGGTTAGGGCTTTAACATACAAATTTGGCTGGGGGGGAGGGGGAGGGGAGGGAGCAGGGACACAATTTAACCATAACAGTGATTTAAAATTGTTTTCACTTGAAACTTCTAGGCTCGCCCTGATCTCACAATGGAGGACTTTTGCGTAGCAGATTTTAGACAGTAAAGCCTGAGCCAAGGAGATTGTGGGCGGGCAGCCCTAACACAGAGGCTGTCTCTGAGGCCTCAGGATCAGATGTCATGTGTTGTTGTTGTTTTTCTTTTCTTTTCTTATGTAAAGATGTTCTGGTTTTTAAATGTGGAAGGAAATGCCAAGTGAGGTTTTAAATCATCTTCCACGATGAGATCCGACACCAGTATTTTCATAGGTAACAGCCGTCCTGCCCGTGACGGACAGTGATTACCTTAGAAGGAAACTTTCCCAAGCTTCCCTTTTCAATGAGGGTACACACTTTCCAAGGTTATGACGCCTGACCCTCACTGTTGTCGTTTACATACTGTATTTTGTTTTGTAGGATTTCATTGACAGGTTTGTAAACAGGGGCTTTTGTCATCACTTAGGAATGAAAGCAAATGAGTAAATGCTCCCTCATTTAAGGAGCCTTGCTGAGTGCTCACAACGTGCCAGTCAGTCTGCTATATGGTGTAGTGGAGGAGACAAAAGAGGGTAGAGATAATTTTCCAGGAAGCACGATAGGTGTTGTGATATGGTTAGCCAGAATGCTTTCAACCCGGATGCTCATTTCTCTGAGAATTGCTGCCTTCTGATCCACAGGAATAGGACCTGGCAGTGATGTGGCACAGTGATCCTGCCACTCGGCTGTAACAGATGAGCTAAGAGGTGGACAGCTATCCAAACTCGGTGAATTATGGTCCGTCTCTTTTGGGACTGTGGTTCAGGGATGCTCATCACCTTTGCTGATGACTTGAACTAAGGCCACGTGAATTCGGAAGCTGTGGGTGGTCATCTGCTGCCGCTGCTTGGCCAAATAGACAACCAGTCTATAAACAGGGGAGAATAAAACTTACTCTTAGATGCAAAGATGGAGTACCACGTGAAGGGATAGAGAGAGAGAGAGAGATACCGAGACAGAGGAGAGAGGGAGAAAGACGGGCACTATTGGTATTTAGGGCAGGATAATTCTTTGTTGCTGGGGACCGGCATGTGTACTATAGGATGTTTAGCAGCATCCCTGGGATCTACCCACCAGATGCTGGTAGCACTCTCCCGTTGTAATAATTGGAGGTGTCTCCAGACAGTGCCAACTGTCCCCAGTGGGGGTAGGTTGGGAGTGGAGGCAAAATCATACCTCCACGGAGAACCACTGTGCCAGAGTGAGTGAGGTTCTGTTATTTGCAACTGAAAGGGCGCTCACTGAGACCCTTCCTGGAGGAGGTTAAGCTCTCTCCAAGCATCTTGATGCTCGGACAGAGGAGAGGCAGCAGAAAGGATGCTTGGACAGAAGAGCTAGACAGGATGTTGGCGCTAGACTCTTTGAGAGGACAAACAATTTAGAGAAGCAAGGTTTCTACTATTAGAGGTCACTACAGGGAGAATAATATGATTTTCAATTGAACAGCTCTTTAACATTTGAAGCATAAATATGGTCAACTCTTATTTTTCTAAATTGAATTTAAACTAGCTGGAGCACCCATTTACCACATTATCAGGAATAATCACTCTTTTGGTTCCTTTTTCCACCATGATTATCTGAAACAAAGTCTGGAGCTTAGCTCAAAAGGGAAGTCAATTCTACTTTTAACCCCAAGGGAAAGAGAACATTGGTTCTATGCAGAAATCTTCAAACTCTATTGTTGGTGAACTTCTTTCAGTAAAGCCTTATTGAGGTTGTCTCCCCAGGGTATGTATGTTTGTATGTATACATTTGCTTATTTATAAACCATAGTCCTTTTATATTAATATATTAAATTTTATACTAGTATACTATGTTATATTATAAAACACGGAAAACACTAACATTTTAAAACAATTAAAAATCCATATAATCCATACAATGGAGTAGTATTCAGCCATAAAAAGGAATGAGCTAGAGGTGCATGCTATTACATGAATGAAACTTGAAAACGTTATGCTAAGTGAAAAAAGCCAGTAACGAAAGACCACACGAGATATGAAAGTTCAAAATAGGAAAATCTATGGAGACAGAAGGTAGATTAGTGATTGCTTAAGACTAGTAGGCATACCAGGTAATAGGAGGATAGTACCTAGGGGGTTTGGGGTTTCTTTTTGAGATGATGAATTGTTCTAAAATGGCTATGATAATGATTGCGTATATTTGTAAATATACAAAAGCCATTGAATTGTATACATTAAGTTGGTGAATTGTATAGTATATGAATTTGATCTTAACCAAGCTGTTTTTTTCAATGGATACAAATGAAAGTTCTCTTGTATCCCCTTACCTCTTGGTTTGTGCTCTTTTGGGGAAGCACACCTCACTTGGGAGAGCTCAGGGGTATTGGATCAGACCCATTCTGGCAATGGCCTTCCACTGCCACATTCCAGGGCTATGAAAAGCTGGTCATCCTTCCATTCACTCAATATAATGACTAAGGTAAAAACGTTTCAGCACCAAACATTGGCAATGATGTTGAGATGCTGGTGTGGTGAAGCTGTAACGCTCATTCATTCTTTGTGGGAGTGTAAATTGGCACACCAGTTTACTGTTAAAACCTCATATATGCATTCCCTACATCCCAGTAATTTCATATCTTGGTATTTACTCAACAAAAATGCAAACAAAAGAGATGTGCTAGAATGTTTACAGTAGTGTTGTTCACAATAGCCCCAAACCAGAAACAACCTAGATGGGCATCAACAGTAGAATGGGCAAATAAATTACAGCATATTCATACAACGAAATTCTAGTCAGTAATGAGAATGTGTGAATCTTCTACACAATAAAGGAATGGATCTCATGAAAATAACTCGCGCAAAAGAAGCCAGACACAAAGGAGCATGTACTGTATGATTCCATTTAGATGAAGAACAGATAAAGCTAATCTTTGTTGTCCAATTCAGGCTAATGAGGACTTTTCGGGATGGGGCAGAGGCTAATGACAGGCCATGAGTGGGAGGGTTCTGGGTGGCTGGCAACGTTCTATATCTTGACCTAGGTGGTAGCTACATGGTTGGGTTCACTTTATAAAAATTTGTCGAGCTACCGCAATTAGATTTTTGCCCTTCTCTCTGCATGTGTTATACTTAAAAAATTTTTTTTTTCAATGTTTATTTATTTTTGGGACAGAGAGAGACAGAGCATGAACGGGGGAGGGGCAGAGAGAGAGGGAGACACAGAATCGGAAACAGGCTCCAGGCTCCGAGCCATCAGCCCGGAGCCTGACGCGGGGCTCGAACTCACGGACCGCGAGATCGTGACCTGGCTGAAGTCGGACGCTTAACCGACTGCGCCACCCAGGCGCCCCAATACTTTAATAATACATTTAATTTGAAATAAGTGAAGTGAAAAAATGTAAATAAATAAAGTTGAGGCAGAAACTGCCAGGGCCCTGATAGGAATAGGTGGCTTACTCTAACGTTTTGCCTCTATGACCCAGCTCAGCTCCCAGGACAGAAGGCTACCAGGGTCCTCCAAGTGATTCCAGGCCACACCCTCTGCCTCCTACACACTGTGCAGGATCAAGGAAGCCTCCACCTTCCCAAGTCCTCAGCTCTTTCTGCCCTTCACACAGCCCTTTCCACCCTCTTCCCCACCTCCGTGGGCCAACCACCCAGGAGGGTTTTATGAGGACTATTTAAACATCATTCTCTTTCATATCCAGAACCGCTTGCCCTTTCCTGGGAAATGCAGAGGGGTCAGACCAGTTCTTTTTCAACCTTAAACAAAGGATTGATTTCCCAGTTCACACCATTTCCAGTCAATTGCAGCTATCTACTCGCCCTCTCGTGAGAAACTCTCCTCTGGACTCAAGGGAGCTGTGTGTCTACCTCTCCAAGGGAGGCTCTCTCCCTTCCCTTGGCAATAACTCTTGCTTATGGAGGGCTTTCTCTTCATTGCATCCTGTTTTAGGTGCTTTCGATGCATCATCACATTTAATCTTGGGAGGTAGGTACTATCACTTTCCAGACAAGGAAGCAAGAGACAGCAAACCATTTGCGAAGGCAATTCATTCCTGTAAAACAGCTGCACCAGGGATTCCAACCTTCCAGTGGTTCCCAGGTGAATTCATAAAACATCTCTCAGAAGAGTGAAGGGGAAAAATTGTTCTTGCTAAGCATCTCACTTCAATTATAGATTATATAAATACAATGACATGAGGGAAGTATGTTAAATGCCAAAGAGAGACATAAACAAAGGAGGGGTGAGATATCATCACACAGAGGATGGCAGGACACGTGGCCCTGAGGAGGTGGTGTTGGCCTCAATGATTGGGCAGGAGCTGGACAGGCAGAGATGGGGGGACCCCCCTGGACCAATGCATGGAGAGCTGGACATGATTGGAATGCAACTGGAGATCCAGAGTGAGGTCCAGAGAATGTGGAAGAGTAATTGAGAGGTGGGGCTAGAAAAAGAGGCAGGGTACACCCCACTGTCAGTGTGTTGGTAAATTTTATGTGGCAGCTTGACTGGGTGTTCAGATATTTGGTCAAACATTGCTCTACATGTTTCTGAGAAGGTGTTTTTGGATGAGTTTAACATTTAAATCAACAGACTGAATAAAGCAGATTGCCTTCCCTAATGTGGGTGGGCTCCATCCAATCAGTTCCAAAATAAAGCAAAAAGGCTCATGTGATTATGGCAGGTGACTGGTCTTGGGATCTGAAGGGTGAGGCAGCAAGCTAAAGCCCCAGGAGACCCAGTGGTGTAGTTCCAGTCCAAAGGCCAGTAGGCTCCTGACCCAGGAAAAGCCAATTCGATTCTCTCACACCATCAGGTCTCTGCTCAAAGGTCTTCCCAGAGTAGACTTCCCTGACCATCCTAAAGTAGCCACCTCCCCCACCATCATCACTTTTAATCTAAGTATCCCTTTCTATATTCTTTACAGCACTTACCCCTACTTGAAACTATATATTTGATTTTTATCTCTCCAATAGCACATAATCTCCATGATTATTATTAAGAGTTCACTGCTATATCAACAGCTTTAAGAATAGCAGCTGACACACAATAGATGTTCAATAAATATTTGTTGAAGGAAGGAAGGAATTTTAACATTGCATTTGTCTTTATTATGGGAGGTACCAGTTCTCTTGGGCTCATCACTGTGCCTCCATCATCTTAGCACAGTGCCTTGCTAAGGAGAATTTAGGAAAATACACTGGCATGAGTAACTGCCTGGATTCTGGTTATTTCTAGACTTGCTTCTCTTCCACTCTGAATTATAAACTCTCTGAAGGCAGGGACCACCTGTCTATGCCCCATCACCTGTCACAAAGCTTTGTGCATTGTAGGCCATGAGTGTGTTGAAGCTGATTGAATCAAGCCTCTAAAGTGGATAGTAATTGCTATGCACCTACAAGAGACTCCATCAATATT
Organism: Lynx canadensis; assembly: GCF_007474595.2. Classification (NCBI taxonomy): domain Eukaryota; kingdom Metazoa; phylum Chordata; class Mammalia; order Carnivora; family Felidae; genus Lynx; species Lynx canadensis. The sequence continues at coordinate 126,247,090 of NC_044309.1, read as the reverse complement.
TTTAAGTTGCTACTAAACATTTCCATTCAAACCTTCAATTATTGGGTTCCTTATGAAGAAGGAACACACAAATTAAACAAGAGAATGACCACTTGGGGAAGATTTGGCCCTCATTTTGATTCATTGGATGGTTTTATGTCTACAACACTGGCAACCTGCTATTTGTGCCACAATTATTTTGTTGAATATAGGAATGGATCCACTTACAGTGAGATTGGATTCTCCTTAAAGTGCCACTTTTGCCATTTTTAAAGGATGCATCTCTAAACTACCATTTCTGGACATAGTGTTTCAGAAAGTTGCATCTCTAGTGAAATACAATGGCCTTGATGAGAAATGCTTTTTAGAATAAGCAAGTGAAGGAGAAAAGAGACTTCTTCTTTTGATCGGAGGGTCACAAGAGAATGGAATTGTCAAACTTTTGCCCCCGCGAGAGAGCTAAAGTGCTGAGCTTAAGCTGTTTCATTACAGGGGGAAGTGAAGAGTGGAAACGAGAGGAGGGAAAGAATGTTAGTGTTATTTAGTTAATTTCCTATGGAAAACTCTAAGCATGCTTTGCGAATGATCTCGATCTGCAGTGTCCATCTGGAGCTTGGCTTCTTCAGTTGGGTCAGGGCTGTGTGCGGGCACCGCAGCACGGAGATGATGCAAGTTCTCTTTTCATCCACACCTTCACTTGTTATATGCAAAGCTCAGGAGAATTTGTATTCTCTCTGATTCTGGGGAAATCAAATTTAGAAACAGGACAGAAAGAGAATTTTCTAGAATCTAATGATTCCCATTATAAGCCAAAGGCAAAATGTTAGCTCAGGGCGGCGTGATAATGAAGCTGGTCATTAACAGCTAGGAAATACCATTCCTGCAGACTGTGCTCTGGTGAACCACGTGAAATGGGCTGGAAGATTACAGATTGCCAATATATCCTGCTCTCCCTGATCTGTCGCACAGTGAGAGTTGAGGGTTGTCACATGTTGCTTGTTTGTGTGAAAACAAAAGAAGCTGAATAAAGCTGGAAGGAATCTGTAAAAAATCTGGAAACAATATGGAAGGGTGATTTTTTCAAAGGTGATCAGATTCCAAGGGATGGAACAGGATTTTTTATCCATAAGGAATGTACATAATTCCAAATGAAAAAAAAAAAAAAAAGGTAACCCCCTACCGCAAAGAATTCAGTTCCCATAAGAAACTAAAGCTTTTTTGCCAAATGGCTATGAATCATGCACCAAGAGAAATTTTATCTTTATAACTGATAAGTTTTTTAAAATTACCGTGGAAAACAAGTACTATATATTTTAAATTCTGGTAGAATATGCAGACCCCAGTTTAAGAAATACTGTGTTGAAGAAGGCCTGGCTTCTGTCAACTTTAACTCCTATCATATGGTCACAGGCTTATAACTGACATTTCTGGAATAAGCCTAAAAGTATGTTAACTATTACTTAGAGGTAAAAGAGAAAATGCATACAAATTTAGTGCATTTCTTTAATATGACTTTGCTTCTATTTCTGTGAGCCATGAAGCATCTAGTTTTACAAACATGTCTTCCCCCAAAATGGTTTGTTGAGTTAGTATTACAGGTTAAACCCTTCAGTTTACCAGAACACTCAGGATACATGTTCTGGAACTTTGGTGATCAGATCCTAAAGACTAAGAGCAAAGATCCATACAACTCCAGGGCATAGAAGCAGAGAAGTGCTGAAGTTGCTAATCCTGGCTCTTGAAGGCCGATTGTTAAATATTCAGGAATTTTATAAACTAATTAATAAAGTGATGTTATCTTGAAATCTGCTGTGGTAGGAATATTTACACCATGGAAATTGGCACACACTACATATCTTAGCTTTTTTTTTTTTTTTTTTTTTTTTTTTTTTTTAGAACCATTTTACCAGCACACCTCACTACATAGAAGGATTTTTGGAAGCAGGCAAAATCAGAAGCTGGCAAGTTAAGCCCAGGAGTCCAGTCCAACTGAGAGGCATGTGGGGTTAAGAGCATTGGCCTCAGAGTCAGGCAGACAAGGTTCCTGACCCCAGATTGCCGGTCAGAGTTGTATGACCCTGGCCAACTCAGTTAGTTACCTGAGCCTGAGTTTCCTCGTTTGTAAAATAGGATGATAGCCACCTCACATGTTTGTGAAGATTAGGTAAAACAATATGTGTATAATCACAACCTCACCTGGCACATAGTAGCCACATATGGGTTGAATATTGAGTCAGTTCCAAGCACACACTTGTTAGCTCAATTTCCTCATAGACCTCTGGGTCCAAGTCACTTCTTATCCAATTCTTACCACACCTGAGGTCTCATCTGGCCTCTCTATGCCTTGTCTTTAAGCTCCTGTTTGCCCATGCTCTCTTGTTCTCTTGCTCTCTCTCGCTCTCTCTGTCTCTCTGTCTCTCTCTCTCTCCCTCTATGCCTGACTTCCAGGGCCTCATGGACTGGCAGAAGCTGGGGGGGGGGAGGGGTTGGGGGAATGGGGGCTGAGTTTATCTGTAATTCACATGTTGAACAAGCATAACGTGCGACATAATCAAAACCCAATTTCGTATTTGTCTCTCACCATTTCTTTTTTTTAACATTAAAAAAAATTATTTATTTATTTTAAGAGAGAGAGCTAGTGGGGAGGGGCAGAGAGAGAGAGGGAGAGAGAATCCCAAGCAGGTTCTGTGTTGTCAGCTCAGAGCCTGATGAGGGGCTTAAACCAACAAACCGAGAGACCATGATCTGAGCCAAAACCAAGAGCTGGATGCACAACCGACTGAGCCACCCAAGCGCCCCCTCCCCCCATTTCTTTAAAAGTGATTCAGTGACCAGTCCGATGGTTCCTCAAAAGGTTAAAACATAGACCTAAGTGTATACCCGAGAGAAATGAAAACATGTATCCAAACAAAAGCTTGCATACCAATGTTCATAGCAGCATTATTCATAATAGCCAGAAGTGGAAACAGTCCAAATGTCCATCATCTGGTAAATGGATAAACAAAATGTGATACATTCATATAATGGAATATTATTGAGCAAGAAAAAGGAATGAAGCCCTGATACATGATATAGCATGAATGAACCATGAAAATATGTTCATATTTTCCCTTGTGGGGAAATGGGGAGTGACTGCTAACGGGGATGGGTTTCTCTTTGGGGTGATGAAAATGTTATAAAATTGACTGTAGCAAGGGTGGCTTTAGACTTGGGGTGAAGGAGGTAGAACTGCCCACCCTCCTTGGGGACAGAGAGGACTTGCACGGCACCTGCCCAAGGAATCTTTTCCACAGATTCTCTCTTCCACACTCTGACCCCGTGATCTGGCTCAGGAATTCAAGGGTCACAGAATTGTTCTTGGAAATTTGCTTTGTAAGTTTTGCAGTTGTAAATGTGACCCCTTGGTCTTGAACTATGTGGGCCTGCTAAGTAGAAATACCATACTTGCTTGTCACCTGGCCTGGTTCCTGGGCAGTCTCTGCTCTCAGGGGGCAGGCTACTCAACGACCAGTCTTTAGATATGGTGAGAGAGCTAGGAGACTTGGCTGCCTTCTTGAAAGGATAGCCACAAAGATTTCTGGGTTAGCCTGGCCTTTTCACATGGAAAAACAGTGGGGATGGAAGCAAATCAATTTACTCCTTTATCCAACTGCTTAGAATTAACTTAAGAGCAGGAGTTTAGTGGGCAAAGAATTTAGTCCACAAATCTAGGGTGCAAGATATGTCACAGTACCTCACTTCCTGAAATCAAATGTAATTTGCTGCAAGCTCCCAACTTTCTCTTGGCTGGCAGGAGATATGTTGGGACCTGAGTAATCTGTATGGTGGGGAGGGTGGGTTGAACTCTCTCTTCCTCTTCATTGGGTAATTCAAGAATTCTGGAATTAGTGAGGCCAGGAAATTGGATAGGAGGTGATTCATCATGTTGTAGTGGTCACCAGGTTTGCCTCTGCCCCTTCATGCTTTGTCTGCTGAGGACTGGGCTCCACCATCCATCTCCTCGATGCTGGTCTGCAAAACAGCCCGAGATAACCTCTCAACAGTGGTCCCCATGGTGCAAGGACATGGCATCCTGCAGTCATCCTCCAATCTGCGAACCTATCTCCACACTTCTCCCCACTCTTGGATGAGCACTCCCACCTTCCCTCCCCACAATCTCCTCCCTTCACCATAATTTTCTTCAGTGGGTCTTTAGAACTAGTGTTGTTGGCCTTATTTCCTGAGGGCGGGTGGGGAAAATAGATGCTAAGTTAGCTAATCTGTATGTGTGTGTTAATAGTTTTTCCTGTTACCGAATCTCAACAAACCCTAAGACTCAGCACTCAGACAGACTCATGACATGTTCAATAGAATAACTCTAGACATGTGGACATCTCGGTGGCCTCCATAGGGGAGCCAAATCATAGATAACAGAACAAGCCCATGAAAGAAACATAACAAGGAGGTTTCAACTTCTACTACTCTCCAGCCAAGTTCTCTGACTACCCGGAGGCCCTGCCCAGCTGGACAGCTGGGATTGGCCCCTGTGAACATATCTACCATCCCCCTGTCCCCAGTCCAGCCCCAGGCTGTGTCTGGAAGTTGCATACATGCCCCAGGAAGGTGCAGACATGTTGATGGTCAAGCCACAGCAACCCAGGCCCCGGTACAAAGCCAGCCATTCACTGAAATAAATTTCAGATTTAGAATTTTGTGTAGGAAGACAACAACGGTTTTGATTTGTATTCTCTGAGCAAGAAACTAGACAGGCCTTTGCCCCACTTATATTTTATTAAAAACCCTCTGCTCTGTCAAAGCAGTCTGTGTACTGACCTCTGAAAGCCCATTACATCCTCTCCTGGGAATCTCACCATCTTCCTTCCTGCCACCCAGATGTAATAAGGCCTAGCCCTCTCCTGACTATGTCTGGGAAGCCTGTGTTGGCCACATTAGTCTGAGGGGCTCTCACCCCCTCTGAATCCTGACATCACCTCTCTCCGCCCCTCCCTGGCACTCAATTCTCATTGGCTTTTATTGTTTTCATGTTTTATACATTTGTCTCCTCAAGGTCATACACCATGTCCTCTGCTCTGGCCTTCCATCTCTTCTGGCACATGGTGGTTTTGATTATCATTGTTATTTTATCATTATTTTGTTATTTTGACAAATTTTTGACGTTGTACTATGTTGATAATTATTATTATTGCTACTATTCTTACAGCTAACCCTTGTCAAGGACACATCATGTGACAAACACTAAATCGAAGTGTTCACATGTACCTCTTTATTAATCTTGATGGCGACCCTAGAAAGTAGGTACCATTATTAACCCCATTTCATAGACGAGGAAACGTGGGCTCCCAGAGGCTGAGTCACCAGCCAGAAGCAGCAAAGCTGAGTCTTAACTTGGCTCCATCTGACCCCAAACCTACATTCTCAGTTTCCCAGGGTTACTGTAGGTCAGATTACAGAGCAGCAAGTAGAAGGTAAGGATTTCTTGTTTACTATTTATTTTATAGATGAGCAATCATCCCAGACAAGTCTGGAATTCAGAGAGAGGACTTGCCCCCAGTGCAACAGCTTGTCCAGGGCAGAGAGGGGTGTAAAGGCAGGAATCCCGACCTCCCAAGCCAGCACTCTTTCTTCCACACCCTGGAGCTCTGTTATAGGACAGAAATACTCTTTTTGGAAACTTAGTCTTTTTGTACTTCTCTACTGTAGAACAAACCACCCTTTAGCAAAAACCAAAATAGTAATTTTCTGTGGAGTGGATAATCACTCACTCCAGTAAACTAAAACAACATATTGTGGTTAGAGCTGTAGAAATGTGAAAAATCTTTTGCTTTGTTTCTCTCTGTATATAAAAGTATATATGTGTGTCTGTGTATACACTGCGTGTGCTTACTTTACACCCCACCTAACTTATAAATAAGAGATGCTCCTGGTCTGGCCACCCACCCACTGCTGCTCTGAACTCCCGTCACAGATCAGAACAGAACCAAATAGAACATCAGTTTCTGTAACTACTATTTGTAATCTTTAGTTTTAAAAATCCACATCCTGGAAAACTTCTGAACAGTGTGGCATTGACGAAGCATGAGCGACGGTGATGGGAGAAAGGGGAGGAGAAGTCGCTGAGGCTGCGCTCTACCCAGACACCCCTCCCAGCACTTTTCACGTTTTAATAGAGGTCAGTTCGTCAGACGTTTACTGAATGCTTATTACCTGCCAGACTCTGCTAGATGGTGGAGATGCAAAAAAGGAATAAAACTTCATCTGCAGCTTCAAAGACTCCTAGTGACGGAGTAAACAGACATGTCAGAATAAACACCCTTACACAGATAGGGAAGATTAAAAGAAAATAAAGAAGTCTTCAAGTACTGAAGGGATCATCTTAAGGAAGAAATTGGGGCGGGGGGGCACTATGGTATACACAGCAGTCAGACCGTCAGCCCGGGTTTACATTCCAGCTCCATTACTGAGCTCTGAAAAATGGGGGTAATGTCCATAGCCGTACCTTGAAGTTGTTGCCATGATTAGAGAAGATGATGTATATCAAACACTTATTGCAGTGCTCAGCTTGGAACAGTACTCAATAAATTGCAGAAAAATAAAATGTCAGTTAAAAAATAAAAGAGGTGAGTACCCTGTAACTGGAAGCATAAAAGCAGATAGCCACTTAGGCAGAGATGTGGAGGGACCCACCAATCAGACAAGGGCTCAGTAACTTGATGATTTCTAAGGGACCTTCCATCCCTGCGTGCTAGGCTTTTGGGAATACTCCTTAAGCATATATGTTGTGTGTGTGGATCCAAGGTGAGGAGGGAAGCACGAGTGGAAGACACAGGGAAAAAGCTAGACAAACAAAAAGGCAGTATGTGATAAGTATTCATTGAGTAGCACAATAAATAAATCCATTAATTCACCAGTAATTTAAGACATGAAGCCAAGCTATGTAAGATGTTTTTGGTCAGATGAGCCCTCTGACATCATTCATTTTACAGACTTTAAAAATTGTTTTACGTTCATTTATTTTTGAGAGACAGAGAGAACAAGAGGGGCAAGGGCAGAGAGAGAGGAAAAGAGAGACTCCCAAGCCGGCTCTGCACTGTCAGCATGGAACCCAATGTGGGGCTCGAACTCACAAACTGTGAGATCATGACGTGAGCCCAAACCAAGAGTCAGACGCTTAAGCGACTGAACCACCCAGGTACCCCTACAGAATTTTTCATAAAGCAAGTATTTGTATAGACCTATTATGCATTATGCACCGTTGTCAGCACTGTGCAGGTATTAACCAACCTAATCCTCATAAGTACAACCTGATGCCTGTGTGCCTCTTCTTATCCCCACTGGACCGATGTGGAGAGGATGAGGGACTTGCCTAAGGCCTCACAACTGGCAGGTGGGGAGAAGACCTTCAAGCCCAGGCCATCCCGCTCTGGAACCTGCACTCCGCACCTGTGCTCGTGGACCACAGGGGACCAGGCACAATGCGAGGGACAGGCGCTTCAGCAGTGCACCCCAGTCCTGACCTTCTCAGAGTTTACATTCCCCTGCAGGGAGACAGCAACAGACAAGCAAACCAATAACCATAGAATGCCATGGGATTGTACTATGAAGACAAATAGAGCAGCATAAAGGGCTACATGAGAATGGGCTGGAGAGCTTATTTGTAATACAGTAGTTGGGAAGACTTCCCTGAAGATCTGAGACCCAAGTGAGGTGAAGGAGAAAGGTATGGAAAGTGCACCCCAGGCGGAAGGGCAGAAAGCGCAAATGCCCTGAGGCAGCAGTGTATTTGTCTTGTTCAGGGAAGAACAGTGGGCTTGGAGTTGGAGACGAGGGGATGAGTGGCAGGAAGATACTGAAGAGGAGGCCAGGGGCTAGATCTATATGGAAATACTTTGGCTTTTGTTACAAGTGTGATGGACAGCGATTCACAGGTTTTGAGTAAGGGAGTGAGACAGGGTGCTACCCACGTATGTTGCTGGGTGGAAAACAGACATCAGGGAGCCAGGCACGAACATGGGGCACCAGTTAGGAGGCTGGCTGGTTCAGTAAGCAAGGCCAGAAATGATGGTGGCTTGTGTCGTAGTAGGAGGAGAGACAGTAAACATGGTCAGATTTGAGACATATTATGAAGATGCTTTTCACAGGATGTGGTGCCAGGGTATTCGTTTACTTGTTTATTTATTGTCCATTTCGGGCAATAGAAAATGACCTCTAACAGGGCCAGAACTTTGAGTTTTTGTTTTGTCTGACTCTTCTTTTCGTCATTTTATGCGCAGTTCCTAAAATAGTGCCTACCGCATAACCAGTATTCAATATATATTTGTTATGTATTTGTTTAATGAATAATACATTGAATATGAGGTGTAAGGAAAAGAGAGGTGTCAAAGTGACTCCATCTCAGGCTGGATCTTCCCATATCCTGAATCATTATGAGATCAGCTTTAATCCTATGCCCTGAAGACATATACATACACATATATGTTCACCTACTAATCACAGGACATGACCTTGGGAGGTCATCTAATGCAGCCCTGTGCCCTCAAATGAATATAAATTGTCAATCTCCTTTGGACTTATGAGGCTAACTGAGGCACAGATAGCTGAAGTGACTTGCCTGATAAAAATTAAACACAATGATGATAATAGATACATTTATTTTGCATTTACTAGGTGTTAGGTCCATTGAAAAATGCTTTATAATTTTCACACTTACTCACAGAGGCAGGGACTATTGTTATCCCCATTTTACAGATGAGGCAAATGTGACACCATGAAGGTGAAGCAGTGAGCCCAAAGCCACACGGCCAGGAAACCATGGAGCCAGAACTCAAGTTCAGGTTTGGTCTTGTGTGAAAGCAACAATTTCATGGAGTTTCCCAGGGTCACATAACTCATTGTATTATAACAACCTATGTTGGTCTACCATCCTCTTGGGTGTGATGGGTAAGAACAACAATAAGAGGTCATGAGTAATTGGCTTCTGTGAATTCCTCCACTGGCTTCCTCGTTCTTGTGTCCTTTTGGACTTAGATCCTGTTAAATTCAGGAGGTGCTTTTCTCAGTCCCTGGTTTTAATCTCCCACAAATAGATAGTCTTTAATGAAATGTATATAGCAGGTTAGCTTGAGCATACGATGCTGTGTGTGATTAGAACAGATTGTGAAGACCTATGGAATTGATTCTTATCGTCTTTTCAAAAGATTCAAAAGCTTGGGGCGCCTGGGTGGCGCAGTCGGTTAAGCGTCCGACTTCAGCCAGGTCACGATCTCGCGGTCCGTGAGTTCGAGCCCCGCGTCGGGCTCTGGGCTGATGGCTCAGAGCCTGGAGCCTGTTTCCGATTCTGTGTCTCCCTCTCTCTCTGCTCCTCCCCCGTTCATGCTCTGTCTCTCTCTGTCCCAAAAATAAAAATAAACGTTGAAAAAAAAATTAAAAAAAAAAAAAAAGATTCAAAAGCTATTATAGTTTACCTTCCTTTTATGTCTGAATCTGTTATAAATGGCATAGGAGTTAGATGACATTTCCATATACAGCACTGGTGGTCACTCGTCATCTTTTCCATGTTCCCATGCATTTAATGACTTATTAATTAAGACTGTTATTCAATCTCTGGTACTTATGAAATGTTTTTATATGAAGCCAATAGCTAACACTGAACCACTAACTAAGAAAAGTCATGGCATAGGTTGAAAAATAAAAACTCAGGGCACGCCTGGGTGGCTCAGTTGGTTGAGCATCCAATTCTTGATTTCAGCACAGGTCACGATCCCAGGGATGTGAGGTGGAGTCCCGTGTTGGGCTCTGTGCTGACAGCATGGAGCCTGCTTGGGATTCTCTCTCTCTTTCTCTCTCTCTCTCTCTCCCTCTGCCCCTCTCCCCCACTGGCACTCTCTCTTTCTCAAATAAATAAATACATTATATGTATATATATATATATATACACACACACATATATATGTATACATATACATGTATATGTATGTATACATATGTGTATATGTTATATATATATACACACACACACATATATATGTATATGTATACATATATATGTGTGTGTGTATATATATATATAAATATATATAAATATATATATATATAAATTCTTTATATATATATATACACACACACACATATATATGTATATGTATACATATACACATATGTATACATACATATACATGTATATGTATACATATATATGTGTGTGTGTGTGTATATATATATATATAAAGAATTTATATAGGAAGAAAAACTCGAAGCATTTCATGATACATTAAATTTGTGAAGGCTAACAATTGGTATTTTCTTCCACTTTTATGAGAACGTAGTTTTTTTTTTTTTCAGATAAGTAGTAGACGGCTTTTAGAAATGATTGAACACTTTAGAACACGTGGCATATTCACAAAATAAAATTTCATATGTATATGTATCAAGAAACAGGTATAGAATTTTAATACATGATGAATTATAGGCCTACTGTTTATACCAACTGGACAGACAGTTATAAAACATGTCAAGAGTAACCTGCATATACAAAACCAGGACAAAGATTTTCCCATTTTCTAACAGAGTGCTCAAAAGGGCCAGTGTCACTTAGCCTCTATGAAGTCATGATGGCTATTTGGTGCTATGCTGTCTCATTTGAGAAAGAGATGTAATTAGGCCACAGGAACTTAAAAATATAACCCTAATAGCTAATTTTTTGGGGTGCTTAACTATGCTAAGTACCATTCTAAGCACTTTAAATGTATTAACTCAATCCTCATAACAACTTTGTGAAGCAGATAATATCATTATTGTCGTTTTGCAGATGGGGACAACGTGCAATGTGAGATTGAGCGAATTATACAGGATGATGTAACAAGTAAATGGCTCAGCAGGGATTCAAATGCAGGCAGTCTGACTGCAACGTCCAGGTTCTTAACCACTGCACTCTGGTGTTTCTCAACAATAATTTAAATAAGATATTTTTTTTCAGCTCTTAGTATGTGCTAAGTAGTATTCTGAGACTGTCTTTTTTTTTTAATTTCTAATGTTTATTTATTTTTGAGAGAGAGAGAGAGACAGTGTACGAATGGTGGGGGGGGAGGGTGGTGGCAGAGAGAGACAGAGCGAGACACAGAATCCTTAGCAGACTCCAGGCTCTGAGCTGTCAGCACAGAGCCTGATGCGGGGCTCAAAACTTGTGAACCACAAGATCATGACATGAGCCAAAGTTGGATGCTCAAGCAACTGAGCCACCCAGGCGCCTGTATTCTGAGACCATCTTTTTTTTTTTTTTTAATTTTTTTTTAATGTTTATTTTTGAGACAGAGAGAGACAGAGCATGATTGGGGGAGGGTCAGAGAGAAAGGGAGACAGAATCTGAAGCAGGCTCCAGGCTCTGACCTGTCAGCACAGAGCCTAACACAGGGCTCAAACTCACAAACTGGGAGATCATGACCTGAGCCAAAGTCGGACATTTAACCGATTGAGCCACCCAGGTGCTCCCTGAGACCATCTTATCTCTTATCTCCTTTAATCTTTCCAGCAACCCAATGAAGTTGGGTTTGCTGTTGCCATTTTACAGATGAAGAGTCTAGAACTTTAAAAGCCTTAGGTTTACCTTCTTACAGGTTTCTGCTTTCTTTTTCTTCCCATTGAGCTGCACGTGTTAGGAGGCAGAAATAGAATGAATGCTTCAAGCATTCATAAACATAAAATCTCAATACTGGAAATAAACAATAACAAAACACAACCACTGATATGAGCCTTCTCCACCATCTTTGACTGGGCCTGAACCTCCATTAACAGGGTTATTAATTCTGAATCTTTCTCTCTGGATAGAGAAGTTGAATTCTGTTTCAGATTAAACACACACACACACACACACACACACACACACACCTTTCTTCATTTTAAAGAAGCTGAAGTAAAACAAGATGAAGCTATTATTTAAAGGGAATCCATGACTTTTAAAAGTCAAAAAGCTGCGAATTCAAGACTAAGTCCAAGGCTGTCAGTTTTCTAAACCATATAAAGCTGTAGGAGGGAAAGGTGGAAGGACTGTTTGACAATCCAAACCACAAGCAAAATGACTAGTAGAGATGCCCTTGCTTTAACCTTGAGACCCCTATAAAGGGCATATAGGGTCTTACAGCCAGGCTGGAAATGGCATAATTACTTCTATTCACATTCCATGCCAATCACATGGTCCATCCTAATTGCAAAGGAAGCTAGGAAATGGAGTCTTCCTATGTGACCAGGAAGAAGAAAATAAAACAGGATTTGAGAAATGTATAGTTTATCTCTGTCCCAATTACGATGATTTCTACAATTCTACCCTCCAATTTCTATTTAATATTTGAGGAGGCAATTATGAAAATGAACCAAATGAACTCTATCCCTTGCACCTAACACTAATTCCTCACATATTGTAGGAAAGCACTAATGAATGAATGAACCTCACAGATTTGGACATGACAAGCTCATCACCCTATAAGTCTAGGACTTGGAATACAAACAGAAATTTCTCCTTGAGCTGGCTTCTCACCAACTTCCGTTTCTTCCCGCAGAACTTTAATGGTTTAAAAGGTTACTTTAGAGAGCACAAAATGAAGAAATGAATTCTAGAACATGAGACCAAATGTTTGACCTGGCTTTGACATTTTCTAGGTATGTGGCCTTTAGAGAAAACTTTCACCTCAATGGACTTCAGATTCCTCATCTACAAATGGTGGGAGGAGATATAGAGAGACTATGGGGTGCCTATCCAGTAGTTTTTTCACTTTTTCTTGGATAACAGAAAGCCAACTGTTTGTAGGTGTCAACCTGCCTGTCTTCATAGGATTAATTGTGATTGACTTAAACCAACAATGGGTGATATGCTTTTCAACCTTAATTAGTCTAAAGGTAAGCTTGTGATCAGGTTTTGGCCGATGAGATTAGGGGGAAATCTGCTGGAGGACTTTGGGAAAAGTTTTTCTTTGATAAAAGAGGAAGCTACACAAAAAGGAGATTTTTTGGCCCTATCCATTTCCTTCTTCTTGGGATGCTGAAGTGTGAGACTGTGATACTTGGAGTTGCTACAGTTTACCTAGCACTTTGAGAGGAGAGCTTGCAAATACACTAAAGTTCTAGCACAGAAAGATTAGAAGAGGCAGCATCCCTGGTGACATTGTTGAGCCTTTGAAATAACCCCGAGACAACGTATTTCTAGTCTTAGTGTTACATGAAAAATGTGCACCATTATTGCTTGAACCACTTTATTTGCATATCCTCTTACTTGCAGCCAAGAACATTCCTAACCAACAAAATAGATAACTTTTAGAAGTCTTCCCAGATCCAAAATCATCAGAGTATCAAATAACATTTTAAAAGGAAAAAAAAAAAAGTAACTGTTCTAGAGTATATGAAGTGATAGGAAAAGTTTTAAAAGGAGAAGAAACAATTGAAGGTGGGTTAAACTTAGATATATCAATCAGGTGACAAGCATGGCATAAAAAGTGGAAATGCAAATTGGAATATCCATAGAAACAAAAAATAAGGTCAGGTCCCTGTGGAGGAAGGAAAAGAGCAGGTGTAAGTCTGTAGGAACAGAATGAGACAGTAGGTATAACCTGAACGGTTATCAAGGTTTTACCAAGAAACAAATGCACGGTTTTATCAAGAAACAAATGACCATGAAGTCTTTTGGAACTATATTCATTCAAAGTAATTGCTGTCTTTTGATAAGTAAAAGAATACTAAAAATAAGTGACTTCAAATGATCTCTTCCCATCTAAATTTTATGTGTTTATGGTTGCTTTTCATAACTGCCATTTTTCCAGAAAAGATTGCCTATGGTCAGAAGATTAGAACAAGTTGAAAGTCAAACCAGAATAAAGAATAAAGGAGCTGCAGACTGTCTGAAAGTCCTATACAAAACAAAGTTATTCACTGCCTGTGTCTGATTCTATGGTGGCATTAACCTTTTTGGTAGAATATCTATGAGCAAGATATCGGACATTTACAAGATACTCTATAAATAGTGATAGAATCTGATTTTGTGTAACATATTTTAAGTGACAATTCTCTATTTAGAGAAATAACCAGAACTAATTGATGGGCTTCAGTGGGACATAAGCCAACAAGAACACTTCTGGGGTCTTCTAGAAGAGACATAAAGATCTCAAGTCCACTTTGAACAATAGATCACATTTACAACCCTGTATTTGGGTGATGTACAGAGGGTTAATAAAAATGGCCAGTGTTTATTGAGTGTTCACTTTGCCACATATTGTATGTTCATTTTCTCATTTAATCCTCATAACAACTCTCTAAACTAGAAACCTTTAGGGGCGCTGGTGGCTCAGTTGGTTGAGCGTCAACTTCAGCTCAGGTCATGATCTTGCGGTTGGTGAGCTCGAGCACCCTATCCGGTTTGCTGCTGTCAGCACAGAGCCTGCTTTGGATTTTCTGTCCCTGCTTTTTCTGCCCCTCCCCCACTTGCGCACGCGCTCTCTCTCTCTCTTTCTCTCAAAAATGAATAAAACACTAAGAAATTATTTAAACTAGAAACCTTAATTGTCTCCCTTTTACAAATGAAGAAACTGAGAATTAGGTGAAGTAACCCCACCAACGTCACTCAGCCTAGAAAGAACCAGAACCAGGACTCAAGCTCCGTTCTGACTCAGAAATCCTGTTGTTTACTTCTGTACTCCACTCCCTTTCAGCAGGGCAGGGGGAGAAAAGAGAAAAATGAAAAGGAAGAGTGGGTTCTGTAACAGTCAAGGCTGTATGAAAGGTACATCTCAGAGAGGCAAGATCAGAGAAATGTAGGCTACCAGCAGGAACAGGAAAATGTACAAACTTTCTTGGAGATGTGAGAGGATTGGGGGAGGGAGACCACTTAGCTTGGAGCTGGGATAGAAACAGATAAAGCCAAAAACACAAATACAGAGTTTTTAAATTTTTTTTAACGTTTATTCATTTTTTGACACAGAGAGAGACAGAGTGTCAGTGGGGGAGGGGCAGAGAGAGAGGGAGACACGGAACCTGAAGCAGGCTCCAGGCTCCGAGCTGTCAGCACAGAGCCAGATGGGGGCTCGAACTCACGAGATCATGATCTGAGCCAAAGTCGGACGCTTAACCGACTGAGCCACCCAGGCGCCCCACAAATACAGACTTCTAGAATAACCAGAGAAAGAATTGGACAAAGTACAGTTGAATTCAGGTTTCTAATATATCTGGATTTTTCTGGTATCACAGGAAATCTCAAAACAAGTTTTTACCTCCCATCCTAGATTCTTCCTAATTCAGCTTTTCAGATATCTGGTGGAACTCTCATTCTGCAAAAGCAAAACATTTGCTGAATCCTCCACTTGCCTTGTTAGCAATTTCTTCTTTTAGAAGAACCAGGAGCAATGATGAGGGACATGTGACCGGGTGGAGAGTGTGCTGATGAGCTCAGATTGTCACAGGGCATGTACGAGAAGAGGGGATGAGGGACACATAATCAAGACCGAATGCACAAAGATGAGCAAAGCCCTGTAGGAATAATGTCCGGGAGGTTAAAGCCCAAATCTCTAAAGCTTATTTAAAAATGCTAATGGGAATGCAAGCTGGTGCAGCCACTCTGGAAAACAGTATGGAGGTTCCTCAAAAAACTAAAAATAAAACTACCCTACGACCCAGCAATTGTACTACTAGGCATTTATCCACGGGATACAGGGGTGCTGTTTCGAAGGGATACATGCACCCCAATGTTTATAGCAGCACTATCAACAATAGCCAAAGTATGGAAAGAGCCCAAATGTCCATCGATGGATGAATGGATAAAGAACGTGTGGTATATACATACAATGGAGTATTACTTGGCAATCAAAAAGAATGAAATCTTGCCATTTGCAACTACATAGATGGAACCGGAGGGTATTATGCTAAGTGAAATTAGTCAGTCAGAGAAAGACAAAAATCATATGACTTCACTCATATGAGGACTTTAAGAGACAAAACAGATGAACATAAGGGAAGGGAAACAAAAATAATATAAAAACAGGGAGGGGAACAAAACAGAAGAGACTCAAATATGGAGAACAAACTGAGGGTTACGGGAGGGGTTGTGGGAGGGGGCGTGGGCTAAATGGGTAAGGGGCACTAAGGAATCTACTCCTGAAATCATTGTTGCACTATATGCTAACTAATTTTGATGTAAATTTTAAAAAATAAAAAATAAAATAAAATAAAGTAATTTCAGCAAATAAAAAAATAAAAATGCTAAGAATGATTAAAAAAAAAAAGGATTCTTATAGTTTATACGGAGAGTAGGCCTGCTGCTTGGGGCTGAAAATGCAATGTTAACAGACTTAAAAATAAAAAGCAACACATGGGAACAACCAGTAAAATCAAATTAGAATATGTTTAGAAAGAAACTAAGAATGAAAATGTGAGTGGGATCTATGGGAACCACAAGAGATAGTGCAGAAGTTCTGGAGTAGCAACAGAAGAGCTGTTTACCACTCCTAGGACAGAAGGAATCTGAGGAGAGAGAGATTACCAGGACCTGGAGGGACAGAGGGTCATATAGAGCTGGAAGCCTTAAGAAGATCAGTAACCTTCAGCCGAGGGACATGCAAAACCCCAGGCTGCCTTGCAGGAAGAAAACATACATCTCTGTCCTTCCCTTCTCTCTTCCTTTCATCTCCTGCAAGGGCTGTCACTGGCTAAATCCAGCTGGTACACAGAGGGCAAAGAGACATTAATGTAGAACAGTCCAAGAAGCTCCTAGGGCAGAGAGAAGAGCAGAAAAGGGTGAAAGAAATCCAGGGGATCCACAGAAGATAGCTGGCTCACCGCCTCAATGACTTGGTGCTTCTACAACTACCATAAAATGTGGGCATCAAATAGGGACTAGCAAAACATCTTGAAAAGCACAAAGTATGCCCAACATTTCCCTGGCTTTAGCTATTTCTCTTTTTCTGGCCTATTACTTATATCTGAACCAACACTGATAATGCTACCCTCCTGCATTTCTGCAAATATTCCTGTACAAAATGCCTCTTTCTAGCATTGAAACGGAACAATGTTTTTAGGTCTCTCTAGCTTTTGGTGGAATGAAAAGAACCACATGGCTAGTTACTTTGAAACCTATAGTAGAGACAGCTGACACCAAAGAGCCATGTTCCCTTCCATTATGTAGCCTTGGTAGTGGGAAGCAGCCACTCAGCCAGGGACTACGTTACCCAGCCTTGCTTTCTTCTAGAGGAGGGTCAGGTGACTAGTTCTAACCAATGGAATAAAAACAAAGGTGATTTTTGGGTCGGTAAGCCAAGGCCATTACTGATATGATGTTAGACCATGCTCACTTTCTCTTTTATGGTGAATATTGGAGGTCATGTTTATGAAGACTGTGGTGTCACAAGATGGAGAGACCCTAGTTCCTAAGTCACCACTTAGATGAAAACCACTCAGGAGAGTCACCTGACCGGGAATATCCACATTTTGAAAGTGACAAGTAAACTTTTATTGTGTTAAGAGTGGTTAGTTCTTTGTTATGGCAGATTAGCCTATCCTCACAAATGTAAGACCCTCTACTCTGTAGTTACTTCCCGCAATCTCACTTTTAAATTCCCCACCCTTGGCTTCAAATTATAGTGGTTGGTAGAAAAGACTGGAGTAAAAAATTGTCCCCCAAGATTTTGCTGTTTGACCATTCTGTGACAGAAACATTTGCACTAAATTTGTTGTTGCTGTTGTCCAAGGACATCCAAATTATTTTCTTTTTGTAAAATTGCATTTTGATGCAGTCCCGGAATCATATAAAGACTATTGTATGAGGAGTATCTGAGTCCAAGTTCTACCACTTCCCTATGCTGCCTGACCTTGGGCAGGTCCCATCAAGCCCTCGTCTCAGTCAAGCAAGGATATTAATAATGCCTCTCTGTCAGGTTGTTGTGAGGCTCAAGTAAGATAAGGGATATGGAAACACTTTGTTCACAATAAAGTTTCAGACAAAATCAGTTCCCATCTCCAGGAACAGGGAGTCAACATGCATTTGCCTTTTAAATTCGTTCTCTGGTCATGATGCTGTCAAGTTAGCAGCCCCCCGCCCCTTCTCTCAGATCGTGAGGTTCACTTCCTTCACTCTTTCTCACCTCTATTAACAGGAAAGTAGTTCTTTTTATTGTTTGGACTTTTTGCAATTTGAGTTTTGCCCAAGGAAGAATGATTTTAAAACCTGGCTCCAAAAACAAATTAATAGAAATAACTTCTGTACATTTTAGGGCCACAGGTTTACAATATAGTTCATTCTTTGCCCTGGGCTGTGGTTTCACAGTGAAGTTGTTGGACTTCTCATGTGCATCCCTGACCAAAAAATGTGTGTGTGTGTGTGTGTGTGTGTGTCCAAATGCCCAATTTATTATTCCAAATAACATGTGCCTTTTGTTGTTTTAAGTTTCCTCTGCATTTCTAAGTAGGATTTTTTAAATCACTGGTTTTCTTTTTTAAACCCAAGACATAAATAGTGGATCGGCTTGAATCCTCTTGTTTTATAAATGAGGAAACAGAAGCCCAGAAGCCCAGAGATATTTCATGACCCAATTTAAGTATGACCTCCTCCAATAAGCTTTTCCAGTTTTCTCTTCCCTCTCTCAAGCTGAGTGGGGTACCCTTCTTTTGTCATAGAACATGTTAGTGATAGACAGAACCAGGTTCTGAATTCTTCATAGGAAGACACCAAGTCTTCTCTGCACCCCAAGAACTTCTGACCTTCATACAAATTTCCAGCTATCTTTTGCTTCTGTGTCCTTGGTCACAATGGTGTCACATGATCTAGCTGCAAGGGAGGCTGGAAAAGAGAATTTTTAGCTAAGCACAATACATCCTCCACAAAAATTGGGTTCTGTAAGCACTGAAGAAGGGGAGATGGATATTGAGGGAGCACTCACAATGTGCTGCAGTCTGTGACATGGTCGGAGCTTGATAAATATTTGTAGACTGAATGTCAGCACTGGGCATTCAAGGTTCAATGAGCTGATTGTCTAAGTTCATCCTGGTAGTAGAACCGGGGCTAGGACTAAAGTACGCTGAGTTTCAGCCCAAAGCTCTTCCCACTACCTACTATCACCTCCAGTATCATAAATCACCTCCTACTATCATAAATCCAGTTATAGGAGTATTTGGTTCTGCATTCTTTTCAAGAATCATTGTTCTCTCCCTGCAGTATCTGAGTTCTTCTAAAAGATATGTAACCAATCTTATTATCCAGGGTTTTCTCTCCAATTCCCCTGGAGTATTTATCCAAATGCCGAAGTAATAGGAATGTGACATTGATGGGAATCTAATAAATGTGAGATCTTGGTGGGTTTGTGGGGTTTTCCCAGTTTTTGACTTCACTTACTTCCAGACTCAAATGTTATATGACAGGTAGTTCTATCTCACCCAACATTACAGAGTTATTAATAACTTGCCCTGCTGAATAAATCAGAGACCCTGAAAAAATGTGGAGTAAGCATTTGTTATGCACATATGGGATTTACCAAGTTTCTGCATTTGAAGGTCTAATATTAGGATTCACATGTTGTGCAAGGCTTTGCAGAGAAAAAGACATTTCACGTCTTCTCGACTTTGAAAATAGGGTATACTTTGCATGCAAACAAGTCTATGTGAATACAGTGATTTTGAATAAATCACCAAGAAACAAAGTTTCAATAAACTGTAAGAAACACATTTGCAAGATCATTTTTAAAGCAGAAAATAAAATTAGGTGCAAGAATTTACATGGCCTAATGGATCAGGAGTTAGGCTGCACTTTTGGTTGGGCTGTGCTCATAATTAGCAGTGTGACCTTATGGAACCCCTTTAACATTTATGGGCTTTGGTTCCGTCATCTGTACGAGGAGAGGGTTGTACCAGGTGAACTTCAAGGCCCTGTGCACGTCTAAATTCTGTGATTTCATTTCTTATGCGCTGAGATCAAGAAAGCCAATTTATGGAGTTAAATGATGGCTGATTCCTGAAAAGGGCATACTAACCTTTTGCCAGCATTACCCTTGGATTTACGGCTGATAACATTTTTGGAATTTATTTATCATAGAATCGTTACTAGTTTGGCATATTATCATTTGTTGGCATTTTACAGGCTTGTAATCATCAGAAACAACCTGTTTTGAATTCTACGCTTTTCACTTAACATTTTATCACAAATATTAGGCAATACCTCCACAGAGTCTTCATAATCATGGTTTTAGTGGTACCATGTTATTCCATTTGGCTGATACGCCACACATTTGGGGTCATCCCTGCACCTCCTCTCATTCTCCACATCCAGTTTATCAGCGAACCGTATCAGCTCTACCTTCAGATTATATCCAGAATCAAAACACTTTGCACAATCTCCACTATAACCACCCTGTCCAAGCCACCTTTACCTGCTGTCTGCACTATCTTCATGGTCTTCTATCCGGCATCTGTGCTTCCACACTTGCCCAACACAGTGTGTATTTCACACGCTGCATTAGAGAGGTCCTTTCAAACCGTTGTCCTATCTTCTCCCTCAGACTTCTCATCTGACCCAGAGCAAATCCAAATCTTTCTGTGGCCTTAAGATCCTACACGACCCAGTTCCCTCCTACCCTGACCTCATCTTCATCCATTGTTCCCCTGGCTTACTCAACTCCAGCTATCCAGGCCTCCCTGATGCTCTTGCCAGACACGGTCCTGTCCCAAAGTCTCTGCCAGCACTGCAACCTCTACCCAGAATGCCATTCCCCCCATGTTGTCATGGATCCCTCTCTCATTATTTTCAAGTCTCTGTTCAAAAGTCACTTCATCAGAGAGGTCTGGCCTGCCCATCCTGCTAAAATAGCAACCTCTCTCCAGCACTCTCTGGGTTTCTTTATTTTTGTGTATGGCACTTATCATCACTTGACGTGTTATTTACTTATTTATAGCCTTTCATCACCACCACCCATCCCTGGAAATGGAAGGCCCATGAGGGCAGGGACTTTGTTCACTGCTGTATCCCCATGACCAGAACAGTAGCTGGTCAATCAGTATTTTGTTTAGTGAATGAATTAAACCAGTTGATCAATGTAGGACTTCAGGTTATAGGTCTGGTGGTGAAATAGTCAGGAAGCAAGACAAGACAAGCAAAAGAGATCGTATCATGAAAGATCCCTGTGGGTCACACCAAAGTTTTAAATTTCATCTTTACCTAATTGGGAGACATAGGAAGACTTTAATCAAGGGAAACAACAAAACAATACTTGTATTTAAAGAGTAAACTCTGCCAGTAGTGGTGAGAATGCATTTGAGAAGAAGGAAAGAAGGCAAGGAGGGAGCTATTGCAAAATCCAAGAGAGAGACCATGCAAATCAGAGCCAACTTAACAGAAGGGGAAATAGGAGGAGACAGATTCAAGAGATATAAAGGAAATTAGAACAGCAGGATTTTGAGATTGGTTGTGGGGAGGGAAGACAAGGAAAAGGATGATTTCCAAGTTTCCAGTTGGGTATCTAGAGTGGGTAGGGCCGCTCTCCACAGAAGAGGGAGGAAGGAACAGATCTAAGGGAAAAGATGATAAGTTCAGTTGTGGACTTAAGTTGAAGTTACCTTCCAAGTTGAAGTTGAGTCTTCCAAGTGGAGATGCCCGGTAAGCCTCTGAACATACAACATAGGATCTCAAGAGAGAGTCTGAGTTGGAAGTACAGATTTGGCAGCATTGGCAAATAGTCATTGGAGTGGCTGACATTCCTCAGAAAGTATGTTGGATGAAGAGGAGAAGGGGGGTTGGGGATAGAATCCTGGGGTCAAGGAGACAATGAAGAAAGAGTGGAAAGAGCACTGAGCAGCAATGGTTTTAAGACCACAGAGTGGTCTCTGGAGTCAAAGCTATAGCAAGTTCAAAAACAGTAGTACTGAAGTGGATCCCTTAAACCCAGCCATTGGGAAAGTCAAAAGGGACATTGATAGGAGCAATTTCAGGCTTAAAAACCAAATTGCAGTGAAACTACGGAGAAGGGAGAAGAAGCTAAAGGCATGGTTAAGAATTTGGAGAGAAAATTACAGTGTGCCTTTTTTTCTTCCATTTCCTATAATTCAGACTTTTGATCTGACTGCAAGAAAAGTAATCAGTTGGGGGAAAACCACTTATTTTTTGGTGATGACCTAACTCTGCCAAGTCCACCTACTCAGCCCTGAAAAACAAAACAAAACAAAACAAAACAAAACAAAATAAAGAAGTTAGCTGGTTTAAAAGAAATATTATCTGTGGTACCTACCCATCATCCTTTTTCACCTCTTTGCCATGAACAGAACTCTAATTTTGTTCAAGGTAGAAATGTGTTCAGCTAAAAGTCTACTTTTCCTAGACTCCTTTGCAACTAGGGAGATGTATGTGCAAATCTTTGAGTGGGGCTTTCAGGAAAGTGCCTTAAAGAATATTAACTCAGGGGTGCCTGGGTGGCGCAGTCGGTTAAGCGTCCGACTTCAGCCAGGTCACGATCTCGCGGTCCGTGAGTTCGAGCCCCGCGTCGGGCTCTGGGCTGATAGCTCAGAGCCTGGAGCCTGTTTCCGATTCTGTGTCTCCCTCTCTCTCTGCCCCTCCCCCGTTCATGCTCTGTCTCTCTCTGTCCCAAAAATAAATAAACGTTGAAAAAAAAAATTTAAAGAATATTAACTCAACACGATGGGTCTTTTCTTTTGATCCTGGCCTTTCCTTGTCCTCTTTTCTGGAAAGGAGATGTGATGACTGGATCTCCAGTAGCTGTATTGGGCCCATGGAGCTACTTTGAGGATGGAAGTTACAGGCTAAAGACAATACATTCAGATCCCTAAAGCAATCACAGACATACTATCCCTTCCTTAAAATGTCTGCCTACAAGTTTCTTGTATTTGAGAGAATTTTGGTTGTAGTTGGGTCTCTGCTTGTTATTAGCAGCTGAACACAATTCCTAACTGATATGTCACCTTGTACACTTGACTTTGAATTACTATTCTGTTCGGGTCTGGCCTTCTCCAAGAGCCACCAACAAAGTACTGCAATGTTAAGAGCACTGAAATAGCTAGCTGCTTGAGAAGTAGACTTACCTGGTTGCTGATGCCTGAAATCCCTGGGATAGTGTCCAGAGCCTTGTTTTCCCACTCAAGATAAGGCTGATGTTACAAATATCCATGAGAGAGATGTCTCATGGATTGAAATGTATCCTCTGAGCTTGAACTGGGTTTTGATTAGGGTGGGGAAGGAACGCGATGTGGATGGACACCTGGGGAAGGGATGATATCAAAGGGAGAGGAGCTCCTGGCAGGGCCAGGCAAGTGGGCACTAGAGCCCAGATGGCATATTTTACCAGCTTCATGAGTAGACCGCAGGGTGGGCCCAGGAGAGGAACCAGGAGTAAAATACCTAAGTTTACAGAGCACTTCTTCTATACCATGCACTTTACTTACATTATTTCATTTAATCCCTACAACTTCCCTGTGAAATTAGGTGGTATTGTTATTAAACCCATTTTACACATTAGAGAAACAAGGCACAGAGAGACCATGCAAATCAGAGCCAACTTAACAGAAGGGGAAATAGGAGGAGACAGATTCAAGAGATATAAAGGAAATTAGAACAGAGACCAGACATCTGAACCAAGGTCTAGGTCATGCCAGAGGCTTAGCTCTAACTAACGATAATTGAAGTAATAACGACAGTAGCCAGCCTATGTCAAGCACTGATCATGTGCCAAGCATTTTATGTGTATTAACATTAACAACTCCATGAAGTAGTTACAACTCATGTTCCCATTTTGTAGATGGGGAAACTGAGGTGAGGAGAGGTTAGGGAGTTTGTCCATGGTCTATGTGGCTAGAAAGTAAAAGAACTTGAAATTTGAACTCAAATTTGTCTCATTCCAGAACTGATATATATTGAGGGGAGAAATTTAATTTTTCTAACCTTTTTCAAGGCCCATCACTTTTAACCCACAAAAAAGCCCGAACATAGACAACATCATGCAGTGCATCTTAGTTATTCAATGCTCAACTCACTGCTAGAAGTGAACACTGTATAAATCCACTCATTTCAGGCATTAATGACACCCAAGAGAGTGACACCTGTTATTCTCCTTATTTTACAAAATTCGGAAGCACAGAGATATGAGACTTACCCAAATACAGTTAAGGAATCTAAGCACATTCTGACGGGGTGCCATAGGACCCCAGCCCTGGCAGTTTAGCAGTAAGGTGAAGAATGGAGTGTAATTCTGAGCTTGTGAAGTTCCCATCGGCCTCAGACTTAAGGAGGCAATTTTAAAGATGAAACTTTATTTCCCCTCCTCCTCTCCCCTTTTTGAAATAAAGGCTTATTTTTCACTCTTGAAGAATTCACTCAGTGCAGCAGGCAGTCTGGGAGCAACGTTCATGTGTTAGGGACTCAGGGGCTGGGGCTAGAGGTGCCTGGGATGGAAAGGAGCCCATGGATCATACTGACATCTGAACAAGAACCTTGAAAGAAGGAGGAGACTGAGCTGGGCTGACTGGCTATCAGCTGCCGCTTTCTGAGGCCTCGGGCATGTTCTATTTCAGCTGACAGGAAAAGTCACCCAGGTGAACAGAGGACACAAAAGAAATCCCAAGCCGAGGCTGGAATTCACTTTCAGGTGCATTGAGACAGGCTCCCCAAGCATCTTCTTGGCCTCTACTCTGTCATGACCCTGATGTGGATGGGTTGAGACTCCATCAATTTGAGATGAAGGGTTCTAAAAGGGAGGCAGGTGTCTGAAACATTCTATTGGGTGCTGCTGCGAGGGATAGTGGCTGCAGAAGGTCAGCACCTCTGAGTTCCACCATGTTAAATAGCCCGAAGAGCGGACTGTTAAAGCACATATTGGTTAATGAGAATTTTTGCATGAGTTCAAGCTTGATGATATTTTTTAAAATTAAAATCATGACAATGAGAGATTATTTCCCACTTTCTAAACACCTGAATTTTTTAAGTAGTAGTCAATGCTGAGATAGGATAGGGACATGGAATGATTTTCTCATACTCACTGGGTGGGCATGAAGATTGCAAACAGCTTAACAAGAGCCTTTAAAAAGTTCATATTCTTTGACCCACTGATTTCACTCAAGAATTTATCCTAAGGAAATAATTAGAAATGCAAACAATGATTGGCATACAGAGGTATTGTTATAAATACCTTTTTTTAAATCTGTGCAGAGCAACCACTACACAAACTCACCTTTGTGGAAATTCCCCTTTTCCCATGATAGAAATGTCATCTTTCCACCCACACCACCCCTTGGCCACTGCTGATTGGAGGAAGCAGGACTGGGCACCTGACCCAGCCTCGGCTAGTGAGAGCTCCCACCACCTTGACCAATCATCACTTATTGGTCCAAGGATGGCCAGTTGCTTTTAGGTTTGGTTTCCCTTGCACCTGAAATAGTGTAGTTGTTTACTGTTATAAGAGCAAAAGTTGGAGACATAAAATGTGTTCTAATGTAGGACTAGTTAGATAAACTATGGTACACCCATAAATGGAATACACATTCCATAATAAATGGAATGTATTATGGTTGTTACCATCAGCATCAAACATGCTGTGTCATAGCTTCCATGGTGGACAGCTTGACCCAGCATATCCTCCTCCATCCCACATCCCACCTTTTTCCTCCTTTTTATGTAAAACTACTGGAAGGGTTTATGTAAACTCACTGTCAGCAGTCTCTCTTTCCATCCTTTCTGGAATCATCTCTAATCAAGCTTGGCTCCAGCAAAATTGCTTTTGTTAAAGTCACTAATTACTTTCACATTGGCAAGTCCATTGGCCAAATTCTCACCCCACATCTTTCTAGACCTTATAAGCAGCATTTGATGTAGTTGATGGCTTCTATCTTCTTGAAATTCTTCCTGCACTTAGTTTCTGAAACTCAGCTTTCTTGTTCTCTTACCTCCCTGTTCACTCTGTCTCTCTCTCTTTTTTAAAGTTTATTTATTTTGAGGGGGGGGGGGAAGAGGGGCAGAGAGAGAGAGAGAGAGAGAAGGAGAGGGGAAGAATCCCAAGCAGGCTCCACACTGAGTGGTGCCTGATGTGGGGCTCACACAAATTGTGAGATCATGACCTGAGCCAAAGTCAGATGCTTAACCGACTGAGCCCCCCAGGCGCCCCTGTTCACTCTGTCTTAGTCTTCTTTTGCTGGTCCCTTCTCATTCTCCTCACTTCTGGACATTGTAGTGCCCAGAACTCAGCCCTCAGATCTCTATTATTTTCTTTTCATACTCCTTTAGTGACCTCATCCTGCCCATGACTTTAAATTCCGTGTATGTACTTTCTGTGTGCTGTGATGATTTGCAAGTTCTAGCTCCAGCTTGAGTTTCTGCCCTAACTCCAGACTCCTATGTCAAACTGCTTACTATACTTCTGAACTTTGATATCCAGTAGGCATCTCAAACTTGTCCAAAATTGATTCTGTAATTTCCTCTACACCCCAAGATTCATCTCTGGAACTCGTTCTTCCAATCTAAGTAAATGGTCACTGCCATTTGCCTTGTTGCCCAGGTCCATTTATTAGTAGGAGCTATTCCTGGACAGTAGAGTCACAGATGATTTTGTTTCTTTGTTTTTCTTGGCACTGTTGAATGAGCAGCATTGATCAAAGAAAAAATCAGTCATATTGGAGAAGAGTATGGATTTAGGAATAAAAAGTAGATAAGGACTCTGAATTAAAAAAAATTTTTTTTAACGTTTATTTATTTTTGACAGAGAAAGAGAGAGACAGAGCATGAGCGGGGGAGGGGCAGAGAGAGGGAGACACAGAATCAGAAGCAGGCTCCAGGCTCTGAGCTGTCAGCACAGAGCCCAACACGGGGCTCGAACCCACAGACCATGAGATCATGCCCTGAGCCGAAGTCGGATGCCCAACCGACTGAGCCACCCGGGCGCCCCTGTGAATTCAGGGTAATGTGTACAATGTGCAAATTAAAACAAGTGGAAAAACAGGTAAAATAAGGAGGTGGAAACAGAAAACTGCAGAATGTTTGCATCCTTATGACCAAGAAAATGAGGTAGCCAAGAGCCGCTGGAGTTTGACCAAATGGGGCAGCCTGTCCGTGTGAGACTGACAATTGCAGGACTCAGCTTTATGCCATGTGCTCGCCAGACATTAGCATTTGGTCTGGGTTCTAGACTAGGTTAGACTCAGTTCAAAGTTCCTTCTCCTTAGGATTACTACTTGGACTTCAAGCTGTATTACAAAGCTGTAATCATCAATACAGTATGGGACTGGATTACTCCTGAAGTAGCACAAAGCATATGAATAGTACAAGGATGCAGGATAATGGACTTGGCTCCCATCCTCTCTTATCTCAGAGAGTCACATCTAAACTTATCCCACACTGATGAAGTATCTTCCAGATAAGAGGATCATAGAGTCACAGGCTCGTTGTTTCCTACACCCTCAGCCAGGAAAGGCTAGCGACAACTAATATCGCCATATAAGGCAGAAACTCTTCTTCTCAGTCAGTCGGGTCATCTAAGCTTATGGCCTTGGTTCCAAGACTTGAAATTCTGCCCTGGGGTAATCTTCCATCACCTGCACTTCCACTTCAAGGCCAAGGGTTTTCTGTTTCTGTCTGCCCAGTAGTTTTCTGTGTGCAAGGCTAGCCCTGAAAATCTGCATTAGTCAGGATTCTCCAGAGAAACAGAACCAACAGGATGTATACACATATATAAAGAGAGATTGATGTTAAGGAGTTGGCTCACACAATTATGGAGACTTGGCAAATCCAAAATCTGATGGTGTAGGCCAGCAGATGGGGGACTTGGGAAAGAGCTGCAATTTGAGACTGAAGGCTATCTGCTGGCAGAATTCCCTCTTCCTGGGGGAGGTCAGTCTTTGTTCCGTTAAGGTCTTCAACTGATTGGATGAGGCCCACCAACATTATGGAGAGTAATCTGCTTTACTCAAAGTCCACTAATTTAAGTATTTAAGTACCTCATCCCAAAAAAAAGCACTTTCAGAGAAACATTCAGAATGTTTGACTGAATATCTGGGAACCATGGCACATAAAATTGACTCTTGCAACAGCCATACTTCCATTAAGGGATCCCTACTTCATGATGAGACAATTCCATGCAAGTGAAGTCAAAAAGCCACATGGTCTAACTGGATCCACCGTGGGAGAAGGTCAGGGAGGGGTTTGGGAAAAGGTTTGTGTGGTAGAGAGAACACATGTGAGTTGTGCGTAAATGGCTTAAATTGAGCCTGTGAAGCTAGAGCTTCTGGGTTCCAAATGATGTTCTCACTTTTCCTATTGACATCCAATAAGGTCCGTGGAGATAATAAATCATGTGGTTGCATATCCATGATGTTCTGCCTACTCCACCCATTGGCATCACTGCCTGGAGGGAATCTTAAAATAGAGAGTGTCAGGGGGCGCCTGGGTGGCGCAGTCGGTTAAGCGTCCGACTTCAGCCAGGTCACGATCTCGCGGTCCGTGAGTTCGAGCCCCGCGTCGGGCTCTGGGCTGATGGCTCAGAGCCTGGAGCCTGCTTCCGATTCTGTGTCTCCCTCTCTCTCTGCCCCTCCCCCGTTCATGTTCTGTCTCTCTCAGTCCCAAAAATAAATAAACGTTGAAAAAAAAAAATTAAAAAAATAGAGAGTGTCAGGAGCTCATTTACTTGTTGACCTGGGACTACAATTGTAGTTGCCCAGTGGTTAGATTGCTATAGCCCAGAAAGGCTGAGCATACCTGAGTACGATCATGGGAAAACAAGGAAATATATATTTCTTATTTTAGAAATTTCTTTATAAACATATTAAAATAAATTGTATATAACAAGTATAACAAAAATAACAAACATTAAAAACTATGTTTGGGGTGCCTGGGTGGCTCAGTCAGTTAAGTGCCCAACTTCGGCTCAGGACATGATCTCACAGTGCATGAGTTCGAGCCCCACGTCAGGCTCTGTGCTGACAGTTCAGAGTCCGAAGCCTGCTTCGGATTCTGTGTCTCCCTCTCTCTCTGCCCCTCCTCCACTCACACACACACTCTCTCTCTCTCCCTCTCTCTCTCTCAAAAATGAATAAATGTTAAAAAAATGTTTTTTAAATATGTTTGTTGAGGGAGAGGAAGGAGAGCAGAGGGTTGGGGTTAGGAAACAAGAGAGCAGAATAGAAGAACTAGGAAAGGTACAGAAACACATTTCACCTCTGAGAAGCTCTTCTCCCACTGCCCCATCCACGTCACTGGTTGGCCTTAATCCCTTTGCTCTTGATTGGTCTTGATTGCTGCCATCTAAACTTGAGTCCTGAATTCTGATGTTACCTGTTATTTGATTCCAATAGTCCATGTTTCTGAACTTGATCTATGAGATTCAATGTGATTAATATCACAATAAACGTTTATGGGAAGAGTCCGAGCCTTTTTCCTAACATTGGATTAGCTGCCTTTGTAATATTGATTTTTATAAGTTATTTTGCCATTTCTTCTTTATAAAATCATGAATTACAAGGCTGGATGATATCTTAGGGTTCATTAAATTCAACCCTCTGAAGGTTAGTAAACTGAGGTCCAGTGAGGAAACTGATCGAATGACTTGCTGGAGACCAATGTCTCACTGAGGTGAGCCTAGGCTCCAGCTTACCTGTTTTCCAGTGCTCTCTCTCGTGCATCACAGGGAGAAAAGGCACACTGTATTACAGAGAAAAAGCAGAATCCCTTCCTGCCAACAGAGGCACATGCCTCCTTCCACATATCGCACGTTACTCTGGGAATTAAGAGCTCAGTTTGGTATTAAACAAGATGGCTCACGTGGCTGATCTGGCCCAAGTGAAGGATCAGCAAAATGGGGACCTGAGCTTCTCTGTATGATAATCAGGAGCAGTCCCTGAAGGAGTAAGACAAACACATTAAAAGCCTTTCTGCAAAGCCAATTTTGGGCAATGGTCTGATTGCTGGATAAATCACACCAGGAAATTGAAATGAGTGGTGAGGATGGCACAAGCAGGGTACATTATAGAGCAGCAAACAGTTCTCTATGCCTTAGAGAAATTACTCTATCAGAAGTGGAGAGGAGCCGTGCAGTATGTCCAGGGAAATAAGGAGAGACAAGGAAGAGGAAAAGAGCATATATGAGATACATAAATCAAAAGGATAAATTGATGGTAGAGGTGGTATGGAATTAAAAGGAAGTAAGAAACTGATAGCTAAAGACAGGGCTGAAAGGGGGTGGAAAATTGCAAGGGAACAAAAACCCAAGAGTACACTTACCTCTCAACAGTTCATGGACATGATGATTTGCTCATTGTGTGTCTGGTTTTTTTTAGTTCCAGGTTAGACTGACACGAGCACAAAATACAGAACTCGTGTCCTCTCTCTTTGCTAGCCTATACACAGAGAATGCAAATTAGCATGATGCTAAGTAAAGCGAGATCAAGAGATTAAATTCATTTATTTAGTCTTAGCTAAGAATCTTATTCAAACTTACTTATTGAGCATCTAGTATCTATCTACCAGGCACTGTACTAAGGCATAATAATACACAGGTTGCTGTGGTCCCTGTGCTCATTGAACTAACATTCTAAAACCTGTGGTCCCGGTGCTCACTGAACTAACATTCTAACAGGGGGGAAAGTGATATGCTACAAAGGCACATAAACGTGATTTAAGGTATTAGCTACACTATGGGTTGGGTTTCAGGACTTTATTCTGCTACATATAGTAGAAAAATTAAATAATAGTGGCTTATACAAATAGAGGTTGATTTTTCACACACAAAAGGAAATATAGGTAAATAGAGATTTATTTTTCATACATAGAAATACAAATATAAGCAGTCTGGGGAGGGTGTGACTGCTCAAACATGACACCAGAACCCAGAATGAGCCTATATATCTAGACAGGGAATGTGGCACAGTGATTAAGTACAGGGATGTTGGCATAAGGCTGTTACTTATTAGCTCTTGTTAACTCTTATTATTAAATCTTGGCTCTGCTACTGTGTGACATTGGGAAAGTTACTTAACCTCTCTCCAATTCCCCAGTCTTCTTGTCTGTAAAGTGGTGATGAAAGTAGTAGGCTTCCCCCCACTCCAATAAATATAGGGAGCAAAGGAGCAAAGCAATACAATGGGACCAAAATAGTCTTTTCAACAAATGGTCCTGGAACAACTGGACATCCATCCACATGCAACACAGTGAATCTAGATATAGACCTCACATTCTTCACTAAAATTAACTCAAAATGGATCACCAGTCTGAATGTAAAATGCAAAATTATAAAATTCCTAAAAGGTAACATGGGAGAAAACCTAGATGACCTTGGGTTTGGTGATGTCTTTTTGAGATACAACACCAAAGACACAATCCATGAAAGAAATAATTGATAAGCTAGACTTCATTAAAATTAAAGACTTCTGCTCTGCAAAGAACAATATCAAGAGAATGAGAAGACAAGCCACAGACTGGGAGAAAATATTTGCAAAAGACACATTTGATGAAGGACTGTTAT
Source organism: Lynx canadensis (assembly GCF_007474595.2). NCBI lineage: Eukaryota > Metazoa > Chordata > Mammalia > Carnivora > Felidae > Lynx > Lynx canadensis. Next base: position 126,215,654 of record NC_044309.1, on the reverse strand, counting down.
CCAAAATAGACAACTCAAAACTCGACAGTAAAACCACAAACGACCTGATCGAAAAACAAGCCAAAGCCTTGCCAGACATGTCACCCAAGAAGATAAACCGATGGCAAACATGCATTTGAAGAGATGCTCCATGTCCTATGTCATCAGGGAAATGCAAATGAAGACAATAATTAGATGCCTCTACACACCCATGAGAATGGCCAAGATCCAGAACACTGACAACACCAAATGCTGGTGGGGATGTGGAGCAGCAGGAACTCTCATTCATTACTGGTGGGAATGCAGAATGGTGCAGCCACTTTGGAAGACAGTTTAGCTGTTTCTTACAAAAGTAAGCATACCCTTACCATACAACCCAACAGTCGTGCTTTCTGGTATCTGCCCAAAGGAGTTGAAGACTTAGGTCCACACAAAGACCTGCACACAGCTGTTTATAGCAGGGTGTTTATTTACATTTGCCAAAACTTGGAAGCAACCAAGATGTCCTTCAGTAAGTGAATGGATAAATGAACTGTGGTGCGTTCAAACAATGGAATATTATTCAGCGCTAAAAAGAAATGAACTATCGAGCCATGAAAGGACATGGGGGAATCCTGAATGTATGTGACTAAGTGAAAGAAACCAACCTGAGCAAGCCACACACTGTATTATTCCAACTATATGAGATTCTGGAAAAGGAAAAACTGGAGAAACTAAAAAGATCAATGGTTTCCAGGGGTTAGGAGGAGGGATGAATAGGCAGAACACAGAGGATTTTTAGGGCAGTGAAATTATTCAGTATGATGTTACAATGATGGCTACATGTCATTATACATTTGGCTAAACTCATAAAAGGTACAACACCAAGAGTGAACCCTAAAGTAAACTAGGGATTTGGATGAGTATGATGTGTCAACGTAGGTTCATTAATCATAACAAATATACCACTCTGGTGGGGAATAATAGTAATGGGAGAGGCTGTGCATGTGTGAGGGCAGGGGATATATGGGAAACCTCTGTACCTTCCCCCTCAATTTTGCTATGAACAAAAAACTGCTCTAAAAAATTGTCATTTTAATTAATAATAAAAATTATAATAGCCCCCACCCCCTCAGACCTATCGAAAGAATTAATAATTTAAATATGCAAACCACTAGAATAGTGCAGTAGGCAAAATGTGTTGTTACACAGTGTTAATATTAGCATCCTGCCAGCCTTAACAAGTTAGGTTTTGTCCTCATGTTTGGCTCCTAATGGTCTCAAGAAGGCTGCCACATCCTCAGGCATCATATAGCGTTCTGGACAGGAGAAAGGGGAAAGAAATCAAAATGGCATACCACCTAAATCTGGCCTTTCTAGAATCAAGAATACAATAGCTTCTCTGCAGGCCTTCCCAGCAGACTTTGCTTTCATCTCATTGGACAGAACTGTGTCATGTGTTCACATCTGGCTGGAAGGAGGTGGAGAACAAGGTTATAGATGGGTTCAGGAGATCATGCATGGGGGCTGAGAATTGGAATATGGGCATAGGATCAGCCAACTAACAGTGTCTTCCATGGCTTCCATCCAGAGACAACCTTTGTTAGCATTTGACATATGTCTCTTTTTATGTGCACTTTCCCCCCTAATTACTTGGATCAAGCTGATCAAACTAAATAGTCACTGCTTCTTATTCAGTATTATCCACCTGGGTCTCATTCCCTCCACACAAAATAAGGCACCCCAAGTTATTTCAATTCCAACCATTTCAACCAACTCAACCATTTACTACATGCCTACTATGTATGCAGAACTATGTCCTGAGCTGCAAGAGGGCCTGAAAATTTACAAGTGATGCCTACCTTCACAGATCATATCACCTCTTTCCCAAAAAGTGCCCAAAATAACAGAATTCAAGAACACTATGGAAAGAAATCTGGCATTAAGAAATGTTCACCTTGGGCGCCCGGGTGGCTCAGTTGGTTAAGCACCCGATTTCGGCTCAGGTCATGATCTCCCAGTTCATGAGTTTGAGCCCTGTTTCAGGCTCTGTGCTGACAGCTCAGAGCCTGAAGCCTGCTTCGGATTCTGTGTCTCTCTCTCACTCTGCCCCTTCCCCACTCACGCTCTGTTTCTGTCTGTCTCTCTCTCAAAAATAAATGAACATTAAAAAAAGAAGAGATGCTCATCTCTTCAACCTAGCAATTTCATTCCAAGATTATTCTAAATAAACAGTTGGGAAGTCAGACAAAAATTACATGCAAAAAGACATTGACTATACGCTGTTTTCAGTAGCCAAAAAGGTCATTCATGCGACTATTAAGCAGTCACAAAAATTATGTTTTTGAGGAATTTTTCATGTTATGAGAAACACATTTTTAATGTTTTTATGTTTATATTTGTAATATTATGAGATACATGTTATGAGAAAATGCTCATCATATATTATTAAGGGGGGCAGTTTACAAATGTGCATATACTATGCAGTACGTAGACTTTGGAGTTATACTAGTTCCAAGTTCCTTCTTTGCAATTCACCATTTATGTATTTGTTTATTGGGGGCCACTTTACCTAACTTCTGTAAGCCTCTAAAGCCAACATGGAAAGGGAGAGGGAGGAAGGAAAAACATTTTAAGAAGAAAGAAATGCCTTGGTAAGGCACCACAGAGCAAAAACTGTTAAGGGCCCAGAACAAGAAGCCTCTGCAACGGTCCCAGGCTGCCGCGCAAGCTGCTCAGCCACTTGGACCGTCTGATCCAGCAGATCCGACGGTCCTTGAGTCGCAGTGGCAAATAGGGATGTTGTATGGAGCCTTTGGCAGGTCCCATAGATGACTTGTAGCACAACCCAGCCATCTCCGCAGATAACTTTTTTCTCCTTTTGAGAAACAGCTCTTAGCCTGCTACCTTAGTAGAGACTAAACACTTAGCCATGGGTCATCAAGTTTCCAGGAGCCCTGAACTGCTCATCATGAACTGGGTGTTATCTGACACACGAAGTCATAGAGTTGGGTGTGCACAGCAGCACTCCATCATCAGATGCAAGTAGGCCCTGAAGACACAATTAAGTTACATGAAGAAGTGGCCCAAATGCCCATGGTCCCTGCTTGGGCTACACTGCCTCTCTCTCCCAGCCTGCACCTATGGCAAGGGAGTGGGGAGAGGGGCAGAGAGAAAAGGAGAGAAAAAGAATCCCAAGCTACAGCACAGAGCCCAATGTGGGCCTCAAGCTCACTAACCGTGAGATCGTGACCTTAGCCAAAATCAAGAGTCAGATGCTCAACCAACTGAGCCACCCACAGCGAGATGTCAATACCTTGAAGGGCTGAGGCGAGGTTCTCCAGAAGCCTGTGTGTGTTCTGAATCAGTGTCCAAAAATGGTGCTGTTTTTCCAATAGCCAGGATTTATGGGTCCAGGCATCAAGGGATGCAAATGAGAGCAGCACCAGTCACTATTATACCCTAGTGACCCACCAGCAACATTTCTGCTTCCTGGTCCCACAGACTCTGCTGCTGCAGAGGTCTTAGTTCCAAAGCGAGGAAAGCTTCTACCAGGAGACACAATGATTCCGTTGAACTGCAAGTTAAGATAGCGGACCAGCCACTTTGGACTCCTTATGCCTCTAAATTAACAAAGAAGGTAGTCGCTGTGCTGACTTGGTGGTTGATCTTGACTCCAAAGGGGAAATTGGATTACTATTCCACAGTGAAGTCACTAAGAGAATACAGGAGATCCCTTAAGGCATCTGTTAGTATTACCACACCCTATGGTTAAAGCCAATGGAAAACTATAATAACCTAATTCAGGCAGGACTACTAATGGTTCAGATCCTTCAAGAATGAAGGTTTGGCTCACCTCACCATAATGGGCTGAGGTACTTGCTGAAGGCAAAGGAAATACAGAATGGATAGTAGAAGAAGGTATTATAAATACTGGCTATGACCACATGAACAGTTACAGAAAAAAGGACTGATTGTCATGAGTATTTCCTCCTTCTTTTGTTATGAATATGTTTGTGTGTTTGTGTATGTGTATCAAATATCTTCATTTCCTTCCCACTTATTCCCTTATCATGTAACTTAAGATGAAGTGACTTATATGATAGTGTATTTAAGTTTTGTTAATTTTACATCATAGTATTTAAATTACGGGATATCAAGGGGAATAGCAAACATCACTGATGAGTAAACATCACTCATTTACCTCCCCTGCTGGGGAAGGAGTCAGTGTATTTTTGGTTGTATTCAGGATAGTTATGCCATGTCATACCAAATTATAACTTTGTAATTGTCTTGGCTTATAGATTAAGTATGCTTTAAGGAGAGGCATGTGGGTGCCAAGTTGACAAATTGGCAAGTTGACAAGTTGAGGAATTGACTAGTGGTGGTAGTTAATTTTATGAGCCAATCTGACTGTGCCACAGAGGTGTCCAGATATTTGGTCAAACATTATCCTGGGTTTCTGTGATGGTGTTTTGCAATGAGTATAACATTTAAACTGATAGACTGAATAAAGCAGATCACCCTCCCCAATGAGGGTGAGCCTCATCCAATCAGTTGAATACCTAAATAGAACAAAAAAGGCTGACTCTCTTCTAAATAAAAGGGAATTCCTCCTGCCTGCCTGCCTGCCTTCAAACTGAGACATTGGTTTTGTTTTGTTTTTTCCTGCCTTTAGATTCAAGCTGAAATAGTGGCTCATCCTTGTCTCAAGCTTTCTAGCCTTCAGACTGAAACTACAGCATCAGCTCTCCTAGTTCACAGGCTTTTGGACTTGGACAGAATCTTTAACATCAGCTCTTCTGGGTCTCCAGCTGGCTGACTGCAGTTATCGGGACTTGTCAGCTCCCATAATCCTGTGAGCCAATTCCTTATGATATGAATATCACACACACACACACACACACACACACACACACACACACACACACCATATACTATTGGTTCTATTTCTCTGAAGAACCCTAATATAGAATCCTTTCTTGCTTTTTCTTTTAAAAAAATTTTTTTAATGTTTATTTATTTTTGAGAGAGAGAGAGAGAGAGACAGAGCGTGACCAAGCAAAGGGCAAAGAAAGAGGAGACACAGAATCTGAAGCAGGCTCCAGGCTCCAAGCTGTCAGCACAGAGCCTGACACGGGGCTGGAACCCACAAACTGCAAGCTGAAGTTTGCAGGACCTGAGCTGAAGTCAGCTGCCTAACCAACTGAGCCACCCAGGCGCCCTGTTTCTTTGCTTTTTCTAGGTACCTCCTTAGAGGACATGCTGAAGAAGTTCCAGATTGATAAAATACCTCCATCTATCACTGACTGGTCACTCCTCACATAGGACTCAATGTCCATAAGAGAACTGGGGAAAGAAGATCACTGGCTTTAAAGGAAATCCAGCATTTGTGGAGGGAGGATATTTCCTCTCCTAAGTCAGGCAAACCTTTTACAAGGTTAGGGGTACTTGCAAGAAGGGACCCCTTCCCCATCCCCCAGTGGAGAATCCTTGTTTCCACTGACCCACTATCAAACTATCCCCAAGCATGTGGTGGTGAAAGAGCTCTTGGCGAGTGTTCTAAAAGTCCAGAAACAACCCATCAATCTTTTTATCCTTCTCCTCACTATGGTAAAGAAAAATGGGTGCCTGATATATGTGTAGCCTTTGATCTGGGAGCCTTTGGAAACAGACTGGCACTCACTGAACAATTTCTAAAGATAAGCATCTTGGTGGGATGGGTCATAGCCACAGGGCTGGAAGCATCTATGGTGCAGTAAGGTATGGCTGGGAAGAAACCCCACTTCATCCCAGTTCTCTGTGGCCTTCAGAGGATGAAGAAGAGGACTGTGGAAATTTCTGTGGCTCTCCTGGCTTGGGAAATACCAAGGTAAGCAAAAGAGTAGAAGTCTCTGAATGGCCCTGGTGACCACTGGGCCAAACGATGGGCTGCCAACCAGGAGAAGCAGTCATCAGTGACAGAGGATAAGGTTGAACACCATCCCAAGAAAACACACACACATCACCTGCAAGGACACGGCCACTCCAATAAAGAGCATTGGTAAGGGAGCCCTACCCCAGGGGAAAAGAATACAACATACCACAGTTGCAAGCAAGACTAGGAAAAATAAAATTTCTGCATGGTTTTTGTACCCACATGGATTGAGACCCTCAACAAACTTGTTACACACACGATTATCAATTTGGGTCTTTGAATCAAGCTGTGAGATGAATTATTATTATCCCACTTCACAGACGAGAGAAAAGAGCCCCACGAGCCTTGTTAGATAGGTGCCCTGTCCAAGGTCACAAAGCTGATACATAGCAGGACCAAAAGCTGAACTAGAAGTCCGGTGGTCTTTCTACTAATCACAAAATCACTATTATCTTTTTTTTTTTTTTCAACGTTTATTTATTTTTGGGACAGAGAGAGACAGAGCATGAATGGGGGAGGGGCAGAGAGAGAGGGAGACACAGAATCGGAAACAGGCTCCAGGCTCTGAGCCATCAGCCCAGAGCCTGACGCGGGGCTCGAACCCACGGACCGCGAGATCGTGACCTGGCTGAAGTCGGACGCTTAACCGATTGCGCCACCCAGGCGCACCAATCTTTTATGGACTGGTTATAATGCAGCCAGACCCTAAATAAGGATTTCAGTTACAGTAGCTCATATAATCCTTACAACGAGGCATATCTTCCTACTTGTATTTTGCAGATGAGGCAACTGCCTTTCTCATTGCAAGTTCCTGGTGCAGTGATCTGCAAAGCACTGTGTGTGTGTGTGTGTGTGTGTGTGTGTATGAGGGGTGGGGGAGTAGATATAGCTCCTGCTTTCTGTGGCTCCCAACAGTGTGGCAACCCACAGCCAAGTCAAAGGTAAGTAACAAATCAAAGTAGAATATGATTAAGAAGCAAATGACAGACGTAGCCTATACCATTATAGGACTCCAAGTAGGGAATGATCCCATGAAGATGAGGTTACTGTCCAAGACTTCAAGAAAGAAATGACAGGGGAAAAAAAAAAAAAGAACAAAAGAAATGGTGTTTTTTCCGGGCCCTAAAAATATTATCCAAGATGGGAAGACTAAGCCTGGAAAGAGTGAGATGGGACCCCAAGAGGTGAAATGGGGAAATACTCAGCCAGGCCACAAAAGAAGAATGAACAATGTGGATTCCAAAGACAGTAAGTCCTCTAGCCTGGCTCAAAATGAGTCTTTGGGAACAAAGTCCTATTTATTGCATGCTAGAACTTTCTCTTTATCCCTCTTTCTCCATCCCTCCCAACTGCTTACACCTGACATACTCTTACTCGTCTGTTCAGTTTCAGCTTAGACATTTCTGCCAGGATGCCTTCCCTGACTGCTCTCATTGACCCCCACTACAGTTTGTACTGTGCCTCTCGATTTTAGTACCTACCACTTTATAATTCATTGTTTACTTGCCAGAGCACCCCCACGGCTACCAGTCACTAAGCTTCCTGAGCAAGACTATACCCATATTATTCACCACTCAGTGTCTAACAGTGTCTGGAATGCTATAGGGGATCCAAAAACTATTTGTTAAATGAGTATGTGACTATCTATAGGCCTCTTTACATGCTAGGGTAAGGAGTTTTTATTTCATCCCCAAAGCTCCAGGGAGTCATTCAAAATTCTAGAGCAGGTGAGTGACATATCAAAACTAGAATTTTTAAAAATAAACTTATTTTGGAATAACTTTAAATTCATAGAAAAGTTGCAAAGATAGTACGTAGAGTCCCCATATACCCCTCACCTGGTTTTCGCTGTTTTTAACATCACATTTATCACAACTAAAGAAACCAACATCATATTTATCACAACTAAGAAACAACAACAAATAGTTAATGGTTAACATTACTATTAACTAAACTCCAGATGTTATTTGGAATTCAACAGTTTTGTCATTAATGTCCTATATCTTTTCCAGGATCCAATGCAAGGTGCCACATTGCATTTAGTTGCCATGTCTCAAACTCAGCATCTGGTCAAAAATCTGGTAGCCTGGAAAAGAGAGTCAGAATGAAGAGACCAGTCTGATGGGAATTTTAAGAACCCAGGCTTAGGGGTCCCTGGGTGCTCAGTCAGTTGACTGTCTCATTCTTGATTTCGGCTCAGGTCATGATCCCAGGGTAGGCGGATTGAGCCCCACAAACACAGAGGCTGCACTCCCTCTCTCTCTCCCTCTGCCCCTCTCCCCTGCTCATGCTCTTTCTGTCTCTCTCTAAAATAAAAAAACAAAACAAATCCAGGTTTAGGGACTTAGCCTAAGTAGATGAAAACAGAAATGAATGGGAAGACATACTGATAAAGGAAAAAATTGCATTTGGTAAGAATTTAGAAATAATCTGTCTATTGGTCTCCTTAATATTCTTAAAATTCCAAGTCTGCTCCTGACTCAGTGTCTTCACACCTATGGCCTTTGCCATAGAATGTTCTTCCTCCTCATAGATTTTCTTCTTTCCTTCAATCTTAGCTCAGAAGTGACTTTCTCAATGAGGCTTTCCCTGACCTACTTTTCATTTGCTCCCTAACACTTGATATCCCTCTTTCCTGCTTTTTTAAAAAAATTTCTCTCTTAGCACTCATCTAACATGCTATGTAATTGACTTATTTATTGTACTTATTTTCTGTTTCCCTCATGAGAGCAGAGATTTTTGTCTGTTATGTTCACTTCTATATCTTAGAGCCTAAGACATTTCCAAGCACATGTTGAATCCATGCTACAGGAATCAGCCCATAGGGACTCCAGAGTTTGCAATCTGGGTGATGGGGAAATGGTGGTTTGATTGGCAGAAATAAGATACCTGAGGGGCGCCTGGGTGGCTCAGTCGGTTAAGTATCCAGCTTCAGCTCAGGTCATGATCTTACGGCTTGGCTTGTGAGTTAGAGCCTAGAGTCAGCTTCGCGCTGATAGCTGGGGGCCTCAAGCGTGCTTTGGATTCTGTGTCTCCCTCTCTCTCTCTGCCCCTCCCCTGCTCATGCTCTGTCTCTCTCAAAAATGAATAATAAACATTAAAAAAGAAAAAAAAGAAAGAAGATACCTAAGAAAGTTAGCTTGGAGAGATTCAGCACCTGACATTTATACTAAGTCCTGCTAGAGGGTCAATCATGAGTGTAAAGAGTAGAGGAAGAAAATACTAGATATTTAACTTCTGCTACCCATGATCCCCGTCTCCCCAAGCAGGCCATTGTCTCTCAGCATACAACTGGTACCTATTCACTCTCCAACATGCCCCCACAATGTTTACCAATTCGCTGGGAAGCACTGGATGTAGAGCAAGCCCACTAAGGCTCCTGTCCTGGCAGAGATAAGAACTAGTTAGGTGACCTTGGGTGATCACGTCATTTCAGGTCTCAACTTCCTCATCAAAAAAATAACAATGTTGGGGCACCTGGGTGGCTCAGTTGGTTAGGTGCTTGACTTCAGCTCAGGTCATGATCTTGCATTTCATGGGTTCGAGCCCCGTGTCAGGCTCTGTGCTGACAGCTCAGAACCTGGAGCCTGCTTTGGATTCTGTGTCTCCCTCTCTCTCTGCCTCTTCCCAGCTTGCTCTCTCTCTCTCTCTCTCTCTCTCTCTCAGAACATTAAAAATAATAATAATAATAATAATAAATAATAATAAGAGTGTTGAAGATGATTTCTAAGATTCCTCCAAGCTTTACAGATGCTGTGATTCCAGGACCAAAGGCTGCAAGCTAAGCCATTACATAAGAGGTGTTCTCCAGCCTTCAGATGGGTTCAGTATGGGCCTCCTTACACTCATATAGCAGATGCAGAGTTGGACAGCTTGGGAAGGGGGGGGGTCTTCTAAGGGGACAGGGCAAAGCCATTTCCTTCAGAGAGATGCCAAAAAAGAGTGCAGTTTTACTTTCTAAACTGAATCTATTGCAGCCACAGTATAGCAATCTCATTCTTAGAGCGCCACCTACTGATAAAGGGTTTTGCAGGGGGGGGGGGGGTTGGCAGCAGATAAAATGGGCTCTCAAAGGGTTAAATCTTCCTAATAATCTTGGGCATTAGTAAGTATGTTTCAGGAAAGAGTTTCAGGTAGTATTTAAAAACAAAAATTCTCCCGCAAAGCAGCTTCTATTACAGCTTTAACATTTAGAAAGCAAAAGGAGAAGAGCTTTGTAGGCCTTCCTCGGTATTTATAACAAAGAACTAACCTTTAATTTGCTCTTCTATAGAAGAGATCCCTGGCTTAATAAAACAAACATTTTCCTGACAGGTCTTAAAGGTTAACCAAATTTGAATAGAGAAATTTACATGTTAATTGCAGTAAGGGAGATGGCTGTTTTAAAGGGTCCCAAGGGTAACCCTGTTCTAAAGGAAAACAATCACTCCATAATGTTTGCTTTGGTAAATTCAGCCTCTCCTTTAGTTTCTTTTCAATTTGGGCCCACCTGTTCTTGTGACGTGAGCTCTGGGCAATTTTAAATGACAGCCTTTAGCTCACACTCTCTTTAAAAACAAACCAAACACACTCAAAACCCATTTTGAGCTGGCAGTGAGGCCGGTGTAGCAGATTATTTATGATGTGCTAAGCTTGCCTGATCCAGTGGGAGGCCCAGATGGGCCCCAAACTCTTGTCTTTTCCAGACAAGAAACCTCTGCCCAGTCATTCCTGACTTTTGAAACGGTTGTCTTTAGCAACTCCCACACTAGGGCACTTGAAATCATTGTGTGCATTCTATTGGGGTGTGTGACTAACATCCCCCAAAGAGCAGAATTTAGTGTAAGACAGACTTAAAGGGGTTAGAAGTATATGATAAAAGGAGGCTATTTTGAAAGAATTATCCTCTAATTTGTCTGCTAGAAGGAGAGAGAGCATTATAATGGGATATGAGGTCCTGATAAGGATGCTATTCATATCAGGTAGGATAACCTAAAGCCTTGGAGGCCAAGACGCTTCAAAAGATAGTTTTATATCTTTTGCCAAGGAAAGAAGGTTCTGAGAAATCCAGCCATGGTACTAAATAAATAGTTGAAAGCTTTGGTGCTAAGATCAGGAAGAATTGGATTTGAATCTCAGTCCTGCCTCTTACTCACTGTCATTTAAAATGCTGGGTAAGTTACTTATCCTTTCTAGGACTCAATTTTCTCAGCTATAAAATGTAATAATAAGAGGACCTACCTCAATAGGGTGTTGTCAAGATTGAGTGTGACATACAGCATTGGGCACCTGAAAAGGGCTCAATAAATGGTAGTGATCATTATTAATAATTAGCCAGCATTGGTAAGGGGACTACAGGGGCAGAATGAGACAGTTGGAAAGGGCATTGGGCTGGAAATTAGAAGACCTAAGGTTTTTATCGCAGCTAAATTAAGAACTACCCATCTAACTTGAGGCTAGTTCAGTTGGTTCTCCTTAAGTCTGTTTCTTCATTTACCAGATAAAATCTCTAGTGTACTTGGTCCTTTTCATCTCTGAAATTAACATCAACAAGCTCCGTTGCATTTATAGTGGTTTTAAAATTCAGAGTAATGGAAACAATGACTATTCTGAGGCTAAGAAAGTACTTTCCAATCAAATCTTTAGGTTGAGTATTTCCCCCCAAATTAGAGCTATCATAAATATGAGAACATTTTTGGAGCACAAAGACTTCCTTGTAGATTGTTATTAAAGTTTTGAGTTGGAATGAGGTTGGGGCGGGGGAGGGGGGCAGGGAGGGGGAGGGGGAGGGAAGCCGAGCATGAACCCCAATGACTTGGCCAAACCAAGCTCCAGGCTGGCTTTGTCAGGTCACCTTGAGACAGGGCTGGAATAACTCTGAGGTTTAGCGTGTCGGGATCCCTAAGGAGCAACTGCCCATTGGAGTGAATTATGTCAAATTGAGGAGCTGCTTGTAAATGAGCAAATATTCCCCAGGAATCTGATTTTAACCAACACATTGTACCTTTCAAACTGCTGGGGACAACATGTGGGAAAATGACCCTGTAATCAGACCAGACCGCCATTGAGAGATCAGCCTGGAATGGAAATGATTTTGGATATAGAAGTCAAATTTATGACTTGTCTTATTCCACCAGCTTTTATTGATTCTTTGGGTAGGTTGGGGATAGGTAGAGTTAACATAGCCAGTCCGAAGGCAACTAGCCTGCTGAGAAGTGAAATTCTCTTTTCCAGAAAATTTAACTTCTTCTCAGTAATGAATCAGTCCAAAGGTAAGACCCCTAAGAACCACATAAAGGCAAGTTGTAGCTATCATACATTTAACCTTTGACAGGCAAAGCATTCCGGAACTGGGGCATTTTCTAATAAACTCAAGTATTTGTTTTACCAACTATTTTGATTGGTTTTGTATTGTTTTAAAATAAGTGAATTATATTCAAATAGAATTGCTTAGGATTGAGAACTATTTTCTAAGTCCACTTAGAAAACCAACGCCACACATTTTTATTATGAAATTAACATTATAAATAGAACAATGAAAATAAAAACAAACATTTCCCTTAATCTCAAAGAGAACCATGAGTAATGTCTTACAGTATTGTATCGCAGTAAGTATATAAAAATACTGTAAGTATTTTTTCTATGTAGATGTGAGTAAAATTGGTATAGAATCTATAACTTAAAAATAACTATAAAGAAAGTTCTGGCATGCTTTGAAAATCAAAAAGATTGACAAGGAATGAATAATGGGCAAGTTAAAAAACAAAAACTTACAATATTCAAAACCTGGGAGGACCTAAAAAACAAAACAAAAAACAAACGAACAAAAACAAACTGGTGGTTGCCAGAACAGAAGGTATGAAGGGACAGGAAAAATAGGTGAAGGGGATTAAGAGGTGCAAGCTTCCAATTATAAGTAAATAAATCACCTGGATGAAAAGTGCAGCATGGGAAATACAGTTAATAGTATTGCAATAATGCTGTATAGCAACAGATAGTAATCACACTTATGTTGAATATTTCATAATGTATATAATTGTTGACTCACTATGTTATGTACCTAAAATAAATACAATATTGTATGTTAACTATACCTTGACTAAAAATAAACATAAAAAAGCTCAGGAGGGCATTTGACAGATATTCTGGAATACAGTATAATTTTTAAAAAACAAAACTATATAATTTAAAAGGTGTTCTCTTCTTTGCGGAGGCTTTTTTTTCTGGCTGGGTCTATTTGTATCTTTTGCCGTTTTTGCTTCTAATCTCTGCAACAACCTAAGACCATTTAATTATGCCCTGTATATCTTTTTTAGTGTCCCTGTTATTGAAAACAGACGTCAAAGCACTTCCCCAAAATCTAACCACAAAGAGCCTCATTAAATAGTTAAGGAAAGTTATATGACTTAAGATGTTATGCGGCCCTGAGACTGAATAGTATTGTCAGGTGAGAGGAAAATTTACAATTAAAACTAATTGTTAGTTTTAGTCAGTTAAGTGTCCAACTTCGGCTCAGGTCATGACCTCCCAGTTCGTGAATTTGAGCCCCAGGTCAGGCTCTGTGCTGACAGCTCAGAGCCTGGAGCCTGCTTCAGATTCTGAGTCTCCCTCTCTCTCTACCCCTCCCCCACTCGTGCTTTTTCTCTCTCTCTCTCTCTCTCTCTCTCAAAAACAAACATTAAAAAATTTTAATAACAAATAAAGTAAAATAAAATAAAATAAAACTAATTGAATATAAAACACTGCAAAGATCTGTGTATCAATAACTTTGAAATGAGTCTGTGATTTGCTACCTTAGGATTCAAGGACTCTCTCGGGGCGCCTGGGTGGCTCAGTCGTTTAAGCAGCCGACTTCGGCTCAGGTCATGATCTCGCGGTCCGTGAGTTCAGGTCCTGCATCAGGCTTTGTGCTGACCGCTCAGAGCCTGGAGCCTGTTTCAGATTCTGTGTCTCCCTCTCTCTGACCCTCCCCCATTCATACTCTGTCTCTCTCTGTCTCAAAAATAAATAAACGTTAAAAAAAAATTAAAAAAAAAAGATTCAAGGACTCTCTATGAACGTGGTCATGTTATCTAGGGAATTAGGGGGAAAAAGATTACATTATATGACTCATTGCTGTGTTATGTGGCTTGAAGGTATACACCTCACGCAGTCACCTGAAACTTGGCCAGATTCTGATATGTCATCTACGCAAGTCACATATACAACAACCAAAGCCGAAAACCAAGATTTAGCAGGTTGGGGTCCAGCGGGTTAGCACCATTCTAATTCACAGAGAATTTCTGAATCTGAAAAATAATTGAGGGGCAATGGATATTGCTGAATATTCCAATAAATAACAATAGGGGCTAATGTGCACTGAGTGCTTACTTTATGCCAGACACTTAGCTGAATTAATTCATTTAACCCCAACAGTAACCCTGGGAAGGAAGTTCTGTTACTTCCCTGATTGTACAGATAAGAAAACTGAAGCATATGATTCGAAGGGACACATGCACCCCCATGTTTATAGCAGCACTATCAACAATAGCCAAAGTATGGAAAGAGCCTAAATGTCCATCTACTGACAAACAGATAAAGAAGATGTGGTGTATATATATATATATACAATGGTGATCAAAAAGAATGAAATCTTGTCATTTGCAACAACGTAGATGGAACTAGTGTGTATTATGCTAAGTGAAATAAGTTAGGCAGATAAAGACAAATATCATATGATTTTACTCATATGTGTAATTTAAGAAACACAACAGATGAACATAGGGAAGGGAAGGAAAAATAAGACAAAAACAGAGAGGGAGGAGGCAAACCATAAGAGACTTAAATACAGAGAACAAACTGAGGGTTGGTTGCTGGATGGGAGGTGGGGGCGGGGGATGGACTAGAAGTGGGGATGGGCATTAAGGAGGGCACCTGCTAGGATGAGCACTGGGTGTCATATGGAAATGATGAATCACTAAATTCTACTCCTGAAATCATTATTACACTACATGTTAACTAACTTGTATTTAAATAAAATTTTTTGAAAATATTGAAGCATAGCTAGTAAAGGGCAGAGTGAAGATTTGATGCCAGGAAGCATAGCCCAGAGCCTATGTGTTTAACAAGACACTATCTTTTCTCCTCATTAAAAGAACAAAGATTCACTAAAGGTGAATCACAGGCTCTCCCCCTGATTCTTAGTTCACTTAACCTTGTCATCTTTTGGAACTCCCTAGAAACCCTTGCTTCCCTGGAATAATGTCCCTGGTTCCTTAAGCTACATTTAGTCCATTCTGTTTTACTTGCCTTCCCTGTACCATCTACTTCAACCAGTTTAACCCAAATCATTTTAAAAATTACTTTTTTTTTTTAAGTAGGCTTCATGCCCAGTGCAAAGCCCATCATAGAACTTAAATTCACGACCCTGAGATCAAGACCTGAGCTGAGATCAAGAGTCAGACACTCAACCAACTAAGCCACCCGGGAGCCCCTAAAAGTTAGTCTTTGAACTAATTGTGCTCCCTGGTAGAATGCTTCAGGAGGGCAGAGCTGTGTCTGTCTTGCTCACCACAGTGGTCTCAGTACAGGGCCTGGAGTAGGCACATGATAAATCTTTACTGCATGAATAAATAAATAAGCATATCATAGCCGTCCTTGATCATGGGAGATGAGAGAAAAAATATGCCCTGCATGCACAAAGCATACCACATATAGGAAAACATTGTGTAATGAAAACAGTTAACCAAAAGCAGACAGCAGGATCGCCACAGAGATCAGGCATGACATCTGCTGGTGGCTCTGGGCATATAGGAGAGGCTGGTTCTCAAACCGAAAACTCCTTACGTGGCCCTACTCACTCACCAGGCTGCCTACATTTCTGGGGCTCTCATATAGTGCTGTTCTCAGAGGGGTATGACATAAAATGGAAATAATCATTACCAGTCTGACAAGTTCTGGCTGTGAACGCTTGAAGGAAAAAGGGCAGAAAGAAAGAAAGAACGAATGAAAGAAAGAAAGAAATAGTCACTTACACCCACCTGGAAGCTAGCTCAGTTTGTCCAGGCTTTTTGTCGTTCATTGAACTTTATACAAAAGAAGCAGACAATCCCCAAAGATTATGTTGATTTAGTATAAATACATTCTGCATTTTATCATGGGCTTCTAATGACTAGAGCTTATCTTTACTAACTTGACCCCGTTCATTTGATGTGGGACCCTTGGGCCTTGTATTCCATCTCCCGTTTAGTTTACTTATTCATTGCACACGTTTTTATAGAAGGCTTATTATATGCCAAATGCTGTGCTGGTCACAGCACATAAGAGTGAACAAAACAGATGCAACCCGACCTCACAGTGTGGTCTGCCGGAGAATGCAGATGTGTTGATAAGACAGTTGCAAAAATAACAGGGACCTACTGCTTGTGTGTGAGATTCAGGAAGTTTTTAAATATCCTTTAAGTGGGAAGCACAACTGGATATATTTGTTTATGTGCATTTTTCATTGTTTTCATATTCTTATTCATCTTTAGTCTCATGGTTGAGGGGAGACAATACTACATGCAAAACATACAAGAACATACATAACCAAGGCATAAACAAACCATCCAGCTCAGCTACTTTGAACTGGATGTACCCTGTAATTGAGGCCAGGCAGGGTCAGCTCTGAATTAGTTACCAAAAGAACTCATTTAGAAATTCTATGTAGTGACTACTCAAAGAACAAAAAGGCAGGTGTTGTAGATTGTATTGTTGTTCATGGCCATTCTCTCCTCCCTCCCTGTGATATAATTATACTACCCCACCCCTCCCTGACATCAGGCTTGGCCACATGGCTTGTTTTCCCTAATGTAATGTGCATGGAAGTGTTGTATGCATCATCCAAGCAGAAGTTTTAAGAGCTTTCCAGTAGTTCTACATTGTTCTTTTCCTTCTGACACAAAGCAGCCCATCTTAGGTATGGATTTCTCCCCCAACCTACGTCCTTGAAAGAAGACATGGAGAAGAGCAGACCAGTGAATAACACATAAGATGAATAAAAAGTAAACATTTGTGGTTGAATCCATCGAGATTTTGGGGTTGTTTCTTTCAGGTGTAGAATTTAGTGATTCATCATTTATAACACCCTGCCTCAGGCTCTGTGCTGACAGCTCAGAGCCCGTAGCCTGCTTCGGATTCTGTGTCTCCCTCTCTCTCTGTCCCTCCCATGCTCATGCTCTGTCTCTCTCTGTCTCTCAACAATAAATAAAAGTCAAAAAAATTTGTTTTTAAATAGTTGACTAGATCATCAATTTTCAGGGTCATCCAGTGGGATTCAAACAGAGGCTTGAAAGGAGGTGCAGTACATACAACAGGCACAACTGCCTGCAGCAAGACAAGAAATTAAACATAAAATAAATATATAAAGAAGTTGATACTCAAGCCAACAGAAAAGTCAATGAAGATAAAGATGATTGAATGACCATGAGCAGGCTTGATGTAATATCTACATATACGTAGCATGTTGAACCCAAGAACAGGAAAATATTCATTTTCTACAGGCCTTGCAGAATAGTTTATGAAAAATGACTTGTGGACTAATCATACAATAGTCTCGACAAATTTCAAAAAAATTAGTATCCACAATCTCTGAGTACAACGCAATTAATTTAGAAATCAAATTTGTTTTTTTGAGAAAGAGAGAGAGAGGGTGCAAGCGAGCGAAGGCGAAGAGAGAGAGGGAACACGAGGGGCTGAGAGAGAGACAGAGAGAGAGAAGTGGGGCTCATCTGAAGCAGGGCTCAAGCTCACCTGAAGTGGGGCTTAAGCTCACCCCATGCAGGACTCGAACTCACAACCATGAGATCATAACCTGCTCTCAAGTCAGATGCTTAACTGGCTAAGCCACCCAAGCACCCTAGAAATCAATTTTTAAAAATAAACCAAAAAAATAACACACTTGGAAGTTGAAAATATACTTTTAAATAGCACAATCATAATGAAAACTAGAAAATATTTAGAACTGAACAATCACACTACCTGTCAAAACGAATGAGATATGGCTAAGGGAGTGTTTACAGGGACATGGATAGTACCCCAAATGCATATACTGTAAAAGAATAAAGCCTAAAAAGTAATCAGCTAAACATCTACATTAGAAGTTAAATATATATATGCAGAAATTCATAAAGAACAAACACACACTCTATTGAGCAGAGAGGCTCAACAAAACTAAGAGGTTTTTTTTGTTTTTTGTTTTTTTTAAAGACTAATAAAACTGACAAATCTGGGGGGGGGGGAATTAAGAAAAAAGAGAGAACACAGATAAATACTATTAGGGTCATAAAAGGGATGTAATTAACTGTTGAAGAGATAAGAGGGTATTAAGAACAACTTTAAAAAGACAAATAGCTAGAGGTGCCCTGGTGATTCAGTCAGTTAGTCATCCAGCTTTAGCTCAGGTCATGATCTCACTGCTCATGAGCTTGAGCCCCTCGTCGGGCTCTGTGCTGACTGCTCAGAGCCTGGAGCCTGCTTCGGATTCTGTGTCTCCATCTCTCTGCCCCTCCCCTGCTTGCACACACTCTCTCTCTCTCTCTCTTTCAAAATATTAAATTTTTTAAATTTTTTAAAAAAGACAAATAGCTAGAAAAATGTAACTTACCAAAACTGACTCTACATGAAATAAAAAACCTCAACAAACAAGCTTTTAAAATGTTAAATGACTAATCAAAAATATTTCCATGTAAAACACTATGCTTTCATAGTGTTTCATAGGGGGAGGTTTCATCAAATATTTAAAGAACAAGTAAATCCAATTTTACATTCTTTTAGGATATAGAAAAAGAGGAAACATTTTCTAAGTCAATGTATAATATCAACAAAGCATAACATACGCCAAAGACAGACAAGAGCAATAAAAGAGTGATAAATTGGGGCACCTGGATGGCTCAGTCAGTTAAGCATCTGACTTCAGCTCGGGTCATGATCTCATGGTTTGTGAGTTCAAGCCCCACGTCAGGCTCCGTGCTGACAGCTCAGGGCCTGGAGCCTGCTTCAGAATATATGTCTCCCTCTCTCTCCACCCCTCCTCTGCTCATGCTCTGTCTCTGTCTCTCTCCCTCTCTCTCTCTCTCAAAAATAAATAAACGTTAAAATTTTTTTTAAATATTGAAAATTATAGATCAATTTCAATAATGATTACAAATGCAAAAATCCTAAACAAAATTTAGCAAACTGACTCTAACTATGGATGAAAAACATAATTGATTATTACAAAGTTGGCTTCAGTCCAGGAATTCAAACTGGTTTACGTTTTGAAAATATTTTACTATACCAAGACAACAAATTAGAGTGAAGAAACCATATGACCATCTCAACAGATGCAGGAAAATAATTTAATGTAATGAAAAATTACGATTTGCGAAAAAAGCTCTATGCAACAAAATTAAAGGAATAGAAGAAAACTTTTTTAACCTTATAAAGTTTATCGAGGGAAAAAAGCTATAGCAAAAAATCATGCTTAGTAGTGAGATATAAAGGGGCACCTGGCTGGCTCAGTTGGTAAAGCAAGTGACTCTTGATCTCAGGGTTGTAAGTTTGAATCCCACATTGGGTGTAAATATTACTTAAAAATAAAATCTTTAAAAAAAATAGTGGATCTAAAAATAAAAATATTCAAGATCAAGAACAAGACTTCTGTTTATCATTGTACTAGAGGTTCTAACCTGTGAAGTAAGATAAGAATAAGAAATAGGGGCACCTGTATGGCTCAGTCGATTAAGCGTCTGACTCTTGGTGTTGGCTCAGGTCATGCTCTCATGGTTCATTACTTTAAGCCCCAGGTCAGGCTCTGTGCTATTAGCACAGAGCCTGCGTGGGATTCTCTGTCTCCCTCTCTCCCTCTGCCCCTGCCCCACTTGTGCTCTCTCTGTCTCTCTTGAAACAAACAAACAAACAAGAAATAAAATAGGTGAGGTTGAAAAAGAAGAAACGAAACTGTCTTTGTTTGCTGATAATAGGATTGTCTACATACAAAACTCTGAAGAATCCAAAGATAAAGTTTAAAAATTAATAAGAGAAACGTTTTTGGTTATGAAATCAGTATACAATAGTAAATTGCAATTGTATATGTCGGAAACAAAGAGGATTTACAATGATAGTAAAAAGTTACTTACAAATAAATCCAATAAAAGACATGTAAGACCTCTATGGAGAAAATTATAATTCTAACATTGAAAGACATTAAAGAAGACTATTAAGTTAATTAAGCAAGGAGGCTGTTAGACTGAGTTAGCTTTCATGACTAAGCAAACCAAACCTAAGCCCATAATGCCTCAAGGTTAAGAAACAGAAACCCAGGACAACCAATCACAAACAGCCACTAGGCTCTCCCAGATAAGGCAACCCCTTAACTATAGACAGTGAAATAATGTCCTTGCTTTGCTTCTGCCTCTTCTCTGTAAGTCTTCTCCCTAGCTCCTGTTGTTGAAAACTTCCTATCCGTTTCCAGTTTGGCATTGCCCAACTTCAATGGAATTTTGCTCCAATAAACCTTAAAAATTGTAATATGCCTCAATTTATCTTTTGTTTTCCACAAGTAAGTGGAGAAACATATATAACAGATGTGGGGGTATGTGTGTGTGGGGACAGGGATGTAATCAAGTAAGCGAGTTCCAACATTATATGAAAATGGAAAAAAGAAGAGCAAGGTAGAAATACTTGTCCCATCAGAGAGTAATTAAGATAAACTAACCAGTGAAACAGAATAAAAAGCCCTGAAATAGACCAACATGTATGGTAACCAGATTTGTTACAGAGCAATTATGAATTCTCTGTCACAAACTACCCCAAAACTTCATGTCTTAAAATTACAGCAACCATTTTATAATTTCTTACAATCCTGTGAATTGACTGGCCAATCCTAGTGCTGTTCTCAACTTGACTCAGTCATTCCAATTGCATTCAGGTAGTTGCTGGAACCAGCTGGAAAGTCCAAAAAGACTGCTCTTCCACAGCTGGGGCCTTGGTGCTGACTGCTGCCTGGGGTTCTGTTTTCTTCTAGATGACCTCTCTCTATTTGTTAAAGCTAGTAGCTAGGCCAGACCAGATTCAAGGGGAAAAGAAATAGGCCCTAGCTCTTGATACAGTGGCATAGTTATAAGGAAGGAAGGAACTGATCATGGCCATCTTTGGAGATTATTGAACACAACTGGAATTCTAGGCTAGTGAGAAATGGAGGGTCTATACAATGGGTTAAGCATATTAAATAAAATGTAATTGACCCATACCTTATTTATATATATATAAATCCAGATGAGTTAAAGGCTTAAATGTGGAAAGTAAAACCATAAAACTTATAGAAAACAAACAAGAGAATATATTTAAAACCTTGGAAGAGAAGATTTCTGAAGCAAGACACAAACAGGCATAAATCCTAAACAAAAAGATTGGTTAAACTCAACCACATTAAAATGCAGAATTTCTGTTCAACAGAGGACTGTGTGAAAAATGAAAAGACAGACCACATACTGGGAAAAAATATATTAGCAACACATACAACCAACAGAGGACTATCACCCAAAATTTATGAAGGATTCCAAACTTTCAAAAAGAAAAAGACAACACAATTTTAAATGGGCAAAAAACTTGAATGGGAGCTTCAGAGGGGGAAAAAAAACCCCCACAAAACCAATGGGAAATAAATGTGAAATGATTGTCACCTTTATTATTATTTAGGGAACTGCAAATCAAAACTAAAATGAGATATTTTAAGGGTACCTGTCTGGCTCAGTTGGTAGAGCATGGGACTCCTGATCTCAGGGTCATGAGCTTGAGCCCCACATTGAGCATGGAGCCTACTTAAAATCTAATAAAATAAAATGAGATATTTTACATCCACCCAATTGGAAAAGATTTAAATCCTCACAATATCAAATTTGATTGGATGTGAGGAGCAAGAGATACTCATATACTCTTCCAGTAGAAGTAGAAGTAGATACTACCTGTTTGGAAAACAATTTGACATTAATTAATAATTTCAAGGGTACACATACCCTATGATCCAGCAATTCTACTTCCAGGCATGCTTTCTAAAGAAACTCTTGTACATAAATATCAGAAAACAAAGTATTTACCAAGGCAATGTTTATAATAATGAAAAAATAAAATATACATAAATCCAGTGGTAAGAGAATGGATAGATAATGGCTTGTTCTTTAAATTGAATACCATGCAGCAGTAAAAATGAGTGACGTTAGCTGCATTTCAAAAACATAAGATGAGTAACAAAAACAAGTCACAGTAGACTAGATTCAGTACGATTCAACTTACAAAAAGTTCAGCAACAAAGAAAACTAAATGATACATTGATTGAAGATTGATACATGACAAAATCATGAAAAAAAATAAGGAGAAGACACTGGTAATTGTCCATTTTAAAACTAGATATTGAACAATATTCATTCCCAACTCTATCACCCCACAATGCCAAAAAATAAAAAATAAAAATAATAGGGGCACCTGGGTGGCTCAGTTGGTTAAGCATCTGACTTCGGCTCAGGTCATGATGCTGCAGTTTGTGAGTTTGAGCCCTGTATCGGGCTCTGTGCTGACAGCTCAGAACCTGGAGCCTGCTTCAGATTCTATGTCTCCCTCTCTCTCTGCCTTTCCCCTGCTCATGCTCTCTCTCTCTCTCAAAAATCAATAAACATTAAAAACTAAAACTAAAAATAACAAACTAGATATTGAATATACGGGTGTTCAAGGTACTGTTATTTTTTAAGTTTACACATCTTTTATAGTTATTACTTTTTATATATTCGTTATCCAATAAAAAACAGTAAAAAAATAGTCTTTTAAAAATGCATGAAATACTGTGAATGATGAATGCACAATAGCAGAAATAATAAAAATAACATTTTAAACCAGAGAGACTTAATTCCCTTGTCTTTGTTTCCCAAAAACACTATACAAAAGTAACTTGGATTTGTTTTTTCAGTCTTCTAGTTTAACACCAGTAATTTTTCTTCCCCATTCAGCAGGGACATGAAGGGAGTGAGTAAGTAAGCCATGGGGCTGTCTGGGAGAAGCTTCTGGTACCAAGGGTAGAATGGAGCAGGGGAAAAAAGAAATCGATATTTGTCCCAGTTAAAATTAATCAGACTCATCAAGAAGGCAACTGTAAATCATCTCAAGTGGCTGGCGTCCGGTTTGTGTATGATATTCATCCCACCTCCCACCAGTGTCCCTCTTACCCTCAGATCTTGGCTTACACTGATCTCATTATGATAAAGATACTGGGTTGTATTACAAAGCCCTCATCCATTAACTTGACACAGTAAGCTCTATGTCTAACCACCACTTCCTAATTCCCATGATCCCACCCTAGCTCTCAAGGGCTGCATTTCGTGGGAGATCAAAGTCCCACATTCCCATTACTTCTCAAATTTGCTTCCTTTTCTCTATCTTCACTGCCACATACCTCATTGTTTCTTGCCAAGAGTGGTCTTCTTGCTTGGTCCAGTCAATCCTCCCTGCTGCCAGAAATGTCTCTTTTCTTAAATTATGAATCAGCTCAATTCACTGCTTAAAAGACTTATTTAATTCCCTTAAATTCCAGGAAGTGTCCATAGTCCACACTTTGGTAGACAGAATGCTTTCTTTCTTTTTTTAAGTTTATTTATTTTGAGAGAGAGGGAGAGAGAGAGAGAGAGAGAGAGAGAGAGAGAGAGAGAGAGAGGGGGTAGGGGCACAGAGAGAGGGAGAGAGAAAATCTCAAGCAGGCTTCGTGCTGTCAGCACAGAGCCCGAGGCTAAGCTTGATCTCACGAGTGGACGCTTAACCGACTGAGCCACCCAGGCACACTGACAGAATGCTTTCTAAAATGGCTTTAGGCAACATCCTCCCTCTTTTTCTCATGCTCTCTGTCTTCTAGTCTCAGTGAAATGATCCTTCTCATTTCCTGTATATTCCATGCCCCTGTGCTTTTGTACTTGCTGTTGCCTCTGCCTGGACTGTTTGTTCTTCCTGCACTTTTACTAAAACACCTGGTTTCCTACAGATTCTTCAAGTAATAGCTCAGAGGTCAGAAAGTGCCTTCTCTGATAGGAATCACTGCTCAACCATAGCACCTCCACTTTTCACAGGGTGCCAGAAAAGTTAGGAAACATGGGATACATTTATTTTTAAATAGTATGTGAGCTAAATTTTCAAAGAATATACTCAATAAATGTTTCTTCCATCTTCAGACTCCTTTTGCGAAGTAGCACAACATTTAAAGCAAAAGTTTTGATGTGTGATCTAAAAAGAGTATGACGATTACACAACAGACAATACTAAAGTCTGAAAACACAAGAAAAATATGTAGTGCTTTCTGTCTACATATCCATCTTCCTTAACCGGGTTATATATTCCTAAAGGATTTATGCTTTCTTATATTGCTAGCTCCTAACACAAGTCCTAACACACACAGGCAAACGATAATTGCTTGAGAAAGAGTAAAATAATATATAAGTTCAGAAAAAAATAAACACGTAATACATTTTATTTACAAATACTTATCAAGATACTCTTCTGTTATAGAGTGGAAATACAAATGTGTAATGTTGTATCAAACAATGCTTGGACTAATAGAATTTTACTTTTATGAAAAGGTTGTAAATGATTGTTGTCCCTTGGAACTGACAGTGTAATGAGTGTGTGATAGTGTATTCTTATTGCATCACGGCCATATGCATTGTGGAATAAAATTATACAACTATATCTCCATATGAAATTTCTCCTGCAAATTTTACCAGTGTGGATCAACCTAGTGTTCAAATATTTTTCTCCTGCAAATCAGTTTGTTTTTTAAATGAATTAATGAATGAATAAGACATTCAATAAATACGTTCCATTGATTTGAACATGGGTAAGCAATTAAAGATATATGAAGTAGGCAAAGTCTAACTTTGTCCAGGAGAAGTTAAATTTAACAAGTATGGAGTGCATTTACTAGTTCCCTTAATTTAGGATTCCTGCCCAACATCCTAGTCCAAGTTATTCTAAACGTATTTCCACCTGCCTGGCTTCCAGAACACTCTACATTTTAGTATCAATCCGTTTTCTAAGAGAGTGATGAGCCACGTGGTTTTGCAAACCACACTTCAGGAATTCTAAGCCTGGTTCTTCCACCACTGTAAAACCTTGGGAAAGTTACTCAGACTCTCTATCTCAGTTTCCTCACCTCCAAAATGGAGAGAAAATAATATTTATCTGAAAAAGTTATCATGAGGAGAAAAGATGAGTATACCTACAGCAGACCTCTCTTTGGGCTCTTTATTAATAGCCCAATCCTCTTCCCAAAAGACTCTGCCTCAGAATCACATTAGAAGCCCATGAAACATACAGTTTCCTGAGTTTTGCTCAGCTCTACTCAGCCAGAATCTCAGAGAAGAAGAGAGATGCCTGAGAATCTGGAAATTTGATTCTGATCAAAGTGATAATTCTGATGTACGTGTGGTAGGTAGGCACAATTGTAAGAATGACCCCAGTGACCCTCGCTCTTGCATGATCCCCTCCCTTTTGGGTATGGATGGAATCTGTGGTTATGTGAGATGTCACTTCCCAAAAAGGAGATTATCTGGGTGGGCTTCATTCAATCACATGAGCCCTTTAAGAGCGGAGAGTTTTCTCCAGCTGGTAGTAGAGGAGAAAACCTGCAAAATCCTAAGCAGAAAAGGAGAGAACCCCAGGGAGCTGGCCTGTACTTCTGACCTACAGAATTGTGAGGTGGGTGAGATGGATGTTGTGCTAAGCCACGGAACTTGTGGTCATGTTTTATGCAGCAACAGAAAACTGGAATAACATCTCAACTTGGAAATGGCTAGACACATTTTCATATTCCTGTCCCTCTACCCTCTACACACACTACTACTGATTTATCTCTGTCTACATTTGGACATGTGTTTTTCTTGTTTGTTATTTTTTAAACTGGAGGTGGAGGAGTGTTTTTATGAGGGGAACAGCTGAGTACTGGGAGAGGAAAAATCCAGAAAGGGGAAAGGTATTTGAACAGGGTCTAGTTTTCAGCTTCCAGGGAAAGGGGAGTTTAGAGACGGGTGAGTCTATTCAAGAGGGATTTGAGGGGCTCTGGCATAAGCAAAGGTACTTTGGAAGAGACCACCCCACCACGCTACCCAAATCCTTGCCAAACACTGCTCAAGCACCCAGGGGTTGGTACGTGAATGTACCCAGAGGCATTATCACTGGCAGAGGACTAGGGATTCCCAGGCTGGGCAGTAAGTCTTTTCCAAAAAACTGCATAGACAGCGTCCTCAGACATGTGATACAAACCAACAGGAGGAAGATGTGAGTCCCACCTTTGGTGGACTTCTGGAAATAACTGGAGGCACTGATAGGGCAGGTTGTGGTATAACTATCAGGGCCCATCAATCTGGCAGACATCCGGGCTGCACATGGGAAATACTTAGTATGTGCGATATTTAGCAGGCTTTTCATAAAGGATAGGCCTAATCTAAGCTTCCCCTTAACTGACAGGAATGTCTTTGAGCCCAGATCACCAAATCCTATTCCTGGCCTAACTCTATATCCCCGGTTAAGTTGAGCAACAAATCATTTCTCTCTACTGTGGGTGCCTTCTCTTTTGCTTCCTGCCTAAATACCTCCACCGTGTCCTATGAAGGAGGATTGTATCCCAGCTTGGTTTCAGCTATAATATTTGGCCAAAATCCATTTTTGGCATTGGCTTTTTGAAGGTCAAAAGCCTTCTGGCATTCTGAGTAGCAGCATGGCAACTTTAATACCATTTCTGGCCTCCCTGAACTTACTTTTGATCAATACAGAAGTGACTTTGAGGTCACCATTAAATCTAAGCAGTGTAACAATGTCAATAACAGAATAAGATAAATCATTTGGAGTCATTATTAATATCTGAATATGTATTTTCAAATATAGGCAAGTGTTTTAGATGTAATAGAACAAAAAAATATTTATGTGCTCTGGACTTTGAATTCCTATTACTCAGTTGGTCTAAACGTTTATTTTTAGTTTGCAAGAGTAAAGTGTTAGAATAATTAATGAGGATTATGAAAGCTCTTCATGTTCTGAAAAAAATCACTAATACATTTCTAATACATAAACAGAGACAGCATTAACTAGAAAACTTTAGGAAGAACATATCTTTTTGAATCAACGAAGCTTTATAAAAACTTAAATACACAAAGCGGAATACTAGAGATTAGACTATAATTCTAATCTTCCTAGAACGGTGTGGTGTTCTAGTATTCATAACATTAAATAAAATAATCTCCAGAAGTGTATTTGGCTTTTAGTTATTTAATTCCATTTAGGCTATGAATCTTCAGTTGCATTTTCTGAAAGTAATTAGCATGCAGCCTAATGAAGCAGAATTACTGACTGTAAACAGAAAGATAACAGGCTACTTTCATCATTTCCTTCAAGCAAAGACAAACCACAAGGCAGACAAGGGATTTTGGAATTGCCTTGTCATGTACTTATCCAAGATGTTCAAACAAGATGAAATAGCAGCTATTACATTCTTAAAAGGCTGCTTGAACAAAAGAAAGCCTTTAATGCAGCACTTCGCAGATTAAAATACCAATATAGCAGGGCATCCTAACCACAGAATGCTGCCTGCAGAGCAAGTGGTTCATACGCTAGAACCTGCTGAAGAAGTAACCAAAGCAATATTCCTTAAGAGAGCAAGTATTTCTTATCTGCAAAGATTCTCCTATCATTCTCTGCCAGCGAAGATGCTAAAATTGGTGTGCAAACCACAAAAGCGGAGCTGCAGATGGAAATGCAGGGAATTGTGTTACCTTGGAAGCCAATTAAATCGGCCTATTGCCACATTTCTGGACCCAGGATTTAAGAACATTTTTTTTCCCTCAAGTGATGGTGTGAGGCAGCAAGTACATGCAGAAATATTAGGAATAAAAAATGGAAGTGATGACAATAATTTACGTCTGCTTCAGAAAATAGAACATGTCTTCTTCAGATAGTGCACAGAGCTTTTATTTGTGTGGAATTGCCTCAAAAAATTGTATCCTCACCATCGAACAAGGGGCCATGAATATAAGAGGAGTTTAATGAAGGCCATTTTTCCAATACTCTATCATATTTTCATAAGCCAGAAATTAATTCTGTGTTGGTGATATTCACTTTTTGTCCTGATTATAATAGTCTTGGGTATTTGGCCAAAATGTGTAAGTGTATTTGGCCAAAATCTGTTGTCTACCAACAGAAACGACAAATGTTTTGTATCTTTTAGATAGGCTAGAAAACTATGGCTCATCAGCCTATGTATTAACTATAAATTGTTAAGCCACAAAACTCAAATGTTTAAAAAACAAACAGATATCAAGCATATTTCTCAATAGCCAAACTTTGTTGCTAGCTGAGCTCCCAGTCTGCCTGAGGGCAGAAAAAAGTCTGGAAGTTTCGTTTTTCTCAGTTGGTGAGGGATGTTTTGAGATACCTTAGGTTTAAACTCAGTTGATTTTGAACTTCCCCCCTCTTTTTTTCTTCAATTCCCTTTTTCCCCGGGACTGATCTAATTTCCAGGTGGCTTAGAAGCAGGGCTGGGAAATGTCTGATTTGCAACTGTCCCCAGTCTTAACACTGACTTTGGTTCAAAGGGCAAATCTCAGCTGAACTTTGGGTGTGGGCATTCTTCTTCTGGCCTCCTCAGAGGGAGCCTTGCCCCAGGCTGCATCACCCACGCTGCTTTCTACAGCAACCCCTCTCTGGAATACGAATTCTTCTGTAAGCCCACTCTTTCATTTCTAAGCCTTTTGTGGGGACTTTGGAAATTTCGCCTGTTCTTTGCAGACTGACCTGAGTTAGTCTGTCCTATAACTGTCAGTCAGGTTCTTTTGATAAGAATCAGGAGTGTCCCATGGTTACAGGGACTGATTTGTCTCCAGGCACAATCTCCCTACCGGATAGTATCATACGATGAAAGCAAACATGTACAAACATTCATTAGCAAGCAGGCACGAAAAGTCACGCAACCGGTCATGACAATTTCAGTGAAGTAGTAAATTCCCTTTTAGAGCCTCTGCCCTTTTAGAGCCTGACAAGCATCTTGCATGAAAGTTTCATGCAAAAGCAAAAGGCGACAATATTCTGATACTGGAAGCTTCTAAGGCAGAGCACTCCAATAAGAAATAATGCAAGTCACATATGTAATTTAAAATTTTAGCTTAAAAAAAAAGGGGGGGATGGCACCTGGGTAGCTCAGTCAGTTAAGTGTCTGACTCCTGTCTTCGGCTAAGGTCGTGATCTCACAGTTTGTGAGTTTGAGCCCCACTTCCGGCTCTGTACTGACAGTGTGGAGCCTGCTTGATACTTTCTCTCTCCCTCTCTTTCTGCCCCTCCCCCACTCCCAGTCATGCACACGTTCTCTCTCAAAATAAATAAATAAATTTTAAAAATAAATAAATAAATGAAAGTTTTTAAAGAAAAGTAGAAGGGAACATGTGAAATTAATTTTTGGTTGATTTGTTTTTATCTTTTATAATGCAAGAAAAATAGGACCATAGATACAGAAAACCTCACACAACAAATGTATGGCTTATTGAGTTACCATAAGGTAAGCACCCATGTAACTATGACCCAGGGTAATAAATAGGGCTTTACTGGCTATGCCAGAAGCCTTTTCACGTGGCCTGGCCCAATCTCAACACAATCCTGTTTCTATATGTTATCTGTTCCCTGATTTTTTTTTAAGACGCCATTTTTAGAACAGCTTTGGATTTATAGGGGGGTGGCAAATGAGCAGATAGTACAGAGTTCCCAATATGCCTCCAATTTCCCCTATTATGAACATGTTATATTAGTAGGGTATATTTGTTACAAATAATGAACCAATACTGATATACTATTATCAGCTAAAATCCAAACTTATTCAAGTTTCCTTAGTTTTCACCTAATATCCCTTTTCTGTTCCAGAATCCAATCCAAGACATTTATTTGTCATGTTTCCTTGTGCTCCTCTTGACTGTGACAGTTTTTCAGATTTTTCTTGTTTCTGATGACCTTGAGAGTTTTGAGGATTTTTGTCAGGTGTATTATAGGATATCCTTCTACTAAAATTTGTCTGATGTTTTTTTCTTTTTTTCCCATGATTATATTGAGGTTATGGGTATTTGTGAGGAAGACCACAGAGGTAAAGTGCCATTTTCATCATGTCATATCAAGCATATACTATGAATATGACTTACGACCACTGATGTTGACCTTGATTGCCTGAAGGTGAAATTAATTCTAACAATATATTTTATTTGATCTAATTTATCTAAAATATTGTCATCTTGACATTCTGTCAATATAAAAGTTATCAGCAGGATATTTTACATTCCTTTTTATACTAAGTAAAATCTGATGTGTTTTATGTTGACACACATCTCAGTGTGGATTAGGCACACTTCCAGGGCTGGAGCTCTGCAGGTACTGTGGCTACTGTGTTAGTACAGTTGCAAGAGGCTTCTGCCTCCCAAGGTTCAGGCAGGCAAGAGGGCACTGGTTCCCTTTCCCTGAACTCCCAAATAAACCTAGACATTCAATCATAGTTGGCCCCTTGTTTTTAGCTACTCTCAGAGATCCCTTCCAGCCCCTCCCATCTACAGGATCTTTGCACACCTGGAGGAGGGGGGCAGATATCACAAGTGGCTTAGCAGAAGTTATCCACATCTTTTAACTCTGCATAGATTTTTGATTTGTTTGGTTTTTATCTGCTTGTTTCGTTTGTACCTAAAAACCAAGAACTTGAAGGCTGTGTTCCATTGGTCCTGCTGAGCCTCCCCTTCCCTTTGGGGCAACTGAAGTTGTCCAGTCTCTTTGAGGGGCTAAACCACGTGATAAATAGGAAGAAATTCAAAGGATTTTTGGAGGGGTTGAGGAGAGAGAACATTCTAGCTAAAACTCCACAGTATCACCTTGCCACACTCTTGAATAACCCTTAAAACTAGATATAGTCCTATAAAAGTTATAATGAGAGCAATGACATTAGCATACACTCACCTGTTCATGTCATAGACTGTAAAGTGAGCCATATACAAAAGTGTGCATCATTATCTTCAGGTAAAGTCATTTGCTGCTAGTTTACAGTACCCCCTTCCCCGGATATTCTTGCATTTTGGTCTCATTTGTGAAAGTCAACATTTGACTTCAAACTTATAAATGTCTCATATTTTAAAAGATCTAAAATGTTATTGAATTTCAGTTCAATCAAAACAACTTTGTGGGGGCGCCTGGCTGCTCAGTTAGTGGAGCAGTGGAGCATGCAACTCTTGATCTCGGGGTTCTAAGTTCAAGCCCTACATTGGGTGTAGATGACTTAAAAATAAAATCTTTTTTTAAAAAACCAACAACACAATTTCATCATTAGTTTCCAGACTAGTTCCCCCAAGCCTATTTCATTCACATTGTAGCTAAATAAATTGCATTTGAACTGAAAATTGTAGAAAACAATGCTGTCACATTATTTATAAGAGCCTTCAGCATAGAAAGCTCCAATAAATGTGTGCTTCTTATGCAGAAATGGCCCTGTAGGAAAAGCTGATCCAGCTAAATTGGCCTCATGGTCTCTGAAGCTCTCTTTCCCTCTCTACTCTCTCATTTTTCTTCTGAACTCCTGGGATTTCATCACAGCCAGGAACTTTTACCCTCTTTTTCCTTTTCCTCAATCTTACAAAGAGTAAAAGCTTTTAGGGAAAAAATTAAAAGACTGTTCTCTTAGCTTGGTGTCCATGGAGGAGGTGAGGTGGAGGGTTGGTGATATATATGTACAGAAAAGATGATTTTAAGCAATAAAGTTTTAAATACAGTTTCCCTTAAGTCTTTAAGTTCAACATACAAATTTTATTATTCCATGAATAAGTCTAGTGTATTTTAGTAAAGGGGCTTTAATATACTCAAGTTGAACAAACTAAACTCCTTTCAACCAGTTATGTTTACAAGCTTAGTTTAATTAAATTTCCCTTAAATCTTTTAAACTGCACTAATAAATTTAACATATTCAATTTTCTTCTTAAGTACATTAATCACCTACAAGCAAAACACTCTCAAGTATTTAGAGACTAAACTAAATTTGTAAATATAGCAAATCTCTTAAATATTCCAATACTATATTGCTTGCAAACCATAAAATCCTCTTACACCTTTTGGCAATAAATTACAAATGTAAAGTCAATGACTCCCTTACACATTTCAAGTTGGAATCAGAAGGCTAATCTCTGAGATATGATCATATACCCAATTATTTTAAACATTAAAAATACTGTGAATACAAATATACACAGATTGATGTTCCTAAATTTAATACAAAAGTGTTAATAGTGTGGATTTGGTCTCTTGATTTTTCTATATTTAATTTTAAATCTTCCCAAGACTAAAATACATACACACACTAGACTAAGAGAAGAGTTACAGCATCTTAAAATGACTTGATGTTCCCATCCCAAGCAAGTTGCATTGATTTCTTGCCAGAGATTTTTGGCCCAAGGCAGGATCTGAATTCCAGGGTTATTTTTCCAGCACCAAAAATAGATGCACTCGCCTTTTACAAAATTAGTCACTTCTTCCAACTGGGGGCTTTAAGCCCAAAACTTTCCAATGGAAATGGTTGGTGTTGCTAAACCCGCCTTCTGGGTTTGAGTTACACTATTATCTAATTCTTTGCCTTTATTTGAATCCTCAACCCATCCCCACCCCTCCACAGTGCTTTAATTGGATTCAACTCATCTTTTCACTTTCGATTGAATCAGGCATTATTTTAACATTTTTATTTTTGTCTTTGCTATCCTCTCAGTCTTTAAGTCTTCACTATGTGTTTGCTTTAAGGAGAGAATACTGCCCAGGATCACTTTTACGCTGTGTTCTTTGTAAAGCAGGAATGGGGAAGGAGAGCTTGCCTGGGACACAAAGATAGTGGCCATCTGTGTGTAATGAAAGCAAAAAAGCTGACTGGACATCAACAAGTGTGTCCTTGAGACGAGAGGCATAATGATAACAGCGGCTCAAGGTTTGGAGCCTCTACTCTGTAACTCCTCACCCCCACTACTTTCAAATCCTGTCCTCGGTTTACTATGACCTCCATCTCTCCTCCCAATGAGATGGTGATGGTTGGGGGAATTGGGAGGGTCTCATCTCACTGCTACAAGGAAAGATGGATCTCTAACATCCTGTCATTCCAAGCATCTCTAGTATTTCCTTGCACACCAACTTGAGAGACATTGGTAGCCACTGATACCATTTTTCTGCCAGAAAATTCATTTCTAAAATGTGGTGTTTGCTGCTCTGCTTGATCTTTCTGTGTACGCCTTCCTTTCTACCATTCCCCACCTTTCCCGTTCTGCCGCTCAGTAGTCTTTCACTTCCTGCTTGTTCTCGGTGCCCGACCTTTACCCTGGCATTGTTTCTGCCGGTCTCCTTCCCCTCCCCTGCCCCCACCTTTAGCCTCAGGTCTTAGTTTCAGTTCCATTTGGCTTAACTCCTTTCTTCATAAGCGCCTAGATTCTAATAAACTTCCTCTCGGGTAGGACTCACATCTGGATTGGGATTCCTTTTCAATGTGGTCTTCCCCATGGCTCTACCGGGGTAAGGACTGTGTTTATGTCCAGTTACATTCCCAACACCTAGCATATGTCTGGCACATAATTTTTCCACGAAAACTATTTATAATGCGCACTTGAATTGAAAGTGGAACTCTAATCTCTAAAATTAAAGAAGAAATAATGGATCTTGAAATTTAACATTTGGGAATTTTACATTTAATGAGGAGTTAGAGATTTCTGAAGATTTCAAAAACTGAAATATTTATAAAGACTAAAATTTTTACTGAAATATAACATATAGAAAAATGCCCAAATCAATGTACAGCTTGCTGAGTGTTCACAAAGTGATCACTTTCATGTAACCAGCCCCAGCTCAAATAGTGTCACCAGCTAGACCCCAAGACTTGACATTTACTGCCAACCTGCTTGTATATACTAACCGTTATCTGACATTTTTCCTTAAGCTTTTCCTTCTGGCTTACCTCTTCACTCAAGCAAATGAAACCCAAAACCACCCTGCAGGTGATGGCCACTGCCCTGACAAGACCTCCCGCAGGCCCAGACCACCCAGACCTTTTGAGCTAAACCCCATCAAGCCCCCTACTTGCGCCTGTGCAGATGGACCATGGAGTGACCTCTGGAAGGACCTACAATCACCTTTCCTTCATTATGATACTAAAATCTCCACCCAAGCAGGAGCCTCAGCCTCATTTACATAACATACAATGTATGTATTAGGCATGTTTTCTTAAGGCACTTACTTGACCTTATGGCCACCTCTATCTATCTAAGATGAAAAGACTTCCTCATCTAAATATTCATCCTAACCCTAAACAAAAGGAATCCATTCAGAAGAGCCTGGGTGGCTCAGTCTGTCCAGCATCTGATTCTTGGTTTCAGCTCAGGTCATGATCTCACGGTTTTATGGGTTCGAGCCCCTTGTCTGGCTCTGCGCTGGCAGCACGGACCCTTCTTGGAATTCTCTCTCTCCCTCTCTGCCCCTCCCCCACCTGCACTGTCTCTGTCTCTCTCGAAATAAATAAAATAAAACTTAAAAAAAAAAATAAAAGGAACCAGGGAGTCACAGCTTTGGAAGCCATTCCCTGTGATCTCCTTATTGCTGCAAATAAGTTTTCTTTGTGCAACAACTCAACCTGGTGCAGTTTCTGACTCGCCAAGGAACCAGCTCACATCGGCTCAGTTATAATAATGTATTTCCAGCACCACAGAAGGCCTCCTAGTGACCCCTAACAATGACTTTTATTTTTATTCAACATAAATTTAAAAATAGTAATTTCTGGGGCGCCTGGGTGGCTCAGTCGGTTAAGCGTCCAACTCTTGACTTCGGCTCAGGCCATGATCTCACTGTTTTGTGAGTTCAAGCCCCATGTGGGGCTCTGCACTAACAGTACAGAGCCTGCTTGGGATTCTGTCTCCTTCTCTTTCTGTCCCTCCCCTGCTTGCTCTCTCTCTTTCTCTCAAAATAAATAAAAATAAACCAAAAAATAAATAAAATAAATAAAAATTTAAAAAATAATTTCTGATGGTATTTCATTGCTTATAGACATTAATGGCACCGAGTATGAACACGTGATCTTGGGCAGCTCAATCTCTGTGTGCCTTCCCTCACATGGAAAATGGAAATGATCATAGTAACTTCATAATAGAGTTGTTCCTAGAATACACAATAAATACGAGCGATTGAATCAATCACAGTTTAGCCAGGAAATAGGAACCACTTTAAGCCTTTCAAACAAAAGGCAAATAACAAAGGGAGCCTGTGATGGAAGAGCTAAGAAGCCAGTCTGGTGAGAAAACCCAGAGGTCACTCACAGCAGCAAGTAGCTACCATCCCTTGGCCTGGAGGAACAAATGGAGGAGAGAATCTTGGCAGAGCCCAGAAGGCAGGCTGTGAGGAAGAGTAGGGGTCACCCCAGGCAGAAACGGGCGCCCCAAGAGAGGCGCTGTCCAGCTGGTAGTAGAAGCAGGGAGTCACAGCCAATGCCAGAAATGATGTCACGAGAAATAGTGGTGGCTGGGAGGAGGGGTGGATGGAGATAAACCCCAGCTTCTTCCTTCCTGTCTAATGCCTGTGCCTCCCACTGACCAAACCTATCTGGAAGCCAGAGGGCAAGGAGCCTGGGAAAGATGGTTTCCGTGAAATTCAGAACAAAGCACTTAAGAGTGCAAATGGACCTAAGAGGAAAGGCAATTGATCAGTATGGATGCTATTATTATTGTTACTATTACTATTTTCTGATTTCAAAATGCATATCTTTGTTTATCCTTGATAAAACTACTTCATTAGCATTAATCTTACATTTATCAATAAATACTAGAATTTGGGGGAGGGCTCACAAGTGGTGTTCCGTTACCATTGCTGTTGTTTAAGAACAAAAATTCACCCTAGTAAATGTGAAGATCTAATTGGCTTTATTAAGCAACTCAGGGACTGGGCAGTCTCCTGTCTAACAAGCAGAGGGGAGCTCTTGAGAGTTGCACAAAATGAAGGTTTTTAAAGGAAGGAGTGTGGGGCAAGAAAGTGATTAGCAAAAGAAAAGAAAAAGGTTCCAGGCAAGGTGACCTTTCCGTGGGGGGGGGGGGGGGGGGGGCAAGGGCTTTTTATTAGGTGAATAACTTCAGTTTTCCTTTGGTGTGGGGTAGAGAGGTTCCATGTGACTAATTACCTCATTGGTGCCGAACAGAAAATTCATGACCCATCAGTTAAGATTTACATTTCTGGGGAGGTTGAAACTGCTGTTAGATTAGGTATTAAGCCCTGGGTTTGGTGACTTGGCCTAAATGACGCCATCTGGGGCCTATGGTTTTCTTTTTAACATTGTGCAACAAACCAAAACTCAGTGGCTTCACACTGCAGTAATCATTAATTTGCTCACAAGTGTGCAAGTTGAACAGAACTTGGGAGGGACAAATGTTTCTGTATTACATGGCAGCTCCACTGGGAACAGAGGACCCACCTTGCTCACCCTTGTATCTCCAGTACTTAGAGCAGGGCCTGGAACAGAAGTGTTAGGCACTACGTTAGGCAGGAGTGAGGGGGGATAAAGCAAATGCTGGCCATACTGTTGGAGCCACCCACTAGGGTTAATAGCCATACCTTCAGAGCCTGGGCTGAGGAGTGGTCCCAAGTTTTTGTGTTAAAATACCCAGGATGATGCCCTCCTTTTCAATGGACATAAAGTTAAAAAGTTTTGACTGGGTTGGGTAGACCTATTGCAGGTGCTCTGCATAAGAAGCTCTTTAAATTGTCCCTAGCCGACTACTGTGAAGGTTCCCAATTAAGGGGAGTGGAGTCTGATTTGGCTTTTAGGGACTCATAAAAAGATTGGGCAATAAGTCTATAGTTGGGAATCCAGGTTTTGTAGTAATCTGTCAGGCCCAAGAAGGCCTTCAGCGGCTTTTGGGTGGTAGGTATGTATAGGTTAATTATGCCTTGGATTCTTTCTGGGGAGAGACTGTGTCTTCCAGGGGTTATGATAACTCTCAGGTAGGATACCAGCTGCTGTATCAGTTGAGCTTTGGGTTTGGATACTTTATATCCTTTTTTGGCCAAAATTTTAGGGTTTGGATAGTATATTGGATGGCCACCTCTTGAGTAGGGAAGCAAATAAGGAAGTCGTATTCATGTTAGAGGATAGCTCCCGCCACCACCACCTCAAGTTGTAAGTCTTGTAAATCCTTAGGGAGGGCTTGGCCAAACAGATGGGGGCTATCTCTGAATCCCTGTGAGAGTACCCACCAGGTAAGTCGTTGGGTAGGCCCACAAGGGGGTTCCTATTTGAATGCAAACAGAAATTGGGATTGTTGAGCCAATGGGATGCAGAAAAGAGCAACTTTAAGGCCCAGGACCATAAACCAGAGGTTGCTTGGAGAAATGGTACCTATTGGGGTATAACAGCCTCATGAATGGCTCCTAAGTCTTGGACTAGGTGATAGCTGTTGTCCTTTTATTTTAAATTGCTGGGATGGGGATGTTGCACAGTGAGGTTGTGGGGATAGGAAGCCCATGTTTTAAAACCTTGGTACTATGGGCTGTAGCCCCTGTTTAGCTTCAGATTTGATAGGGTATTGTGTTTTTTTTTATGAGGGTAGTAATAGGGGTCCTCAAGTTGAATTATAATGGGTGTGGTTGATATTGCTCTCCCAGGGATTCCTTGATCCTAGCTATCTGGGTTGACTAGGGAATCCCAATTTTTTAGTATTTATGTTGGAATGGGTGAAGGTGATGTTAAGAGAGCCCCCAGCATGTTCCTTAGACAGTTTCCAGTATGAGGCCCAAAGATGACTTTGGCCCTCCAAAGTAAGGGTAAGAGGTCCCTGCCTAATAATGGGCTAGGACATTCAGGCATAATTAGGAAATTATAGGTAAATGCTTCTCTCTCCCAGATGCAGAGCAGGGAATCAGTGAAATGTCTGAGGGCTGGTAGGCCAGACACTCCCATGATGAGGCAGGTTTTAGGGGAGTGGGGGTCTGGAGAAGGAAGTCAAGACAGAATACGTGGCCCCAGTATCAAGTAGGGAAATAGTTGGCCTACCTGCCACATCCATTTGCACCCTTGGCTCCAGTCCAGTGATGTGGATCCTTGAAGGTGGGGCTGACTGGAGGGGACCTCCTCACTCTTAGGCAATCATCTGGTAGGTTACTGGTGGTCCTTGCCCCCGTTGCCCCCCATGTTAAGGGACAAAGAGTAGCCCAGTCCCCAGTTGCCCATATTTGTAATAACCAGTTGAGAGAAGAGTGTGTTTATTATGGCAGCCTTGTGCCCAATGCCCCTGTTGTTGGCAAATATGGCATTTACTTTCGCTTTTGTCTTTTTCTTCCAGGGTGCCTTTGGAGGTGGCCTTGCCTTGTAAGTCAACTAGCATTTGGGCATGCCTGACTTCCTTTCTTTTTTTCTTCTCCTCAACCCTAACCTCTGTCTCCTGATCATGATTATAGAAGACTGTGGAGGCTGTGGCCAGCATTTCATCTAAGGTAGACCCAGATTCTTACATCAGTTTTCATAACTTGCAACGGATGTCTGGGGCTGATTGGGATAGAAATTTGTCCTTTAGAATTACTTGGCCTTCATAGGAATCTAAGTCAAGATTGGTGTATTTTGTGAAGGGCTCTTTTAGCCTATTTCAGCCTATGAAACTTGGGTTTTCTTCTGGACTTTGGCTAATGGCTGTTACTTTGGAATAGTTGATGACTTTATGGTGGGCCTTGAGTCCTGCTTTAATATAAATAATGAAGTGATTTCTTTCCCATTGGTGGGCTTCATTGTTATAATCCCACCCACGTACTCAGTGGCCCAAATTCACTCTTGAAAGTGTACTTTTCTACTCAATAAACTCTATAAACTCTATCTCCCCATTCTGGTCTCAGGCCTCCAATTCTTTGGTGCATCTGGGACAAGAACAGAGTGGCCCAGTAACAATAAAGATATATTTCAATC
This sequence comes from Lynx canadensis, assembly GCF_007474595.2. Classification (NCBI taxonomy): domain Eukaryota; kingdom Metazoa; phylum Chordata; class Mammalia; order Carnivora; family Felidae; genus Lynx; species Lynx canadensis. The sequence goes on along the minus strand of NC_044309.1, from coordinate 126,176,805 downwards.
AATTTTTTTGGCTGACTAAATCAATCCCAACCTGAAGCCAGCCTATGTCTAGATTTTCAGTCATCTGGGCCAATATATTTTCTTTTAGGTCAGTTTGAGCTGTATCTGCTATTGCTTACAACTAAGATTTTTTTTTTCCAGTTTATTTAATTACTTTGAGAGGGAAAGAGAGCAGGGAGGGGAAGAGAGAGAGAGAAACCAAAGCAGACTCCACACTGTCAGTGCAGAGCCTGATGTGAGGCTCGAACGCATGAACCATGAGATCATGACCTGAGCCAAAGTCAAGAGCCAGATGCTTAACAGACTGAGCCACCCAGGTGCCCCTACAACTAAGATTCTTAACTCGTAAGAAGGAGATTAAGATGTGAAGCAGAATAGAGTATCTCAGAGAAGCAAGAAAAGCGGTTCAGATTACCAGGGACTAAGAAGAGATGCCACCAGGAACGGAAGAGGAGCCAGGGTCCTGCATACCTCTTGGCGGCAGTGCCCCAAGATGTTGGCAAGGCCCTAGACAGGAGGAGTGAGGACAGAGGGAGGTAGCTGCCTGGCCAGGGTGAGGAGAGATCTCGGCAGCAGGAAGCAAACTGTCATTCTGTAAGTAAGGCACAAACTCAGCAGATGGAACCCAAGTCTGAAAGGACCATGTGAGAGAGACATTAGCCATTGCTTTTTTTTTTAATTTATTAATTTTTAAAAATTTACATCCAAATTAGTTAGCATATAGTGCAATAATGATTTCAGGAGTAGAATCCAGTGATTCATCCTCTACAAAATACACCCAGTGCTCATCCCAGCAAGTGTCCTCCTCAATGCCCCTTGCCCAATTAGCCCATGCCTCCACCCAAAAACCCTCCAGCAACCCTCAGTGTGCTCTCTGTATTTAAGAGTCTTTTATGGTTTGTCCCCCTGACATTAGCCATTTCTGCAGAGGTACGGAGGCCAGTATGGCCAGATGACTGAGGGCCCCCAAAATGTGAGCCCCGCTGCATGGGGCCACATAATCTTGACATGGCTCCCAGGAAGTGAGAGAAAAACTTCAAGAATGACTAGGATCAATTTCCTGCTAACTTGGCAGGAAATTAAGTTGATTTACAGAAAATAATTTTTCTCTACATCTGGCTTTGTGGACTGAGAGTCACACAACTAAATAAGAGTTATAAAGAGCTTGCCAGAGGTGGAATTATGTTTTGAAGACTGCAGCAAATGTGAGTATGGGAGTGGGGGTGGGGGGCTGGTGGGGATTACATGCAGGGTGCTCAGTAGGTCAAGGTCCTCTTGAGAGCTGGGGAAGGGAAAGTGACTTGCAAGCTCTTTTACTACAGGGGTTTCTGATATGCAAATTAGTCTGTATGTGATTGGTTAATAGAGAAATGATGTCAGAAAAAGGCAAAAGTTGTGTTGATTCATATGCAATTTTACCCAATAGGTTATCATTTTGTTCCACTAAATCAGTTCCACAACAGCTGAATGTCAAAGTGGGTGCTCACAGCTGAAGACGGCAAGCTGCAGAGGAATACAGTACTGTTTAGAATGCCCATGATTTATCCCATATTATTCATTTGTCTTGATTTAGCCATGTCCTCTGTCTTAGAGTTAGAATTCTACCTGATCTTTATGTATGGAATTCTTGTCTCCATAAATCAATAGCCTCAATCTGTTCTTATACCCTTTACATCCAGCTACCTTTTATAAAGTAAAGCCCTCTACTTATTTATTAGGGATTAAATGTTTTTAATTGTACTTTTAATTTATAGGATGGTTATTTTTTTGTTAGTGCTGCAGTTATTAAGTTGAATACATTTTAAGTGGTCTGTCTTAACCGATTGTTTTCCATAAACCTTATTTAAAAATTTTTTTTAAGTTTATTTATTTATTTTGAGAGAGCGAGCAGGGGAGGGGCAGAGAGAGAGGGAGAGAGAGAGAATCCCAAGCAGGTTCCTCCTTGACAGCCCAGAGCCTGATGCAGGGCTTCCATAAACCTTACTGTTTTAACAGTACCTCTTTGCAGAATGGAGATTTTTCTGAACAGATTCTGGTGGAACTACTTGTACTTCTTGCACTAGCCACCAGGTGGCATGACCAGCCCCAGGCAACTTCTCTGTTTTCAGGAATTCTGAGAGATTGGGACCAGGGAAAATAGCAGGTTGGGTAGTGCCTGTTCTTACACCAGCATATATACCTTGCCTCTAGGTTATTCTTTCTTCTTCTGCCTTGAGCTAATAATACTGGTCATTTATGAATATTTTCTTTCTTTGAAAAATTTTTTAAAAGTTTACTTCTTTTTGTGGGGGAGGAGCAGAGAGAGAGTGAGCAACAGAGAATCCCAAGCAGGCTCCGCACAGTCACCTCAGAGCCTGATGCTGAGCTTGAACCCATGAACTATGACATCATGACCTGAGCCTAAACTAAGAGTCGGATGTTTAACCAACTAAGCCACCCAGGCGCCCCTGTGAGTATTTTCTTTACAGAGATTTCCTGGCAGTCCTTTACGACCTTGGTTGACTTATGAAGCAACTCCTAAATCCACTTCTCTACCCCGACCCCTCTCCAAGCGCTACCATCTCAATACAACAACAGCAGGAGTGGCTGGTTTATTCCTCTCTGAATGCTCAAGCACCATGGAGATGAGCCCTTTAGAAGCACTTCAATAGCTCTGAGTAACATGCAGTACAATTCAGTGCCATCCTTTGCTCTTTGCATTATAGCCTTATTTCTTACCAACAGGCTACATTGATGATACGGGTAGAACAAATACCCCTCAAGTTTCTGTCACAGATCACTAGGGTTTCAACTTGTATATACTTACTTCACTACATGAACTTAAAACTACATTTTATTTGTTTATTTATCTAGACAGAGAAAGAGCATATGTTAGCAGGGGAGACTGGCAGAGGGAGGGAGAAAGAGAATCTTAAGCAGGTTCCATGCTCAGCACGGAGCCCTGACATAGGGCTCAGTCCCACAACCCTGGGATCTTGACCTGAGCCAAAATCAAGAGTTGGACACTCAACTGACTAAGCCATCCAGACGCCGCAACATAAACATTTCAAATAAATATATTACCTTATGCTGCACAATCATCTACTCCTTTGGAATCCTTTCCTTTATTCCTTTAAATTAAAAAAAATTTTTTTAGTTTCCCAGTGTAAATGCTACTTTCTATAAGAAGTCTACCTGGATTCATCTTAACCAGAATTATTCAGCCTTCCCCCACAATTGGACAGTTCTTATTCTGCACTTATATAAAAGCACCTACAGGGGAGCATGGGTGGCTTAGTGGGTTGAGCATCTGACTCTTGATTTCAGCTTAGGTCATGATCTCAGCGTTCATGAGTTTGAGCCTTGTGTCGAGCTCTGCATTGACAGCTCGGAACCTGCTTAGGATTCTCTCCGTCCCTCTCTCTCTGCTCCCCTGCTCTCTCTCTCTCTCAAAATAAGTAAAAAAAAAATTTTAAAGCCCTTCCTTGCCAGTGTAGTGCAGGCAGGAGAGTGTGCTGAGCAACCCATAACCATTGGAGCTGGGAAAGCCTGTGTTTATTTCCTGCCTTTTCTACTTTTGAGGGTAAGTTATGAGGACTTAATTATCTGGGCCCCAGTTTTCTCATGTATAAAACAGGAAGAGTAATAGCTATCTCATGTGGCTGCTGTGAAAAGCAAATGAAATCATGTATCTGAGGTACTTAGAATAGCGCCTAATATGGTAGTTCTGTGTCTGGCACATTAAGGACTCAGTTGATTTTGGATAATTACAGTATTTTGGGTATTTATCTATTCATTAGCTTTGTAAATATTGTGGGTTGTCTTGTCTGTTCGAGCTGCTGTAACAAAATACCACAGTCTAGGTGGCTTATAAACAACAGAAATTTATCCTTCACAGTTCTAGATGCTGTCAGTCTGAGATCAGGTGCTAGCATAGTCAGGTTTTAGTAAAGGCCCACTTTGGGGTTGTGGACTGCTGACTTCTGGCCATGTCACGTCCATGTCCCCATTTAGTCGTTGGACACAACCTTTCATGACATTTTGCATAATTCAATCCTCTTCGGCAAAACCCCTGTTAGTTTGTTTTCTCTTTCAGCTAAGATTTGCAGCCCTCTAAGGAAGAAGGGACATGAAGAAAAATCTAGCTGTTCTCTTAGCCAGCAGGAGGCTTGGCAGGGCTTTCCAGGCCTTCTCTGTCCAGTGGCATCCCTCATAAGCTTTTGTTCTGGGCCCCATAGAGTGGTACGGGGACTCCATGAGGTCAGCCACCAGATTTCAGATGGGAAGTTGGCATAAGTGTCTTCTACTCTCAGAACACCCTAAGCTTACCTAGGAATCTGGAGCTAATCCTACAACAAGCATAGGTGAAATACTGTCTTCTTGTTTTAGAAAAGATTGGTGCATCTCTGTCTTATTTTTCTTGCACACATATCTCAGCTTAAAGAATTTTTATATAGTGCTGGGGAAAAGGGAAGGGAGCAGCAAATTCTTCCTGATTTACCTCTGGATCTAAGCCCTTGAATTTAGAACAAAAACACTGGAATACCTTTGTCCTCAACTTCTGCCCCTCTGAGGCAACAGAGGACTCACATTCAATGACCTGAATGGGAATGGTCACAGGACAAAAAAAAGGATCTGTGTCGTAAAAACATTAGCTAATATTTCACAATATCATATTGCCACATGTGTAATTATTTACACTTTCTAAATGCATTTGGTCAACAAAAAGGACAAGAACCACTGAGAAAACTGTTCACAAATACAACTGTGTGGACTCGATTGTATCAGTCAGTGTCCAATGAGGAGACAGAAACCACATAGTAAATCCAACAGGGAATGTTTCACAAAAAGAATTATTAATTATAACAGGGATTTACAATTAATTAATGTTAAAGGGGAAAGGGAACTATGACAAATGCCCCAGGCCTGAGGGAGAGTACCTGAGGAAAGATAAACTTCGGGGAATGCCCAGTGTCTTTTCCAAGAGCGGGATTCAGACCTCCCTGGAGACAGTGTAGTTGTAGCTGAATGAGCTGATCATACAGTCTACTCCTTCATTATTTGTGTGTTGATAACACATGCCAAAAATCACCTCTGCAAGATAGGGTCATGAGAGAACACAGGCTTTCGGTTTAGAGGCTGACACACTTTTATCAAGTGTTCTCATGAATTTGAAGAGATATTGATTGTTCCAACATTGTTGGCAGTTAAAGGAATGTTTAACAGGACTCTTAGTAGATATTTTTGAGCCTGTGTCAGAGTTGTGTTCATAGAGTCCAGAATTTTTAAATAGTAGAGAAAACTTAGAAATCATCTAGTCCAATCTACTCCATTTATAGATGCATTAATCAGGCCAAGAAAGCCTATGTGACTTGTTCAAGATCATCAACTAATTAATGTCCAGCTGAGATTATTACCCAGTCTCTTCTTAGTCCCATACTCTTTCTACCCCATGATGTTGGAGCCAACCAGAACGTCAGATTCTGACAAGGCTCCCCATCCCTCCTTTCCCCCTTTAGACATAAATACTCTGAAAAAGAAAGGAATGGTAGTATCAGTGAGGGATAGTGTATATAAGGAAAGACCTTAGATTCGGAAAGTCTTGGTTTCTCTTTTTTCTTTTATTTATATATATATTTTTGCCTATAGTACCTTTTATTTCCACACGTTTTTTCTTTTTTTAAATGTTTATTTATTTTGAGAGAGAGAGAGAGAGCAGGAGCAGGGGATGGGGCAGGCAGAGAGAGAGAATCCCAAGAAGGCTCTACTCTGCCAGTGCAGAGCCTGAAGCAGGGCTCAAACCCACGAACTGTGAGATCATGACCTGAACTGAAACCAAGAGTCTGGATGCTCAACGGACTGATCTACCCAGGTGCCCCCAGAAACAGTCTTGGTTTTTCATCTAGTTTTATTACTTATTTGTATTTCTGAGCTTTTAGTGTCTTCAGCAGAAAGCAGGCATAAATTATTAATAAATAATGATAATAATAAGCTGTCTCAGAATATTATTATGAGGGTTAATATGCCTGTCACATAGTAGGTGCTCAGTAAGTCATATGTATTATTAAATGGTTACTTCTTCTCCATAATAGATTTATTAAAGTAACTACCTACGTGCCATAAAAAACCTTTTGTCTTTGAGGAATGTACAGTTGACAGTACTGACACTTTATAATAAATCAGTACTTTTATGTATAAATGAAAGTTACACATCCACCCACATACAGCTGCCTGTTAGAAAAAAAATCTGTTTTTATTAAATGAACAAATGGCAAACATAAGTCAACTCTACACAAATCAATATTCTCTCTCTCCATTCCACAATTTCATTTGGATGCTTGAAAACAATTCTTATGTCTTTAGACATAATATACTTACTTTAAAACTGCCTAAAGTGAAACATAAAACACTGTATTTTAAAAAGTACAATAGGCCCTGGAGAATGAGGCAATCCAAGTGAGGGCAGAGAGCTCTATATGCTACATCCTGTGCATAGATGATGGACCCTTCAGAGTCGTAATTACCCAAGGCTCCTCTCCACTGATTAAAAAATGACAAATATTTAAAACTTTATAGTGAACAAAGGGTTCTCATGTGTATAATTTTAAATGATCTGAAGAAACCAAAGAAAGGATGCTATACCCTTTTATGGCAATAGAAGCAGAGTTACGAAAGACCATCCAGACATTGGTTCATTAGATGACTGAATTTACATTACTGCTGTATTAGTTTGCTAGAGCTGCTATAACAAAGTACCACAAAAAGACTGGCCTAGAACAACAGGAATTTATCATCACATAGTTCTGGAGGCCAGAAATCTGAAATTAAAGTGTTAGCAAGGTCATGCTCCCTCCGAAGATGCTAGGGAAGGATCTATTCCAGGACACTCTCCTAGTTTTGAATAGCTCTTGGCCTATGGCATCATGACTCCAATCTTCGAGTAGCATTCTCTCTGTGTGTGGGTGTCTCTGTGTCCAAATTTCCCCCTTTTTATAAGGACACTAGTCATATTGGATTAGGGCCCTCCCTAATGACATCATCTTAACTTCGTCATCTGCAAACACCTTATTTCCAAGTAAGTCACATTCACAGGTACGAGGGGTTATATGAATTTTAGAAGGACACAACTCAGCCTGTAACAACTGCCATATCTTCCTCCTTTCGACCTTGTCTGACACATTGGTGGCAGACAGCATTCATTCATTCGCTCATTCATTCAATAAACATTGGAAAGCATGTGTCAAGCTCTATATTGGGTACTGATGATGCAAAAAACAAACTGGACAGACACCCTGTCCTTGAGAAGCCACAGGTTAGAAGAAATTGGGGACACATTATTACGATAATAAATACTATTATTGAACATATACTTCCTACTAGCTATTAAAGTAGGCACTTTCCATTTAATCTTCACAATAGTATGATAAGTAATGTATCAGAGACACAACTGGGGAGATGGGTATTCATCCGAAATCTGCTCTGGATAACAGGAATATTTTTGCAAATTAGGTAGCAATTCATCTGAGTCTAAAGAGATGTGTAGAAATATATGAGGTAGCTCAAAGGTTGCTGTGGTGAACAGCAAATTCTAAAGAAGAGTATTTTATAAAGGAAAAAAATAGCACGTGTAAAGGTTAACAGACACATCATAAACTCCACCACGGATGAGATTTTTTCCTATTTCTTTTCTGTACCTCTAGCACTTTGAACAGTGTCTGGCTCATTCAGTAAACGTTTAATGAACATAAGGGCATCACACGTGGAAAGGAATGACATGGCCTGATGCTTACCGTCGCTAGAAAGGTAGACAAAGGCCCCTTCATGAAGAGCTTGGTTATCCACACTAAAGGTAAGAAATCAGGGCTAACAGGTTGATGATGCATAGACAGTATTCAGGTATTCCGCCCTGCCCAGTGCTCCTATTCCCCAGAACACGTCCCAGGGTGCCGCACCACGCGGGCCAGAAGAATGGGGGGGGGGGGGGGACGCCAGCTCCACACACTCCAAAGTAGGGTTCTTTGGCCAAAGCTGGATTGGAGCACAAGGTTGGGCTTGAAGTCTAACAGAGCTTCCTACTCTCTTTCTTCCAACTCATCCTGCCCTCACTCCCCGCCAGCCTCTCCCGCCGACTCTTGGAGGACACTCAAGCTGTTTTCAGGCCTTCCCGGGATCCTACGGGAGGTATCCCAGAGCGCGCTCCGGACCGCCGGCAGCGCCCTCCTTCCCTCTGGAACGCAGCGAGAGCGCACGCGCGCCATCCGAGGCGAGCGCGCGCTCGCGAACTCCCCGCATCCCCGTGCTCATCCGGGTCTCAAGTCGCTTCAGCCAATAGGGGACGCTCACGGCCTCCCGGGGCGGGGCTAAGCCTTCCCTCACATGGGGCCTGTGGTCACCGCGGGCGCTTGTAGGTGACCGGTCGGCGGAGAAAAGGGGAAGAGGCAGGGAGCCTCGCGACTGGGAGAGGGTCGACAGCTTCGAGATCAAGCAGCTGCCGCCCCCTAGAAGCGACTTAATCGCGAGCCGATTCCTCAGTCAGTGCCGCTGTAGTAAACACACTTCAGAAACGTGAGGTGCCGGGGGTCACGTGGGGAGCGCCCTCTCCAATGAGGAGCCGGGGGCGTGGCCGAGGCCGCTGACGCGGCGGTGGCGGCGGAGTCACCCGGGCAGCCTCGGAACCGGTCACCGGCCGGCAACGGTCCAGGGGCCTCGACCGCCACCTCCGAGCTCACTCCTCCTTCCCGGGCCGAGAGACAGCGTGGCCGACTGTGGCTGAATCCCCTCTCGTCCCTCTCGGTGGCTCGCCTTAGGCGGGCCGTTTTCTCCTCAGGGGCCGCCTCGGTGGGGCGAGGTTTCCGTGACGAACCTCCCGGGGCTGCCGGTGCCGGCCGGGGCTGTCGTGGAGGCTCGGGCTCGTGGAACGTGCTCACGCCCCGGGGTCCGAGGCCCTTGAAGCGATGCGCCTCGTCCCGGCGGTTGCGGCGGGCTCTGGCTCGTAAAGGGCGTCACGCCCGGACTCCTCTGACTGGGCAGCCTCCATTCATCTTCCAGCGGCGCCTCCAGCGCCCTTTCCTTCTCCGGTGTCCTCCTCGGACTCATTTTTTCCTTTCCCCCCTCTGCCGCCCTTTCCCCACTCCTTGGGTGTGGCGGTTCCCCTGGAAGCGGAGGTGTGGGTTATGAGCCGGCCCTTCCTTCCTTGAATTTCTCGCTGGGGGAACTGGGCAAGGACCGCCGCCCGCCGCGCCCCCGGGATGGGGGTGAACGCCGTGCACTGGTTCCGAAAGGGGCTCCGGCTTCACGACAACCCGGCCCTGAAGGAGTGCATTCAGGGCGCCGACACCATCCGCTGCGTCTACATCCTCGACCCCTGGTTCGCCGGCTCCTCCAATGTGGGCATCAACAGGTGGCGGTGAGTCGGAATCCCGTGAGAAATGGGTTTCGGTGTTTAATGAATCAGGACTTGACTTGCAGGGGGCAGAATCTGAGAATTTAGACCTGGGGCGGCCGTACTTAGGCTGTTTTAGAATTAAGGGCGTCTTGAGTACTAAATAGAATTGACTATTAAGTTCTCTGGCCGGAGAGTGCTGGCAGCCTGGAACACCCTGGCCCTCCTGTGTGAGTTGCATGCCTCTGCACTAATGGGAACTCTTGCCCTGATTTTACGGGGAATTCTTAGCGGTGGAGGGAAACAAACACCCAGTTCGCAGTGGCCCATGGATTGCTTTTCGTGGCCTCTTTGTGGCATTCGAAAGGATTGCGGCTTTGGGTGTTAACGTGTGTGTGCGTCTAGGTAACTCATAGTGTGAAGAAAATCATTCAGTACAGGCACCTCCAAATCCACTTTTCTTCCACCTTGACGTTGCCGTAGGAAAAGCAAGGGAAACATTATCTGGTTTCCCTTTGCTCAGCTCTTCCTCTCAACTCCTCCTTGTGGTTGACTAGACAAAGCACAGTTTTTCTTTCTAGGCAAAGTATAAAGCCTTCTAGGGATCAGAGCACTGAAAGAAATCTTAGAGAAGCTTTATGATCTTTCCCTGAAATACCAGGTTAGATGATTGTTAGCCCCCCCCCCCGCCCCCGTGGAAATGAAAGCATTTGTTTAACAGATAGGTTATTGACCACCTACATTATAACAGGCACCGCTTTAAATACCAGGGATATAGCAGTGAATGAAACAGACAAAAATTCTTATCCTTCAGAGCACACGTCCCAGAAATTCACAGGTATAGTATTCGGTGGTGATTAAAGCTGTGGAGAAATATAGAGCAGAGGAAGGGGATAAAGAATACAGTGAGATGGGATTATTGTTATAGTTTTAAGTATGGTGATCAGGAAGAACTCAGAGAAGGTGGCAGTTGAGCAAAGTGATGAAACAGGTAATTGCAGATATCTAAGGGAAAAGCATTCCAGGCAAGGGGAAAGCAGTGAGGGAAAAGGCCCTGAGGTGGGAAAATGTGGTTAACCTTTGGAAGAAACAGCACAAGAAGCAATATAAATGGATCAGAATAGTGAATGGTGCTAGTAGTTGAGGTCAGAGATGTGATAGGGCCAGACTGAGTTGTCAATATTTGTGCTTTCGCTCAAAGCAAAGTGGGAATAATTGCAGGATTATGAGCAGAGAAGTGGCATAATTTAACCTAAATTTTTTTTTTTTCTAATGTTTATTTAGTTTGTGAGAGAGAGGGAGACAAAATCTAAAGCAGGCTCTGAGCTGTCAGGACAGAGCCCGATGCAGGGCTCAAACTCACAAACCATGAGATCATGACCTGAGCCAAAGTTGGATGCCCAACTGACTGAGTCACCCAGGTGCCCCAGTTTAACTTAAGTTTGAAAAAATTTCTGTGATCATAGTTCTGAGAACAGACTGAATTGGGGGGGAGAAGGTGGACAAGAGACAGGAAGCTGTTGCATTCATCCAGGTGAGAGATGATAATGACTTGGACCACAGTGATGTTGGATGAGGTAAGTAGTCAAATGCTGAGTATATTTTGAACAGAGAATCTGCAGTATTTCTTGGCAGATTGGATATGTGTTATGAGAGAAAGAGAAGGAATTAGGAATAATTTCAAAATTGTTGGTTTGAGGAACTAGAAGGATAAAGCTGTACTTGACCAAGAAAGTGAAGTCAGTTGCAGAAGCCATTGGAAGGGTGATTGGAGTTCTCTTTTGAACTCGATTTAGTTGGAGATGTGTATTACACATCCAAATGGAGATGGCAGATGGGCAGTTGGAGATAATCTGGAGTTCAGGATGGATTTACAGGCAGGAGGTATAAATTGGAGAGTCATCAGTTGGTAGATAATATTTAAAGCCATTACTCATCCATCCATTCATTGAACAAATACTTGTCATGCACCTACTATATGTCAGACATTGCTTTACATTCAGGGCTTTTGGCATTAACAAAAATAGCTAAAACATTCTTACCCTGTCGAAGTCACATTCTAGTGGAAACATGAGACTATATGAGAACATTATAGTGAGTGTAGGGGCGCCTGGGTGGCTCACTTGGTTAAGCGTCCGACTTTGGCTCAGGTCATGATCTCACTGTCTGTGAGTTCGAGCCTCATATCCGAACTGCCAACTCAGAGGTTAGAGCCTACTTTGAATTCTGTGTCTCCCTCTCTCTCTGCCCCTCTCCCTGCTCACACTTTGTCTCTCTCTCTCTCTCTCAAAATTAATTAAACATTAAAAAAAAATTAAAAAAAGAAAGTGGGTGTAGATAGAAAACAGAGGAGGTCCAAGGACTGAGCCTTGGGTACTCTAATGTGTAGAAATTGTGGAGTTGTGGAAGAATTTACATAGGAAATTGAGAAGGAATATCTAGTAAGAAAAGCCCAGAAGAGTATGGTGTCTTAGATGCCAAAGTAAAGAAAGTATTTCAAAAAGTGTGTTTTACCTACGTCAGGTGTTGCTGATAGGTCAAGTAAGATGAGGACTGAAAACTAAAAATTGTATTTAGAATGTATAGCCTTGATTAGGTGTGGTTTAAGTAATGTCAGAGGCAAAGCCTTTCCAAGAGAGGCTGAGAGGTGAGAATTTGGGAGATAACTCATACAGACAGCTCTTTTGGGGAGTTTTGCTATAACCGGATCAAAAAATGACATGGTGCCTGGATTGGGATGTGAACTCAAGAGATTTTTTTGGTGTGCTGATGGGAATGATACAGCAACTGTATGTAAAAACGCTCATTAGCAGAATTGATTAGTAGATTCTGGGAAAAGATGATAAATGTAATATATTTTAATGTATTAATAATATGTTAATATGGGTCTAAGACCCTTTTCATAACATTGTTAAAGAGGATTAAAAAATTAGTTAACAAATGTAAAATGCTTAAAATGTGACTGGTAGTAGTAAGTGCTTGTTTGTTATTTGCTACTAAATTGAAAGCCCTAGGTGAATAATATCTAATTAAATGTTTGCTGTCAGTTTCTTCTAGATCATTTGATAAGTTTATAAAATCTAGACCGTAAGCTTCTGTAGGATAGGGATTATAGAGGCACCCGGGTGGCTCAGTTGGTTAAGTTTCTGATTTTGGCTCAAGTCATGATCTCTTGATCTCACGTTTTGGTTCGAGGGTTTGAGCCCTGCATTGGGCTCTGTGCTTAAAGCTCAGAGCCATGAGTCTGCTTCTGATTCATTCTCTCTCTCTCTCTCTCTCTCTCCCCCCCTCCCCCTCTCCTGCTCACACTCTCTCTCAGAAATAAATGAATAAACATTCTTTAAAAATTGAAAAAAGGATAGGGGTTATATATTGCTTATCTTTGTACACCCAGCAACTCACATTGTCAGGGAGTGACATAAAACTTGTAAGCACAGTAGAATAGTCCCGTATTTTCCTTTTTAAAAGATTTTTTTTTAACTACTACATATTGCCCTTTCTAAAAAATGGGTAGAGATGTAAATAATGAATAGAGAGACTTTTGTCTTCTGCTAAAGACTAAGTTATAAAAAGGCAAGGACAGAGTTTTATTTAGTCAGTTCTCATAGCACTGAATTCAGTGCTTTTCATATAGTTGTAGCTCAGTTACTGTTTGTTGAATGAAATGACATCTAGGAGTTAGTAATTTTATACTTAAACAACTTTATGCATTTTCTTACTGACCATAGAATAATGTGCAATCTCCTTAGCTTGGCATTCAGGGTCTCTTGTGGGTTTCTACCTTCTTTCCTTTATGCCATTTCCTTCAGTCAACAGCATTTCTTAGATTTATGGATTTAATGAAGTTTATTTTACCTAAGTAAGTTAACAAAACTACCTTTTAATATTGCCATCATTTTGTTTAAAAAGGATACTTTAATATTTAAAAAGAAAGTTAGAAGGACATTGTTGCAAAATAAAGGACAGTCCTTTGACTTTAATAAATGAAGCTTTATGAAAATTCACTTTGCCTCATCAGTGAAAACATTATCTTGAATTTGTCATATTTGGGATTGAATGATTTAAAATATTTCAATTCTGGCTCATTTGGTAGAGCATGTGACTTGATTTCAGGGTTGTGAGTTCAAGCCCCACATTGGGCATGGAGACTACTTAAAAAAAAAAAAAGAATAAAATATTCCAATTCCTTCCTTATCTCTTATTAAAATTATACCACATAAACACTTATATATGAATATTCACAGGACTATTATTGTTCATAATTTATAATTTGTAATAGTCAAAGGTGGAAACAACCTAGATGGCCATCTACTGATGAATGGTTAAACAAAATATGGTGTATCTATACAATGGAGTATAATTCAATCATAAAAAGAAATGAAGTACTGATACATGCTACAGCATGGATGAGCCTTAAAAACATTATGCTAAGTGAAGAAGCCAGTCACAAAATTCCACATATTATTTGATTATGTTTATTTGAAATGTCTAAAATAGGCAAATATATAGAGACAAAGTAGATTGGTGGCTTCTTAGGGCTAGGTGGGTTGGGAGAGTTGGGAGGTGGTAGCTAAGAGGCACAGGGTTTCTTTTTGAGGTGATGAAAATGTTCTAGAAGTTGGTGGTTGTACAACTCTTTAAATGTACTAAAAAATCATTGAATTGTACACATAAAAGAATCTATTTACCCCTTTAAGGTCCAGTCCACATAACCACCTTTTCCTTAATATTGTTTATATCACCTTGTCTGGGATGCTTTACAGTCTTGTAACTCTTCTGCCATTTTTTGATACTGCTTTCCACATCACCATAGTATTTATTTCTTTAATTTCTAAATATTATATAGTCCTCATATATTCACTTATTTTTCATTTAACAGATTGCAACTCTTCTTCCTGAAGAGAAGGTACCATTTCATTCAATCAAAAATTTATTTTTCATTCATATTTATGGCAGGCATTATTTTGGTACTGGGGATACAACAGTAAGAGAAAGTCCCTGCCCTTGAGGTGCTTCTAGTCTAGGAGGAGAAACAGGCAATAAAACAAATATAATATGTCAGGTTGTAAAAAGTGGAGAGAAATAAAGCAGAATGTGAGAACAGAGACCTAAAGAAAGAGAAGTATCAAGGCTCTGCAGATATCTGGGGGAAGAGCTGTATTCTCTGCAGTGTCTAGCATAGTTTCTCTTACACTGTAGGCATTTGATAAATAATTTTAAAATTTTCTTTAAGTCTAGGGTTTAGGAGTGAGACAGTTACTTCATTTAACTTTGATGCTAATGTGTATTTTAAACTCACCAGTCTCTTCAGCTATACCCCATTTTAAAAACTGCTCACATTTTTTACAGGTTTATTGAGGCATAGTTGACAAAAATGTATATATTTAAGGTGTACAACATGATGTTTATGTATCTATATCTCTCTATATAGATAGATATAGATGTTTTGATGTTGTGAATCTCATTTTTCATTATTCTCTTTCATCCTTTTCTTTCTTTCTTTCTTTGATGTTTATTTTTGAGAGAGAGACAGAGACAGAACATGAGCAGGGGAGGGGCTGAGAGAGAAGGAGACACAAAATCTGAAGCAGGCTCCAGGTTCCAAGCTGTCAGTCAGCACAGAACCTGACAAGGGGCTCTAAATCACAGGAACCCTGAGATCATGACCTGAGCCAAAGTTGGACGCTTAACCAGCTGAGCCACCTAGCCCCTCTTTCATCCTTTCTTTATTTTTGGTTTGCTTCTAATCAGCACTTAAACATGCTATAAGAGCTCAGTAAGAGCAGGAAAACCAACAGAGGAACAAAAATCTCCCTTTGAGTACATTCCTCTCCTGTAACTGTGTTTCTTATTTCCTTTGTAGCCAAATTTCATGAACAAGATGTCTAATACTGGCTTACTTCATTTCTTTATCTTCTACTCATCCTTCAATCCACTCCAAACTAGTCTTGGTTCCACCTGCACCTACTCCATCAAAACACTTTTCGTCCAAAGTATGCTTTTAAACTTTTCATTCCTTGACTTTTTTTTTTTGAACTTTGACACTTTTCTTTTTCTTTTTTCTTTTTTTAGTTTTATTTTTTATTTTTTAAAATTTACATCCAAATTAGCATATAGTGCAACAATGATTTCAGGAGTAGATTCCTTAGTGCCCCTTACCCATTTAGCCCATCGCCCTTCCCACAACCCCTCCAGTAACCCTCTGTTTTCCATATTTAAGAGTCTCTTCTGTTTTGTCCCCCTCCCTGTTTTTATATTATTTTTGTTTCCCTTCCCTTATGTTCATCTGTTTTGTCTCTTAAAGTCCTCATATGAGTGAAGTCATGTGATTTTTGTCTTTCTCTGACTAATTTCACTTAGCATAATACCCTCCAGTTCCATCCACGTAGTTGCAAATGGCAAGATTTCATTCTTTTTGATTGCCGAGTAATATTCCATTGTATATATGTACCACATGTTCTTTATCCATTCATCCATCGATGGACATTTGGGCTCTTTCCACACTTTGGCTATTGTTGATAGTGCTGCTATAAACATGGGGGTGCATGTGTCCCTTCAAAACAGCACCCCTGTTTCCCGTGGATAAATGCCTAGTAGTGCAATTTCTGGGTTGTAGGGTAGTTCTATTTTTAGTTTTTTGAGGAACCTCCATACTGTTTTCCAGAGTAGCTGCACCAGCTTGCATTCCCAGTTCCTTGACTTTTTACTGTTTCATACATTTGACCACACTTTCCTCTTCTTCCCTTTGCTTTAATTAGAGGATCCTCTTCTTGTTTGTTTTTTCTGCCAGAGCTATTAGTGTTCTTCCTTGACTTCTCTTTTTCTGTTCAACCCTTAAATACCCCTGAGGTCTGTGATCTCCACCCTTTTTTCATTTTGCATAATTCGTAGGCAATCTCATCTCTCTTTGAAAAGTCAATTACCATTCATTTGCCCAGAATTCACAAATCTTCAGCTCATATTTCTCTTCTGATCCCCAGATATGTATCCATTATATATAGATTCCCTGCCTATTTGATTGTGTTATATTATCTTAAACTTGTTCAAAATAAAGATCATCTTCTCCATTATCTCTGTCTCAAAAACAAACTGACTTTTCCTGTGTTTCCTATCTTCATAAATAATAACACTATTTGCCCAGTTGCTCGATTGACAGGTGGGATTATTAATTATATATTAATTTATTCAGCAAATATTTGAATTTCTGTTGTGTGTCAATCACTTTGTTAATTTCTGTGGGTAAATGGAAGTCAATAGATAATTTCTCTGTCCTCAGAGAGTTTACAGTATGGAGAGGGATTTATCCAAAAATAAAATAATCACAGAAATACATTCTTCTATCTCCACTGTCACCTTAGCTCATACTATCATTTTTTTGGCCTAATTTGAGTAGTTTATGAATCATTGTCCCCCTTGCCCTTCTCTAATTCATTCTCTATACAGCAATCAGAGTGATCTTTTAAAATTATAAATCTGTTTGTGTTCTTTACTCTTTAAAATCCTTTCATGACATTTCTTTACCTTTAGATTAAAGTTCAGAAAGCCATAGCATAGTTTAAAATCCTTGTGTAATCTAGTCTTTTGCTTCTTTTTCCAGCCTTAGAGGATTGCTTCACTGAGGCATTTGAGCTGAGCCTTGAGGTATGAGATGGATCTTAACAAACACAGAATGGAAGGAAGAGAATTCCATCCAGGCTGAGGGAAGAAAATTTCATAACTGAGTCATATGGTGCATGAAAAGACAGGAGATACTGTTTAGTACTCTTTTGGTTTAGTGCTCTGGATAGTTTTGCCTGACTCAAATAGGCTTAAACAGAGAATTGATTGACAAATGTAATTGAACAATCCAAAGGAAAGTGGATTTAGACATGAGTTGGTTTTAGGACTCAGAAGATGTCCCCAGGACCAAATTTCCCTCTTTGTATCTCCAAACTTCACTTATTCTGGGTTGGCTTCTCAGGCTGTCCTCTGGTGGTAAAATATAGCAATAACAGTAGCAGCTATAGTAGTAAAAAGCATATGCTCAGCCCCAGAAATCTTAGCAAAAGTCTGTGGCACTTCAGTGGCTCTGTTTGGACCAGTTTATGAACCAGTCATTGTGAGCCTCTGTCTGAGCTGCAGTTGTATGCCTCACAGGTGGACTCAGTTTTGGAGTTACTGAAGTAGAATGAGTAGAAAGTAAGTGGGTGCCCTAAAACAGTAGATGCCTATTATTTAAGAAGTCAGATCAGAAGGTGGGACCAAGTCAGAAAAATTTGTTGAAGAAATACAACTTTGGCAGCTGAGAGTGGAGGCTTTATCAACAGTCCATTGAAAGATAATGTAGGCTTTAATTAGGGAAAAGTGTATGACGAAGGGGAAGATGCAAGAGAGTGATTATAGAGGTACAATGGACAGTTTAGGTGACTGTCTGAGAAAGGCAGTTTCAGAGAGCCAGTAGAATGAAAGATTCTCATCCTTTATACCTCTTTGACAGTTAGACATTAAGTCAGAGAACACAGGAATAGACCATATTTAGATTAGGAAAAGAATGAGTTTAGTTCAGGTCATCAATAAATTTGAGGTACTGCTAAGATATCAACATGGGAAATGGAGAAAATAGAAGTTCAGGTTTGGGGATTATAGATGTTAGAACTCTGGATATGGGAATAATTCCTATATAATTAATAGACAAAGCATGACTGATAGTATTGAATAGAATAAGATGCATCAAAATCTTGGTGAATACTGTAAGATGAATAGAAACTGGTGAAGGGGACTGAAGAAAATCAGTCAGAGGTAGAAGAGAAACCAGGTGAGTACTGTATTATGGAAACCAAAGGTGGCAAGTATTTTTCTTCATTGTGCTGAAGAAGGCAGGTTAGGATGAGTTTTGACAGTTTTTAGGAAAAATTGTCAACAACTTAGAAATGGGTAGAAGAAATGACTGCATGTCTTGAATGATGAGCAGTGGACCTTCCTAGACCTAGAGAACCCTCCAGAAATTATATTATTCTGATTTAGGGATATGTACTTTTGTCCTTGATTGCCTAGACTGTTTTACAATTTTTTATAAAAAGGGTTAAAGGCACAGTGTAGATGAAAGTTATGGTGCTGGGAAAACTGAACAGCTACATGCAAAAGAATGAAATTGGACCACTTTCTTATACCATACACAGAAATAAACTCAAAATAGATTAAAGACCTAAATGTGAGCCCTGAAACCAAAAAATTCCTTGAAGAAAACACAGGCAGTAATTTCTTTGACATCAGTTGTAGAAACATTTTTCTGGATTATGTCTCTTTATGTAAGAGAAACAAAAGCAAAATTAAACTATTGTGACTATACCAAAATAAAAAGCTTTTGTACAGTGAAGGAAACCATAAACAAAACAAAAAGGCCACCTAGTGAATGGGAGAAGATATTTGTTAGTGGTATATCCGATAAGAGTTAGTATCCAAAGTATATGAAGAACTTATACAACCCAACACCAAAAAGCCAAACAATTTGCTTTAAAAAATGGTCAGAGGACCTGAATAGACGTTTTTCCAAAGAGGACATACAGGTGGTCGACAGACACATAAAAAGATGCTCAACATCACTAATCATCAGGAAAGTGCAAATCAAAACCACAATGTGATTATCACCTCACACCTGTCAGAATGGCTAAAATTAAAAACACAAGAAACAAGTGTTTGTGAGGATGTGGAGAAAAAGGAAGCCTTGTGGCCTATTGGTGGGAATGCAAATTGGTGCAACCACTGTGGAAAACAGTATAGAGATTCCTCAAAAAATTAAAAATAGAAATACTGTATGATCCAGTAATTCCACTACTGGATATTTACCCAGGGAAAATGAAAACACTAATTCAAAAAGGTGTATGAACTTCTATGTTTATTGCAGCATTTTTTTTTTTTTTACAGTAGCCAAGATATGGAAGCAACCCATGTGTCCATTGATAGATAAAGGATAAAGAAGATGTGATACGCATGCAAACACACACACATACACACACACACACACACACACACACACACACTCACACTCACACTGGAATTTGACTCAGCCATAAAAAGGAGTGAAATCTTGCCATGTGCAACAACATGGTTGGCCCTAGAGGGTATACTGCTAAGTGAAATAAGTCAGAGGAAGAAACATACCATCTGATTAGATTCATATGTGGAATTTAAGAAACAAAGGAACAAAGGAGAAAGAGACCACCACTGCCAACAAAAAAAACCAGACTCAAATACAGAGAAGAAACTGGTGGTTGTCAGAGGGAGGTGGAATTGGGGGTGGGTGAAATAGGTAAGGGGAATGAAGAGTACACTTTTTTTTTTTTAATTTTTTGTAAGTCTGTTTATTTTTATTTATTTATTTTTTTTTTTTTGAGAGAGAGAGCTCAGGTTGGGGAAGGGCAGAGAGAGAGGGAGACAGAATCCAAAGCAGGCTCCATGCTCCGTGGTGTCAGCACAGAGCCCGATGTGGGGCTTGAATCCATGAACCATGAGATCATGCCCTGAGCCAAAGTTGGATGCTCAACCGACTGAACCACCCAGGTGCCCCTAGAGAGAGAGAGAGAGAGAGCGAGCGAGTGTGTGTGTGAACTTGGGAGGGGCAGAGAGAGAGGGAAACAGAGAATTCAAAGCAGGCTCCTGGCTCTGAGCTGTCAGCACAGAGCCTGACGTGGGGCTCGAACCCAGGAACTGAGATCATGACCTGAACGGAAGTCAGGCACTTAACCCAGGCACCCCAAGAGTACATTTATCTTGATGAGCACTGAGAAATGTATAGAATTGTTGAATCATTGTGCACTTGACACTAATATAACACTGTATGTTTAATTACACTTGAAAAAAACACTTTTTTTAAAGTTAAGATATAGAAAACTGATAATAGAGGGGCACGCCTGAGTGGCTCAGTTGGTTAAGCATCCACATTTGGCTCAGGTCATGATCTTGCAGCTTGTGAGTTTGAGCCCCGCGTTGGGCTCTGTGCTGACAGCTCGGAACCTGGAGCCTGCTTCGGATTATGTGTCTCCCTCTCTCTCTGCCCCGCCCTCCCCTTGCACTCTGTCTCTCTCAAAAATAAATAATGAACATTAAAAAAAAAATAAAAAAAAGAAAGCTGATAATAGAACAAATGTTTCCTGAGAAATACAGATACCATATGTTTTCACTCTTATGTGGATCCTGAGAAACTTAACAGAAATCCATGGGGGAGGGGAAGGGAAAAAAAAAGAAAGAAAAGAGGTTAGAGTGGGAGAGAGAGCCAAAGCATAAGAGACTCTTAAAAACTGAGAACAAACTGAGGGTTGATGGGGGGTGGGAGGGAGGGGAGGGTAGGTGATGGGCATTGAAGAGGGCATCTTTTGGGATGAGCACTGGGTGTTGTATGGAAACTAATTTGACAGTAAATTTCATATAATAAAAAAAAATGAGATAAAAAAAGAACAAATGTTTCCTGTCTGTATGAATGCAAATTATTCCTATTCATGTCATGCAAATTAATTTTGTATCATGGGGAGTGTAAATCTCTATATGCCAGATTCTCATTTGAACCATTTTTAACATCTTTACTGGTTTCTTCATTCATTATAATGAGTTAAATCAAATCTTTGCCATATATTCATTTAATTTTTAAAATATTTTTATGAGAGTATGATTTTACTATTTTGAAAATTATACTTTAACTGTTACAAAGGCCTTTGGTAAACAGAGAGTAGCTTCAGTGTAGTTGTGAGATCAGAAAGCAGATTGTATAAGGTATTACTGAGTTTGTATATGTGGCTGGTGTGGGGGAGGAGGGCAGTGATTGAGGGATTGATGAAGAGAGTTTTTAATGGGAAAGGTAAGACATAAGTTGGTTGCACAGATTCTGGACAGGCTGAGGAAGGTGAATTTTGGGCACATCACCAGACTTACAGTTACGACAGGATGATAAATAGGAAATAAAATATATAGATAACATGGCACCTGAATGTAGTGTTCTTTGAATGACAGACTGAAGTGAGTTTATCTGGCTATCTGAAAACCTAGTTTCTAATCCCTGCTTTCCTACTAAGTAGCAATGGGACTGACTTTGCGTAGTTCATTGGCCCTTCATTTTATTCATTCAGGAAGCATTCATTAAGAACCTGTTTTCTGACAGGCACTTTGCAGGGCAGTGGGGACTCAAAGATGAAAGTGAGGGGTCCTGCCCCGTAAGGAAACTTTCACACCATTAAAGGACAAATAATTAGAATGTAAAATAGGGCCTCTGGAGAAATATGCAAATCTTGGGAGCACTGAAGAGAGACAACCCTGGGCGAAGAATAAAGAGTAGAGATGGTTAGTGTGTGAAGAAGGGGATGAGAGGAAGGAGGGAGTGAGATACTGGTTTGAGAGAAGAGGAGTTCCAGAAGTTTCCAGAATACTTCTGATGAAGGAGATTCTTGAGTCTATGTCTTGATATGAAAAGGGAGGTACCAAAAGTGCCCTAATACCACTGGGAACTGCAGTTAGTTATTTGAAAAAGACAAGCGTAAAAAAGAACACATACATAAGTGTGTATTAATTTGAAATCTTTCGCTGTAAGGCGAAATTCCAGAGTTCACTTCTTTATTCACATCTGTTCCTTAGGTGATCTCACCTAGTCACATACTTGAATACCTCATGATTTCTTATCATGTATTTCCTGCCCTGGCCTCTCTATCTTGAGCTCCACACCTACATATCCAGTGTTTTTATTCAGATTCTGAATAAGCGTCTTAAGCTTGATTTTGCCCCCATCTTACCCACCTCTCATGGTTTCCCTAAATCACAATAAATGGCAACATTCACCTTGGTGCTCTGTAAAACCTAGGAGTCATTTTTTTTCATTTCTTTTTTCCCCCATAACCTTATGTCTTGTCCTTCAGCAATTACAGCTTTTCCTCTAAAATAACTTTCATATCCTTTCAGATCTCACCCTTCCATTGCTGTTATACTAGGAACATTTGTTTCAGGATGTTGCAATAGCCTCCTAACTTCTCAACTTCCATTTTTATACCTACCTTCCCAGCCTGTTCCATGTGGAAGCCAGAGGAATATTTTAAAAACCTTTATCAGGTCAAATCATTCTATGCTCAGAATCTTCCCATGGCATCCAAGGTGTTTGCATTTTCTGCTTCTCTACCCAGAATGTTATTATCTCAGACCTTGGCAAGGCTCATTCCTTCATTAGCCCTTCTCAGAGAGACCTTTCCTGACCATCTTATGTAAAGTCATTGCCCCTGCTCCTCCTACATATCTCTCACTTTTCCCTTTCTGTTTCCTTGCCCTGTTTTATTTTTCATGGCATCTATCACTACCTGAAATTATATATTTATTGATTTACTTCTTTATTGTCTTGTTCCACCAAATTACTCAAAAGAGGGGCTGATTCATGTTGCTTCCTCATTATTCAGTTATTGGCTCTTCAACCCTATGATAGCAGTTCTCAGGGGTTGGTCCAGGGATGCTTATGGATTCCTGAGACTCTTTTAAGCCAAAACTACCTTCATAATAATATTAAGACATTATTTGGCTTTTTAACTGTCACTCTCTCATGTATACAGTCAGTTTTCTAGAAGCTACATAATAAGTAATGACATTATTGCTGTGATGGCTAATGGAATGTGTGCTGGTGTAGTCTTATGTTTTAAAATTTTCTCATCTTTAATTTCTCACATAAATGTTGATATTACCTATAAGACAAAGCTCTTTGGGATTATTCAGTAATTTTTAAGAATATAAAAGTTACTGTGACCAAAAAGTTAACTTAGGTATTCAACATGTACTTGTGGGTTGAATATATAAATGAATATTGTTTTGCTGATTTCATTGGAGTTTCATGTTGGCCTTCATGCATGCATTGCACCCACAGTCTGATACTGCCTATTATTTTCTTTAAAGCTAATTAAAACCTTAAAGACCCTTGTGAAACAAACTTGAGTGCAAAATTTCTTTAGTACATTTTTTTCTTATGGTCTATTTTAAGCATCTTATTCACAGGTAATAAAGTTTTTTAGTGATTCACTTTTTTTTGAACCATTTTGAAATGTACAATTTAATTTTCAATAAAACAGCTTTTTTTTAAACAAAACTGAAGTATAATTAACACAGTGTCACATTAGTTTCAGATGTACACCGTAGTGATTTGACCAAAAAAATGCTTTCTTTTTACACTCAATTAATGAGTATGCATAAAATTTAATTACGTGATTACAAGAAGTTCAGCTGACATAAGCAAGTTTGGCTCTTGACATACCTAGAACTTTATTTTTTATTTAAAAACACTTTTTTTAATGTTTATTTTTGAGAGAGAGTGAGAGAGAGACAGTGCATGAGCCGGGGAGGGGCAGAGGGAGATGGAGACACAGTATTCAAAGCAGGGTCCAGGCTCTGAGCTGTTAGTACAGAGCCCGATGTGGGGCTGGAACCCATCAATGGCGAGATCATGACCTGAGCTGAAGTCGGACAGTTAACCGACTGAGCCATCCAGGTGCCCCAATTTTTTTTAATGTTTATTTTTTGAGAGAGAGACAGAGAGAGCACTAGTGGGGAGGGGTTAGAGAGAGAGGGAGAAAGAATTCCAAGCAGACTCCTCACTGATAGCATGGAGCCCGGTGTGGGACTCAACACACAACCATTAGATCATGACCTGAGCCAAAATCAAGAGTCGGACGCTTAACTGACTGAACCACCCAGGCGCCCATCAGGTCTACAACTTTAACTGATTGAAACAGGAATTAGATGTGCTGGAAAGCAATAGCCTGCTTTTCTCAAGCTAAAATTAGTCTTGGCTATCAGTTAGTGTTGGCCCTGTATGTTTTACAGAGGATTAGGAGGGATTGTATGATTTCTGTGTTGGTAATGGGAAAAATAATTATTAGCAATATAATATTTTTTTTTTTCAACGTTTATTTATTTTTGGGACAGAGAGACAGAGCATGAACGGGGGAGGGGCAGACAGAGAGGGAGACACAGAATCGGAAACAGGCTCCAGGCTCTGAGCCATCAGCCCAGAGCCCGACGCGGGGCTCGAACTCACGGACCGCAAGATCGTGACCTGGCTGAAGTCGGACACTTAACCGACTGCGCCACCCAGGCGCCCCATTAGCAATATAATAGATGTAACATCAGGTGTTTAAGATTGTGACATTTTAACATTAATTCTCACATATTTTTGTTTGGTTTGGATTGCATATTAGTTTTAATTGGATATTAAGGTGTCCTAGAGATGAAAGAAAAGTGCTGTTTTAAAAATGGGATTCTATTGACTCTAATTACTTTTGCCATTTTTATCCTATTCCATTTCTACCGCCTCAGTAGCAACAATAACAACAAACTAAATATCTTGATGACATTTGTGGTATTTTTAAATTTTGCTGTTTTAAGTATTATAAGCCAGCAGGAATTAAAAGGCTATAAATAGAATGACTTAATATTAAATTACTGTGCTATAGTGTATATGTACTGGAGAATGTCCTGGCTAGTCCTTTTATTGGTATTAACATGTGATGGGTAGTCAATTCTCACATTAGGGTTAAAATGTCTTTTTTATTATAGGGTTTAGTGTTGCTCTTTTTTGTAATGAGGGTCATAACTTTGGGTCATATAATAGGAGTAAAAGGCAAAGATTGAATTAGTGAAAGGGGAATACTAAAAAGGACATATACGGGAGGTTTTAGAAAATGAGACAACAATGGTAATTCCAAGTCTTGAGATCACAGACATGGAGACAAATTTAGACGGAGCTAGTTTGGGGGTTAGAATGATAAGCTTCGTTTGAGATGTATTAAATTTAAGGTAATGGTAGGATATCCAGGTACAGTTGTTTAACAGGAACTGAAACTAGGAAGGGAAATTGGAACTAGATGTGTATGTATAATTGGAAATAATCATTTGTGAGATAATTAAAAATAGGAAAATTATGAGAATACAGAAACAGGGACATATGAAAAGACGAAAAGAAATGGCAGTCTTAGTGATTTTTGAAAATACGCATGTTAAACTTTTGTACCCAAACTTTTATGGTTTATATCATTAATAATAAGCTTCAAAGGGCCTTTCCCATCCAAAGGTGACCAAAGGTGATACAAATATTTATATACATGCTTTTCTAATACACTTACATTTTCATTTATTCGTACAAATCTTTCTTCTATCTAGAATTTATATTGACACTGAGGTTGAGCTTTTACTTCTTTTACCTCAAATAAGGGTCATGTTCCCCAAAATGGTGGTCAGTCATTCCAATATTACTGATTAATATCCCTACTGAACTGTTACTTCACCATACACTGAATTTTTAATATTTTATAGTATGTTTCTAGGCTATTTAATTTTCAAAATGTGACTTTTTTCTGATGGAGAATGACTAAAGAATTCAAACATTGTGAAGAAAGTATCTCTAATATCACTCCTAAGAATTATACTATTGGTAATAGTTTAAAAATATGAAAATATGAATGCATACGAATATGTGTGCATGTTTACATGTAAACTTTAGCATCTCTGTTAAAAAATGTGAATAATTCGGGGCACCTGGGTGGCTCAGTTGGTTAAGCCTCCGATTTTAGCTGAGTTCACCATCTCCTGGTTCATGAGTTCAAGCCCCACACTGGGCTTACTGCTGTCAGTTCAGAGCCCACTTTGGATCCTCTGTCCCCCTCTCTCTACCCCTCCCTTGCTTGTGCTCTCCCCAAGTAAATATTTTTTAAAAATGTGAATAATTCATTGAACATTGCTTTGGGAGTTAATTTTGTTAGGTTTGTGATAATGTGATCATGTTAGCCTTGTAAAATAAGTAACTGTGTATCTTTTTTGTGCTCTTTAACAGAATAAATAACAGGAATTTTATGTTCCATAAAGATTTGCTAGAATTCATCCATAAAGTATTTTGGGTAGGGGCTTTTGGGAGGAGGCAGATTCTTTTTGTAGATATCTCAGGGTATCTGCCCAGTTCACACATTAAACTGCCCACATC
The DNA here is from genome assembly GCF_007474595.2 of Lynx canadensis. Lineage (NCBI taxonomy): Eukaryota > Metazoa > Chordata > Mammalia > Carnivora > Felidae > Lynx > Lynx canadensis. The sequence continues at coordinate 126,150,475 of NC_044309.1, read as the reverse complement.
AGAACCCTTACTGAAAAGATGAATTTAGCTTTTATTTTAGTAGCTTATGACTCTGTACTCTTATTTTTCCTCTTTCTTCTGTGGACAGTTTATTGGATCTAGAGTTGATACTTGACCCAAGCTATGACCATTTGAACTTGGAAGTTTCAAAAAGGTACACAGAGACTTTAGTTGGTTGGTATTGGGCCTTGACCTTGAGCAGACATAATAAACTAGGAATCTTAGTACAGGAAGGTGATTGTAGAAAGGGAAAAAATGGGCACGTGTGTAGAAAGGAACAAACGAGACCATTCAGTTCCAAAAAAGGAGCACGAATCCTGGGTTCCTAAAATTATAGACTCCCTTAGCTTGACTGTGCTCTTTGAGCACAGGTTCCGTGAAATAGATACTCCAGTATTCTCCTAATACTTTTTCTTTCTTTTTTTTTTCTTTTGCTTGACTTAGTTTGAGTAGATTTCTGTTTATTGCAGTGTAACAATTCCTTAGATCACCTTTGTCGTACTTTTCAATTCCATTGGTGTTTATTAATTTTTTTAGGTTTTCTTTTAAGTCAGTTTGGTAATTTAATGATAATTCATACTTTCCTAAAATGTCTACCATTTAATCTTAGTTTTACGTTTTCATATGTATTGCCAAAGTTGTATGCCCTATTCTTTTAATTATCACTAGAATTGCTGTTATAGTCTCTTTTTCACATTGCTAATAGGTATTTGTATTTTTCTCTTTTCTTTGATTCTTAGATTGCCAGATGCTTTTCTGCTTTATTAATCTTTTGAAAGCACAGCTCTTTACAGAAGGAATACAGAATATTGTCAAAGAGTTACTTCTACAAAAAGCATCAGGCTCAGATAGTTCCGTAGCTGTATTCTACAAAACTTTTAGGAATATGTAACTTTGGTGCTATAAAAAGCACTGTTCTAGAGCATAGTAAAAGGAGAGGAAACTACAGTCCAATATTATTTAGGATAAAATGTACACATTTATCAAATAGAACACAAAATCATATTTAAAAATACACTTTACATGCATATTGAAAATGCAGGGATAATTCAGTATTGGAAATACGTTAACATAAATCTCTGTACTAATAGATCAAAGAAAAATCACAAGAGCATCTTGATAGATCCTGAGAAGACTTTTTCTCTTTTTCTTTTCTTTTCTTTTTGTTTTTTTAAGTAGGCTTCACTCCCCACATGGGGCCTGAACTCAAAACCCTGAGATTAAGGGTCACATGCTCTTTTATTCCTAATAAAAATTAGTGCTAAACAGAAATAGAAGGCTACCTTTTTAATATGGTTGTATAAAAAATAAGCTCAGAAGTTAGCACCATACTTAATGGGTAAGTTTTGGAAGAATTTCTATAAAATTGAAAACAAGGTACAAATGCTTGCTATCATCACTGTTGCTATCTTTGTGCTAGAGGTGCTACATAATGCAGTCTAAGAGGTATAAAAATGGAAGAGAAGGTAAAATACTGCTATTTTTAGATGATACAGTTATACACATGAAATACCCAGAATCAACTGAAAAAATGTTACTAATAATAAAGGAACTTAGTGATGTTGTGGGTACAGTTTTTCTTAACCTTAGGTGCAGAAGTTAAACTAATCCTTTGTTCAAGACAAATTATCATCATTGGTTTGGTTTCTCTGTCTTATTTTCTTTCTTTAGTTCTTTATCTATTTGAATTTCCCTTCCCCCATGAACAAATGTTTTAATATGTTTATATTATATTATTTTCAGAAAGTAATTGTATAGTGTATGTTACATTGTTTATATTCTAATGTATTTTATTTTTTTCTGATTGTGTTCTTGCAAAATAAGTATTGTTATTTTGTGTGCACTGGTTTTTAAATTTACATAAAAGTTATTGCATTGTATGTCTCATTCTGTCTTTTTCCCCATAGGCACTAAAATTGTAAGATCTAGTCATGCTGGTACTTCTATTGCTTCTTTCTAATAGCTGCAAAATACTTTGTGAGACATTTATCTCATTTTACCTATCTGTTACCTTAGTGATAGCTACCTATTTATTTCCAATTTCCTGACATCACAGATTGTGTTGCAGTGAACATCCTTGTACATGATTCTGTATAAGGATTTCTTTGGAAACCTATATACAAATGAATAGAATTGCTGGGTTATAAGGTAGCCCTATATTTGGTTTGACCATGAAATGCCAGATTGCTATCCACAATAGCCAAATCAGTCCGTATTCCCATTAGCAATGAATGAGTGTTCTTTTTTTTTTTTTTTTAATGTTTTATTTATTTTTGAGAGAGAGACAGAGTGTGAGCATGGCAGGGAATACCAGCTGTATTCACAATCACTGAAAGGTGATAACAACTCAAATGTCTACCAACTGATGAATAGATAAAATATAATATATCTATACAATGGGATATTGTTCAGCCTTAGAAATGAGACACACTACAACATGTCTGAAACAATATACTAAGTGAAAGAAGCCAGACACAAAAGATCACATATTTATAAGATTCCATTTATATACAATACCAAACTAGGTGAATCCATAGAAACAGAAAGCAAAAATACCTAGGAATAAATCTAACCAAAGATGTAAAGGATCTGTATGCTGAAAACTATAGAAAACTTATGAAGGTAATTGAAGAAGATTTAAAGAAATGGAAAGACATTCCCTGCTCATGGATTGGAAAAATAAATATTGTCAAAATGTCAATACTACCCAAAGCTATCTACACATTCAATGCAATCCCAATCAAAATTGCACCAGCATTCTTCTCGAAACTAGAACAAGCAATCCTAAAATTCATATGGAACCACAAAAGGCCCCGAATAGCCAAAGGAATTTTGAAGAAGAAGACCAAAGCAGGAGGCATCACAATCCCAGACTTCAGCCTCTACTACAAAGCTGTAATCATCAAGACAGCATGGTATTGGCACAAAAACAGACACACAGACCAATGGAATAGAATAGAAACCCCAGAACTAGACCCACAAACGTATGGCCAACTCATCTTTGACAAAGCAGGAAAGAACATCCAATGGAAAAAAGACAGCCTCTTTAACAAATGGTGCTGGGAGAACTGGACAGCAACATGCAGAAGGTTGAAACTAGACCACTTTCTCACACCATTTACAAAAATAAACTCAAAATGGATAAAGGACCTAAATGTGAGACAGGAAACCATCAAAACCTTAGAGGAGAAAGCAGAAAAAGATCTCTCTGACCTCAGCCGTAGCAATCTCTTACTCGACACATCCCCAAAGACAAGGGAATTAAAAGCAAAAGTGAATTACTGGGACCTTATGAAGATAAAAAGCTTCTGCACAGCAAAGGAAACAACCAACAAAACTAAAAGGCAACCAACGGAATGGGAAAAGATATTTGCAAATGACATATCGGACAAAGGGCTAGTATCTAAAATCTATAAAGAGCTCACCAAACTCCACACCCGAAAAACAAATAACCCAGTGAAGAAATGGGCAGAAAACATGAATAGACACTTCTCTAAAGAAGACATCCGGATGGCCAACAGGCACATGAAAAGATGTTCAGCGTCGCTCCTTATCAGGGAAATACAAATCAAAACCACACTCAGGTATCACCTCACGCCAGTCAGAGTGGCCAAAATGAACAAATCAGGAGACTACAGATGCTGGAGAGGATGTGGAGAAACGGGAACCCTCTTGCACTGTTGGTGGGAATGCAAATTGGTGCAGCCGCTCTGGAAAGCAGTGTGGAGGTTCCTCAGAAAATTAAAAATAGACCTACCCTATGACCCAGCAATAGCACTGCTAGGAATTTATCCAAGGGATACAGGAGTACTGATGCATAGGGGCACTTGTACCCCAATGTTCATAGCAGCACTGTCAACAATAGCCAAATTATGGAAAGAGCCTAAATGTCCATCAACTGATGAATGGATAAAGAAATTGTGGTTTATATACACAATGGAATACTACGTGGCAATGAGAAAAAATGAAATATGGCCTTTTGTAGCAACGTGGATGGAACTGGAGAGTGTTATGCTAAGTGAAATAAGCCATACAGAGAAAGACAGATACCATATGGTTTCACTCTTATGTGGATCCTGAGAAACTTAACAGGAACCCATGGGGGAGGGGAAGGAAAAAAAAAAAAAAAGAGGTTAGAGTGGGAGAGAGCCAAAGCACAAGAGACTGTTAAAAACTGAGAACAAACTGAGGGTTGATGGGGGGTGGGAGGGAGGGGAGGGTGGGTGATGGGTATTGAGGAGGGCACGTTTTGGGATGAGCACTGGGTGTTGTATGGAAACCAATTTGTCAATAAATTTCATATAAAAAAAAAAAAGAAACAGAAAGCAAATTAGTAGTAGTCGGGGGGAGGGAGCATGAAGAATGGAGAGTGATTGCTTAATAGGGACAGGATTTCACTTTGGGGTGATGAAAATGTTTTGGAACTAGAGGTAATGATTACACAACATTATGAATTGAACTAAATGCCACTGAATTATACACTTTAAAATGATTAATATTATGTTATGTGAATTTTACCCCAAACTATAAATAGCTTTCATATACATCAGAGTTTGAAAACATTTTGTGTAAAGGGCCAGATGATAAATATTTTGGACTTTGTGGGCTAAACAAGTCTCTGCCACAGTACCCAGCTGTAGCATGAAAGCAGCCTTAGACAGTAAACAAATGAACATGTCTGTGTTCTAATAAAACTTTATTTACAAAGCAGGCAGTGGGCTGGATTGGTCCTTGAGCCAGTTTGCTGACCCATGCCCCATATGTAAACAACCAGTTTGAACCTTAAGAAGAGAACTCCTATTGACAATAGCAACAAAGAGATAACAACGCCGAATAGTAACTTGAATTCAGATACAGAGAGATTTGTGATTGGATCTTATTTTCTGCCTAAACTCTTATTTTCAAATGAGGTATGAAGGAGGAGTGAAATACTGAGTTACCAGTTCATGACCCATGAAACTTCCTTGAGAACATTCTTTCACATTTCAACAAAGAATATAGTTTGAAGTTTTCCAATAAGAAGAGGCAACAAACGTATATCAGTTATCATTCAGTCAGTTTCAAGGTTTCTATAGAATCCTGCTTATTTTCTTCCTCTTCTTCCCTAAACTTTTCCAATACTTCCCTCTCCATATTAGTCTGCAGTCTGGAATTCTGCTGTATAGATTTTATTCCTTTTCTCCTAGAAAGGCTTCAGGAAAGTGACAATAAATTACAGGCATCTCAGTGCTTTAAAATATAAAAAAACAAAACTCTAAAACTTATAAAAGAAGATTTCATGGAAATTTTAAAAATTACCATTAAAGCAGGTATGTCTTTGTAAGATGCAATCCAGAAACCAGAAAGAAAAATTGGTAAATTCAATTCGATAATCAAATAAAAGTTGTACCTGCCAGTATCACCATAAAGAAAGTCTGATGACAGCATGCTAAGGGAAAAATGTCTGTATGTGATAAGAGTCTGGTTTCCTTAACATGTAGAGGCCTCCTGTATCTAAGTGAACTATGAATTATAGTCCGTTGTACTTCGGGTCAATAATTTTGTTTTTTAATATAATGTATCGTCAAGTTAGCTAATATACAGCGTATACAGTGTGCTCTTGGTTTCAGGAATAGATTCCCATGATTCATCACTTACTTACAACACCCAGTGCTCATCCCAACAAGAGCCCTCCTCAATGCCCATCACCCATTTTCTCCTCTCCCCACCTTCCCCCAATCAACCTTCAGTTTGTTATCTATTTAAGATAAAAAATCTTACAGTTTGCCTCCCTGTTTGAAACTATTTTTTTCCCTTCCCTTTCCCCATGATCTTCTGTTAAGTTTCTCAAGTTCCACATATGAGTGAAAACATGATATCTTTCTCTGACATATTTCACTTAGCATACTACCATCCAGTTCCAACCACGTTGTGCAAGTGGCAAGATTTAATTCCTTCTCATTGCCAGGTAGTATTCCATTGTATATATAAACCACATCTTTTTTATCCATTCATCAGTCGATGGACATTTGGACTCTTTCCATAATTTGGCTATTGTTGATAGTGCTGCTATAAACATTGGGGTACATGTGCCTCTATGAACCAGCACTCCTGTATCCTTTGGATGAATTCCTAGTAATGCTATTGCTGGGTCATAGGGTAATTCTATTTTTAATTTTTTGAAGAACCTCCACACTGTTTTCCAGAGTGGCTGCATCAGTTTGCATTCCCTAGGGTCAATAATTTAAAGGGCTAGATAGTAAATGTTGTGGGCTTTGTAAGCCACACATATAGTCTCTGTCTTAAATTCTTCTTTTTCTTTCTTTCTTTTTTTTTTTGATATAACTTTTTAAAAATATAATAGTTGTTCTTACCTTGTGGGCCATACAAAAACAGGCCATGACCAGATTTGTCCCCTGGGCTATAGTTTGCTGACTATTCTTTCTTGCACTGAATATTTTTTTTTTTTTTTACCTGTGTATGATGCTAATGTTGCCATTCCTGCTTTTTCTTTGTTTTGGTTTGTCTGCTATATCTTTGCTTTTATTTTTTTGTATGTTTCTTATAGACAGTATGTAGCTGAATATTTTTAACCTGTTTTGGATTTTTAATCTTCAGTAGCAAAATATCCACTCACATTTGGCAGATTCAGTTCCCTATTTTAGGAACATTTTCTTCTAACATATTTTTGAATATTTTTTCTGTTGCATTTGTTGTATTCACTACTTGGAGTTTACTAATTGTATTGGCTTTGACTTTCCTATCTTTTTATGGTTTCAGTCATTTCATTGTTTTTCTCTTAAATTGCGATCTACTTTTTATAGTCCCTACATGTCATAGTCATTTGGTTATACAGAGGTGGATTGGATTACATTTGCTTATACTGAGGTGGGTAGTTCTGCTCTTTTCTGAAAGTTTCTAATTATTCTTTAAGGGCCTTTTGGTTTTTATTTTTCTTAGCTCTATAATCTTTTTATCTCATTCTGTTATTTTATCATTTTTGTGTTCAAGCACTTAATTGATTTGATATTCTTTTTAAGTTTATCTGAAGCTACAGGTCTTTTTGGCAGATTTTTCTACCTTGTGTTCTGCTTTCTTCTACACTGGATTGTTTTTTTGCTGGCTGTGAAATTTTTGTCTTTTATTAGCATTAACATCACCATGGTATTTCTTTTCATCTTATTCATGGGGAACTGTATTTTACTTCTTAAAAAATTAACATATAGTAAAATTAACTCTTTTTGGTGAGTAAAATTAACTCTTTGTGAATTTTGATTAATGCACAGAGCATTGCAACCACCACCAAAAGCAAGATACAGAATGGTTCCATCATTCCAGAAAAATTTCCTCATGCTATTCCTTCGTATTTAAATTCTCCCCCATCCTTAGCCCCCTGGCAATCTCTGATCTATTTTGTATTTTCCTGAATGTCAAAGTTTGTTGCCTTTTGAATTTGGTGTCTTTTACTTAACAAAATGCAGTTGGTATTCATCCATGTTGTAGGAAGCAATAGTTCATTTCATTGCTGAATAATACTATATTGTATGGATATACTACAGTTTGTTTATTCATTTCCAGTTCAAGGAATATTTGGATTTGTTTCCAGGTTTTGGCAATTACAAATAAAGCATTGTGCAAAAAAGAGTTAACATAGCATGCCTGAGATTACTGCTCTTAGAAAGGCCTGTTTGCAAGGTTGGCTTGTAGCTGTTGTCTGGGAACTTGGATTTCAAGAGTATTCCCACCATTCTCTAACAATAAGGATGGTTTATATGTCTAAACTGTTCATGCTAAGCACCTTCTTTCCTTCTGGAAGTATGGAGTTTTGGTACATGATAAGCTAAGGTAAGTGTGTGACCAGCCCCCAATAAATCTTGTATCCTAGGCTTAGGTGAGTTTTCCTGGTAGATAGTACTTCGCATGTGCTGCTCGAAGGATTAAACACGTCCTGCTGGGAGAGGACTCATGGAAGCTTACATCAGGCTTACATCAGGCTTACCCCAGGCTTCCAACTTTACCCCATATGCCTTTTTCCTTTGCTGATTTTGTTTTGTATTGTTTCTTTGTGATAAATGTTAGCTGTAAGTATGATGATATGCTGAGTCCTGTGAGTTCCTCAAGTGAATCACTGAACCTGGGTGTTGTCTTGGGGGTCTCCAACACAAACACTATAAACGTTCACATACAGGTTTTTGTGTGAACATGGCTTTTCATTTTACTTGTGCAAATATCTAGGAGTGAGATTATTGGGTCTTAGGTAAGAATATGTTTTAACTTTATTAAAAACTGACAAAGTGTTTTCCAAAGTGGCTATACCATTTTGCAGTCCACTGGCAACATAAGAGAGTCTAAGTTGCTCCTCATCCTTGTCAGCATTTAGTAGTGTCAAGTTTTGTTTTGTATTTTTCCATTCTAGTTAGTATGTATTGGCATCTCATTGTAGTTTTAGTTTGCATTTTAAAAAAAATTTTATTTAATCCCCAGTTAGTTAACACAGTGTAATATTAGTTTTAGGTGTAAATATAGTGATTCAGTACATCCATACAACACCTGGTGCTCATCACAATAAGTGCACTCCTTAATCCCCATCACCTATGTAACCCGTCTTCCCACCCACTTCCCTGCTGGTAATTATCAGTTTGTTCTTTATAGGTAAGAGTCTGTTTCTTGGTTTACCTCTCCCTCCTCCCTCCCACCTTTGCTTTGCTTATTTGTTTTGTTTCTTTTTTAAAATATTTTTTAAGGTTTATTTATTTATTTTGAGAGAGAGCGAGTGTCTGCCCACCTGAGTGGGGGCGGGGCAGAGAGGAAGAGAGAGAGAATACCAAGCAGGCATGGTGCTTGAACTCACGAACCATGAGATCATAACCTGAGCCCAAACCAAGAGTCTGACGCTTGCCAACTGAGACACCTAGGTGCCACTGTTTAGTTTCTTAAATTGCATATATGAATGAAATCATATGGTATTTGTCTTTCTCTTAATTGACTTATTTCACTTAGCGTAATACTAACTCTATCCATGTCGTTGCAAATGGCAAGATATCATTCTTTTTTATAGCTAATATCCCTGTGTGTGTGTGTGTGTGTTTATTCCTTAGTCATTCATCAGTCTGGATACTTGAGCTGTTTCCATAATTTGGCTATTGTGGATAATGCCACTATAAACACTGGGGTGCGTGTCTCCTTTTGAATGAGTATTTTTGTATTCTTTCTTTAAGGTATATGGTATGTATCAAGGCTCATTTTGTTGCATATGGATTTCAAGTGATTTCAGCACCGTTTGTTGAAAAGATTATCCTTTCTCCATTGAATTGCTTTTACATCTTTGTTAAAAGTCAGTGTGTATATGTGTACTCATAAATGTCAATTTATTTGTGGTCTCTCTTTTCTGTTCCATTGATTTATGTAAATGTCCTTTCACCAACAGCATTCTGTCTTGAAATCAGGTAGGGTGAGTCCTCCAAATTTGTTCTTTTTAAAAATTGTCTGTTGTTCCTTTGTCTTTTCATGTAAATTTTATAATTTGTCAATATTTATAAAAAATCCTTCTGAGATTTTGATTGAAATTGCACTAAATCTATAGCTCAGTTTGAAAGAATTGACATCTTAACAATATTGAGTCTTCCAATCCATGAACATAGTCTATCTCTCCATCTATTTAGGTCTTAGATTTTTTAAATCTGACTTATAGTTTCGGCATGCAGAGCCTAGGAATTGTTTTGAAGCCTTCTGTTTTGATATAACTCTTATCTATCTGAGACCTTTAAAATTTTTCCCTAGAAACTACACTTTGAGTTAAACCATTGCATTTAATCTGCTTCTTTTTACTTGAGGGCATTGGCATGTGTGTGTGTATGTGTGTGTGTGTTTTGCTTAAAGGATAGCTCCAATAAACTATGGATTTTGCTATAGATTGGAGCTGAGCTCTGCAGTGTGTTAACTTTTGTTAAAGTTCTGTGGTAGGGTTCTTTCCATGTTGATTGAGAATTACCCTCTTCTTATGGGGGCATATTTTCAGGTTTTTAATTGTGAAGCTGCTTCAGCATGGGGCCTTGGAGCTGTATTTTCAAAATGAAAGTCTCATGGCTGTTTGAGTCTTTAAAAAAAATAGTCACCTGTATTTCCCCAGCTATTTGTATCTCCTTAGGCAAAAGGATTTTGCCCTATTATTGGTTAGTAAAAATGGGAATAGTGAATTAGGGAGAAACCTTCACCCTGGGATTTTTGTGTACCTTTGTGTACCTCAGGATCTTAATTATTTTCTGTTTTATTTTCATTTCTTGCTAAAACTTTGTTGATGGAAGTAAACAGCTCTATCTAGTTATAGTTAGGACCACTGAGTTTTTCCTTTTGTCTTTTCCCTAGCCTGGAGGGACCAAAATGTCAGGCTCTGATAATTCCTCCCTTTTCTACAGAATTCCTGCAATCCTGCAGTTGATTTATATGGGTTTCTAGTTTCAGTAGTTGTGTGCATTTCTTTACAATACTGATGTCAATAAAATGTTATTTCCATGACTGCTAGTGGCTTACTTATTAAGAGGTGTGCCTTAATGACATGTTACAGCTTCTTGAATAGGGCCAAAATTATCATTTTTAATGTTGAGGATATATAACAGGATTTCCAAAGATTGAACTGTATAGTACAGATGGCTTTATAGTAAAGTTTGACTCTTTTCCAGCACTGGCTGATTTTGTTTACTTGTTTAGAGTAAGAAATTAATGACATAGTAGTACATACATTAGCAAAAAATGTATATGTTTGTATAGCAGTAGAATTTAAAGAAAGTCCAAAGGCAAAAAAAAAAAAAAAAAAAAAGGATTAGGAATCCCATGTGTCATTGTTTCCCTGATTGAAGCATTTGGCTCTCAGCTTTTTGGCGGGGGGGGGAGGGGGGGGGGGGAATCATTGAATTAGTTTCTGAACGCTTAAAGAAGTTACACATCACTAAGTAAGATAAAGAGATCTTGATAAAATATTATAAGCAATAGCCTCCATCATAGTGGTAGGAAACTGTTACTATTATTATTAATTGGAGTTTTAAAATATTCTAATAAATTTTGTTTACCTGAAATTAGTGGCCCATATATATATATATATATATATATATATATATATATATATATGCTGAATAGTCATTAAAGCCATGGATGCAGATAATTTAATAAACACTGATAAAAAGTAAAAAAAAAAATCTTGATTTATATTCAGACAGACCTGGGTTCACCTCCTGACTTCATTTATGTTAACAATCTTTGTGACCTGGGTAGGGTATTTAATCCTCTTTGAGGATTAAATTGGTAAAGGGAAATAACACTACGTCTGGGAAATTATACTCAGTAAAAAGAAGTATTATTTATTTAAATATTATAAATGTATGTAATATTAGTAATGCTTTGTTCTTGTATGTTACATGTAATAAAAAAGGATGAGGTCTAGACCTAGTAACTCTGATCCTGATTAAACTTGATTTCAGATACCAAAATACTTATAACACAGTATTTATTAAATACTGTTTTATTTTTAGACCAAGCCTGCATAAACTGACAGATCCTCTGACATCTCGTAATAAGCTTATAGTTAATAAAGCCTCCAGGTCTTTTAATCTAACTTGCTGCCAGGCTCTGTTTACTTGCTGAGGGTATTTCTGAACCTAAATGTAGGCCCTTACCTCTGTAGATTCATCTTGTTTTCAATTCAGTGTTCATTTATTTGGTATAATTATGAATTCCATCATTGTGAAATCGTTGTTCCTGTTTCTGTCAGACATATCATCTACTTATTTGATACCACATATTTTATGTCAGTATCTAAATTAGAGAAATAAAAATTTGGGGACTATAGGTTACTTTGGAAGTCATCTAATCCATTTTTTCAAACCACAGTTCATGCCCCATTTTTGGTAATGAAATCAATTTTTTGAGTTATAATCTACATTAAAAATAATGACATAGAATAGGAAATATCAGGGGGCATTGTGTTATAAGGGTGTTATTTTATGGAACTTTTGTTTTAGTTACACACACCAACACATATATGATTAGTTGTTCTCGATCATATTTCTTATTATGGATCACTGTTAAGAAGGTTGAAAGTCACTGATTTAGTCTACTTATTAGATGGAAGAAAAGCTTCAGTGAGAATAAACCACTTCCCCCCAAACATGTCTATGCTAATAATGTCCTAACATAAAACATGATTATTACATTTAAAATCCTACTAGTTTTTTTGTATAATTTAAAATAATGATGAAATTGTCAGGAGATAAAGGAGTACAGACAAAAAAGCCTCATGGTGTTTCATGTTAGAGTCCATACTTCAGGTTAATGTTAACTCATTCAACAGTACTCTGTAGAAAAAAATTCATACAGTTTAAAATCTTATCAATTCAGAGTTTTCAGTCTTGTGGAAAAAAAGCATCATTAACTTTGTCATGTATCTATCAGACTAATAATCCTGCCAGAGAGTGAAGAGGGTATCTTGACATGAATTTATCAATGGTTGTGTTTTTGTTTTTAGAACAAGCTTTGTTTTCTAGATGCTTCTAACCCTTTCTGTTAATTTCCAGGGTCGAATAATCAAACTTCCTATCTTGTAATTTTGGAATCTTCCCTACATATACATAGCTTTAAAAAAATCAAGCTTGGGGCATCTGGGTGGCTCAGTCAATGGAGCGTGCGACTCTTGATCTCAGGGTTGTGGCTTCAAGCTCCATGTTGGGTGTAGAGATTAATTGAAAATAAAATCTTTTAAAAATATATAGAAGATGTGAATATATATATATATGTGTGTATATATGTATATGTATATCACATACATATACACACATACATTCATATAGTGGAATACTGCTCGGTAATTAAAAAGAATGAAATCTTGCCATTTGCAACAATGTGGCTAGAACTAGAGTGTATTATGCTAAGCGAAACAAGTCAGTCAGAGAAAGACAAATTATGATCTCACTCATATGTGGAATTTAAGAAACACAACAGATGAGGGGCTCAGTCGGTTAAGCATCTGGTTTCCACTCAGGTCATGATCTCACAGTTCATAAGTTTGAGCCCTGCTTTGGGCTCTGCACTGAAAGCTCAGAGCCTGGAGCCTGCTTCCGTTTCTGTGTTTCCCTCTCTCTCTGCCCCTCCACCTCTCATGCTCAGTCTCTCTCTCAAAAATAAATAAACAAACAAACAAAAAAAGAAATACAAAAGATGAACATAGGGGAAGGGAAGAAAAAATAAGATAAAAACAGAGAGGGAGGCAAACCGTAAGAGACCCTTAAACACATGGAACAACTGAAGATTTGCTGCTGGAGTGGAGGTAGGTGGGGGGATGGACTAAGTGGGTGATGGGCATTAAAGAGGGCACTTGCTGGGATAAATACTGGGTGCTGTATGTAAGTGATGAATCACTGGGTTCTGCTCCTGAAACCAGTATTCCACTTTAACTAACTTGAATTTAAATACATAAATTTAAAACTCACTCAACCTGAGTATAGACTTGAGCTCTCATTAATTTTCTTGCCATGAGCATGATTTTCTAGAAAGGATTGTGTTGTCCTCGTTAGTGAGCGTGTGTGTTTTTAATTTTAGCTTTAACATTCTTTGTAAACATAACTTTTTGTAAGTCTTTCTAGTTGGCACTTACCAATTATTGTTTACACTTACTATGTGACAGATACTTTGTAATTCTTTCTACTTGGCATTTTTTTTGTCTTTATATTATTTTTCAGTCTTGTCCAGTCAGTTCATACTTTTCAGTCTTGTCTACAAAAGCATCACTAAGTATTGTCCAGTAATTCTTACAATACATTATGGTGTTTGTATAACTGTTTCCCCTGCTATATTGTAAATACTTGGAGAGCACCTAATCCAGTGATTCTAAATATGTATTTGAGTTGGATCACAAAACTCATACTCAGACATCAGTGGTTTGCACATTCCTGTGTTTTAAAGAGTTGGAAGTAGAACCCAGATCTTCTGATTATCAAATATGTATTCTTCTCCCTAAAATAGGAGTAACTTGGTATCCGTGTGGAAAAAAATAAATCTGGGACCTTACCTTGAACCATAACACAAAAGTCAACTGTAGATGGATATGAAAGGTAAATCAATAATGCTTTTAAAGAATAAAATGTAGGAAAGAATCTCTACGAGATAGAGGAGGTGAAAATTTCTCAAACATTAAGATGCATGCTCTCACGTGCACACACACATATTAACTGTAAGGGGAAATTTGATTAATTTCATTAAAATTAAGAACTTCTGTTAATCAAAAATGGCAATAGAAAAGTAAAAAGGCAAGCCAATATGAAGCCAGTAGGGGGAGATATCTGAAGAGCATATAACTGACAAGGGAATTGTATTAAGAATATATAAAGGACTAAAAGTCAGTAGGAAAACTACAGATAACTCTATAGAAAAATGGGCAGGAATTTGAATTGGCATTTCACAGAAGAGTGTATTCAAAAGACATGATTTGGATAGCCTAAAGACATGGTAAAAATTGCCCAGCCAAGTTATATGTTTGGAAAATATAAGTGAAAATCACAGTTGAAACACTATACCATCTTGATTGATTAGCTAAAATTAAAAGATCTGGCAGTACAAAGTATTGATGAAAATGTGGAACAGCTGGAACTTTAATACATTGCTATGAGAAGTGTGAACACTTAACACTTTGGGAAACTATCAGGCTTTTTGTTGAATGTTTACATTACCAATAACTCAGCCATTTCATTCCTAAGTATATACTCAATAGAAATTCATGAACATTTGTAGACAAGTGCACACTACATTTATAGCAACATTATTTGTACTAGCCCCAAACTGGAAACAACCCAAATGTCCATTAACAGTAAAATGGATAAATTATGGTATACACATATGTTGGAATACCATGAAAAAGGAACTAACTGCAGCTATACAAAATGACATGGATGAAACCTACAAATATGTTTAATGAAAAGTCAGAAACGAAAGGATATATATATCATATGATTACATGAACTAAAGTTCAAAACCAGGCAGAACTAATTTATGGAATTAGAAATGAGGAGAGTGGTTTTCTTTGTGATTTGGGAAGGGATGGGAGTGGGGAGTTTATCTATATTGTTGGTTATGTTCTGTTTCATGACATAAAAGTGACTAATCACTTTTTAATATTGCTTTATAATATTTCTTGTGAAGTAACTTATGATTGGTATGGTTTATTGTATACTTGTTATATTTTAATTTTAAAAGCTTTTTAAAAGAAGTAGTATTGGGATAAACAATCCATTCAGTGAAGAAAGATTAGAAAGAAAGGGAAATTGTTTTTTTAAGAGTCATGGTGAGCAGTGCCTGGGTGGCTCAGTTGGTTAAGCGGCTGACTCTTGATTTCGGGTTAAGTGATGATCTCACGGTTTGTGAGTTTGAGCCCCATGTCAGGCTCTGTGCTCCTAAGCACGGAGCCTGCTTAGGATTCTCTCTTTCCTTCTCTCCCTGCCCTTCCCTAACTTGTGCATGTATGTGTGTGTGTGCATTCTCTTGTTTTCTCAAAATAAAAAAAACTTTTAAAAAAGTGTAAAAAACTTAAGAAAAATGGTTTCTGACTTCCTAAGAGTATTTTCATCTATGTGGTTAAATTTAATCAAATGCCATAAATGTAATACACTGCATGCCATAAAAAATGTTTTTTAATGTTTGTTTATATATTTTTTTTTTAATTTTTTTTTCAACGTTTATTTATTTATTTTTGGACAGAGAGAGACAGAGCATGAATGGGCGAGGGGCAGAGAGAGAGGGAGACACAGAATCGGAAACAGGCTCCAGGGTCTGAGCCATCAGCCCAGAGCCCGACGCGGGGCTCGAACTCACGGACCATGAGATCGTGACCTGGCTGAAGTCGGACGCTTAACCGACTGCGCCACCCAGGCGCCCCTGTTTATATTTGAGAGAAAGAGAGAGACAGAGTGTGAGCAGGGGAGGGACGGAGCGGGGGAGGGGCAGAGAGAGACAGGGACAGTCTGAAGCAGGCTCCAGGCTGCAGGCTGTCAGCACAAAGCCTGATATGGGGCTCGAACCCACGAACTGCAAGATTATGACCTGAGCCGTAGTCGGACGCCCAACCCACTGAGCCACCCAGGCACCCCCTGCATGACTTTTAAAGTGATAAAAATAAAAGGTGAGAACTTTTTCAAATCTAATGTAACTCTATACCTTTTGCCTTCCTCCTGCATAGTATAAGGGACCTAGAACATTTAAATTTCATTATTCCCTTATATAATTAAACTTTAAAAAAATGTTTATTTATTTTGAGAGAGAGAGAGAGAGCAACAGAGGGAGGGGCAGAGAGAGAGGAGAGAGAGAATCCCAAGCAGGCTTCATGCTTTCAGCTGCAGACCCCTAGGCGAGTCTTGATCCACCAACCTGTGAGATGGTGACCTAAGCTGAAATCAAGAGTCCGACACTCAACCAACTGAACCACCCTATAATTAAACTTCTGTTCTATGTTTTAATTCTATCATTAAAAAAAAAAACAATTCCACTAGGCATTATTACAATATTGTTTTGTCAGGTTTGAGTTCATTTATATTCACCCATATAGTTGCTACTTTTATTTTCCCTTTGTTGTTCTTACATATTAGACAGTCATCTGGAATCATTTCGCTTGGGCCTGAAAGGTATCATTTAGAATTTCCTTTAATGAGGTCTTTTAGAGTCAAACCCTTTTATCTTTTATCAAAATACATCTATGTATACTTGAAAGATATTTTCATGGATGTAGAATTTTAGATTCTGGGTTTTTTCCCCTAGCTTATTGAAAAATAGAATACTGTGTTCTAGTTTTATTGTTGCTATTGAGGACTATTATTGTTGCTTTGAAGGTAATTTGTCATCTACCCCTATCCTTAGGTGCTTTGAGGATTTTTCTCATTGTATTTGAAAAATTATTCTGGGGAATTTTCTGAGGCCCAGGATAAGGGTGCCTTTCTCTAGAAAGAATTTGTATTTCTCAGTGGCATTAGAGTCACTTAAACTTAAGGTTTGAACTTCAGGGACACTTTAAATTTATGGTTTGAAGTTTCTTGGACCACCCTGATGATTTTTATTTGGGCTGTAAATATGCTGTAGGGCTGGTCAGTGCTTACAACTTAATAGAGTCTTTTTTTTTCGTTTGCTTATTTTTTCCAGTCCTTTTCTACTTGAATGCCAGGGTATCCTCTCCACAAGGCATGGTGTGGAAGGAGGATTTTATTTCAGGTTTATTCATTCCCAAAGGAAGTATGTAGCATTTTGAAATCTTGGCTTAATGTTTTGGGTGTCTTCTTTTAGAAGAATCTTTCGTTGATCCTGAGTTTTGACTTTTGTCCCCCTTGTGTCATGAGGTGATCAAAACTGCTGTTCAAATTCTTTGGGATTAGCAAATTCTTTCAGGGCAAAAGGTGATCATGTGTTCTACTTAGCTTTTGGTTTGGTAATTCCTTATTGTCTTGTCTCAACTCTTAGCTGCCTTAAGATGTTTTTAATATATTAACCAATATTTTTATTTGTTTTTATTGGGAACAAGCATATAAATAAGCTAGTGCATTTCTTGAAATTACAACCCACTTACCTTTTTTTTTGTGATTTAAATATAAGTAGCATCTGTATTTATTTTGCCCTTTTCATTCCTTATGTTGCTTACGTGTGTCTTCTCCCTTTTTGTTGTGATGAATTTAATCAAAGGTGAATTTTTTTCCTTTCCTTTTAATGTTTTTTTTTATTTTTGAGAGAGAGAGAGAGAGAGAGAGAGAGAGAGAGCACGAGCACATGAGAGAGGGACAGAGGATCTGAAGCAGGCTTTGTGCTGGCAGCAGCAAACCCAATGCAGGGCTCGAACTCGTGAACTGTGAGATCATGACCTGAGCCAAAGTTGAACGCTCAACCAACTGAGCTGTCCAGGTGCCCCTGATTAATTTTTCTTAATTGAAATAGCTGACACATAATGTTATATTAGTTTCAGGTGTACAACAGTGATTTGACAAGTCTGTATATTATGCTGTGCTGACCACAAGTGTAGCCAACATCTGTTACCATACAACACTATTACAGTACCATTGACCATATTCCCTATGCTGCACTTTTTATCCCCATGACAGAGGTTGACTAATTTTTTTTAATATAATTTGTTGTCAAGTTAGCTAACATACAATGTATACAGTGTGCTGTTGGTTTTGGGGGTAGATTCCCACTTACATACAACACCCAGTCCTCATCCCAACAAGTGCCCTCCTGAATGCCCATCACCCATTTTCTATTCTTCCCCACCCTGTCATCAACCCTGTTTGTTCTCTGGGTCTCTTATGGGTTTGCCTCCCTCTCTGTTTGAAACTGTTTTTTCCCCTTCCCTTCCCCATGGTCTTCAGTTAAGTTTCTCAAGATCCACAAATGAGTGAAAACATATTTGTCTTTTTCTGACTGACTTATTTCACTTAGCATAATAACCCTCCAGTTCTATCCATGTTGTTGCAAATGGCAGGATTTCATTAATTCTCATTGCCAAGTAGGATTCCATTATATATATATATATATATATATATATATATATATATATCACATCTTCTTTATCCATTCATCAGTTGATAGACATTTAGGCTTCTCCCATGATTTGGCTATTGTTAGATTAGTTTTACCATCTTTTCAGAGAACTAACTTATGTGGTTATTGATCTTCTCTATTGTAGGTTTTCAATTTCATTAATATTTATTATTTTTATTCTTTTATCTTTTTCTTACTCTGACTTCTTGGGGAACATGCCTAGCCTTTTAATTTGTAGACTTTTTTCTCCTAATGTAAACATTTAGCTCTGTATATATACCTTTAATTGCTACTATAGTTGTAGCCCACAAGTCTCTTTAATGTATGTTCATTATCATTTAGTTCAAAATATTGTCTAAATATTATTATGGTTTGTTTCATTAGTTCTTGAGTTATTTAGAAGTATTTTTTAATTTATAATATTTATAACACATATTTCAAACGTAGAGAATTTGTCTGTCTCTTTAGGGTTAATTTTTAGCTTAAATACATTAGTGTAAGAGAATATGCTCTGTATTGTTTAAATTTCTTGAAGTTTGTTTAGACTTTATTTTTTTATTTTTTACTTCTTATTTATTTTAATGCTTATTTATTTTGGAGAGAGAGAGAGAGAGAGAGAGAGAGAGAGAGCGCGAGCATGAGTAGGGGAGGGGCAGAGAGAGACAAACAAAATCTGAAGCAGGCTCCAGGCTCCGAGCTGTCATTACAGAGCTCAACCCAGGGCTCGAACTCGGGAATGGTGAGATCATGAACTAGCCTGAAGTCAGATGCTCAGCTGACTGAGCCACCCAGGCACCTCTGGACTTTTTTTAAAGTCCCAATATATGGTCAGTTTTTTAAAAATATGTATATTACTTTTCTCTCCTTGTCTATTATAATTATTAGATGGAGGGTTTTTTTTTTTCTTTTCATTAGGTCATAATTGCTAATGTGTTGTCCATATCTTCTGTAATCATCTTTGGTCTGGTAGTTATCGCAAATATTATCAAAAAATTGTTGAAATGTCCCCAATTTAATCATGAGTCTCTCTTTGAAGTCCTGTCACTTTTTACTTTATACATAGGAAGTTATTAGATGAATGTTCTGGTAAATTGAGGCTTTTAGTTTTTATCATTATGAAATGTGATGGATATAGGTGTAAAATATATATATTGTTAGATAATTATTATATTTTCTTGGCAAATTGAAAATATATATATTGTTAGATAATTATTATATTTTCTTGGCAAAATTATATTTTCTTGGCAAAATCATTATGAACAGTGCCTTCTTTATACTATTTTTCCTTAAAGTCCATTATGTTTGTGTTAATACAGTAGTAGCAGCTTTTTTTGTATCCTTCTGTTTTCAGTTTAGAACCTTTGGTTTTAGATGTCTATGAAAAACGGCATATTTTAGGTTAATATGTCTGACAATTTTTGTTTTTATTTTATTTTATTATTAATTTAAAAACACTTTTTAATTTTTTTGAGTTTGTTTATTTTGAGAGAGAGGGGGGAGAAGGGGCAGAGAGAGAGAGAGAGAGAAAGAGAGAGAGAGAGAGAGAGAGAGAGAGAGAGAGAGTCCCAAGTAGGCTCCATGCTGTCAGCACAGAGCCTGATGTGAGGCTCAAACTGATGAACCATGAGATCATGACCTGAGCTAAAATAAAAAATCAGACAATTGACTGAGCCACCCATGTGCCCCCAATTTTTATTTCTTAATTAAAGCTTATTTACATTTGTTGTAATTACCAAGGTATTTGGATTTATATCCACCATCTTATTTTGTGGGTTTTTTTTCTGCCCGTTTTATCTTCCCTTCTTTAAAATGAATTGTTGTAACTTTTTTCCAATTCTTCCTAACAGCTTTAAATGATACGTAATTTTAACTATTCTTTTAGTATTTATCTGAGAAATTACTACAGGCACATTAATCAATATCTAAAGTTAATAACTATGCCCCTTTTTAAATAATACAAGGCCCTTAAAACACCATTTTAAAGTCCAGTTCGTTTCCTGACTTATACTAATTCTATCTCTCTCTTTTTGCTTTTAAAAATATCCAAAATACATTATTCTTTGTTGTCTTATAAGGCTAGTGTTTATTTATCTACATATTTACCACCTTCTGTGTTCTTTATTCCTCCTAGCATCTCCAGTCTTTCACTTAGAATCACTTTCTTTTATCACTAATAATATCTTTTTGATCTTACATAGTGAAGGACTGCTAGTGGCACACTCAAGTTTTGTTTGTCTGAAAGTACTTTCTGTCCTTATTTACACTAGGTATAGAATTCTAGGTTGACAGTTATTTTCTTTCTGTGTATTAGAGATACAGTAGAGTCTGCCATTCCTGCTGTTATCTTATTGAGGTTATTATTATTATTTTTGTTGTTTAATTTTAAATCTTCTCTTTCTCTGATATGTTCTTCAGTTTTTCAGTGATGGGTCTAGGTGTGAGTTTTTTCACATTTATTCTTCTTGATTTGTAAGCCTCTGTGAACCTGTGAATTAGTATCTTTTATCAGTTCTGAAAATTTCTCAGCTGTTACTTTTCAAATAGTTCTCTTATCTCATTCTCCTTTCAGAACTGTATTTGTACACTTGTTAGATGTTTTCACTGTGTTCTTAATGTCTTGTTCATATTTCCCAGTCTATGTTTCTTTATTTCATTTTGTAAAATTTCTTTTTCATGTTTGAAAAAAGATTTTTTACTCCCATTTTTTACTCCCTAAACTTACTATTTTTGGTTCTTGCTTGTTTGCTTTTTTTTTTTTAACTTTAAACACGTCAATTTAATTATATTGGCTCTGCTTTCAAAATGTATACAATGTATACAAGCTCAGACCATATCTCATACTTATATATTAATCATCTTGACCAAAGCTACCACATAGAATGTTGCAGTAGTTTCCTTTTAGAATTCCCTGGTTCTTCCTTTCTTCCCTTTTAACCTGTTATGATTCTTCATAATCATAAGTAAGGTTAATCCTCTCATTACATCTCAGGGTAAAAGGTGATGGCCATACAATACTTTATAAGATACTGTGTGTACTGGAACTTGATAACTTTTAAATTTAATTTCTTAGCACTTACCTTTCATTCTCTATGCTGTAGTCATACTGGTCTCTTGAGTATTCTTTTAAAGATATTATGCATATTTTTCAACTGGATTGTACATATGCTGTCCCCTCTGCACAGAATGTTTTTCTTCCAGCATGGCTTGCTCCCTCATTTTCCTTCAGGCCTTTACATTAGTGTTCCATTATCACTGAGCATTTACCCCTACAGTCTTATGTAAAATAGCAGTCTCTATTCCTTTATTTTCTAAAATCATTATTCCCTCTTTAATTGTGTTATTCAGCTATTACTGTCTGACTGATTTCTTTATTATCCTAGGAGGAGAGTTTGAATAAAATAGCCTGTTGAAGCACTGAAGTCCAGCATGAAATCAACTCAGTCATTGATTAATTAATGGTATTAGCCTGTATTTTAGAAGCCTGCCACAGGCAAAGGTTAATAATTCTGTAAAGGAAAATATCTGCAGTTTTTTTAATGCATAATGTTTGGCATGTGGTCAAAAATAACAAGGCATATTAAAAGATAAGAAATGACTGAAATCAAGAAGAAATTAATTAGCAGCAGATGCATAAGAAATCCAGATATTAATCATGTACTTTAAAACAATTATCATTAGTATTTTAAGAAATTGGATAAAGGAGAATCTTGGAAAAGAGCTGTGCAAATAGTCAAATAGAATATTAGAAATGAAAAAAATACAACAGCTGAAGTTGATAACTCAATGAATAGGTTGAACAGAGGATTATATATAGCTGAGAAAAGAATTAGTGAAACTGGAAGATAGTTCAGAAGAAAATAACCACTCTGAAGCAGACACATTAGGTTGGAAAATATACAAGAGTGTGAGAGACATATGGGTAATGGCAAAGAGGTCTAACATATTTGTATTGAAACTCCAGGAGAAGAGGAAAGAAAATCATCCAAGAGTAGCAGATCAAATGTGAAGAATATTCTAAAAGAGATTGGTCAGGCAAAAGAAAAAGTGATCCTAGATAGAAATATAGAAAGATACAAAGAGTGATAGAAACTGTTAGGACGTGGATACTGAATGAATAAATGAATACCAGATGTTCAAAGCAATATCTTTTGTATATGTGTATATGTTAAATGGAGTTACTATATTCTAAGGTCTTGCATCATTAGAGAATCAATAATAATACTAATTTATATTGGACTTTTAAGAAATTAGGGATGCATATTTTGATTTCTAGGTAACCTCTAAAAGAAGTTATGACTAACAATCTAAGAATGGAGGAAAATGGCATAATAAAAAATAATTTAAAAGAAGGCAAGAAAGGAAGCATAGAACAAGTTGAACAAATATTAAGAAGGTAAATTTAAACTTATGTATGTCAGTAATTCTATTAATTGTAAATGGACCACATTTTCCAATTAACAAAGATTGTTTGAATTAGAAAATAAAACTATGAGAGTGAGCTATGAAATTTCTGTTTTTGGAAGTCAAACCAGTATGATATTAGCAATTTCATGTGGTTCAACCTAAAATACACTGCTTATAAGAAATACACTTTAAATTTGGAGATTAAAATGGACTGAAGTTAAAAAAGCATGGTAAAAGATATGCCCTTGCATACACTAATAGAAAGCTGGTATGGTGTTACTAAGATCAGATAAAGTAGAATTTAAAGCAAGAAGCATTTTTATTAGAAATAAAGAGGGATATTTCATGGTTATTAAAATGGTCAGTCCTCTAGGAAGATATAACAGGTCTAAATTTTATGTGTAAAATATACTGTCAAAATACAAAAAGCCAAAACTGATAAAACTAAAAAGAGAAATAAACTCATAATCTCAGAGGGAAATATAAATACAGTTCTTTTAGTAACTAATAGAACAAGCAGACCAAAAATCAGAAGTTGTAAAAGATTGGAACAAAACAAAAGATTGGAACTGTGTGATTAACAGCCTTGACTTAATTCACATGGAGCATTTTTTCCAACACCTACAGGATGCACATTCTTTTCAAGTGCACATTGAAATGTAACAAAATTAATTGTATCCTGGGTTATAAACCAAGTCTTGTATTTCAAAACATTGAAATAGCAGAGAATGTGTTTTTAATCACAATGAAATAAGGTAGGAATTAACAAAAACAAAAATAGAAAACCCCCAAGCGCTGATAATTAAGCAATATTCTTACAAATAATTTATGGGCCAAACAGGAAATTAGTGGAAATTTGAAAACATTTTGAACTAATGGCGTAGGACAATGGCAATGGCATGTTAAAATTTGTGGAATGCAGCTACAGTGGTGCTTAGATTGGCATTTATGACCCTAAAAGCATATAATTAATAAGAACAAAACTGAAAAATCTTTTATGTCCAAAAAGTTGAAAAAATCCGAGAAAATAAACTGAAATAAAGTGAAAGAAAATAAATATAAACAAAAAAATTGAAACTGAATGCTTTATTTCCACCCCTTGAAACGAGCAGAAGAAAACAAACAACAAAATCCCCAAATCCTCTTCATCCTGTATTCACATCTCAATAAATAGGAATTTCATCCTGGCATGTATTCTGAATTTGGAATCAACTTCTCTCTTTTGTCTATAACTTAAGTTTAATCTGTCAAGTGATCAAATGGGGTTTACCTCAAAAATATATCCAGAATTTTAGTCACTTCTCATCTTCATTGATTACAGTCTGGCCTAAACCATCATCATCTCTTACCTGATTCCTCCATCCCCACTCTACCCAGCTCCTCACACAGTAGTCAAAATGGCCTTGTAAAACTTTGTCACTCTTCTCATAACTTTTCAAGTCACTTTCCATTTCTCTAGGCATGTAAGACAAAGAAAGCCCTTACAATGGCCAAGGAGTCCCTAAATAATTAGCTTACCTGGTCTTATTTTTTGCCTTCTCCTTGTCCCTTACCTTGCTGCAACCACACCGGCCATGTCTGTTTTCCTCAGACTTGCCATTGAATATTTGGGCCTTTGTGCTTGCCTTTCCTTTCCCCAAATATCCACATGGCTTACTGTCTTACTTCAGAACTCTGCTAAGTATTACCTTATTAATGAAATCTTTGTAAATCAGCCCATAAAACAGCAATCTTCATTCCCCATACTTGGCACGCCCTACTTTGTATTTTTCTCTGTAATGTATGCCTGGCACTCACGTATTGTTAAATAAATAAGTGCATGGATGGAACTATTGAAGTGGTTATTACCATAGTGGAGAGGTGGAAATAATATTGATGGGGGAAAGGACTTTCCAAATGTATTTATTTCAAGATATGATGCTCTGGCTCATCCATTTTGTTTTGTTTTTATTTTGAAATAATTTTAGACTTAGAGTTGCAAAAATAATACAAAGGTTTACTATATAACCTTCACCCAGTATCTGTTAATCTTAACACCTTACATAACCATAGTACAATTAAGAAATTAGTATTGGTACATTACTGTTAACTAAACTATAGACTTTATTTGGATTTCACCACTTTTTCCACTAATGTTTTCTGACCCAGAGTCCAGTCCAGAATTCCATACTACATTTAGTTGTCCTGTCTCTTTAGTTTCCTTTACCCAGTGACAATTTTTCAGTCTTCATTTATCTTTCATGACCTTGAGACTTAAAAGCAATTGGGCCATCATTTTGTAGAATGTCCCTTAATTTCGAATTCTTTGATGTTTTCTCATGATTAGATTGAGGTTATGTATATTTGAAAAATACCAGAGGTAATTTGGATTTCTCATATCAGGAGAGACATGGTATCAGTATGTCTTATTTCTGGTGATATTAATCTTGATCATGTAGTTAAGCCAGTGTCTGCCCAATTTCTCCATTGTAAAATTACTTTTTTCTCTGTAATTAATATTTGGGAGGAGGTAACTTTGAAGCTATGTAAATATTCTTTCTCACACTTTCAGGCATTAATTTTAGTATTTATCAATGGATCTAGCCTGAAGCAGTTGTTATGTGATATTCTAATCATGACTTTTCATTCCTTCTGTACTTATTAGTTGGAATTCTTATGTAATGAAGAGTTGTTCCTTCTTCCCCATTTATTTAATTATTCAATAATTTATTTATAAAAGAATGCATTCATGAGTATTTGTTATATACTTTGGGTTATAAGTCTATTGCTATCACTATTTATTTTATTGTCCAACTTTGGTACACATCCTATTTTTTCAACATGCACCCATTTGATTTCTTTTTTTTTTTAATTTTATTTTTAATTTTTTAAAATTTACATCCAAATTAGTTAGCATATAGTGAAACAATGATTTCAGGAGTAGATTCCTTAATGCCCCTTATCCATTTAGCCCATCCCCTCTCCCACAACCCCTCCAGTAACCCTCAGTTCTCCATATTTATGAATCTCTTCTGTTTTGTCCCCCTCCCTGTATTTATATTATTTTTGTTTCCCTTCCCTTATGTTCATCTGTTTTTCTCTTAAAGTTATCATATGAGTTAAGTCATATATTTTTGTCTTTCTCTGACTAATTTCACTTAGCATAATACCCTCCAGGTCCATCCACATGGTTGCAAATGGCAAGATTTCATTCTTTTTGATTGCCGAGTAATATTCCATTGTATATATATACCAAATGTTCTTTATCCATTCATCCATTGATGGACATTTGGGCTCTTTCCATACTTTGGCTATTGTTGATAGTGCTGCTATAAACATGGGGGTGCATGTGTCCCTTTGAAACAGCACACCTGTATCCTGTGGATAAATGCCTAGTAGTGCAATTGCTGGGTCGTAGAGTAGTTCTGTTTTTAGTTTTTTGAGGAACCTCCATACTGTTTTCCAGAGTGGCTGCACCAGCTTGCATTCCCAGCACCCATTTGATTTCTATTGAGTATTTGCCTACTTTCTGGCATCATGAAATGGTGCAGCTCATCTTGTATTTTCCTTGCTCAGCTCTGGAAGCAGCCATTGCTCTGTGGAACCCTAGTTCTTTATTGAAGAAAGATGTTTAGAAACGAAGATCTGGGTGCATGTTTCATCTTTGATAGTCTTTTTTCTCTGCTGGCACTTTTTTTTTCCATAGTCCTCTCACTGTGAAAACCTCTGAAAAACTTGAATTATATCTAGAATGAAATTAGTATTATTAGGAGAAGAGAACATTCTGGTAGGAATATCAGAAAGCCAGTAGTATATGTAGCTCTGTCATTTGCTTTTGTACATGTGTTGAACAGATTTTATTTGGTTCCATCTTAATCCTCTAAAGCCCAGAAGTAGATTTTAAATGTGATTTTTGGCCTATCCTCATGGTGTCACAATGCAGTGTTTTCTAAAAATACACATGAAATAGTAAGAGTCCTAGATTTCAGATACCTTTATGTGATTTGGGGATTTAGGGATGCATAAATTACAGAGCCTTATGCTAGTGTAAGTCAACCTCAGAAGTTCAAAAATATTTCAGGTAAAAACCAATTTAAACTGCTGTCACAAAGTGCTAGGATAGGTACTGTAAGACCAGATCAGTCATATTCTTTGTAAAACTTTAGGGGATATTTCTCAGCCTTATTGCCTTCCTTTTATGTGTCCTTTAACAATAAGGACTTAAATAATACAGTATATTAATTACTATAATAATAAATTTGCATATCTTCTTATTATTAAACTTGGAGGCTCTGAGGACTAGAATTCTGGATTTATTTTTTGTGTCATATGTAGGTGTCCAAATGTCAGTTGTATAAATGAAAGACTATACTTCAGAATATGTGGTTCTACATTTTATTAGGTTGGTGATAATTAACTCTCAAATATCTCTAAAAAGAGTAAAAGTTAATATGAATCTAAATTAGTTTCTTTACCAAATAAGAGATGGTAATATACTTTGGGTTCATTTAGTTTTACTTCATACATTTCTCTAAGCATAGAACAAGTTCTGTATATATTTATATAGCATGTGTATAGCTTATAACCCACTTATTAGTAATTAAATGAAACTGACCCTTTTTTGTTACTGAAAACTTAGGATTCTTAAATTTTGGTTGGATTGTTTCTTCCTACCTCCTTCTCTCCCTTATTTTGACCCTCTTACCATCCTATCCCCCACTCCATCTCTCTTTATCTCTTGCTCCTCTGTGCCATCATTCTTCACTTTTTTGTCCAGTATATTATTGGCTTCTATCAGGTGTCCTTACTTCTTTACTCCATGTGTCATTGCATCATTATTCCATTTATCTGTCCTTCCTCCCCCTTTCCTTCCATCAGTCAATCTATCCATCCTTCCTTCTAGGAAAATATACATCTGTCCCTTGCTTCTATCTCTCCAGACTTCATTCCATCTTTTTTCTTTTTCCTTTTCTCTCCAGCCTTCTTTCTGCCCTTCTGTCATTCCTTCTGTTCATTCAAAGTGAAGGTCCTTTTTTCCACTGTTTTTCTTTTCCTTTATGTAGTCTTTTGACTACCATTTGTGTGCTGATGACTTCCACTATTATATTTTCAACCCCTACTTCTACCTTGAACTCCAGACTTAGTAATCCCATTTCCTTTGCTGTATTATCTCTTAAATTTCTATTCAGATTCCAATTGTTCATATCATTTTCACCATTATTACCACTCTTATCTATGCCACCATCATCTCTTTTCTAGAGAAGTATAGTAGCCTCCTAAGTGGTCTCCTGTTTCTGCCCGTTGCCTGATTACCCATTTCCTACCCAGAAGTCCAGGTGATTATTTTAAAAGTTAAATCACATCGTGTCCCAACCTCCGCTTAAAACTGTTCAAAAGATTCCTAGCTAATTCAGAGTGCAAGTTAAAGTCTCTATGTGATTTGACATCTAGTGCATCCTTAATACCATTTTCTTATTATTATTATTTCCCCTCAATGATTAGTCTCCAAGCATATTTTTTGTTCCTCAAACATGAGACCTGATGTGTCTGAGCCTTTACCCTCTATGGTTAGTCTCCTTTTTCAAATATCTGTATAGGTCATTTACTCTCTTAAGTGTTTCTCTCTGCACACATGACATCTTTGTTCTTTCATACAAAAAAATAAATTTAATGAATGCTGTGAGCAAAGGAGGCAAAAACTCCACTCTTGTAGAACTTACATCTAGATGGGAATGGGAGACAAGTAATAAATATAAAAATGATATATATTAGTATGTAAGAGATGGCACATGTTAAAAAGAAAAATATAGCAAGAAAGGGGTTCTGGATTACTAGGGGCAGAAGTGAGGGGAGGTCAATTTTAAATATGATTAGTCAGGGCATCACTTCAGAAGTCACCTTTGAACTCAAAGACCTGAAGAAAGTGAGGAATTGAACCATGTAGATACATGAGGGAAGTGTATTCTAGGTGGTAAGAATAGCCTATGCAAAGGCACTGAGGTAGGAGCCTTTCTGTCATATCCATGGGATCCCAAAGAACATCTGTATCTAGAACAAAGGAAAGGAAAGGGGGGGACTAGTAGGAGATGGAGTTAGAAAACGATTGCCCATGTTCATCCTGTGGAGCCTAGAAGGTCATTTTAAGGACTTTTTTTTTCAATGGGATGGGAAGTCATTGCAGTTAGAGGGTTTTTTCATGACTACTTGGTGTTTGAATGAAGACTGGGGGGCTGTGGGGACAAGTATGGAAACTGTGAGATCAGATAGAAGGCCACTGTAATAATCTAGGTCAGAAATGATGGAGGATTGAACCAGAGTGGTAGCATAAATGTAGTGAAAAGTAGTTATATTCTGGATGTATTTTGGAGGTACATCTGATAAGATTTGCTGAAGCTTTACATGTGGACTATGAAAGAAAATGGAGTCAAGGACAACGTGGTACTGCTCACCAATATCCAATTCACCTTACCTGGGCATATGAGACATTTCACTTTATATCTCCCTTTGCTGTTTGGGGAGCCACATAACTAGTTACAGACAATGAATTGTATAAGGATGTGCTTGGCCGAGGCAGGGTAGAGCCCCTATATGCTTCGCTGGTTCTTCTCTTGCTATGAAGGAGGCCTTGTGTTGAAATTATAGGGCCCGCAAGATTAAAGGAACTGGAATGGTAAATAAAGTCACTATTTAGAGGATAGCTGCCTGGAGTTGCAGTGAACTTTTTTTTGGTAAAGCTACTGATTTGAGGGTTGTTTGCTACCCAACATAAGCATATCCTATTCTGACCAATCAGGTGACACTTTGGCCTGAGTAACTTGAAGGATGGAATCATCACTAACTAAAATTGGGAGACTGTGTGAAGTGAGGGGATTTTCTTTTTCTTTCTTTCTTTCTTTCTTTCTTTCTTTCTTTCTTTCTTTCTTTCTTTCAGAGAGAGAGCGAGCATGAGCCCAGGGGAAAGAGTTGGGGGGTTGGGGAGAGAGAGGGAGAGAGAATGAATCTTAAGCAGGCTCCACACTCAGATGGATCCTGCCGTGGGGCTCAATCCCACCACCTTGAGATCAGGAGGTAGACATTCAACCAACTGAGCCACCCAGGCACCCAGGTTTGTGGGGATTTTCAAAGGAAGATATTGAATAGGCTGTAGGATATAAAAAAAGAAAAATCCTGTGACCAATCTATATGAAATCAAACTCTCCTCCACTATCCCTCTACTCTATTTTAGTTTTTCTCCATAGAAGTTGTCACAATTGAAATACAGTACAGTGGTCCAAGAGCTTAGAATCTGGAGCCAGGCAGGCTGAATGTTTTTTTTTTTTTTAATTTTTTTTTAATGTTTATTCTTTTTTTTTTTTTTTTAACGTTTATTTATTTTTGGGACAGAGAGAGACAGAGCATGAACGGGGGAGGGGCAGAGAGAGAGGGAGACGCAGAATCGGAAACAGGCTCCAGGCTCTGAGCCATCAGCCCAGAGCCCGACGCGGGGCTCGAACTCCCGGACCGCGAGATCGTGACCTGGCTGAAGTCGGACGCTTAACCGACTGCGCCACCCAGGCGCGCCTTTAATGTTTATTCTTGAGAGAGAGAGAGAGAGAGACAGAGCATGAGTGGGGGAGGGGCAGAGAGAGAGAGAGAGGGAGGAAGGGAGACACAGAATCTGAAGCAGGCTCCAGGCTCTGAGCGGTCAGCACAGAGCCCGACACAGGGCTCGAACCCATGAACCATGAGATCATGACCTGAGCTGAAGTCAGACGCTTAATCAACTGAACCACCCAGGTGTTTTGCTACTTTTCTTTTCATGGGTTTTGGGAAAATTACTTAACAGCTCTATGCCTCAATTTCCTTATTTGTAAAAACCTATATCAAAATGT
The DNA here is from genome assembly GCF_007474595.2 of Lynx canadensis. NCBI lineage: Eukaryota > Metazoa > Chordata > Mammalia > Carnivora > Felidae > Lynx > Lynx canadensis. The sequence continues at coordinate 126,119,687 of NC_044309.1, read as the reverse complement.
TGTGTATGTGTGGATCTAAGTGCTTAGAGCAACATCTGATAACACACCTTCTGAATGTTTGTAGCTATCATCATCATCATCATCATCATCATCATCATCCTGAAAACTCATGAGACTAGGCACTTAATTTTGTTTTCTTCTGTATCCTAGGGACCACAACGTTAGAAGACTTTCAACAAGTTTTTAGATGGATAGATGGATGGATAGATTGTGTTAGGTGACTATCACTTTTTGCAGTAATGTCAGTGTGGGAAAGATCTTGGCCATTGGCCAAAGTGTAGACCTGTATGACATATGCTAGGTCATAGATTTAGAAAAAAAAAAAGGAATTTTTTTGGCATTATTAGTCTTCCCCCCAACATATGAAAATTGAAATTTTATTAAGTGAAAACTGAAATTTTATTAACTTTTCCCCAGCTTTATTGAGATATAACTGTGACATAAAACTTGTCTTTTTCTGAAGGAGAAAAATTTCAAATAGTACTATTAAGACTACAGAAAAGAATTATACTTAGATCTGGGACAGCATGCTTTTGACCACATGTTGGACAGATTTTTTGTAGTTGTATGTAAATCCTTTAAAGCCCACAAGTACATCTTATCCTAATTGTGTTCTAACCTGGCAAAGTCTCAATGCAGTGGCTTCTAAAATTAGACAAGGAATAATAAGAGTTCTAAATTATAAATAGCTTTGTGTGATATTTGAGTTCAGAGAGGCATAAGTTACACAGATTGTATTAGTGTAAATTGATTCTAGGAATTAAGTGAGTTAAGCCCTATTATTACTTCAAATAATGTTTCTGTATATTTCTTTTTTTTATATTGATAGTATTGATACTCCTATCATCTGTAAATAATCATGCTTTTGTTTCTCCCCCCGCCCCCCAGCCTTATAGCTTTTATCTCTTGCTCTTTTACTTCACTAGTTAGGTTTCCTAGCCAGGTTGAATAGAAGCGATGATAGCAGACCTCCTTTTCTTCTTCCCAATCTAAAAGAAGTGCTTCCAACATTTTACTATTAAATATGTTTTCTGTAAGTATTTTTTTGGATGCCCTCATTCACGTTAAGGGTGTTACCTTCTAGTCCCAGTTTACTGAGGGTAAATGGAAATTGAATTTAGTGACTATTCTTTCCACATCTGTTCAATTAGTAATACGATTTTTTTCTTTTATTCTGTGAATGAGGTGAATTGCACTAACCAATTTTTAATATTAAACTAATCACCTGTCTGAAGATAAGCCCAACTTGATTGTGATGTATATTTTTTATATTTTGCTGGATTTGGTTTGCTGATATAATGTGCTTAATATGCTTGTGAGTGAGATTAGTTTATAATTTTCATTTTGTTTTTTGTTTTGTTTAAATTTTTATTAATGTTTATTCATTTTTGAGAGACAGAGCGCCAAGTGTGGTGTGGCAGAGAGAGAGGGAGACAGAATCTGAAGCCGGCTCCAGGCTCTGAGCTATCAGCACAGAGCCCAATGCAGGGCTCAAACTCATGAACCATGAGATCATGACCTGAGCCAAAGTTGGATGCTTAACCGACTGAGCCACCCAGGCGCCCCTGTAATTTTCCTTTTGTACTGTCTTTGTCCAGTTTTGCTGTTAAGGTAAATTTAACCTCATAAAATGAGTCAAAGAGTATTCCTTTTTTGTCTGTCCTTTGTATGAGATTAGACTCCTCTATAAAATTAGAGTTATATATTCCTTGAAAGTTTAGTAAAATTTTTCTGTAAAACTGACTGGCTCTTATGCCTTGCTTGTAAGATTTTTAACCACTGATTCAGTTTTTAGTGGCTATAGAACTATTCATGTTCTGTTTTTGCTTTTGAGTCAGCTTTGGTAAGTTTTAAATTTCTTCTTGAGTCAGTTTTAGTGAGGAATTTATCCATTTCATCTAAGTGTTTAATTTATTGGCATAAATTTGTTCATATTATCTAATATTCTGTTTAATTCTGGCAGTATCTGAGATTATATCTCCTTTGTTCTTAATATAGCTTATTTTGCCTTCTCCCCTTTTCCCCCTTAATTATCTTTTCAAATAATAAATTTTGGCTTTGTTTTATTATGCATTTGTATTCTGTTCACAAATTATGTTATCATTTCTTTCTATTTCTTTTTTTTTTTAGGATTTATTCTGTTTTGCTAACTCAATTTCAAGTCTTCTAATAAAGCATTTAAGGCTATACATTTTCTTCTAATACCACTTTTTTTGTTTTGCATTCTTCACATTCTAGATATATTTTCTTCATTATCATTCAGCTCTAGGTATTTTCTAAAATCCATTATGATGTTCTTTGTCCCATAAATTGTTTAGAAAAGTGTTTTTTAAATTTCAAGATGTAAGAAAGTTACCAATTGTTTTAAATTTAAGTATGGTGTTATAACCTAGTATAAGGCCATTTTTTCATAAATAAGCCATGTACACTTGAATATATATTCTTTCCTTATTAGGTATAATTGTATTCTGGCTGCTGTATATACTATGTCTTTGGTTTTGTGTGGTTTCAGTAGGATGTGTCTAGATGTAGATCTGCTGTCTCTGTTTCTTAACTCTCCCTCTCTATATCTCTGCCCATTTCTATCTGTTCTTTATTTCTATCTTTACTTCCCCCACCATCTCTGTCCTACTCCACATCTCCTAACCCATGTCACTCTCTTTCTTAACCGATTTGGGATTTATGACCTGCTTGAATTGGTACTTGTAGCGATTCCACATAATTCTCAGTCATCTTCAGGCCTCTCATTCTGCAACTCACATTAAGTTCTTGTTTCTTTGAGTATTTTGTGATTATTTGATTAAGTTTTGATGGAATTTTTTTTGTGTGTGGAAATTGAGGCATGGGTTTGAATCTAGAGAGGATTTGTAATGTCTTTTAACAGTTATTTCAGATCACAACCAATCTGGGACCCCTTTAAATGCAATGATATGCTTGAGGTGTTTAGGGCCACTTAAACTCCATGAATTGGCATTGAGATTATACTTTTGGGGAGGAGGGGAGCACAAGTTTTGTTTTTTTAAAATAAGTTTTAAAAAATAATTTTAGATGTATAGAAAATATACAAAGGTAGTACAGAGTTCCTATGTTTCTGTACCCAGTTCCCCCTAATATTAACATCTTATACACTATAAGTGCTAACTAAACTCCAGACATTATTCAAATTTCCACTAATTTTTTTTTCTATTCCAGAATCTGTTCCACGATACTACACAGACATTCAGTTATATGTCTCCTTAGTCTATCCTCTGTGACAGTTTCTCAGGTTTTTCTTGTTGTTGTTTTTTTCTTGATGACCTTTATGATTTTTGAGCACTGGTTATGTATTTTGTTAACTGGCCTTCAGTTTAGGTTTGTCTGATGTTTTTCTCATGATTAGACTGGGGTATGGGTTTTGTAAAAAAATTCCACAGTGTTAAAATGTTTTTCTTATCACGTCATGTCAGGATGTACAGGATATCGACCTGATGTGATGTTTACTCTGATTATGTGGTTAAGGTGATGCTTGCCAGGTTTCTCCACTGTAAAGTTACAGTTTTATCCCTTTCCATTCAGGAATGGGAGATTTTGTTTTCTCTCAACCCAGACTGAGCAGAGATAGTCAAGTTTCCATGTTGCCCTATGCTGTAACTTGAGCTATATGTCTTATTTATTTATTTATTTATTTATTTATTTATTTATTTATTTTTATTATTACTATTTTTAATCTATATTTATTTTTGGGAGAGAGACAGAGTATGAGCAGGGGAGGAGCAGAGAGAGACGGAGACACCTAATCCGAAGCAGGCTCCAGGCCTTGAGCTGTCAGCACAGAGCCCGACGTGGGCCTCAAACTCATGAACTGTGAGATCTAGACCTGAGACTAAGTCGGATGCTCAACCGACTGAGCCACCCAGGTGCCCCTATGTCTTATTTATATTTGAACTATGGGTGGAGCTTTTTGAAGTCCAGATTTATATTGAGGGTCTGTTATTAGCTTCCTCACTTTGGATGGGCCTTAGGCTTTATCTCCATCCTTCTCAACTTGTATTAGCTTCAGGGTTTCCAGTGCTCTATAGAAATCCTCAAGGTTAAAACTGACCTTAGTAACCTACTTAACCTCTTATGACTCCTTACTTTTGGGGCAGTCCAGTGAATTATGCTTAAAACTTTTCTTTTGTTGCTGTTTGTTAGTTTGTTATTAGCTATTTCTGTTAGGGTATCTTAATCCAGTGTAGTGTCAGCAGTAAAAGTTGGTAGGTTTCTTTGACATTGATTTGGAATATATTTTGAAGTGTTAATACTGGGTATTAACTAAGATGGGTGGGGGACTCCATCTTAGTATTAGAAAGTGTGGTACTTGTAGTCATTCTACCAGTTGCCCCCTGCCCCACCCCCACATGTACACAATTCCTAAAATTCCTTGATTTAACTGCCTTGATTGTATTTTCATATTTTATCCTCTGATCAACACCTGTTAATTCCAAACTCTGTTCAAGTGTTTTCTTCCTCATGCCCTCCCATGTTCCCTTTTTCCTGACCCCACAGACAGAGTTAGATTTCTTCTGTGTTGCCATAAAACACCACTAAGAAAGTTATCATGTGGTAAATATATATCAGTGTTGGTTTACATATTATGGTAGATGTTATTACTGTTTACCATTATTTGGTATTACTTCCTGCAGGAAGTTTATACCTTCAGCCTTCTTGAAGCCTGGCTTGGCCATGTGACCTGCTTTGACCAGTTAAATGTGAACAGAAATGCCTTGGCTGATCTGCAATAGATGTATAGTATGAATGAAAAATGAATGTTAGTTATTTTAAAACACTGAGCTTTGTCACCTCAGTGTAAACATATTCTTTCTTAAATGACACGCATGCCTGTCCCCCATATTAAAGGCAAAAACTGTATTCTGGCCACCTTTTTTATGTCCTTAAAGCTGTCAGACTAGTTTTCTTAAAACGTTTTAGCAGTAGCATTATATAGTGGAAAGAATATGGGCTTGGGATCAGGTATATTCAAATTAAAATTTTTACTTTATTGTGTAGCTGAGTTACTTTAGAAAATGTCCTTGATGAGTTTCAGATTCATTACTTTTTAAATGAGATAGCTTGTAAAGTTGTTGGAAATATATAATACATGTAAAGTACCTAGTATAAATATTCAGAGAATGTTCTTTTCCTTTCATGTTTTTCATTTCTCCATTGACTTTTTTTTTTTTAATTTTTTTTTTAACGTTTATTTATTTTTGAGACAGAGAGAGACAGCATGAACTGGGGAGGGGCAGAGAGGGAGACACAGAATCGGAAGCAGTCTCAGGCTCTGAGCCACCAGCCCAGAGCCCGATGCGGGGCTCGAACTCACGGACCACGAGATCGTGACCTGAGCTGAAGTCGGACGCTTAACCGACTGAGCCACCCAGGCGCCCCTATCTCCATTGACTATTGACTCAAGTCCTAAAATCCCATTCTGCTAATTAAGGAATCAATCCCATTACAGTTGATACAGTTGATAAGATACCTAGGAATAAACCTAACCAAAGAAGTGAAAGACCTGTACTCTGAAAATAAAAGAAAGTAAAGATGACACAAAGAAATGGAAAGACATTCCATGCTCATGAAGTGGAGGAACAAATATTGTTAAAATGTCTACTACCCAAAGCAATCTACACATTCAATGCAATCCCTATCAAAATACCAACAGCATTTTTCACAGACCTAGAACAATCCTAAAATCTGTATGTAACCAGAAAAGACCCCAAATAACCAAAACAACCTTGAAAAAGAAAAACAAAGCTGGCAGCATCACAATTCCAGACTTCAAGTTATATTACAAAGCTGCAATAATCAAAACAGTATGGTATCAGCATAAAAAGAGACACATAGATTGATGGAACAGAATAGAAAACCCAGAAATTCATGCAAACTGTATGGTCAGTCTTCCAACAAAGTAGGAAGGAATATCCAGTGGGAAAAAGACAGTCTCTTCCACAAATGATATTGGGAAAACTGGACAGCAACATGCAAAAGAATAAAACTGGACCACTTTCTTACACCGTACAAAAAAAAAAAAAAATTCAAAATGGATTAAAGACCTAAATGTGACACCTGAAACCTTAACAGTCCTAAAGGAGAATATAGGGAGTAACCTCTTTGACATTGGCCTTAGCAACTTCTTTCTAGATAGGTCTCCTGAGGCAAGGGAAATAGAAACAAAAATAAACTATTGGGACTGCATAAAAATAAAAAGCTTCTGCACAGCAAAGGAAAAAATCAACAAAACTAGAAGGCAGCCTGTGGAATGGGAGAAGATAATTGCAAATGACATATCTGATAAAGGGTTAATATCCAAAATACATAAAGAACTTAAAAAGACATCCCAAAAATGAATAATCTCATTTAAAAATGGCAGAAGACAGGAACCGACATTTTTCCAAAGAAGACGTGCAGATGGCCAACAGACATGAAAAGATGCCCAACTTCAGTGATCAGGGAACTACAAATCAAAACTACAATGAGATATCACCTCATACCTGTCAGAATGTCTAAAATTAAAAACATAAACAACAGGTGTTGGCAAGGATGTGGAGAAAAGGGAACCCTTTTGGACTCTTGGTGGGAATGCAAACTGGTGCAACCACTGTGAAAAATAGTATGGAGGTTCCTTAAAAAGTTAAAAATAGAACTACTCTATGATCCAGCAATTGCACTACCAGGTATTTATCTGAAGAGTACAAAAATACTAATTTGAAGGGATACATGCACCCTGATGTTTATAGCAACGTTTTGTACGATAGCCAAATTATGCAAACAGCGTAAGTGTCCATTGCTGATGAATGGATAAAGAAGAAATGGTACACACACACACACACACACACACACACACACACACACACCGATACACAATGGAATATTATTTGTCCATAAAAAGAATGAAATCTTGCCATTTGTAATGACATGGATGGAGCTAGAGAGTATAATGCTAAGTGAAATAAGTCAGAGAAAGACAAATACCATACGATTTCACTCATACGTGCAATTTAAGAAACAAAACAAATGAGCAAAGGGGAAAATAAAGGGATAGAGGCAAACCAAGAAACAGACTCTTAATTATAGAGAACAAACGATGGTTACCATTGGGGAGGTGGGTGAGGAGATGGGTTAAATAGGCGATGGGGATTAAGGAGCGCACTTGTGGTGATGAGCACCAAGTGTTGTATGGAAGTGTTGAATCACTATATTGTATGCTTGGAACTGATGTTACATTATATGTTAAATAACTAGAATTTAAATAAAAACTTGAGGGGCGCCTGGGTGGTTCAGTCAGTTGAGCGTCCGACTTCAGCTCAGGTCATGATCTCGCGGTTTGTGGGTTCGAGCCCCAAGTCGGGCTCTGTGCTGACAGCGCAGAGCCTGGAGCCTGCTTCAGATTCTGTGTCTCCCTCTCTCTCTGCACCCCCCCCCCACTCACACTCTGTTTCTCTCTCCTTCAAAAATAAATATTAAAAAAAATTTTTTTAAATAAAAACTTGAAAAAAAAATCCTTTCTCTTGCTTTCATTAATGTATTCATTTGGTCAGTCATTAGATAAAAAAAAATTTTTTTTTAAGTTTACTTATTTATTTTGAGAGAGGGAGAGAGCATGAGCGGAGATGGGGCAGAGAAAGAGGGAGAGGGAGAATCTCAAGCGGGCTTTGCACTGTCAGTGCAGAACCCAATGTGGGGCTCAAACTCGTGAAACTGTGAGATCATGACCTGAGACAAAATCAAGAGTTGGACACTTAACTGATTGAGCCACCCAGGTTCCCCTAGATAAATATTTCTTGAACTTCTATATGTCATGCATTTTCTAGGCACTGGAAAGTAGTGAACAAGATCTAGTCTTAGTCTTAAAAGGAGGTTACAGTCCAGTGGCCAGTAATTCTCTCTCCCTATCTCTAGCTATTATAATCATATTAATATTGCAAGGCCTCTTTCTACCATCACCATATCTTTGAAATTTTTGCCTAAATTTTTCCCCATCTCAAAAAGAGAAATCCAGAAGTGATATCTCCCTCTTGACTTTTTGAAGCAATGTAATGTTACCCATATGTGTCTCCTACAATATATGTCACATTCAGCCTGGCAGGTTCTATTATATTTTCAAGTTTCTTCTCTAGATTTTCAGCTCCTTCAATATTGGACATGTCTGTCACTTAATCTTGTTGTATCCCTCAAATCAATGAAACTGTGTGAATAATGAATAATATCACTCCTTAGGGGTGTTTTAGGAATTTGTGGGGGCATTTTTGTTCATCACAATGAAGTAATTAGGTTACTAGTGGAATAGTGAGAAGAGGCCAAGAATGGAAGACTTCTTGCAGTGTTCATGATAGTCTCTCAATCATCCCAGTAACTTTCAAATCCCAGTAACTTTCAAATATTCTACTAGATGTTTCATGTAAATGAAAAACTTAGAATTCTTTGAATCTAGAGCCTAAATCCGTTTTGTATGTAAATGCTAGGTATTTTTATGAAATTTTAATATATACTGAGTTTTCCTGGCATATATTTATCACCTATTTAAAGAAAGGTTGTACTTTGTTTTGTCCAGAATTTTACTAAGTCTTGCTCAGCATTACATTAAATCATGTCATCAAAGGCAATACCACTCATGGTGTTTGAGTCACTAATAATACAGCTGTATCAGTCTGTTTTTATAGTTGTTGAATTTACAGTGATTCTAGATGTAGGTGTAGGCATACGACTAATTCATTGTCTTTTGTCATGCCTAGATATTTACATTTTGAAGTGTGTTATTTCTGTTTAAAATATAAATGACCTTCCTTTAATTTCTTCCACATATTACAGTAAGCATTGTATTAATGGTTTAAATTTATATATTTAGATATGTTATATTATCTATAAATGTCTTTTTAATTTTTATTTAAATTTCATAATTTAAAAGAGGGCATTAAAAAAGCAACATTGTGTCATGTTATAAGTTCACTGAGTTATGACCATTAGAGCCTGGAAAAATTAAAATTTACTTTAAAAATATATATTTAATCTGTATTGAACATTAAACTATTCTCTTTAGGGAAAATGTGTATCACAAATATTCTGACAATTTGAATAATGATTAAGTTAGATGAAAGCACTAAAAATTTGTTAACAAACCAGAAAAAAAAACATGTAAACTTGATTCAGTTTATAGACAGACAAATTGCTCCTTTATAATTTAAAATTTTTCTATAGACTTTGGTTAATGACTAAGACTCTATTTGTTTTCTTTATTATAATTAATATATCTTTAATTTTAAAAATTTGACTATGGTTTCATGCAGAGGACAGGAGAAGATTGATCTTAATTTATATTCTTTAAGTTAGTTTTTTGGGGTCAGCAATGAATTGTTTTGATTTAGATCTAAGTGTAGTTTTCATCTTTGAGCATATGATAAGTATATTTTACAAACTAAAGTACAGAACCAGATGGTTTTATTCTGGTATGATACATGTTAATTTGTATGCTTTGTTTTCAACAACCATGGGATTATGTTGTATCTCATCATTGCCTTTTTTGGACTATTTTATAGACAGAACTAGCAATTCTAGTTATATAAAGCTGTTCTAGCACAGGCTAGAAAGTAGGTCATTGTGACGGGGAGTATACCAAACTGCCCACTGGTTGCTATAGCAATGACCTACTTTAAGAAACTATTTCTGTTGATTCATGTTGAAATCATCTGTTGGAAATGGTATAAGGAAAGTCACTGAATGTAATTTTTTTCTAATAGTAATAAAGTAGTGATCTCTGGAAATTTTTTTAAAAAAAATCTTTAATATGTTTAAAGTAAAGAAGTATATTTTCTCACTTGACACCTTTTCTATTTATTTTGAAGTGATGCAATTAGTAAGGTAATTATATAACAGGAGAACTGTACTTATATATAGGTAATACAATTATACAAAGAGATGTGATGAATTTTACTAATGTTTGGCGTATAAAAACCAACCTATTGCATGTAGTTAATAACTTTATTAACTGAGTCCTGAATAGTATAGTAAGATGCCATTTTAGAGAAGATCTGAAAATATGTTCCTGTTAAAAGTGTACCCTGTGTATTTTCAATGTATTATATTGAATTACTCCATTGAATATTGGATGCCTGTTCTAAGCCACATGCATTTATAATATATAAGGGTTGAAATTGGTGTGTTCTCTGGAATATACTGAATCTGAACTCTGACAGAACTTACTCTTCCCAGTTAAGCATAAAGGATGAAAGGTTAGATTTTACATAGCACCCTTTCAAGTAACATTATCCCTTCAGCACCAAAAAGAAATCTTGCATGTCAATGAATTGATACTTGAACCTAGGATATTGGAGGTTTTATTTTATGGTATTATCAATGAAGGATTATATACTTAAAGGTTAGTTGATATACAGATGCATATGTATGGTGGAATTAAAAGGATGATGTGGTATTTTATATAAATATTATCTATCAATAGACAACTGGGCTGCTTCCATGGTTTGACTATGTAAATAATGCTGCAGTAAACAGGGGTGCATGTATCCCTTTGAATTAGTGTTTTTGTACTGGGTAAATACCCAGTAGTGCAATTACTAGATCATAGGGAATTCTGTTTTTAACTTTTTGAGGAACCCCCATATTGTTTTCCAGGGTAGCTGCACCAATTTACATTCCCACTAACAATGCATGAAGGTTCCTTTTTCTCCACATCCTCGTCAACACTTGTTTCTTGTGTTTTTGGTTTTAGCCATTCTCACAGGTGTGAGGCAATACGTCATTGTGGTTTTGATTCTATTTCCCTGATGATGAGTGATGTTGAGTATCCTTTCATATGTCTGTTGACCATCTGGCTGTCTTCTTTGGAGAAATGTCTATTCATGTCTTCTGCCCATTTTTTTAATTGGATTATTTGTTTTTTGGGTGTTGAGTTGTATCAGTTCTTTGTATATTTTGGATACTAACCCTTTAATGTCATTTGCAAATACCTTCTTCCAGTAAGTTGTCTTTTAGTTTTGTTTGTTGTTTACTTCACTGTGCAGAAGCTTTTTATTTTGATGATGTACGAGTAGTTTGTTTTTGCCTTTGTTTGCCTTACTCCTGTTACATATTTATTCATTCATATTTGCCTTTTCACTGGGAAATATTTTAATCAAACCTTTGTTCCAAGTCACATTCAGGAGAAGTTATGAGTCCAGAACAATTCTACATATAGATGTAGGCATCCAACCAATTGTCTTCTGTTGTCATGCCCAGATATTTACATACAGAAATATGTGTTACTGTTTTTTGGAACTATAAGTTATTCCCAGGGGAAAATAGTGGTACCTTCTCCTTAATGAATATCTACCATGTGCTAGTAATTCTGCGAGATGATTTTATAATGTTTTTCTAATTTTTTCAACAGTTGTATAAGACAACTGTATTATTTTTTAAATCCTATTTCTAATCTTTCTAACAGAATATATTGATCACATGATGATATTTGTTTGGCAAATGTAGAAACCAAAACATAGGTTAAGAAACCTACATAGTTAGGAGTGAGACACAGATACTAATTTGAAATCCATGAGAAGAAGAAGGTGATATGTATATATGATAGTTATAATGTAAAGTATAATGTGAAAGTTTCTCTAGAATGAGGTCCATATGTCCTTTGATAATTTAGAGGATGGAGAAATCACTTTCAGCTGGAAGACTGAAGATTAGTAGGATACGAACTTGAAGAGATGAAAATTGGGAAAGGTATTCTATGCTGAGGGAAATTCATGGAGCACATTACAGGAGAGTGGATGTGTAGGGAAAAGAGTAGTTTTGTTTGGTGGGAATGAAGGAAGAGTGGTAAGAGATGAACCTGAACCCTAAGTTAATGGCCAAGCAAAATAATGTGTTCTAGGGAATGAATCTTTGAAGACCTTTGTACAGGAAAGTGTGCCTCAGAAAGATTTGTTGTGGTGTATAAAATGGATTATTAAAGTGGGAAAAGATTGTTGGTACAAAGACGTATTTTCAGGCATTACAGCAAATAAATAATGCCAGCAAGAGATAACAAGGGATAGAATTATTATACCAAGAACGGAAGTGGTAGGAAGGAGGCGACCAAAAAAATTAGATAACACTTACATAACTGTGCTTACTATGGATCAGGCACTGTTCTGAGAGCTTCACATATATTAATTTAATTCTCAGAACATGCTATGATATAGGTCCTATTACTATCCCTGCTTTACAGATAAGGAACCTCCCAGGATTAATTAAAGGATAGTAATTTATCTCTAGACTTGTTAAATTATGTGACATCTGTGTAATGGGATACTATGAAACCATCAAAATTGATGCTATAGAAGTATGTCTATTGCTTTGAGAAGATTCACTATTAAACCATGTTTATAGTAAATACAGTATTTCTGTTTTACTCTGAAGGAGTGTATGTTCGTTATCAATTTTATACCTTTTATGAAGTTAAAAAAAACATGTTTCTCTCATCATCACTCCCCCCTCCATTCCCACTCCTCAAAAGTAGCTATTATTAATAGCTTGGTAAGTATCTTTCCAATTATTTTCTTATGTACATATAAGATAAGTAAATACATGCAAAGCAAATTTTATTTTATCAAAATAAAAATCAAAATATATTTATGCATATAGTTTCAAAAGTCACAGTGCAAAGGTACTATATTCTTTTTTAAAGCACCTATATTTGAGTCCACTGTACTTCTCTAATTTTTATGTGAAATTACAGTGATGGAAATAATATCCATGGAAGAAAAATATCATAATATGTAAGAGAAATATCATACTTAAATATATCTATTCCTTCTTGTTATGCAGGGTCAAAACTAATTATTTGGTTGCAAAACTTTCCCATTATAATACATTGCTTCAGTCCATATCATTCTGTACAATGTTTGGTTCATAAGGTATTTATTGAAAAACATTAAAACTCTTTATTCAGCCTGTTAACAAGAAAGGGAAAAATAATTTTACCCTTAATTCCTTAATTATTAATTAATCCAGGCTTGTTTGTTTTATGCATTAATCATGTTTTTTTCATTTTCCCATTTTTTTTTCCCATCTATCATTGACCTGTTTGTACCATATGGAAACATTTACATACTGAAACTAGTGGTACAAAAGAGATATCAGGATTATCTCTGCCTTGGGTTATCCTTCCAGGACATTTTAGTTTTGTTCTGTTTAAATTAAAAAAAACCAAAACTTAAAATTGCTAGTTCATTCAACTTCTTGATTTTTGATCTGCTACAGTGTCTGAAAACTCTTTAGACAAGCAAATACATAAAATTAGATGCTTTCTAATAAACATTTATCACCAAACATGATAAATTACTCATAGTTATGGATAATTTTACAAAACTCAGGTGTTTTTGTATTGATACAACAATAGCAATCTTCTTCCTCAAAGTATTTGTACATTGGTAGTGGTAGGTTGAGATAGGGGTTGGTGTTAGAGAGGTGACTCCAATCCCAGACAGAACAGGGATGAGGTGAAATATAAATGTGAAGATAGAAGGGTTTGTTTCCTATTTGTTTAACGACAGTTGTGAGACTTCCTAAGATGATACAGTGGGAGTCCTTAAAAGTCTAGCACTGTGACACTCCACACCTGTAGACTCTAAATCCTAAATGACTCCTAAATGGTAAAGAGTATCAAACTTGACTAGTTATAGTGATGTCACTAATAACTATAGTTGTAAAAAATTAACAAAACTTTCTTGATGAAATGATGGGATCAGAATGGGCAAAGAGAGTAAAATGATCTGAACTGAACAACCTCCTAAAACAATAGTGCCTGGTAGCACTTTCTGCATTGATGGAAATGTTCTTCACCTGTGCTGTCCAATATGGTAGCTACTAGGCACACATGTGGCTGTTGAGGCCTTGGAATGTGGCAAGTGTGACTGAGGAACTGAATTTTTAATTTTGATTAAATATAAATGGCTGTATATGCCTAGAAGCTACCATATGGGACAACACATTTCTGAAATGTGCCTTTTCATTTTTATTAACTGTTCCTCACAAGTAAGATACAATCAGTATTCTCAGAGAACACATGGCTTGTGGAAAGGCAGGCAAATATTTAACCTTAAGATCAAATACATAAAAGAAGCAGAGTGAAGAGAAAATAAGAAGTGTCCAGGAGAGAGGAATAGAATCTAAGTGAAATGTTAGAGAAATTAACATGAGGTAAACAATGAGGTTGAATTTTCCAGGAGTGACATCTCTTTCAACTTTGCTAGACTGCCCCATTTCTTCACACTAAAAGATGCGTAGTAAGCAGTCTTCTGCTACTGCCCCAGAATTTCCCAGCATATCTATCATGTGTAAGCTTTGTTGGTACTTATTTCATTGAGAAAAATCTATAGCTCCACCTGCCTCATGGAATTTTTCTTTTTTACACTCAGAGTTAATGCCACATAATTTAACATCTGTTTATTATCAGTTTAATTAGATAAGAAACTTGAAAATGGGCATTATGTTTTCTTTCTCTCTTAGATGATTACAGTATCCCTTAATATTACTCAAATTCTTAAATTACTCACTTGCTCAGAGTGATTAAATAGGATATTTCCATTTTGTTTCCAATAGAGAAATGTTCTAGATTTTTCAAGGTGGCTTTTCTATTTGAACTTGAATTCTTTTCATCAATGAAACAGTGAAATCAATTAATTCCTTTATTTGTATAATTTTTATGTTTACAACTTAAACTTTGCTAACATTCAATCACTGTTATTTAATGGAAGTTACTTAATTGAGGAATTTTATTAAAATACTGAGAACCTCGGGGCGCCTGGGTGGCGCAGTCGGTTAAGCGTCCGACTTCAGCCAGGTCACGATCTCGCGGTCCGTGAGTTCGAGCCCCGCGTCAGGCTCTGGGCTGATGGCTCAAAGCTTGGAGCCTGTTTCCGATTCTGTGTCTCCCTCTCTCTCTGCCCCTCCCCGGTTCATGCTCTGTCTCTCTCTGTCCCAAAAATAAATAAACTTTGAAAAAAAAATTAAAAAAAAAAATAAATAAAAAAAATAAAATACTGAGAACCTCATGTAATTTAAAATTTTTAAGTATGATTTCTGGAAACAGTAATTTACAGATCAATTAGAAGTAATAAGATGATAGGAAGTAATAAAATTATGGGGTTAGCACGTCAAGTTTTAGAATAACATGATTTTGCACTACTTTATATCTTCTAAATATATGTGTTTAAGAATTTTAATAATATTTTCTCTGTAGGTTTTTGCTTCAGTGTCTAGAAGACCTTGATGCCAATCTGCGAAAATTAAACTCTCGTCTGTTTGTGATTCGTGGACAGCCAGCAGATGTGTTTCCCAGGCTTTTTAAGGTAATCTGAAAAATTTTTGCATAGAATAATAATCTTTTGTCAGAGAAGACACGTGTTTGATAAATAAGATACTTGAGGTAATTTAAAATATAGGAAATATAAGTATTTTTAAATAAAAATTTTGTGGGTTCTTTATTTTGCACTGCTGATGGGAATGCAAACTGGTGCAGCCACTCTGGAAAACAGTATGGAGGTTCCTCAAAAAATTAAAGATAGAACTACCCTATGACCCAGCAATTGCACTACTAGGTATTTATCCAGAGTATACAGGTGTGCTATTTTGAAGGGGCACATGCACCCCAATGTTTATAGCAGCACTATCGACAATAGCCAAAGTATGGAAAGAGCCCAAATGTCCATCGATGGATGAATGGATAAAGAAGATGTGGTATATATACACATTGGCAATCAAAAAGAATGAAATCTTGCCATTTGCAACAATGTGGGTGGAATTAGAATGTATTATGCTAAGTGAAATTAGAGAAAGACAAATATCATATGATCACTCATATGTGGAATTTAAGATACAAAACAGATGAACGTAAGGTAAGGAAAGCAAAAATAATATAAAAACAGGGAAGGGGACAAAACATAAAGAGACTCTTAAATACAGAGAACAATCTGAGGGTTGCTGGAGGGGTTGTGGGTGGGAGCATGGGCTAAGTGGGCAAGGGACATTAAGGAGGACATTTGTTGGGATGTGCACTGGGTGTTATATGCAGGGATGAATCACTGGATTCTACTTCTGAAATCATTACACTATATGCTAACTAACTTGGATGTAAATTTAAAAAAATTTGGGGGATTATTTTATTTAATAAAAGTTACAAATGGTAAAATCAGTGAAAAATTTGGTTTACAATGAACATTTAAATCTTTCTTCTACCTTAAACTGCTAGTTTCCCTCCTAGAAGCAACAACTACTACCAGCTTCTTTTGTAGTCATTGGAAATATTTTTTATATTAATAAGAATGTATATGTCAGGTGGTTATATGTGTGTGTGTGTGTGTGTGTATAAATAATATAAAGAGAGATCTGTAGCTGTGTGTATGTTACCCCCCCCCCACCCCCGCTTTTTAAAACCAAGGTAAGAACACACTATATTTTACACCACCTGTGCCAAGCTTTATTCACATAGCCATGTGTTTTGGAGATTGTTTCCTGTTGCTTCCTCAGTCTTTTAAATGGCTTCATAGTGTTCCATTGTGTGGGTATGCTGTGATTTTTTTTAACAAGCTTTCTACTGAACATTAGTCATTTTCCACAGGCCTTTGCTAATACAAATAATGCTGTCAGTGAACATCCTTGTCCAAATATATATCTTTGCTCACATGTGCTCATACATTTTTGGGATAATTCTTAGAAGAGGACTTTCTGGGTCAAAGGACTATAATGAACAACATGCTACTAATAATACAAAACTGTAGTTTCATGGCAGAGTTTTTTAACTTGGTAAAATCTTAAATCTCCTAGTCTTACTTTGCCTTTTTTCCCCTAATGAAAACATTAGTCCTAGAGAGATTAAATGAGTTGACTAAGGTCATGCAGCTAGCTTATGGTACTGCTCAGACCAGAAGTTGTTTTCTTGGCTATCTTTTTTTTGTCCATCCCTTCCTATTTATACCATTAGGATTCCTAATGTATATCTGCTTTTTGGGTTTTTTTGCAGCTGTTTGATTCATCAAAAAATTTTAATAGTAATGTGCCTGTTTCTAATACAGATGAGAACAGTCCCTTTCCCTGAGTGAAAATGTCCCCAGTGTTGGGAATCAAATCAACACTACTTAGTCTTTTTCATTGGTATGAAAGAAACCTTTAATGTTTAGGATTTGGCTAATGCAGCAGTTCTGGCTACTGAAAATTTACTTTATTAAAGTATGTTTTACTACTGTGGCTACTTGGAGTCAGAATTTAACCTAGGTACATGGAAGAGTTGTGGGTAGAAAGAATATCAGAAACAATGGTAATAGTTTATCAGCAACTCATGAGTACAAAATGTGTGTATCTCTAAATCCATGTGGTATAAGTAAACTGAATCCTAAGATGATTTTACTTGCAAAAATAACGAAACTTAAACAAGTGTTTAAAGATATGGAGAAAAGGAAACCCTCTTGCACTGTTGGTAGGAAGGCAAGCTAGTGTAGCCACTGTGGAAAACAGTATGGAGGTTCCTCAGAACTACCCTATGATCCAGTAATTGTACTACTTGGGTATTTATCCCCAAAATACAAAAACACTAAGTCAAAGGGATACATGTACCTCTACATTTATAGCAACATTATTTACACTAGCTAAGCTATGGAAGCAACCCAAGTGTCCATTGATAGATGGACATAAAAATGAAATCTTGCCATTTCCAACAAATGGATGGAGTCAGAGAGTATAATGCTAAGCAAAATAAGTCCGAGAAAGGCAAATACCATATGATGTCACTCATGTGGAATTTAAAAAACAAATAAGTCAAGGGGAAAAAAGAGAGACAGATCAAGAAACAGACTCTTAACAGTAGGGAACAAACTGATGGTTACCAGAGGAGACAGAGGTGGGGGAATGGGTGAAATCGGTGATGGGGATTAAGGAGTGCACTTGTTGTGATGAACACTGGCAGAGAAACAGTGGTTTCTGCATGGGCCATAAAATACAGATACATGAACACACACACATGCATAGATGCTTACTGTTATACTCAGGTTGTTCCTTGGGCTACATACAGTAGTTTGTATAAAATACCACTTATGGAAACTTCCTTTCAGATTATACACTGTGTCTAGATCCATAGAGGGAATTCCTTTTTGATTGCATTGATGTTTTTATTTTTACTTTTTTTTAGAGGCACTACATGCATGTGTTTAAAAAAAAAAAAAAAAAAGCCTAAAAGGTTATGCAGTAAAAAGCAGGTCCCCTTCCCACTCCCCACCCTCACACCCTGTTTCTCTGAGGGGAAAGACTCTTTTGTCCATAACCAGCTGACTCATTTATATTATTGTCTCTGGTTTTATTCTAGTACAGAAGATAGAATTTTTAGTAGGTAAGTAATCCTATTTCCTACATGGGAGGTAAAACTGTTTTAGACCTGGTAGTAGTACTTTAGTTGGTTGGTATGGTGACAGTGGCTCAGTACTGATGTCTGCTGTGTATCTTCTCTTTATAGCATTCATTCTATTTATATTTAATAGATTTAGGGATGGGGTCAGGGAATTTTTATACACACATATATGTGTGATAAACTATTGTGTTTTCTGATGTGTTTTCTACTTAGGATTTTTCCCAGTTAAATTCTGACTTAATATAGGACTTTTTTGTTAACTTTTTTTTTCATGTTCTGAAGAAATGATAAAGAAACTTAGACACTAATGTAGGCAAAACTAGGGTAACACTATTAATCATATGAATCTTGTATCAATTATTATTATGCAGTTAAATCTTGCATCTTCCACATTTGGTGCCAGAATGAAAAGTTACCAAGACCTTGTACATTCTAGGCCCAGCAGGAACTTTTAATGAAGAACTTAAAGAGTTGGTTTAAAACATTCTCATTATATCCAAGAAACAGGGACATGTGGCTAAAGTCTTTTATAGGTGGACTCATTGAAGCATAACAAAATGTTTTGTCCAAAATCATAGAATAAATCAAAGAAGAACATCTAAAGCTACTAACATTTCACATGCATAAAATTCATGCATTTTGAGTTATTTTGGATTCTTTATTATTTTATGGTACATGCTCATTTGAATAGGACAATTCATTCAATAGATATTGCTTGTCTGCTATTACAAGGCAGAGTTCAAGGTGCTGAGGATATACTAGTGAACCAAACAGCAGATGTTTCTACCTTCATGGAGCTTATATGATAGTGGGAAGGAGGCAGATAATAAACAAGTAAATATGCAATGTCAGGCAGTGATAGGTGCTAAAATAAAGTGTGGGATATTAAGTGCCAAGGTGAGTGAAGGGTAATTATGTGAAATCATGGAAGGCCTCCCTTCTAAGATGACATATGAGCAAACCATGTGAAGGGATTAAGCCATGCAAATATATAGGGTGTGGCATTGTCAAGCCACAACATTTTGCACCTTCTTCCATCAAAAGGTAGAGTTTATTTTCTCACTCCCTTAAATCTGGTTTGGCTATGTAACTTACTTTGGCCAACTGCCAAGGGAGACATTGAATTCCAAACCCTAAGCCTCAAGCAACCTTGAAGCTTCTACTTTGCCCTTTTAGAATGCTCCTTGTATCGTGC
Organism: Lynx canadensis; assembly: GCF_007474595.2. Classification (NCBI taxonomy): domain Eukaryota; kingdom Metazoa; phylum Chordata; class Mammalia; order Carnivora; family Felidae; genus Lynx; species Lynx canadensis. The sequence goes on along the minus strand of NC_044309.1, from coordinate 126,100,095 downwards.
TGGGAATATGGGCTAGAATATCAAATTATGGGAGACCATGTAGAAATAGAGGGCCAATCATGAGCCAGCACCAAGGTCTGAGATGTATGAGAGAGATTATCTCAGATCTTCCAGCCCCCACCAAGTTGTCAGCTCATTGCAAGCTCATGAGTGAGCCCAGGTGAGACCAACAGAACCACTATCTAGTTAACTGACAGTCTTGTGAGAATCAATCATTTTGAGCTACTAAGATAACTGCAACATGGGGAAATAATGATGCAGGCAGAGGGAATAGCAGTTACAAAGGCCCTGATGTGGAAGCGTGCTGTGACTTGTTTAGGAACAGCAAGAAGGCCAGCGTAGCTAGAAACACACAGTGAGTGAAAAGGAAAGAGAAGGTCAGAGAGGTTTCAAGGAGCCAGATCACAGGGCTTTCTTTATGGACCATGTTTAGGGGTTTGGCTGTTACTCTGAGTGAAATGGGATGCCATGGAAATTTTTGAGTAGATGAGTGACATGATTTCACTTACATCTTTTTTTTTCTTTTTTATTTATTATTAACATATGATTGAGATACAATGTTATATTTCAGATATACAGCATATTGACTCAACAATTCTAGACATTAGTACTCATCAGAAGTGGTCACCATCAGTCACCATTCAATGTTATTAAAATATTGACAGTATTCCCTATGCTGTACTTTTCATCTCCATGACTTTTATTTTGTAACTAGAAGTTTGTACCTCTTAATCCCCCTCATTTATTTTGACCATTTCCTCACCTGCATCCCCTCTGGCAACCATTAGTTTGTCCTCTGTATTTAAGAGTCTGTTTGGTTTGTTTGTTCATTTGTTTTGTTTTTCAGATTCCACATGTAAGTGAAATCATATGATATTTGTCTTTCTCTGATTTATTTCACTTAGAATAATACCTGCTAGGTCCATCCATGTTGTTGTAAATGGCAAGATTTCATTCTTTTTTGTGACTGAGTAATATTCCATTGTGTATATATGTACTACATCTTCTTTCTCCATCTATAAATGGACACTTAGGTTGCTTCCAAATCTTGACTATTATAAATAGTGCTGCAGAAAACATAGAGGTACATATATCTTTTGAATTAGTGTTTTCATTTTCTTTTTTTTTTTTTAATTTTTTTTTTCAACGTTTATTTATTTTTGGGACAGAGAGAGACAGAGCATGAACGGGGGAGGGTCAGAGAGAGAGGGAGACACAGAATCGGAAACAGGCTCCAGGCTCTGAGCCATCAGCCCAGAGCCTGAGGTGGGGCTCGAACTCACGGACCGCGAGATCGTGACCTGGCTGAAGTCGGACGCTTAACCGACTGTGCCACCCAGGCGCCCCAGTGTTTTCATTTTCTTTGGGTAAATAGCCAGTCATGGAATTACTGGGTCATATGGTATTTCTATTTTTAATTTATGAGGACCCTCCATATTGTTTTCCACAGTAGCTGCACCAGTGTACATTCTCACCAACATTGCATGAGAGTTCCCTTTTCTCCATACTCTTGCCAACACTTGTTATCTCTTGTCTAAATAAAAATTTATTTTTTATTTATTTTTTTAATGTTTACTTATTTATTTTGTTGGGGAGGGGCAGAGAGAGAGAGGGAGAGAGAGAGTCAGCATAGAGCCTGATGCTGGGCTCTATCCCACAACTCTGAGCTCATAACCTAAGTTGAATCCTAGAATCGGACACTCAACCGACTGAGCCACCTAGGTGCCCTTCTTGGCTTTTTAAGACTAGCTATTCTGCCTGGAATGAGTGATGTTGAGCATCTTGTTTTTGTATGTTGGCCATCTATATGTCTTCTTTGAAAAAATGTCTGTTTAGGTCCCCTGACCTGAATTATTTAATTAAATTACTATGATTTATAATAAATCAACTTTATTTAATTACATGTAATTACAAATGAATGTAAAAATTAAATTTATTGTAATTTTATTTATTATCATTAAATTATAATAAATTAACCTGAATTAATAAAAATGAAGTTTTTATTTAATCAGATTTTAGGGGGCGTTTTTGGTATTGAGTTGTATAAATTCTTTACATATTTTGGATACTAACCCCTTATCAAATTGATATATCATTTGCAAGTATCTTCTTTCATTCGATAGGTTGCCTTTTTGTTTTGTTGGTTTCCTTCGCTGTGCAAAAGCTTTTTATTTTGGTGTACTCCTTATACTTTAATTTGCTTTTGTTTCCCTTGCCTGAGGAGACATATCCATAAAGATGTTGCTTAATCTACTGTCTCATCTTAACAATGAGAAGAAAGTGAATATGCCACAAAATCATGGGCTTTTTTTTTTAACCTACTAGAGAGTTGAGGACACAAAGAAACCTAAATAAACTAACTTCCATAAAGCAATGAGCCTTTCGTAGGAAAGAAGAGACTCATGGCTGGCTATATTCCTGGTGACACAGCAGAAAGAAAAGGGAATCCACTGTAGTTGAGAGTAAAAAGAAATCAGTAGAAATTTTACCTAGCTTTTGTGGTCATATATGGACTGACATGGCAGATTAGAATCCCAAGAAACCCAAATTACAGAGCAAGTTCACACTCACTCTGTACAGTGCTTTTGTGGAATACCAGTGGCAATATACCAAAGGCTAAACCAAAGCAGAAGAGCTGAGAGAGATTCCTCTTGAAGTGCTACTGGGCATTCACTTAGTGCAAAGTAGCAGTCCACTGAAGCTGGGGACAGGACAGCAGGCTTGAAAGATGTCTCCAGAGGAATAGAAAATTAGGGAGCAAAGCTGAAAAGCAAAGAGAACTCCGCAGCAACCATAAGACTGATGGGTAGACAACAAGGTAGAGAGAAGTGTACAGTTTGTAAAGCTATTGACTGGGTTGTCAAGCAGAGAGAGACATCTAGAATCTTTTCCATACTCAAATTCCAAGCTCTGTTGAAGAAGTTTGGCTCCTACCCTTAAAATATTTGAACCCAGTGGTGAATGGAAGGAATTTAACTAAAGTAGCAACAAAGCCAAGACCCACCTCAATTACAGATGATAGTAATTCAACTTCTAGCTGTCAGAGCCAAGACTATGCAATTTTCTAGAGATAAATATTATTTATTCCATCTCTATTCTTTATACCATTGTCATACAATCAACTTATGAGACACATGATGAAGCAGGAAAATGTGACTTGCAATCACGTAAAATGAAAAAAAAAAGAAAAAGCAGAAATAGCCCCACAGTTGATGCAAATGTTGGGATTAGAATTAAGGACTTTGCAATAATTATGCTATAGATATTGAAGAATCTAGTCGAAGGTGAAAAATGTGGTTAGGTGATAATTTCAGTATACAAGTGGAAACTATTAAAAAGAAGGAAATGAAGAATTCATTCAGTGGGCTTAATCCAGATTGGACAAAGCAGAACAAAGGATCAGTGAACTTGAAGATGGGCAATGGACACAAAAATAAACGCAAAATGGATGAAGGACCTGAATGTGAGGCAGGAAACCATTAAAACCCTAGAGGAGAGAGCAGGAAAAAAACCTCTTTGACCTCAGCCGCAGCAATTTCTTACTTGACACATCTCGAAAGGCAAGGGAATTAAAAGCAAAAATGAACTGTTGGGACCTCATCAAGATAAAAAGCTTCTGCACTGCAAAGGAAACAATCCACAAAACTAAAAGGCAACCGACGGAAAGGGAAAAGATATTTGCAAATGACATAGCGGACAAAGGGCTAGGATGCAAAATCTATAAAGAACTCACCAGATTCCACACCCGAAAAACAAATAATCCAGTGAAGAAATGGGCAGAAGACATGAATAGACACTTCTCTAAAGAAGACATCCAGGGGCGCCTGGGTGGCGCAGTCGGTTAAGCGTCCGACTTCAGCCAGGTCACGATCTCGCGGTCCGTGAGTTCGAGCCCCGCGTCGGGCTCTGGGCTGATGGCTCAGAGCCTGGAGCCTGCTTCCGATTCTGTGTCTCCCTCTCTCTCTGCCCCTCCCCCGTTCATGCTCTGTCTCTCTCTGTCCCAAAAATAAATAAACGTTGAAAAAAAAAATTAAAAAAAAAAAAAAAAAAAGAAGACATCCAGATGGCCAACAGACATATGAAAAGATGCTCAGCATCACTCCTCATCAGGGAAATTCAAATCAAAACCACACTGAGATACCACCTCACGCTGGTCAGAGTGGCTAAAATGAACAAATCAGGAGACTGTAGATGCTGGAGAGGATGTGGAGAAACAGGAACCCTCTTGCACTGCTGGTGGGAATGCAGCCGCTCTGGAAAACAGTGTGGAGTTTCCTCAAAAAATTAAAACTAGATCTACCCTATGACCCAGCAATACCACTGCTAGAAATTTACCCAAGGGATACAGGAGTGCTGATGCATAGGGGCCCTTGTACCCCAATGTTTATAACAGCACTTTCAATAATAGCCAATGTTTATAACAGCACTTTGAATAATAGCCAAATTATGTAAAGAGTCTAAATGTCCATAAACTGACAAACGAATAAAGAAGATGTGGTTTATATATACAATGGAATACTACTTGGCAATGAGAAAGAATGAAATCTGGCCATTTGCAGCAACATGGATGGAACTGGAGGGTATTGTGCTAAGTGAAATAAGTCAGGCAGAGAAAGACAGATACTATATGTTTTCACTCTTATGTGGATCCTGAGAAACTTAACAGAAGACCATGGGGGAGGGGAAGGGGAAAAAAAAGTTACAGAGAGGGAGGGAGGCAAACCATAAGAGACTCTTCAATACTGAGAACAAACTGAGGGTTGATGGGGGGTGGGGGAGAGGGGAAAGTGGGTGATAGGCATTGAGGAGGGCACCTGTCAGGATGAACACTGGGTGTTGTATGGAAACCAATTTGACAATAAAGTATATTTAATATTAAAAAAATAAAAAAAGAAGATGGGCAGTTGAAATTATCTCAACTGAAGCACAAAGAGAAGGAAGTCTTTAAAAAGAGAACAGTCTGTGAAACAATAGTAAATGGCCTGACATATGTATAACTGCAGACCTAGAAAATAAGGGGAGAGAGGTTTGGGACAAGAAAAAAAAATGTTTGAAGAGATAATGGTTGACCATTTTCTAAAATTGATGAAAGATATCAACCCACAGTGTCAAGAACTCAAAAAACCCTAAAGAGCATAAATATAAAGAAAACTACATCTTGCCACTTCATGGTCAATTAACTAAAAGCCAAAGATAGAAGTTTTATAAGCAACCAGAAGAGAAAAGACGTATTCAGGGAACCACAATAAGAATGTTGGTGGTTTTTTGTTAGAAACAGTTGAGTCCAGAAGGCAATCGAATGACATCTTTAAAGAACTACGAACAACGTTGTTAACGTAGCAAAAATATTCATTTAAAAAAAGAAGGTAGTTTATGGCCATGCCACCCTGAATACACCCAATCTCATCTGAACCCGGAAGCTAAGCAGGGTTGGGCCTGGTTAGTACTTGGATGGGAGACCACCTGGGAATACCAGGTGCTGTAGGCGATAGATAGATAGATAGATAGATAGATAGATAGATAGATAGAAAGAAGATAAACAGGTAAATTTAAATTTAAAAAGAAAGTAAAATGAAGGCATTTTCAGACAGTCAAAAATAGAATAATTCATATCCGAAAGATCTATACTGTAAGAAATACTAAAAGAAGTTCTGCTAGGTGAAAGGAAATCATTCTGAATGAAAGATAGGATCTGCAAAAAAGAAGAAAGCACTAAATATATGGGTAAATACAAAATAACTTTTTTGTTATTTTTAGTTATGTATATTTATATATCCTATTTTCTTTAAAAGACTGTTGACAGGTTAAAAACAACTAATAGTGAATTATAGGAGGTAATCAATATTAAGGGGCTTATAACATATATAGAAATAAAATTTATAACAGGATCACACAAGATGGGAGGGACATAAATATAAGTATATATAAGTTCTTACATTATTCAATAGTAATATATGATTTGAAAGTAGACAGTGGTAAGAATGCACATTATGATCTAAAATAACATGAACAGCTACTTCAGAAAACTCAATAGAGGAATTTAAAATGGGATACAAAAAATATTTGACTCATTCACATGAAAGCAGGTAGATAAATTTAAGCTCAACTATGCCAGTTGTATTCAGTGTAAATAGTTTAAACTCTCCATTTGAAAGGCACAGAATAAAAAGCAAGAACCAACTAGATGCTGATGAGACATTTTAAAAATATGAAGAAACAGGAGATAGAGGTTTCCAGTTATGGAATAAATAAGTCACAGGAATAAAAGGCACAGCATAATGAATATAGTCCGTGATATTGTAATAGCGTTTTATGGTGACAGATAGTAGCCATATTTGTGGTGAGGATAGCATAGCATATAGAGAATTTGAATCACAGTGTTGTTGTACATCTGAAACTAATGTACCATTGTGTATCAACTATACTCAAAAATTTTTAATGAATAAACAGTTTGAAATAAAAACAAGTGGAAAAGATGTGCTTTGCAAACAGCGTAAGAAAGTAGAATTCAAGGGAAAATTAAGAGTAATCTTACATCAAGAAGGTATAACTATTATAAGTGTACATGTACCAGGTAACAGCATAAAAACATATGAATCTCAAACTGATAAACTCTCTCAGTTGTTGATAGAATATACAAAAATTAATAAAGATATAGATGATATGAATAATGCTATCAACTGATTTGGTATACTGATATTTGCAGAACACTATACCCCAAAGCTATAGAAAATATATTCTTTTTTAGCACATATGAAATATTCACCAAGAGAGACCATATGCTTAGCCACAAAATGGGTATCAATAAATTTCAAAAGATTGACATTCTATAGAATGTATTCTTTGGCTTCAATAGAATTAAATTAAAATGAATAGAAAAAAATAATAAATATTTATAACTGATAATGGAAAAATATATAAAAATTCATGAGATTCACCACTTTACTTCAGTTAAAAATAGTCTTAATATTAGGGTAATTTCTTTAAAATATTAAAATTCAACTTGTCATTAAAAAAACAAACATTTATGGGATTCAGCTACAGCAGTGCTTAGAGGAATATTAGTAGCTTTCAGTACTCCATTAGGAAAGAAGGAATCAAAGAACTAAGCTTCCACCTTAAAAAGTAGAAAAAGAAAAAATTAAACCTATAGTATAGTAAGTAGAAGAAAGGAAATAACAGAGGAATGAAAATCAGTGAAACAGAAAGACAATAGAGAAAATAAATGTGCGATAATTAATTTATTGTCTGTCAGCTCTAATTCACCCTTCTAAGTCCTGCTATGTGATAGTGAAGCTGGATGCTGTAAACATTTTTCCTTTGCCAGCTGGCTTGATACTAGAATTCCTCAATAGATATTGTTGGTGGTTCTCTGCCAAGTCATAGTAGGAGAGAAAGGGTTTTCCTTATTGGTAGTCTTGTGTGTTTTTCCTGCCACATTAGCTAGCAGTTGAGCATATGGGAGGCCCAGTAGTCTTTACTTCAGCCTCCCTCCTGAGCAAGCCCCAGCTTACCCACACCCTCTGGTAAATTTCCCTGCCCCTGATAGGCCACTTCCACAGACCAGCTGCAGTTCACCCAGACCCCTGTGTAGGAAGTTTCTCAACTACCCAGCTTACTATTAACCAGGTCTGGCCTTGCCCTTTAGCAAGTTCATTCTCTACAGGAAAGGTTTTGTGTTACTGTGGCAGCAAGATCCATGCATTAAGGTGGGAGTCTCAGTGGAGGGTTCTTTTCTTCTGAGTTCTTAATTCATTATTTACTTATTTTCTCTCCATTTAGTGGTGGTGGCTGTGTTGTGCAATTGCTAATTTTGGACACCTTAGACAAGTACTATCCAACAGAAGCCACATACATAATTTTAAATTTTCTAATAGCCACATTAAAAAAAGTAAAAGAAACATAAAGTTAATTTTATTTATTATTATTATTATTATTTTAATTTTTAGCGTGAGCAGGGGAGGGGGCAGAGGGGGAGAGAATCTTTTAAGCAGGCTCCATACTCAGTGCAGAGCCTGATGCAAGGCTCAGTCCCATGATCCTGGGATCATGACCTGAGCCAAAACCAAGAGTCAAATGCTCAACTGACTGAGCCACTCAGGTGCCCAGAGTTAATTTTAATAATATATTTTATTTAACCCAGTATATCTAAAATATCCTTTTAATATAAAAGGAGTATTAAAATTTTAAGCTATTTTAACCTTTTTTTCATATGAAGTCTTTGAAATTCCGTGTATATTTTATGTTTACAGCACATCTCTGTTCCAGTTAGCTACATTTCAAGTGCTCAGAAGCCACTTCTGTGGGTAGTGACTATCTACCATATTGGACAGTGTAGCTTTAACTCCTCTTTTACTCCTTGTCATTGTTGACCACCTTTTACTTGCTAATATTCTTCATATTAAATGTTCCCTGTTCAAATTGCTGATGTTGTCTGTTTCTTGACTGAATCCTGATTGATTTCAGTCAACAAAGCCAAAAACTGGATCTTGAAAAGATTGAATTGATAAACTTCTAGCAATATTGATCAGGGTGAAAAAGGGAGAAAATTTCTATCATAGCATTTCTATCATTCTTTATCAGGAATAAAAAAGGGGGCTATCACTAGAGATTCTCTAAACTTCAAAAGTATTACAAAAGGATGTAAACATGATGCCAATAAATTAGACAACCAAGATGAAATGAAAAATTTCTTGGAAGTACAAGTTACAGAATTCTCAGAAAAAGAAAAAAAAGGAAAAGTGAATAGTCCTTTATCTCTTAAAGAACTTGAATTTATAATGGAAAACCTTTCCATAAATAAAACTCCAGGCCCAGAATGGCTTTAATTGTGAATTCTATCATGTATTTGAGAAAGAAATCATACCAATTTTACAGTACTTCTCAGAAAATATGGGGAAATGTTGGGAACACTTCCCCAAAACATTTGTTTTATGAAAACAGCATAATTCTAATACCATACTCTAATATCAAAACCTGATAAAGAGATTTTAAGGAAAAAAAGGGGGGGATAGCCAAATGTCTCCCAGAAACAGACTCAGATATTCTTAATAATATATTAACAAATTGAAATTAGCAATATTTTTAAACAATACTACATCATGATCCAGTGAGGTTTATTCCAGGAATACAAAACTGGTTCAACATTATAAAAATCAATTAAAATAATTCTTCCTAGTAATAGAATAAAGGAAAATATATTATGATTATCTCAATAGATGAAGAAAAAGCATTTGACAGAATTCAACATTGATTTATGATTAAAAATACCTTTAAACTAGGAATAGAAAATTTGTAAGTGTTAATTTGATAAAGGTTGTCTATAAGAAAACATAACTAATGTCATTCTTAATGGTGATATATTGAGTACTTTCTGCCTAAGATAAGGAGTAAAGCAAGGATATGTACTTTTACCACTTACTGAAAGCTAACCAGTGTAATTGGGAAGGAAAGAGAGTAGATAGTTAGCTTACTAGCTTATTACCCTCTTCCCCATATTTCCTATCATAGCATTATATTTTTTTCTAATTGTTAGTACTTTTTAAATTTATCTCCAGATTATCAATCTTCCTCAGTAAGCTCCAGGAAGGAGGGACCTAGTGTTATATCTGGCCTGTATTAAGAATTATAGTATTTGACGTATGAGTGAATACATTTAATGTTTGGGGAACCTTCTCTTCTGTATCTTTTCATATTTATTGTGGAGAGATAATCACTAATTTATCCCCAGAGAAGAAGTTAAAGATTTCATTGGTGAGTTTAGTAGAAGGACCTACGTGAGCATAGCTCAGATTGTACCTTTTCTTCACTTGCTAAGAACACATATCCTATTCTCTTCTCCTGAGCCATAAATTTTATAGGGGAGCCCCCATTGCAGGGAAGGTGTTGCTTATCATTGGGTGGGTAAATCTGTTTTATTCAGGGATGAAATATTCTCAAGCTTACCTGCCCATAAACCTAGTATGTTTTCTCCAATTCTTCTTTACTAGTAATGTGGTCTATATTTTGATCTTTAACTGTGATTTATGTTCCCTTCCTTTACAAGGAAAAAGGGAAGGGAGTGTTACTGAGTCATCTTAAACTCTATCATCTATCTAAAAACTTATTTATAAAAAAATCATAGAGGGGCGCCTGGGTAGCTCAGTCGGTTAAGTGTCCGACTCTTGATTTTGGCTCAGGTCATGATCTCATGGTTTGTGGGATTGAGCCCCATGTTAGGCTCAGCACTGACAGCATGGAGCCTGCTTGGGCTTCTCTGTATCCCTCTCTCTCTCTGCCCCTCTCCTACTCATGTTCTCTCTCTCACTCAATAAGTAAACATTTAAAAAATCATAGAATTTTTAACTACTACTTAGGAAAAAAAAGTTGTAACATAAAAGGCAGAGAAAGGTTGCTATCATTAAAATATAAGGAGCTCTTACAAGTCCGAAGAGAAAAATTCATTGCCATAGAAAACCAAGCAAACATAAGCTGCAACTCACAAAAGAAGAAATATCCGAATGGCTAGTAATAATAGCTGCCATTCATTGAAGACTTACTGTATACTATGTCCTTAACAATTTACTTGCATTATGTCATGTAAACAGTAACAATGGTTTTTTTTGTTTGTTTTACTGTAGCAAATACATAGTTTTTATTATATGCTAGCTACTCTAAGCACATTACTTACAATCTACCTATTTTATAAACGAGGAAGCAGGCAGGAGGAGTTTAGCCATTTGTGCAAATAGTTGAGCCAGTCTTTTAACTCAGGAGGTCTGAGTTTAGAGCCTATGTGTGTGTTTTTTTTTTAACATTTATTTTATTTTTGAGAGAGTGGATGTGTGTGTGCATGCGTGAGGGAAGGACAGAGAGAGAGGGGGACAGAGGATCCAAAATCAGGCTCTGTGCTGACAGAAGAGAGCCAAATGCAGGGCTCAAACTCACCAACCATGAGATTGTGACCAAGCTGAAGTCAGAAGCTTAACTGACTGAGCCACCCAGGTGCCCTTAGATCCTGGGTTTTTTTAAATGCTACTTTATACTTCTTGTCCATAAAACAAAGAAATATAATGCTTTCCTACTCATTTTAATTTTATTTTTAAATTTCAAAAACAGTACGTGATTGTACTAACAAATGTGAACAGTGCAACTATGTGTAAAATAAAAAATAATTACTTTATTTGCACTCCTAAATTCTACTCTTCAAAGGTAAAAGCTGTTGATCACTTGATATGCATTCTTCAAGGTTTTCAAGAAAATAAAATTTAAAAATTTTAGAAATTATTTTTCTGTTTATTCCATGTGTATGTATGTGTTTTTTTTTTTTTAAAAAAAAACCTTGAACACATGCTATTGGCAAGTGTATGGGGAGCAAGCACTTTGGTGTACTGCTGATGAGAGTGTAAATTGGTACACTATATCTGGTGGAAAATTTGGTGTGTCTATAAAAATTTTAAATGTGCTTACCTTATCCATTCATTGTTTTTCAAGGGACTGTTTCTAGGAAAAATAGAACAAATGCCCCAGAATGTTTAAGATGAACACATAAAGATAAGGATAGACACTGCATGGTTTATAGTAGCAATTTTTTTTTTTAATCACACCATTGGAAACAGCCCTTGTCTAAACTGTCCAGGTTTAGAGAATTAGTGTGTTTACTATATAATTAGTTAACTAATGGTAGAATTGCTGTTGATTTTTTTTTTCTTTGTAAGATATATCAGAGTAGATTTTAGAATTAAAAAGAAAAGCTACTACCCGCTGGGGAAATCAGTTAATTACCTGAAGTCACAGTCTCCACACTGAAAATCACTATAAGGAGATGTGTACATAACTTATCAATATAGCACCTGATACTCACTAAATATCTGGTATTATTATTACTATCTCTGTATCTCCACAGTTAGCATTTTTTGGTAATCAGAAATAACAAATTACAAAAGAGTACCTCAGCAAAGCATTGTGTATACCATATTAACTATCAAAGGTTTATGAAAGACCAATTCTTAGAATCAACAGACATAAATTCAGGTATTCTGGCTCTTTGTGAACATGGGCAAGTCCCTAAATTTTTAAAATAATCTTGGGGCGCCTGGGTGGCGCAGTCGGTTGGGCGTCCGACTTCAGCCAGGTCACGATCTCGCGGTCCGTGAGTTCGAGCCCCGCGTCAGGCTCTGGGCTGATGGCTCAGAGCCTGGAGCCTGTTTCCGATTCTGTGTCTCCCTCTCTCTCTGCCCCTCCCCCGTTCATGCTCTGTCTCTCTGTGTCCCCAAAAAATAAATAAACGTTGAAAAAAAATTTTTTTAAATAATCCTATCTGCCAAATGGAGATACCAACCAAAGAGGTAAACTGAGGATTATTTTGAGGAACAAATGTAAATTATTTGAAAAGTAGAGTGCTATACAAACACATTTAGTGTAGGAAGCTGGTTTTAAGCATATTATTAGATTGTCTAATGCCTAGTACAATGCTTGAAATCTAATCACTATACATTTCTTAACATATTTTTGAATTTATAAATTGTGTGGTTTCTTCCTGCATATTCAAAGTTTGATTTATGTATAATAATTTCATATGTAGAGTTTGAGCTTATCACTTTTTCCAGAATGTGTTGTTGTAATAGAAAAAATAATTATTAAAATTTGTGTACATTTTTGTCCGTTTTTCTTACTTTAGGAATGGAACATTACTAAACTTTCAATTGAGTATGATTCTGAGCCCTTTGGAAAGGAACGAGATGCAGCCATTAAGAAACTGGCTACTGAAGCTGGAGTAGAAGTTATTGTACGAATTTCACATACATTATATGACCTGGACAAGTAAGTTTTTCTTTTATTCTGGTAGAATATACATAACATAAAATTTGTTATCTCAACCATTTTTAAGCATACAGTTTAGTGGTATTAAGCACATGGACCAGTAAGTTTTAACCTGTGGGACTTAAGTTTGTGAAATGAAAATAACAACATACACATAGAATTGTGGGAGAATTAAATGAATGTATGTTAAGTCCTTAGCCTTTTAACTGCTGTGATTTTTTATTTACTCAATGAGAGATGCCAAAATTACAGGCACATTTAGTGCATAAGACAAAAATACTCAGAATTTCACTTTCAAAACTATTATGAGTATCACATAATTTTCCTTGACTGTTCTAACTCAACCTGTGGTCTTGCCTTTCAGGGCTCTTAGTAATATTAATCTCATAGTTTATATGATATAAAGCTATGCTACGCTTTGATATGTTCAGTATGATTGTCTTAAATTATTTTATTTCATGCATGTATATCTTTTTTTAATGTTTATTTATTTATTGTGAGAGAGTTAGAAAGAACATTTACACAAGTGTGCAAACAGGGGAGGGGCAGAGAGAGAGAGAAGGAATCCCGGGGGGGCCTGATCCCATGAACCATGCATGACCAGAGCTGAAACCAAGAGTCAGATGCTTATCTAACTGAGCCATCCAGGTGCCTCTCCTGTATGTATACCTTGTCTGGATTTTAATTTCAGATGCAAATTGTATGTAATACTACTTTGCATAGCTGTAGTCCTCTAAAATGTGGCATAATATCTTATTTCTCAAAGTGTTTTTTTTTTTAAATATCATTTCTTGGTGATGCTTTGTCCAAAAAAACTTCTGTGGTAAGTTTAAATTTAGAAAGTATTTATATTCTTTGAATTTTGAAGGTTTATAAGATTCATTAGCGTACTAACTTTTGGGATACTGTCATCCTTACAAGTGCTGAACTTGAAATCTCATAATTTATGTACCTTTTAAATACTTTTTTAGTTCTTTACTCATTTTATCTAGTTAATAAAGCTAATTCTATAAGTTACATGAAAAACTAGTTAATTTTGTTCTACTTTTCCAAATGTATAAAAACTGTAGTTTGATTCAGGCAGGGGTCTTATTTGATATTAAGCCGAAAGTCATATATCTCTTATATATATATATATATCTTATTGTTTTTGGTGCAATTATAAATGAGATTATTTTCTTAATTTCACTTCCAAATTCATTCCATGAGGCCAGTTCAGCCTGATACCAAAGCCAGATAAAGACCAAAAAAAAAAAAAAAAAAAAAAGAACTACAGGCCAATATTTCTTATGAATATAGATGCAGAAATTCTCAAGAAAATATTAGCAAATCAATTTCAGCAATACATTAAAAAAATCATACATCACGATCAAGTGCAGTTTATTCCAGAGATGCAGGGGTGGCTCAATATTCGCAAAAAATCAACATGATACATCACACCAATAAGAGAAAGGATTAAAACCATTATTATCATTTTAATAGATGCATAAAAAGCATTTTACAAAGTACAACATCCACTCATGATAAAAACCTTCTGCAAAGTAGGTCTAGAGAGAATGCATCTCAACATAATAAAGCCTTGTATGAAAAACTCATAGTCAACATTATATTTAATTGTGAAAAACTGAGAGCTTTTCCCCTAAAGTTAGGAACAAGACAAGGATATCCACTCTCACCGTTTTTATTCAACATAGTACTGGAATTCCTAGCCACAGCAGTTAGGCAACATAAAGAAACAAAAGGCATCCAAATTGATAAAGAAGAAGTAAAACTCTTGACTATTTGTAGATGCCATGATACTGTATATAAAAATCCCTAAAGATTCCACCAAAACACTACTAGAACTGATAAATGAATTCAGTAAAGTTACAGGTTATAAAATCAGTGTGCAGAAATCTTTTTGCATTCTTATACACCATTAAGGAAAAATGGAATTTAAGAAGACAAATGAGCATAAGGAAAAAGAGAGGCAAAGCAAGAAACAGACTCTCAACTATAGAGAATAAACTGATGGTTACCAGAGGGGGAGGTGGCTGGGAGGATGGGTTAAATAGGTGATGGAGATTAAGGAGGACACTTGTGATGAACACTGGGTGTTGTATGAAGTGTTGAATCACTAAAGTATACACTTCAACCTAATATAATACAGTATGTTAACTAACTGGAATTTAAGTTAAAAACTTTGTAAAAATGTACTACATTTGGATTAAGGAAACCTTGATTTCCTATTTATTAGTTATGCAACCTTGACTAACTTATTTAACTCTTTCAGTAGGCTCTAGTTTTTGATCCATAAAATGAAGGAATTAGATTTTACAGTATTTCTTTATTAGGGCTAAATGTCAAGCAAATGGCCATCGTAAAAGAAAATAATTGGTTATTCCCAAATAGTGTCTGATCCAAACTACCATTGTCAAAGCTAATTTTTCTTTTTACTATAACTTGATTGAGGCAATCAGTGATCAGAAGTGAATGTAAAATGTACATAAGATACATATGCTGACATTTTAAACAAATGCATGATAAGCACAATAGAAAATAGCAAGTGATTGTCACTACAGTAATATAGAATCCTAATTAATGAGACTTGCTTATTGCTCCTTGATACTGTATTGGTCTGGTTTAGTTTTTACTGACGATTAAGAGATTCTTTGAGCTGAGTTTTAATGTTTTTACCTTTTCATATGTATTATTTTTATGTTATTGCCTTTAGGCTAATTTAGCTGCTTGTTTTTTTCACTCATAGATGTTTAGTGATACCCTTTGTCTTAAAGGTTTTGGTATTTGCATACTGTATATTTTTGACAAGTAGCAGATGTTTAAAAAATTGCGAGAATGGTTTTTAGATTCAATAACTACTTTAGTAATTTTCATGGTTGTATAAGGAGCTTACATCTGCCTAGAAGTCTTAAGTAATTAATTTTATTTTCTGATTTTAAGCCTTTTCAGAACTTAACCAGCCAAATTATATTTTTATTTTACTTTGTTATTAGGATCATTGAACTCAATGGTGGACAACCACCTCTTACTTATAAAAGATTCCAGACTCTCATCAGCAAAATGGAACCACTAGAGATACCCGTAGAGACAATTACTTCAGAACTAATAGAAAAGTGCACAACTCCTCTGTCTGATGACCATGATGAGAAATATGGAGTCCCTTCACTGGAAGAACTTGGTAGGTGTAAATGGTAATAAATGCATAGCTTAGGAGTTAATAAATCACTCAGAAAATCTCACTTCTAATTTGACATGTAAAGTATTTTGCATTAAGAGGGAAAGGAGAAAAAAATCTAAACGAAACTCTTAAACTAAGAAGTGATAAATCTGTACATTATTTATGTGTTCTATAAATGTGATCTATCTGTGATCACCTTAAGATGTTCATCCTAAAGAATAGAGACCATGATGTATCCTTATATATGAGGAGTTATCCAGGGCCATCAATTCATTTTTATGCTACTGTCATAAATTATTCTGCAAAGTATTTTTTTCCTACCTGTTGCGGTTCAATAAAAATTATTTTAGTTCCAGAAGAATATTTTTTCTTTTTTCTTTTTTTTGTTTTTTTTTTTAGGTTTTGATACAGATGGCTTACCCTCTGCAGTATGGCCAGGCGGAGAAACTGAAGCACTTACACGTTTGGAACGGCATTTGGAAAGAAAAGTATGATAACATAGATCATGCTTGTATTTCCAAACTGGCATCTAAAGAATAATTTCACTCTTTTTTAAAACCAAAAAGTAGACTGTTGAACAAGAGGAATTGAGAGAAATAGTTAAAACAGCACAGACCTAATTGTTTGAAAATTAACAACCATCTCTTCATTTAGATATTTTTTTTCCTCCTCTGCTGATTATTTCCTCTTTAGCTACTACCAATACTACCTCTTCTTTCTGTGTAAGCTGGTATCTGATGACCATAACTTTGAAGCTAAGATAAAGTTCTTCTATTTCACCTTTACCTCAGTGTCAAGGAGACAGGTTGAAAGTGCTCTCAGCTTCGTGTTAGGAATTTGAAGGTAATTTATTTCATATGAGTATGTGCTACACCAGGATGGCTAAAACAAAAGAATGCTTAATTGTATTCTGCTGTGTTTTTTATTAAAACATGATTGTGGCTGGGATAATAAGATATTATTCTCCAAGAAGTATGTAACTTTTTTTTGTTTTTGTTTTTGAGAGAGGTTAGAGAGTGTGAGCAGGGGAGGGGCTGAGGGAGAAGGAGAGAGAATCTGAAGCAGGCTCCATGCCCAGCACAGTGCCTGAAGCGGGGTTTGATCTCATGACCATGAGATCATGACCTGAGCAGAAATCAAGAGTTGGACACTCAACCGAGCCACCCAGACGCCCCAGAACTATGTAACTTTAAAGAAATATATATCAGTTTTAAATACTCTTTAAAATGGAAAAGGCAATTAGTTAGCATAATTCTCTCTGTGTATTTTCAGGCGTGGGTGGCAAACTTTGAAAGACCTCGAATGAATGCAAATTCACTGCTTGCTAGCCCTACTGGACTCAGTCCTTATCTTCGATTTGGTTGTTTGTCATGTCGACTATTTTACTTCAAACTAACAGATCTCTACAAAAAGGTACTATCTAAAACTGAAGCTTGATTTTCAGAATACTTTTTTAAAAATTGCTTATAATACTTATTTGCATTTTAACCTTAGGTAAAGAAGAACAGTTCCCCTCCCCTTTCCCTTTATGGGCAACTGTTATGGCGTGAATTTTTCTATACAGCAGCAACAAATAATCCACGCTTTGATAAAATGGAAGGAAACCCCATCTGTGTTCAGATTCCTTGGGATAAGAATCCTGAGGCTTTAGCAAAATGGGCAGAAGGACGGACAGGCTTTCCATGGATTGATGCCATCATGACACAGCTTCGTCAGGAGGGTTGGATTCACCATTTAGCCAGACATGCAGTTGCTTGCTTCCTGACCCGAGGTGACCTGTGGATTAGTTGGGAAGAAGGAATGAAAGTAAGTATTCCGCTAACTAATATGGTACAGTCTTACTTTGGAAGACTCTGTACTTTATTAAACAATTCCTATAAGTTGTCTATTACGTAGATTCGTTTATAGTCTAATTTTTTCAGTGGGTAAAGAATTTAAATCCCTAAAGAGGCACACTCTTGGAGAGCAGAATGGTATAATCAGATAGGAAAAATGTGAAAACTGGTTTGATTAACCTAAAGTCATTTCAGAGACTGAACCAGCCTAGCCATCAAGGGAACTATAAGGTTTAATAACACTCTGGACTTACTAGATTAACATATTTATAGGTGATTATTTCTACTACAAAAAAGGATTCACCTGGAATTCTTAGAAATATTGAATTTATATTGTAAAATTTTAAGCCTGTATGATTTTACTTCACTTCAAAATCACAGCTTTTTAGTAACCTAGTATGAAAGTGAAACATACTGCATTTTATGACATCATCTTGTGGTTATATGTAATAGGACTTGATTTACCTTCCTGTTTATAACATAACTTTCCCCTATCCAAGGACCATTTCTGATCCATTAAAAAAAATTTTTTTTAATGTTTGTTTATTTTTGAGAGTCAGGGTGCAAGCCAGGGAGGAGCAGAGAGAGGGAGACACAGAATCTGAAGCAGGCTCCAGGCTCTGAGCTGTCACCATGGAGCCCGATGCAGGGCTCAAACTCACGAACCATGAGATCATGATCTGAGCCAAAGTCAGACCCTCAACCAACTGAGCCACCCAGGCGCCCCATCTGATCCTTTTTTTGGGGTTTTTTGTTTTTTTTTTTTTGCATCTCCTATATTTCCTAGTACAAAGTTGTACGTGAGGTAGATGTTACAACAAACACTTAATGAATTTATAAAAATTCATTTTAACTTGGTCAAGGAATTCCAAATTTAAACTCTATAATGCTAGTGCATTTTTAAAGGTCATTTATATATATATTTATTTTATTTTATTTTTTTAATTTACATCCAAATTAGTTAGCATATAGTGCAACAATGATTTCAGGAGTAGATTTCTTAATGCCCCTTACCCATTTAGCCCATCCAGCCTTCCACAACCCCTCCAGCAACCCTTTGTTTGTTCTCCATATTTAAGAGTCTCTTCTGTTTTGTCCCCCTCCCTGTATTTATTTTTTGTTTCCTTTCCCTTATGTTCATCTTTTTTTTCTCTTAAAGTCCTCATATAAGTGAAGTCATATGATGTTTGTCTTTCTCTAATTTCACTTAGCATAAAATCCTCTAATTCCATCCACAAAGTTGCAAATGGCAAGATTTCATTCTTTTTGATTGCCGAGTAATACTCCATTGTCTATATATACCACATCTTCTTTATCCATCCATCCATCAATGGACATTTGGGCTCTTTCCATACTTTGGCTATTGTTGATAGTACTGTTTATAGTGCTATAAACATTGGTATGCATTTGTCCCTTCAAAACAGCATACCTATATCCCTTGGACAAATACCTAGTAGTGCAATTGCTGGGTCGTAAAATAGTTCTATTTTTAATTTTTTGAGGAACCTCCATACTGTTTTCTAGAGTGGCTGCACCAGCTTGCATTCCCATAAAGGTCATTTATATTTGAGTGCTCCCTCTATGTAGGCCAGTGGTACCAAGCTTCTAAAGTTTTGTTAGTGATTTATTTGGTAATATGTTTGCTTTCTCGAAAATGTTTACTGCTTTTTTCTTTCATTTTTTATTTGAATCGTTGACTTGAGTATTTTACTCTGGTCCCAATACCACCGGCAAAGATTAGAAAGGTGAATTCTATTCAGAAATTCACTTATATTACTGATATTTTTCTTTCCCTGAAATAACTCATTACAGAACAGAACATTGACAAAGAGGCTGACTTTAGAAAGTTTAATTTTATAGTTCTGTGCTAGATTTTCTTTTCCTTGACTTCTGATCTACAGAGACCTGGAAAATGGTTGCTTTGAGAATTATATGTGTACAAACTAATTGGTTACTGTTACTTCTGAAGGTATTTGAAGAATTATTGCTTGATGCAGATTGGAGCATAAATGCTGGAAGTTGGATGTGGCTGTCTTGTAGTTCCTTTTTCCAACAGTTTTTTCACTGCTATTGCCCTGTTGGTTTTGGTAGGAGAACAGATCCCAATGGAGACTATATCAGGTAAATCAAGGGTGATTTTTATTCAGTTTGGAATAACTAATCCAGGAAGAAATTTTTATGTTTAAGCAACACTTAAGGTTTTCCCCACTTATCATGGGCAGCAGAAATGAGGAGATGGGTAAACAAATCATTTAAATGGTATTAACTTGATTTTGATCATTCATAGCTAATAATTAGTTTGTTATAATTTGCTTATAGTTCATTTTATTAATAGTTTTTCTTCCTTCTCCCAAAAGGCGTTATTTGCCTGTCCTAAGAGGTTTCCCTGCAAAATATATCTATGATCCCTGGAATGCACCAGAAGGTATCCAAAAGGTAGCCAAATGTTTGATAGGAGTTAATTATCCTAAACCGATGGTGAACCATGCTGAGGCAAGCCGTTTGAATATTGAGAGGATGAAACAGATTTATCAGCAGCTTTCACGATATAGAGGACTAGGTATGTCAGCAATTACCTTTTGTTTGTTTCTTTGGCAGTTGTTTATGTGTACCTATCCTTGAATTTGATCTTGAGCATAACTTAATAGGAAATTTTTTCCCTTTAGGTCTTCTTGCATCAGTGCCTTCTAATCCTAATGGGAATGGAGGCCTCATGGGATATTCTCCTGGAGAAAATATTCCAGGTTGTAGCAGCAGTGGAAGTAAGTGAAAAGGAATTTTCTACACTTAGTAACATAGAGAGATTAATAATCAAATACATATTTATTGAATCCTCACTATATTTTTAAAAAATCTATCTTTTGTAATCTATCTTTGTATAGTAAGTTCTTTGTACACATACATACATGTGTATATACATGCACTCACACATGTATACCCTCATTTCATTAGTGACATTTTAGAGATGAAAAACATATTTACACATAGTAGAATTTAGGTCAAGAAGTTTTCTTGGAAGATTGTGGGGTGGATAGCAATTTGGGTAGGCAGATGAAGGAGAGAGCATTATGGACCTGGAAATGGGAGCAAGTGATTATGGAAAGATCCTGAGGATTTGACTTGCTATTAAAGCATTCTTCCCTCCAGTTTTTGTTCCATTTGAAAGGATTAGATACTTCTGAAGCATATCCATTTTTTCCCTCTACTTATCCTGTTTGTAGGCTTTTATCTTATAGTGTCTCACAAGGCATATCAAAGGTCAATATTCTATGTAACTTATATACAGATGTATTGAAGTATTTTTGTTCTTAAAATGAAACAAAGCATAATCTAATTATGATAATAATTAAAAAAGTTTTTTTTAAATGCTTATTTATTTTTGAGAGAGAGAGAGACACACACACACAGTGGGAGCAGGGGAGGGACAGAGAGAGAGGGAGACACAGAATCTGAAGCAGGCTTCAGGCTCTGAGCTGTCAGCACAGAGCCTGACATGGGCTTGAACCCACGAACTATGAGATCATGACCTGAGCCAAAGTCAGATGCTTAACCAACTGAGCCACCCAGGTGCCTCTGATAGTAATATGTTTTAGGTTTTATTTAATTTTTAATTTAATGTTTTTCCTTTTCTTTTTAATTTAGAGAGAAGGAGAGCCCAAGTGGGGCAGAGAGGCAGGCGGTGGGGAGGTGGGGGGTGGTGCGGGGAGAAAGAGAGAGAGAGAGAAAGAGGGAGAAAGAAAGAATCATAAGCAGGCTCCGTGCTCATTGCAGAGCCCGACGTGGGGCTCGATTCCACAATCCTGTGACCACAACCTGAGGCGAAATCAAGAGTCGGATGCTTAACCAACTGAACCACCCAGCCACCCTATTAATTTTTAACTTAATTTTTTTCCACTAAGAATACCCATTCAGGGGCACCTGGGTGACTCAGTCAGTTAAGCATCTGACTTCAGCTCAGGTCATTATCTCACAGCTTGTGAGTTCAAGCCCCACATCAGGCTCTATGCTGACAGCTCAGAGCCTAAAGCCTGCTTTGGTTTCTGTGTCTCCCTCTCTCTTTGCCCCTCCCCCACTCACACTCTGTCTGTCTCTCTCTCAAAAATAAATAAACATTTGGGGCGCCTGGGTGTCTCAGTCGGTAAGCGTCCAACTCTTGGTTTCAGCTCAGGTCATGATCTTTGAGGTTTTGTGGGTTCAGGCCCCACATTGGTTTCCAAGCTGACAGTGCGGAGCCTGCTTGGGATTCTCTGTCTCCCTCTCTCTGTTCCTCCCCGACTTGTGCTGTCTCTGTCTCTCTCAAAGTAAATAAATAAACTTAAAATTTTTTTTTTAAAAATAAACATTAAAAAAAAAGAGTGCCTAAGAAGTGACAGTAACAAGTGCTGTAAAGGATGTGTAGAGACTGGAACCCTCAAACGTTGTTGAGAGATGGGCTGTAAAATGTTATAGCCACTTTGGAAAAAGCTAAACATAAATTTAACTTACAACCCAGAAACTCCATTCCTAAGTGTCTGTCCAAAAGAAATGAAAACATGTCTACACGAAGACTTACGGAATCATAAGACTGTTTTCGATAGCTTCATTTATAATAAGTCAAAATGTACGTCTATGCAATGGAATATTAATTCATAAGAAGGAATAAAATGCTGGTACATGCTACATTATGGATAAACCTCAAAAATACTATGTTAAGTTAAAGAATCCAGACACAAAAGACCACATACTGCTCAATTCCACTTATATGAACTGTCCAGAAAAGGCATGCCTTTAAAAGAAACTAAGTTAATGGTTATCTTAGGTTTAGGGGTAGGAATGAGAATGAACGCAAATGGGCATGAAAATGTTCTAAAACTGGATTAGATTGTGGTGATGATTACACAACTCTGTAAATTTACTAAAAATTATTGTATACTTAAAACAGGTGAATTTTATGGTATGTAAATTATACCTCAAAACTGCTTAAAAAAACTATTCACTATAGAGAACTTGGGAAATTCAGAAAAATAGAAAACAGCAAATAAAAATCACCCACAATTCCATCCACTAGAGACAGTCATTATTAAATTTTTGGTATGTTTCCTTTGAATACATTTTCTATGCGATTTTTCCCCCCGTAGTGTCTTTAAGTTCGAATTTTATGAGTGAAAAATCCTT
Source organism: Lynx canadensis (assembly GCF_007474595.2). Lineage (NCBI taxonomy): Eukaryota > Metazoa > Chordata > Mammalia > Carnivora > Felidae > Lynx > Lynx canadensis. The sequence continues at coordinate 126,077,127 of NC_044309.1, read as the reverse complement.
TTGGTGCTATTGATAGTGTAACATAAGAGGACTGTGATCATACAAACTTTTTGCCCTCAGAAAACATGGGATTTTTAGAAATAAGAAATATGGGAGTTTGTTTAAAGCTATTTTCATTCTAAGATTTGTCATCTTATATAATCTTGGCATTCGAAATTTAACCACTGTAATGTCCCTGAAGATACAGTTAATGTGGGGATTTCTGATTTTTATAAGCAGCTATGCTAGTCATAAGCCAGTTGATTCAGCAAAGCTCTTTGCTCTACTCATTGTCTCTTGTACTGTTATTCTTGTGACAATATAACTTACTGCATTTTTTATGGGGAAGTTATAGGCAGTTGAGATATTCATCACTTTAGGGACTCAGGAAGAGTCTAAGTGCCTGCTTATCATTTAGCCCTCTAAAGAAATAAAATGCCATCTTAAGAAAATTCTGAATGTATTTATTGAACTTATTAATTTACCACCTCCTCTTCAAAAGTAGCCACTCTCCCAATTTCTAATACTATAATTTTTGCCCATTTTTGCACTTTATAGAATCCTATAGTTTGTAATCTTTTTTTTTTTTTTGGCCTGGCTGGTTTCACTCAGTATTTCGTTTATGAGATTATTCTCATTTATCTTAGAACTGGAAGAAGAATGAATTTGATTAACTTGAGAAAATGAGGTGACTAGTCTGTGATTTAGCCTACCTCTGTGAATCTTCCAGTAAAATTGACTTTTCCTTCTTCAGTGTCCCCACTGTGTGCTATAAAAACTTCCCTCCTAGAACCTAGTAACACTTATTTGTACTTAGTGATTTTATGTATCTGTCATCTACTTGACTGTAAATGCTTTGAAGACAAGACCTCATGTCTTAGTAATATTTGTATCCCTAGTACCTGTTATAGCCTTTAGCATAAACAAGCATGCAACAAATGTATAAAGTATGAATAAATATGATAGTTGAAAGTTATTTGTTGAAGCTTTCTTGGTTCTATCACTTCTCGGCCTTTTGGCTAAGATCAAGTGAAGTTTTCTTGATTGTAAAATATATGATATATATATATATATATATATATATATATATACACACACACACATATAAATGGTTAGCACTTAACCACTTTAAATGTATAATTCAGTGGAATTAAGTCCATTCATGTTGTTACGTGAAGTTTTAAATAAATCTTGTACTGGGGCGCCTGGGTAGCTCAGTCAGTTAAGTGTCCAACTTCAGCTCAGGTCATGACCTCACAGTTTGTGAGTTCAAGCCCTGCATCAGGCTCTGATACTGACAGCTCAGAGCCTGGAGCCTGCTTTGGGTTCTGTGTCTGCCTCTCTCTCTGCCCCTCCCCCACTCACACTCTGTCTCTGTCTCGAGAATAAACATTAAAAAAAAATTTTTTTTTAAATAAATCTTGTACAATAATGGAAGGCGACAAGTATCACTATTAGGGGAAGCCCTGCCAATGGTAAAACCAGGAGTAGCACCATTCAGTGGTAAATTTGCCATAGTCCAGAGTCTGACCTTCAGCCTTAACAGCCTTACAAGTCCCAAGAACTGAGGGTTTTTAATTTAATTAGAGGTGACCATTCTGTGAAAAGCACACTAGAAGTTTAAAAATCAGGGCGATTGTTGTGATGAGCACTGGGTGTTGTATGTAAGTGATGAGTCACTGAATTCTCCTCCTGAAACCAATATTGCACTGTATATTAACTAAAATTTAAACGAAAAAATAAAAATCATGTGACTTAAAATATCAAGGAAGACTAGTTCATTATTTATGGTGGAGGTATCCCTTTCCAATGATAGAAGGCTTCATCCCTGATCCACTTTCCCGATTTTGAGTACTTTGAAAAGCTGAATTCTTTATCCAGAGGAAGTTGATGAGCATGAAACTATAATAAAAAATAAGTATATTATCTTGCTCAGACCAAGGTAACCTCTCTGTAGGGGCTAGAATGTTCATATTTGTCCATTATCTAGACACACTGACAAAAATGTTTCTCTAGAACCTATTTCCTGGGCCAACCCATTCTCCTGTGACACTGGTTCTTTTTAGAAGGGTTGATACAATTGCTAGGTAACTGCCATGTTGTTTCTGAATTCTTGTGTGATTTGAATTGTTAAATTCTCATCTGGCAGGCCCTTATTCACTTATCTCCAAGGGCATATGTTTTGGACAGGCTCTGAGGGGAGAATGTGGAATAGAGGCACAAGAGGTGAAAGAAGGATATATATCTCACTGTTGCCCTATATTTTCCTTCTATGATCAAGTGTCTCGTTGTCATGCAGTAAATAAATGTTTTTTAGAAAATGATTATTAGTGATTTTGCCTTTGAGCCAAAAGTCAACATTTCTATGACCCTAAGTTTAAGTTTTCCTGATTTGAGCATATGGTTTTTGGTTCATATGAAGGATTGGGGTTTAGTCTGAAAAAGCATAAATGCCCTAATACAGTTACTAAAAATTGGATTTGTAGTCTTAATACATACAACTTAAAATTTAAATAATTTTACTGTGTTTTAAATACTAACAGGTTGCTCTCAGGGGAGTGGTATTTTACATTATACTCATGGAGACAGTCAGCAAACTCACTTACTAAAGCAAGGTAAGAATGAAGCATTTGAGCATACTGTTCTTTTTACCTTTCCTATCGTAAACATACATTTTTTTAAACTATGTAGGAAGAAGCTCCATGGGCACTGGTCTCAGTGGTGGGAAACGTCCTAGTCAGGAAGAGGATACACAGAGTATTGGTCCTAAGGTCCAGCGACAGAGTGTTAATTAGGTAAATATTTTAAAGCCTTATTTCTTGCTTTAGTGGAGTGTGTAATCAACATAAATTAAGACGGTTTCCAAAATAGAACTAATCTCTTTTTTCAAACTAGAGAAACTGAGGCATTAACTTCTCAGTAATTGTTACAAAACCATTTAATTATTAGACAAGAGAAGTGCATCTGTACTGGACAGAGTGCTTCACTCAGTTTTGAAAGTGATCATCTTAATTGATGATCTTTAAATTTGAAAAACTTATGATGTTGTGTTCAAGTTTTTTTCTCAGAAAAAGACATTTTTTTCATTTTCTTACTATGTGACCATGAGTCTAAAACAACCAAAGTGACTTTTTATTGTAGTAGTATTAATATAATCCCTTTATGAACTTTTCCCCACATCTTTGCCTCTTAAATGTTATAAGTTTCTTTTATGTATTGTGATACTTCTGAAATCTAAATTCTTTCAGGGAATAGTTTAATTTTTTAAAAAAACTGGCCCTTTTTTAGAGTTATCCAAAAAGCCATGGCTATATTCAGTTGAATTGGATGTGGCATATTATTTTATCATTTAAATTTACATGAAAAATATCTATACAGTACATTTGCCAGTTTTTAAAGACTTTTGTTTCTTCAGTTATCTTAAACTGTGTGCTTTTTTAAAAATTATTGCTAACTATACTTACAGTAAGTATATAATTGAGTAACGTATATAATTATTGAATCAATGTGATTGATGTGCACTGGAAACTAATATATTGTATGTCAGTTATACTTCAGTAATAATATATATATATATAGACAGCAATAATAAAACATTTTAAATATTGCTGTTTTCTTAGTGCCAACCTAATTTAGATTGTAACTTTCTTGAAGATTAGTAAACACTCATCAATTTTTTTATCATTTAATTCCTTGAAATCAAACTTTACCCAGTTTCTTTTTCCCCTTAAATCACAGAAAACATTCAGGAAGAATACTGTTGCAGCTGAAATTGGTGGGGAGTTCAATACTTTTTTCAGTTAAATTATTTTAAAATGTCCTTCATTGATGGAAAGCAGTTACATTTTGAAATGCATTGTTTCTAATGACATTTCTGTAGTTTTAAACTTTTTAATGAATTTCACGTAGGATGAATGGTAATTTGTATATAAAGAACTTGATAAAAAATTTGCTTAATGTAAATAGAAATAGTCACAATTAGTATAGACCCATCAATATATTTTTGATAATTTTTCATGTATGGTAAAAGTTAAAGTGGCAAACTGATATCCTGATATAAAAATTAATGTTTTGAGTGTCAATGTGGGAAGATAGGAGGTTTTTAGACTTTCTTAAAAGACTTTGTTAAAATTTTAGGACAAAATTTTCTTGACATCATTGTTTGATCTAACTTTACACTCTTTGATAATAATGTTTTAGAAAATATGCGCCATCACAATTGGTAGTTACAGCCTCTGTTAACACAGACAATATGTTTTAAAGCTTCATGTATGCCTGTTTTGACGCAAATCTGTGGAAGTATCATGTGTTAAGTTCTCCTTGTCTCCCTTTGTTCATTTACAGCTAAGTGACTTTGTTATTAAAGTATATGCATATATGGAATCTTGTGTACTTGGTGGTCGTTGTTTTTTTCTTCTTTAAGTTTTTGTTTTAGTTAAGTGGGAGAGCATTGTTATATGAGATGTGATTACAAATTAGAGAGTCTATAAACCGCATGTAGCCATTCTGAATGAAGGAACAACTTCCAATATGTAGTAAAATAGTATTTTTCAAAATTATTCCAGATAAGATTACTATCTTCCAAATACTTTGTACTTTCAAAAATAGGTATCTGCAAGAAGGATTTAAAACCAAAGAGATTTTTTTCAGGTAATGGGGCTTGTAACTATGAGTTAGTCACTACAATTAATAATGTGGGCTCTGGAGTCAAAGGCCAGGCTCTGCAACTCATTAGCTTTGAGATCTTGAGCAAGTTATTAACCTTCTGTGCCTTCTTTTTTGTCTTTGAAATGGAGGGGAGAGTAGTATCTCCATCATACTACATATGAAATGCTCGTGACAGTGCCTGGCACGCGGTAGGGAGCTCACTTAAGTGTTAGCTGCAGGGCTGCTGTGCTGTGTAGCTCCCTGGATTGTGTAGGGCACAGTCTGCTTAGCTGTATGCTCTAGCTCTGGGTAGCCGTCATTATTTTCATTACTATTATTATCCCATTCCTGTCTCTTGTAGGCAAGTTTTTGTCTTTTGGAATTCCAATCTTTTATTTTTTTATTTTCCCAGTCTTCAGTTGTGATAGATGTTCAGTGAGATAATTGTATCAAAAAGTAAAGTAAGAGTCATTTGAATCCAAAATCCAGAAACAGTAACATTTTTATATGATGAGCATTTTAAAAAGTATCCTAGATAGTGGATTAATACTAATTGATAAGGTCCATTACTGAGAAAAGAAAAAAGTATGCCTTATCTTCTTTCACCACTGTTAATAAGGAGTGATATTTTCGCTGTTTTTCATGATACTTGTATATAACAAGCTACTCTTTAGACCGGATTGTACTGTACAGCACCAAGCAATTCATAGACCTAGGATTTACCATCACCATCCAGGGGAATAAAAGATTCCGTTTTAATGAGAATAAATATTTTAGTAAAAGAACATTGTTTCAGCATAGGCATTGATATTTTGTTTTAAACATAGGGCTATTTGGTTTTTAGGGGGTTTTTTGCAAAGCTTTTTCAGTTTGGTTTGAATTGTAAATAAAAAGAATCACTGAAAGGGAAAGACAGGTAGCAGTCGGTGTGTTCCAGTTGAGTAGATGTTTGAATGCAGTGGTTTCCCGTAACTAGAGGAGCTAGTGTTCTGAAAATCCTGCTTGTGGCTGAGGGATTTAAGGCCTTTTATTCATTCAAGAAATTATATCTTGAAATCTTATTACCAAACATGTTCTGTTCTAGCATCTTGGAAAAAATGAGTTGAGGAAACCAAGCTTTTGAAAGAACCTACGTAAAGTCTTTGTTTTTACATTCACTTGAAATAAATTAGTAACTTGGGATATAAAAGACCAGTAACAGTATTATTTCTAATGCATCTCTTAAGTACTAGAAACTTTAGGATCTCCCCACAACTTCAAACATGTTTGTAATTTTTGTATGTGTGTAATATGCATTATACTGGCTTCTTTCCTCCGTCTCTCCATCCAAGTGTTGTTGTTGTTGTTTTCCCTCCTGGTTGTATTGTCCTAGAAATTCACTAAATATTTGGAATGGAAAAAACTTCAGGTAGCATTTAGTTATTATTACAGTTGACAGAGCTGACTTGGTCAGTTTCAAGTTTTGATTTCAATGCACAGGGTAATAGGTATTACCATTTCTTACACAAGTCTGTGGAACCCTGGTACAAGCTAAGCTGCCAGCTCCCTAGTGTACATATCTGCTCCCTCCCTCCTGAGCAGTGACTGCAGCATGCAGTTGTAAGGCGCTTGAGTTTACTACATTCCTTGACTTCCTTCTCTTCTCTGTAACCTACTCCAATTCCTTTTCCTAAATGCAGTGAAACATTTTGTTTGGTCCGGACCCCAAATCCTTATATCGCAGGAACAAGTGTTCAATAAAGCCATGAGTAATAGGATTTTATTTAAGGGTAACTCAGGGGAAGAAAGGTTACTGGACAATCACTCCCTGACCTCATCATATGCATTAGCTACTCATTTAATTCTAGAATGTCCTGGAGACCAAAGATGATCCTGAGAGAAGGAGCTAGGATTCTTGTTGCTAGTCTGTGTAATTTAAGGTGCAGATGTTGGTCCCTCTCAAAAAGCCTGTTGAGCACAAAGTGAATATTAAGGGTAGACTCAAATTAGCATTTTCTGAGTTCCTATCATGTGCCAAATATTGTTCATAGGAAAATAAATTCTTAAGTATCCACAAGGAGTTCACGAGGCGAGAGGGCAGTCTGGAAGAATTACAGTGGTGTGAGTTCAGGCTGTTAAAACTGTGCACGGTGTGCACAGACCTCCAGCCTGGGAAAATCACAGCTTTCCTGACTCCAGCTCTACACAGGAGCATAGGACAACTAGGCAGGGTGGGGGCACCCTGTCTTTGGAAACATTTAACTGTACTTGGGATTAATCATGTTATCGGTTGTTAATGTCTTTGTCTTCCACTGTCCTACATGTAAACTCCCATCAGGACAGGGAATGTACTTTTAAAACCCCCTTTGTCTTGTCCACCGGTGTCTTCTCATTGCGGTTTCACATGCTTGGCACTTAATAGGCATACCATAAATATTTGTTGATTGATAGATAAATGTGAGAATAAATGGGATGGACACTGAGACTGGCTTTAAGGAGAAATTAGTTTATAAGGTGAGCATCACAGGTAATAATTAGAATGGAACTGGACAGTTTGTCGGAAAAAACAAGTGTTCAGGTGAAAGCAGCAGGAGAGAGGCTTTTAAAGACGAATCAGACAGTCGCTGACTACTGGGGGAGGGTGGGAGGGGGGTAGCAGAGAGACTAGATATGTTCCAAAGAGGTTTGGGGGTTGTTTTGTTTTGACTACATTTCTTTTATAAATTAGTTCTTTCCTATGGAATTATTTTGGGAATTCTAAATGGCTACTGCTTAAAGACACAGCGGCTTCTGAATTCTACATTTTTTCTTATGGGCTGGTGACATTCCTCAAGGGACAAAACGACCGGAACTCCCGTTTCCTAAATGCTGGTAAGGAAAGGGTGTGAAAACAGCCGCAGTAATTGCTGGCTCCTGGCTCTGTTCCCTGGAAAGCTGATTCCCACGCTGGCAGGCCTCCCCCGCGCAGCCCAGCTTTGCGTAGGGTCACGTAACCTGTGTCCTGCGCCCTGATTGGTTGCGTTGGGACTCCGGGGACATACGTCTGCGAGCTCACGTCTGGCGGGGGGGGGGGGGGGGGGGGGGGGAGGGCCCTCTCAGGTCTCCTGCTTCGTGATTGGCTGTGGATAGAGGGGCTGGTGGCCTGGGTGGCACTCCTGAGGGAAATTCGCCGGCTTCTTGGGACCCTGGTCTCGGGACCTTGATCCTGTTCCCAGGCCTGGGGAAGACGGCCCACCAAGGGAAACCTTCGCGGGGTGGGGGGGAGGGAGGAAGGACGGAGCCAGAGACCCGGGACCGACTGTGTCTTCAACGGAGCGGACAGGTGAGTCCCAACCCCTTCTCCGCCCCTGGGGTGAGCACCACCAGCATCGCAGGGGCCGACTGGCGGGGGCCGGGGGCTGGGGACCTTGGGCCGCGCACGGCGAAACCAGTCTCCTGTTCAGTCGCCCAACTCCGTCTGCCTGGCGGGGGTGGATGCCTCGGCGCCGTAGGTCAGAAGTTTCTCTGGAAACGCGCGGGCCCCACGAGATGGATGTGTGGCTGTGGATTATTGCCCAAGAGTCTTTTCCTTCGGTCCTCGTTTTTACCTATAAACACTGGGGTTAATTTGAAACTGTCAGCAGATCATACATGTTATAAAGGTAGAACTTAATTGAAATTACTGGTGTTGTAGAGGGGACTGTTAAGGATGAAAATTGTGCATTTCACTCCTCAGAAATGCTTCAGAATAGCCCACATTGTGACTTAACACCCATTTGCTAAGAGCATTATTACTGTGTAGGGCACAGGGAAAGAGCTGTACCCTAGAACCAAGTTGTTGGGTTTAAATCCAAGGCCTGCCCTTTGTTAGCTGAGCAACCCTGGGCAAGTTACTTTACCTGCATCTGTTTCTTCATCTTTAAAATGAGTTGTTGGGGCGCCTGGGTGGCTCAGTGGGTTGAGCGTCCGACTTTGGCTCAGGTCATGATCTCATAGTTCATGAGTTCGAGTCCCGCATCGGGCTCTGTGCTGACAGCTCGGAGTCTGGAGCCTGCTTCGCACTCTGTGTCTCCCTCTCTGTCTACCCCTGCCCCACTCGTGCTCTGTCTCTCTGTCTCTGTCTCTGTCTCTCAAAAATAAACATTAAAAAAAATTAAAATGGGTTGTTGTGATAACTTAATATTCTGAATACTCTGTAAGTAGTTTATGGTATTAGCCCAATTTAGTCTTCACAGTCACCCAGGATGTAGGGTCCCCGTTTTCCTGACACTCCCCACTGAGGCTCAGAAAGGTGACATGACTTCCTTAAGTCACAGCACAGCTAATGACCAGGAGTTAAGCCCATACAGATCACAGTTTACCCACCACATTAGGATGCCTCACCAACTTGGTTTGTTCATTTAGTTTCAGTTAACAAATACTGATTTTGTTCCCCTGTGGACCAAGTTCTTTGCTGGGTGCGAGAGACAGAGCAGAACGGCACACAGACCTTGCCCTCCCAGTGCTTGCGGAGAGTCTGTGGCTCTCTCCAGGTTCTCCAGTGCTGTTTGTGATCCCAAGGTATGAAGAAACATTTTAGCAGAAGAGCTAGTGTCTAGTGTAATGTCTAACAACACAGCATGAGCTTAAAAAAAAAGAAGATAAAAAGAAAAAAACTGGTTGAATGGGTGAAGAACTTAGAGGAGTTAGGGTCAAGAGCAGGGTGCTGTGGAAGAGCACATACAAAGGTCCACCTGCCCAGCCTCTTAGAGTCAGCAAATGCCAGTCTAGTGAAGTGTAGGGAAGCAATTCATTGGAACATGGTGATGACCAGTCTCTGCCCTCATGGAGGGTGACAGAAACAACACATGAACAGCTGCAACAATGACAGGTGGCACCAAGGAGCAGTCCTTGGTGCTGTGAGAGCCTATAATGAGGGCAGGAGGCTTCATCTGTTTATGAAAGTCAAGGAGGTCTAAGAAAGTGACAGACCTAGGGGTTAGACAGGGGTACTTTGGGCATGGGGAATAGCTCTCAGTCTTCAGAGACCCTGTGGTGTGAACGTGTAGAGCACCAGAGACTGAAAAGAACTGGTGGATTTTTTTTTTTTGGCTGGGGGGGGGGGGGGGAGGTGGTTGGGGAAGGTGCAGGCACAGATTCAGGTGGTAACAGAGACCAGACAGAGAGGCCTTTTAGGCCATGGTATAAGGCATTTTTATTTTGTTTTATGTCTTTATCCTAAAGTGCCACTGAAAAGTTTATTGCAGGGACATGACAAGATCACATTTTGAGAAGTTGGAGAGAAGCTCAAGTGATTAACTGAAGCCCTGGATGAAAACAGGATCTCTAAGGAGAATCTGTAAGGTAAGAAGGGGAGAGGGTCTAAATCAAGTCTTGAAGATGGGCCTGCGAAGGAGACAGATAAAGGGAAGTCAGAGTGGAGGAAGGAAGGGGGAGAACTGGGAGGATGGGGAGTCCTGGAAATCAGGTGAGAGAATATTTCGTGGAGAAAGTGGTCAACTGTGCTGAAAGCTGCAGAGGTCAAAAGAGAGAGGAACTAAAAGTGCTCATTGGCTCTAATCACATGGAAATTGTCTTTATTGGGATCTATGTAGGGAGGAGGGGAGGAAATGGAGAGAAAAGAAAGATCTGTGAGAATTAACTGAGAGTAAGAGAAAATAGGGTTTTAGGTGGAGTGGCAGTGAGAAGAGACTTTGAATTGAAGGGTGGGAGCCCCAGAGAGGAGGACAACTGAAAGAGTGATTTTACAAGGAAGAAAGGGTCTGGATGTCTCAGGCCGGACAGGTTGGGATCAGTACAGGGCAGGGATTACCCTGGATACTGAAGGGTATACTTGTAGCGGAGGGGAGATACCAGAAGATTTAAGTTTGGTGTGATGAGTTGCTCTCCTTTCTTTGCACATATTAGAGGCAAGAGCATTGGTTGAGAGTAGAATAGGGGTTAAGGGAAGCTAGAGGTCCAAGCTGAGGAGATTTGACATCCTCGGTGGGGGATGTGCAAGAGTGAGTTGCCCCAGAGATTGTTTTAGAATGGTCTGGCAGAGGGGGCCAAGTATGCAGCAAAGAAATTAGCCTCCTGGCTTATTCAGGGAATTGCAAAATAATAGGGAATTGAGGATGGAAGCTAGGTAGAATGAAAAGCTGCATTTTTTTTTTTAATGCTTATTTATTTGGGGAGAGAGAGCATGAACTGGGGAGGGACAGAGAGGAAGAGAGAGGGTCCCAAGCAGGCTCCACACTGTCAGTGCAGAGCCCAACTTGGGACTCGATCTCCTAAACTGTGAGATCATGATTTGAGCCAAAAGCAAGAGTTGGATGCTTAACCAACTGAGCCACCCAGGCGCCCCAAAGCTACATTTAATGTATAGTAAAGGAGGCCTCACAAATCATGGGGAAGGAAAGGACTGTTCAAAAACAGTGCTTGGAGATAGCCAAACTGTTGATAATCTGTTTAGACTTGCCGCTCATAACAGAAATTTCAAGTGAATTAAAGGAGCTCTTTTTTAAATCAAACAAAAATATAGAAGGACATATGGGTGAATTTTTGTCATCATGTAGTGCATAAAGCAGTAGGAATCATCAAGGGAAACTTCCATGACCCTTCGACCACTTAAAATTAACCACTTTGTTCTGACACATGCTATATTATGTATGAACCTTGAAGACATTATGCTAAGTGACACAAGCCAGATGCAATGGGACAAATATTGTAAGACTCCACTAATATGAAGTACCAAGGATAGGCAAATTCCTAGAGACCAAAAGTAGAATAGAAGTTACAAGGGGGCTGAGAGGAGGAAGGAGTGGGGAATTACTGTTTTATGGGAATAGAGTTTGTGTTTGGGGTGATGAGAAAGTTCTGGAAATCATGGTAGTGGTTGTACAACATTGTGGATTTACTTCATGCCACTGAATTGTATACTTAAAAATGGTAAGAATGGGGGGTGCCTGGGTGACTCTGTCCATTGAGTGTCCGACTCTTGATTTTGGTTCAGGTAATGATTCCAGGGTCATGGGATCGAGCCCTGCGTCGAGCTCCATGCTGAGCATCAAGCCTGTGGATTCTCTCTCTCTCTTCCTTTGCTCCTTCCCTGCTTGCGCACACTCTTTCTCTCTGAACAAATAAGTAAATAAAATTTTTTAAAAGGTTAAATGAGAAAAATTTATATCTTAGCACAATAAAAAAAAAGTAACCATTTTGGTATGCTGGAATGTACCTTCAACAACTAAAAGTGAACTGGAGAAAACCTTTCCAAAAACAAGAGGATTATTTTTTTAATATATGAAGAGTTTATGTAAGTCAATTTTTAAAAAGCAGAAAGATTGCTATTTAAAAAGGCCGGAATAGGGGCATCTGGGTGAGTCAGTCAGTTAAGGGTCCAACTTCGGCTTCGGTCATGATTTCTCAGTTCACCAGTTCAAGCCCCATGTCCGGCTCTGTGCTGACAGCTCAGAGCCTGGAGCCTGTTTCAGATTCTGTGTCTGTGTCTCTCTCTTTCTCTCTCTCTCTCTCTTTCAAAAAGAAACAAACATTAAAAAAAATTTTTTTTTAAAGGCAGGAATAGCTAATTCACTAAAGGAAATAGATGGTCAAAATAATTCATTAAGCTCTGCCTCATTAATACAAGAAAACAAAGTTAAATTAGTGTTGTGTTCATTTTTTACAAAATAGAATTAAAACTAATGAGAAAATCGGTCATACTGCTTGTGACAAGGTCATCTGACATTTGTTCTGGATTATAAAGTAACAACCTAGCTTTTCAAATGTTCACATACTCCTCTTCAATAATTCCATTCCTAGGAATTCATTCTAAAAGAAAATAATAGCATACTTGATGTTGCAGAATGAATCACAAAATTATATCTATCCCATATGTCATGTGCTCATTTTAAATGTTTAGAGTGTTTTTGATGCCAAGTTTAGATACTTAGAGTGGATAAAAAAAAAAAGAATAAATAAACTGTGTATATATAAATGTGTGTTAATTACAGAGGATTCACAACATTTGTGCTTTTCACTTTTCTTCGTCAACTGTGTTTGCTCATCAGAGAGAAAGAAAGAGCAAGACAGGCAGCTTTAATTATGAGACAACCCACCTGAGCACATGATAGTTCACCCTGGAGTAAGCAGGAAATGTGAGACGGCCTGCTTTACCCTCAGCCTCATTGGGCAGGAGCATCTTGGCTGTGGTCAATGTGGTGCTAGTGTTTAGTCTGTCATTTTGTGTAATGTGACCCCCACACTAAGCCAACTATTTCATCTGGTGCTTAGCCAAACACTGGGATCTGCTCCAGTGTTTGAGGAACCCCTTGCTGGACTGGACTTCCCTAGAAGACTATGTTGGTATTTAATGTGGTGTCGGTTTAAGACATTTTCAAGAAAAATTCTGAGTCTTCACAATTTCAAATTGTAGGCTGAGCTTACGCCCTAATTCTCATATACCAGGTAACCCTGCTTGTATGTAGTTCAAAATTATAATAAAGGGTGCAAGAATCAGAAAAAACAAAACAGACATGTATGTCAGATATGAACAGTTGTCTATAGGTGGTAGAGTTGTGACTTTTTCCACTTCCTTATTCTTTTCAGAGTTGGGCAGATCCTCTGAAGTGAGAACGTATTGCTTTTATAAACTGTCACTTGGGACGACCGAAGCATTTAAAATAGTTTTCACAATTTTCACTTACTCTTTGTAAATAATGTACTTCTGTCTAAAATATAATTTAAACTCCTATTACTACAAGAATTTTAGCTCCAGATATTTCCTGGTAATGGCTACTATTTATTGAGTACTTACTGTGTACCAGGCTTTGTGCATAGTCCTGGACATGCATTTGAACCCTCACGATATTCCTGTAAAGTTTATGTCAAGTTAAAGTTGTCTCCATTTTACAGATGATCCTGAGGAGTAGTAGTACATTTACTATATTGTGGTAGTATTTAACATTTACTGTGAGACACTGTTCTAGTCACTACTTGTTTACATACTTAATCTGAGGCTAAGTAACTTTCCCAAGATGACCCCATAAATTAGAACCAGGACTGAACATGGGCATCTTGGCCACGGAGTCCATGCTCCTTCCAGCATGTGGTACAGATGTGAGGCCCAAGATTGTGGAGTGTGGGGCTCCATGTGCCCATTATTATGCAGTATCTCCCTCTTCCTTCCTGTTAAAATCCATGGTCCTCTTAGAAATTTTATAAAATAGCCTAATATTTATATCTTGGCTCTTTAGGAATCATCTAAAGGAAACCAGTATTAGGAATTACATTAAAAAGAAAAAAAAAACTGGTTGAACCACTCGAAGTAAAACAGAAACTACGCCTACAGTTATTTTAGACACCATGGACACTAACAATGAGCTATTATTACAAATGGTAAACCAAAATGAGAACATTGTTACTTGTTATTTTTCCTTAGAGAATAGTGATTTATTTGCATTAGTTGGGACAGGCTTGAAAGTGAAAAGTCCTTGGCATATGTGGCAATGGCATTATTAAATAGTTTCACAACTATCCAGGATTGGATTATGGCTTTTTTCAACTTTCCTTCAAACCTACAAATAATAAGGAAGGCTGTTAACTAGCTAAATAGTTCAGCACTACATGCTTTTATGCCAAGGATGTGACACTTAACCACTCTCACGTGCTGAAAGTTCAAACAGTAAACTAGGCATGTTTTAATTACCAGAGAATAACAAGAAAATAGCACGGAAGTCGATAATGCAGGAAGCACAGTGTAGCCATCTCTAGGTACGTAAAGCTGTCAAGTGGGGGCAGCTGATTAGACTATTGTGCAAGTATGGACCCCGTTCCACTTAGTGTGACTGCCCACTGCTCCACTGGGGCAGTCACAGCGTTTCTCATTTTGCCTAGCTAAGATTTACCTTAATTTTAGGTTTATGAAAAGGATTTTCACATAATTCTGACGAAACAAGCTTACACTTATTATTTTCAATAAAATGACTTTGGGTAATAATTATTTAGCAAAAGTATTTACTCTAAAATATAAAATTAGAGATGACTCCCCCCCATAAGTATTTGCTTCAGCTAAACATAAACTTGAAAATGTAAAATGTTAAAAAAAAAAAAAAACCCAAAAGCTGTGTGTGTGTGTGTGTGTGTGTGTGTGTATTAGTAAAATATGTCTCCTAAAGAAAAACATAACGAGTTGTAGAAAAGGGAATTTGTATCAGAATGACATTTGAGGTCTTTGAATCTTTGAACTGTTTGTGGCCTTACTACTGATCTGTAAAATGGAAACTACTTCATAAGGTTGTGGCAAAGCTCACACAATGTTTATAGTGTAGAAGATGTCTAAGTTGTGATGAGGTATGTTAGTTACTTTATACATTTAAGAGGAAATATGTAATATTCCACAAAAAGTTTGAAGCCAACTTTGGCAAAATTCAGTTTTCCTGTCTAATTTACATCCATGTTATTTCTGTGCTTACTACTGACAGCCCAAATTTGTGCTCCATATGTTAAAACCTGCATTTTCTTTCTTACAGGTGCAATAAATACCTTCTGAGTCCCAGGACGGTGGCAATTAGCCAATGGTTGCAGGCATGTTGTGGAAGTTGCTGATAAGATCCCAGCCCTGCAGGCTGTGTTCTTTCAGAAAGATGCTATCGGCTCCAAAATACAGACCCTTTCTAGCGTGCTTCACCTATACAAATGATCATCAGTCAAACAAAGAAAATAAAAGAACAGTGGAAAAGCTCTATAAATTTTCAGTCGACATCAGGAAAATTCGCAGACTAAAAGGATGGGTACTTTTTGAGGATGAAACCTATGTTGAAGAAATCGCAAATGTTTTACAACAACTAGGTGCTAACGAAACCGCTGTAGCCAGTATTTTGGAACGCTGCCCAGAAGCAATTGTCTGCAGTCCAACGGCTGTTAACACCCAGAGAGAACTCTGGCAGTTGGTCTGCAAAAACGAGCAAGAGTTAGTCAAGTTAATAGAACAGTTTCCAGAATCTTTCTTTACTGTTACAGACCAGGAAACTCAGAAGCTGAACATTCAGTTCTTTCAAGAGTTGGGACTCAAAAATGTGGTCATTAGCAGGTTTTTGACAACTGCATCTAATATTTTTCATAATCCTATTGAGAAAAATAAGCAAATGATAAGTATTCTCCAAGAGAGTTACCTAAATTTAGGTGGCTCCGAGGCCAACGTGAAAGTTTGGTTACTGAAATTATTAAGCCAAAACCCATTTATTTTGCTGAATTCTTCTGCAGCTATAAAGGAAACACTAGAATTTCTCCAGGAGCAAGGTTTCACAAACTTTGATATTCTCCAGCTTCTCTCCAAACTCAAAGGATTTCTTTTTCACCTTTGCCCCAGAAGTATACAGAACAGCATTTCCTTCTCTAAAAGTGTTTTTAAATGCACAGATCATGACCTGAAGCAATTAGTTTTGAAATGTCCTGCCATTTTATATTATTCTGTTCCAGTTTTGGAAGAGAGAATTCAGGGATTATTGAAAGAAGGAACTTCCATAGCTCAGATAAAAGAGACGCCAATGGTTCTTGAATTAACACCGCAGATAGTACAGTACAGGATAAAGAAACTGAATTCCCTAGGCTACAGAATAAAGGATGGACATCTGGTAAATCTAAGTGGAACAAAAAGAGAATTTGAGGCTAACTTCGGCAAAATTCAGGCCAAAAAAGGAAGGCCATTGTTTAACCCTGTGGCACCATTAAACATTGAAGAGTAACTTGCAGACTGCGGCTGCTTTCTAGTATTGCAGAGTGAAGCTGAGTAGCAAGGACTGGAGTCAGTTTGTAGGCACTAGTAATTTTAAGAAACTGCTTAGCTTCTGAGTTGTCTTAAGTTACATCTGAGTAGATAATCTCTGACTCATTTGCTATATCTTAAGATATAAACTGCATTTATTTTAAATAAAGTTGGTAATTTTGACTTTGAGCTATTTCAAAAACTCCTATACTAGTAAATGGCACATCAGAGTGATACTTTGTGAGTGAATCATTTCTAAGATACTGACAAGTACACTCCCTTAATTCAAAGTATGGATATATTTTTATTTAAATAGCACATTTCATCTGGAACACAGACTCTGTCTTCTTCCTCACCACCAGCTCTGAAACATCGCTCTAATGTGGTCTGAATTCTATAGATTAGTGTTAAGTGAAACAATAAGCAAACTTCGAATACATTTTTTTTAAGAGCAAGCTGATTTCATCTCTTGGTTGGGATAAGCAAGTGCCTTTGAGAACAAAGTATTTCTCATCCAAAAAGAATACAGCTTATTTGTGTGGTGAGCTTAAAACTGACCATCTCAGAGAACTCTTACGTGCATTACTTTCCCCGTTTTACAGACGAGGAAATAAGCTTAGAGCAGCCTGCCTGCCAAGTGACAGGGCCCAGATGTACTATGATCTGACTTCTGTTCAAACCTATGAACAGAAAAAGGATTGCTTAGGAGTTGGCATAAGAAAAGTCATGCCCTTACCTGACATGCCAAAGGAGTGCTAACAACAAATTTAGGGATTTTTATGAAAATTGTAAAATTCCTTAAACGTGAAATGATCTAACTTACATACATTTGAAGTAAGCAACTTTTTAGAAAACTCTGAAAATCCAGGTCTGGCTCTTTGAAAGGGAAAGTGTGTGACGGTTGGTACTGATTTTAGTTAGTATTCCAAGTTTCTCTTTCTAAATCTTGTTCCAAGATATACATTACCCAGATAAAGACTGGCTCACGTTCATCTGTGGAGCTTGAACTCTGTAACAAATAGACAACCAGTTGACTCTGACATTCAAACATCTATGTGCTATGTGTGCATGGCCTTAAGTAATGAAAAACCTATAAAAAATACAGGCCATGTTTTTATTCATTCAGCAAATGCAAGTAACCCTTACCATCCAAATCTGTTTGGTTCCTTAGGATAGTGAAAGACATTTCTATGCAGCATCTACTAAGAGCCAGGCATGCTGTGCTTTAGAATCCTTCAAGTTGAGTACCACTATTTACTGTTCTATAGATGTGATGCAGGCAGAGAAAGGGTTAAGTCACCTACCCGAAGGTTCAAGAAAAAGAATGGCAGCCAATAAAAGCCGCGCCAGGATTGAGTGCCAGATAAGAAGAGCATTGCAATGCCATCTAAGGAACAGGATCTCACTAAGAGTGATGGGAAACCATTGGAAAGAGTTTAGTTTGGTTCTTGTCCTGACAAAATTATCAATGGTAAGCTTTATCTTTTATTCTCAAAAGTGTCCTAGTTTTGATTATATATTATATGGTTGCCTTAGTAGTTCTATTGTATTTTGAGATACCTACTAGATATCTGAGATGTCAAACAGGCAAATGGCAGTTGGAACTGTGAGAAGTCAGGACCAGAGATAAATACTCTGGGGTCATTTGAGTATCTATGGTATTTAAAGCTACAACTCTAAATGAGGTTGCCCAGAGATACAGATTTATAGTACTGGCTGGTTGTGCCTGGAATGGCACAAAGAAGTCTGCCAAGGACAGAGGGCAAGGTTAATAATACCGAGTGCCATGGAGCGGTTAACTAAGATACAGATTTTAAGTGGCCATGGATTTGGCAAAAAAGGAAATCACTGGTTGGCCCTAACAAGTGTGACTGGTGCATTGAGAAAGGAAGGCAACCAGAGTGGGTTGAGAGAATAGGAAAGGAGTAAGAGGCAGGGACTATATGAAGTTTTTCAACAAATGCTGCTGCAAAAGGAAGCAGGAAAATGGAAGTTGTAAGATGAGGCATAATTTTCTTTCAAGAAACCAAATATCAGAACATGCTGATGGATATGACCCAGGAGAGAGATGGAAGAGAGATGGAAAAGCTGCAGGATTAATATCCTTCAGGAAGTGAAAGTGGAGTGAGTGGATCTGAGCAGAGATCATAGTCCTGGTCCACATGGGAACAGATGTAGGCAGGTTGATGGAGGGGGTAGTGTGAGAGGAGAGGTGCTGTCAGGTTGCCTCTTTTTTACAGAGGGCAGTAGAACCGGTGGGAAGTACTGCAAAAGGGCTGGAAAGACAAGGTGTGAAATGGTTATCTTGAGGAGTAAGAAAATGAACATACAAGAAGGTCTGTAAGAAAGTTTGGCAGAGTTCAGTGGCCATTAATTTTAAAAAAGCCTAGTCAGTACATCAGCAAAATTTAGGTGCTCGGGTCCAGGCATGGAAAACCAGAGGCAGTTACAGTTACAAAAATATATTTGTAGCTTACTCTGACTTGACAAGATTCATTTTTTTTAATAACTTTGAGAAAGCAGGAGAGACGGGCAGAGAGAGAATCTTCAGCAGGCTCCACGCTCAGCAAGGAGCCTGACGTTGGGCTCAATCCCATGACCACGGGATCATGACCTAAGTCAAAGTCCAGAGTCAACACTCAACCAACTGAGGCACGCAGGCGCCCCTGACAAGATTAATTTTTTTAGAAATCCATATTGACGGCAAAACCTCCAGTACACAGACTTTATTTTCCCTTAGACCAAATCCTGTTCGATTAGTTTTAGCCCTTGGACCTTTCTGCCTTTTTCCATAATTGCATTCTTATTCAGCTCTTCCTATGAATAAAATTTAAAATATTCAAAATCAACCATATAGCAAGGAGAGACATCCTTACATAGACACTAGAGTCAAGTTTTATTTCTTCTGTGAAAAAAGGTTCTAATAACAAAATTCTTTCCTTTGAACGGTTTATAATTACACTAAATTCACTTCTGTGACAAAATGTAATTAGCTGCCAAAATAAATAGGATTATAAGACTCCTAGGGAACTCACGTTAGCCTGGTAAATCAAGTGTCTATAGTCAGCACTGAATGCCAACAGCAGAATGAAGGACTAGTTACTGAGTAGCCCCATTTCTGTTTCTGGACATAAGCTGGAGAAATTGTGACTTACATGAATTCAAAAGTGATAATGGGAAATTTCAACCAACACTGAAAGCCTGTCTCATATTTGTAAATAAGAGCTACTTCTCCCATACTGATTAAATCTGAGAATGTATGGCCAGCACCGGGCCATAAGTAGATACCCAGTAATCAATTTTCTACCTTCCTCTAACTGGTTCCCAACTCTCCGAGTCTCTTCTGTCCAGGGAGGGGTCTAAGTTGGTTCCACAGTTACTTAGGACAGAGTGAAGTGCTCCCTACTTCTAGATCAGGTCCCAAATTGTAGAGAGCACAGGGATCCCATGTAGAGGCTGTTCAACTGCAGTCCCAGGCCCCACGCTGCAGAGACTCCGAAAGTTGGGGTCACACCTAGAAATCTGCATTTTTAGTCTTCAACACAGTCGTCTAAGAGATATTTGTATTTCATTGTATTAGTATCAAAACACACAGAGACGCTTTGTCATGTTTGTGCATTAGTATCAAACATTAAAAACAGGCTACAGTACTTTCTGCCATGTAACTAAAAATTTTAAGACTGCCCTGTTTTTCCTTTAAATTCCTTTATTTCCTCAGATCTTTATGAAACATTTTGTCTTTTGCAGATCATGGTGTTTTATTAACAGATTTATGTATTCTTTCCCATTCCTTCAATACAAACAAAATTTTATTCAATCACCAGTTACCTTCATCTGACATTTCACTAAGTACAGGATTCATGATGTCAACATTATTAGATCAGGCATTCAAGTGGGTCACACAAATTTATCCTCATTGTGCCAAATACCCACTCAAAAGAGAAACTGAATAACAGGTGCCTCCAGGTGTCTATGTCAACCTTCGCTGCTTGAAGTGAACCAGTACTGCTTCGCAGGTCAAACTGCTAGTCTATGAAAATAAACTGGAAAAGACTCAAGTGTACAGCTGTACATATACCATCAAATGGCAAGTTCATTTCAACAAGAACCTCTATGACTAGCTGCTCATTTGTACAGTTCTCTGCTGTCCTTGCAAAAGCCTCTCCTGAATCAAATTATACTTCAGAGTTTAAAACAAACTTGATGAGAGAAAATGTACCAGGTGGCTCTTCTGTAGCAGAAATTACAACCATTTTTCCTCAAGCAATTTTAAAGACAAAGTTGAAAATAAATATGCAAGCACACAGTAAACTAAAGTCTATATTTAGAAATTCAGGTACAAAAGCACAGCAGAGCCTATGACTATAGAAGATAAATTAGAAATATAAACTAGCAATGAAGTAATAATTTCTTTCAAATAGCAGGAAACAAGTTCTCCAATACCATTATTTAGATCACTGTTTAGTGTTCACCTATTAACTTTGGGTTTCTTTTAAAAATCTCTTTTCTGATTATCACATTTGACCAGATATACCAACAAATATACCTTAAATCATGGTGCATGAAACAAAGACCATTTAATTTCTGATGAACTCAACAACTTTCCAGTTTTGTATATAATGGTAGGTTCAAGAACCTTTGTAGGTTTGCAGAAGATACCTACCGGCCTTTATAAAAGCTTTTAAAAGTTATGTTCTTAGCCATTTGTTGTCCACATTACTAAGGTAAAATTCCCAGTGGTTTAGAAACAAACATTTAAGCTGTAGGTGTTGGAGTGATCTAAGTTCTCAAGGATGTATTCTGACTTATTTACTCCAGAGCATCACCTCCTTTCCTCCCTCACACATTACACAGAAGTCGGCAAAATGGAGGAAATTTCCAGACTGAAGTATAAACAAAACTAAGATTTTTTTCAGGCTTGTATTATAACCCTTAGCTAAGAGGAATGCCAAGTATATGTGCACTTTTAAATTTTTTTAGAAACTGAATATGAAATAAAAAGATGAATTCCAGCTAAGTGATACTCTTTAAGAATGAGTGAGACATGATGAGACATATTAAGAAGACATGACACACTTATCATCCATCATCAAAAACTTCAATTCCCTGCCTGAAGTTGACTCGGAAATGGTACAAAATCTATGACTTCTTCAAAGGACTGTAAGATAACATTTTAAAATCCTATAAACCATTGAAAGCACTTAAAATATATTTTACATTCAAAACTAATCAGTGAAGCCCATTTCATTCAATTGAAAAGTCAGCCCCCACATATTTGTGGCTGCTTATACTGTGTTTTTAGAAGGGGGCACTAGCATTTTAAGCCACCCTACAGACAAAACTGGTGTGAAGAATTCTTTTTGTATCTTGGATGTGTCAGGTGATTCTTAAGAACTTAAAATTATTTGTTCCTCCTTAATATGAAACTCTTCCAAGATAGCTTATGACCAGCAAAGAAATGTTCCTTAGGCACTGTGAGGTGTATTAAAGATGGAGCATGAAACCAGAATGAAGCATACAGTTTGGCTGTTAACTATACTGACAGTTAACAAAAAGTTACCAAGCACTGTCTTATCTGCTGAGAGGAAGAAATGCCTTTACCCCACTACTCCTGAGATTCTTAAGAGGGAAAACTAATTTCACAACTTTTAAAAGAATCCAATATAGTTCTAAGAACTGCACATATTTAGGGTATTATAAAAGATGTTTTCTTTTATAAGGCATCAATGATTAAATTAATGTAATGCATATCTAACAAAAGATGGTTAACACTCAGTATCATAAAACCATTTTTCTCTTCTCCTGAATTTCTCTAATTCCTGCTTTTACCAGCTTAAATAAGAAAAGAATGCCTCTTGGCCTAATCAACTATGGTTATAAAAAAAACTAAGACATCTGAAACTATTAGGCACATCAAAGGTACAGTTTATGTAGTTCAAGGTTCCCTTCTTAAGGGGCAAATGAGTTACCTGGCACATTATACATATGGAACTATAAAGATCAACTAAATTCAACTTTCACATTTTTTAGTTAAACTGAAAGACTTATAGTAAATATTCAAATATACCATATCTTCAGTTACAACTGAATAAGTGTAACATTTTACCAGATAAAAAGCTGGAATTTAAGTATGAGAAACCTTCATACACTGTGCTAGTATTGGTCTCTTCTTTTTAGACAAAAGCCAGTCATCAATACTTTCAACACAGCAGTTTAGAAGATAAACGTCCAAACAGGTGACTTGGTTGTAGTCCATAATTTAGCAATTCAATGCCACTGGCATCATAATGCTGTGGAGAGCAAGTGTATCTCCATAGTTTAGTCAGATTTGTCTTTCTTCTTTCCTGTTAAGGGCACTTTGTTTACAACAGCAGACCCAACAGCTGTAACACCTCCAGCCACAGCAGACACGCCCCCTTTCACCAGCCCTATTCCCATGGAAGGCACAGTTGTAACAGCTGTTTTGGTCACCTCCAGACTCTTCCCACCAATCCAAGCCACACCACCAATGGTGGCACCAACGGCTCCCTTTGTAACACTGAAGATACCCCCAGTCACACGGGACAACATGCCTGGTTGCTGCTGTGGGTGATCTTTCATTGAACCTAATGAGAGAAAATATCGTGAAGATAGTCAAATAAAGTCTTTATAAGAGCAGTACAAATCAATAAGCATCCTAAGACTTCCTAACAATCAGGAGGTTGTTTTGATAAGGTAAACCACACATAAATACAAATGTGATCAAGACACTGAAGAGCTCTTCCCTCAAGACCATAGTTGGACGTGTTTTTAAAACATCTTGGTCCAGTGCTAAGCTGTAGTATCTCTGAGAAAAAAATGCTTTAGAGACTAGACAACTTTCATAAAATAGAATCAAAATCTGAATGTTTCCTTGATTTACAGTTTTGTTGCTGTTAATAAAAATCTTTCTATCCTAAAAGGAGCATGAAAAAATAAGATAAATATATTTAGTCTTCATTTCCTTGACAGAATTCAATCATTACTGAAAAAACCTTCTTCATTTAAAGCAATGGTTCTCAAGGTATGATCTGAGACCCCCTGGGTATCCACAAGACCTCTGCAGGGTAAAAATTATTTTCATAATACTAGCATATCATTTATCTTTTCACTTTTATTCTTTCACATTTTTTCACAAGTCTACAGAATTTTCCAGAATCTAAATGATCTGCAGTAACATCAGAGACTAAACACTGAAGCAGCTATGAGAATCTAGTTGTCTTCTATTAACCCCAACATTAAAGAGATTTGCAAAAATTTAAAAACAATGTCACCCTGTTCACAATTTTTTTGTTTTGGAAAATAGCTGCTTTTCAAAAACTATGTTAATCATGTTAATATGTAATGGGCCTACTGGAGTTTTTTAATGAATTAATTTATCAGTTTTATTATTTATACGGCAAATATCAACAAAGACACAAGCTTTTGAGGGTCCTCAATTTTTAAAAGTGTAAAAGCATCCTGAAACCAAAAAATTTAAGAACCAGTAATTTAAATATATATGGGTGTCTGCTCTATATGCTCTTAATAACGTATTTAAAGAGTAATGCTATGTAAAATTAGGAAATTTATTTACTACTTAAAATCATGTTACCCACCTAAAATGATTTTTGTAGTGTTGAGAAACTACAGCTATGTTTAATACTTTCATTGCCTCAATAATTCTTAAAGGACAGAGTATGTGATTTGAGCATCTAGTCTGTAAAAACTCTTCAAATACTCCCAGAAAAGGTAATATCAATATGAAAAATTCAGATTTTTTTAAGCCATAAGTTTTTTCTCTGGTTTGTTTTGATAGAGTCATTCAAATTGGCATGTAACCTCAAACTCAGGCATCAAATTTCATAAAAATTTGCTTGTGCCAGCCTCAAATGGACACAAGTCCTTTCTACTTTGCAATCGAATGATTCAGGCAGCAACAACACATAAACAGTGGTGTTTACATTTTTCTAAACTTAATGGAAAAATACTTGCTAACTAAACAGTTCAGGCTTTAATCACTGAAAAGGTACAAATCACACAAAGAAAACTCAATTCTTTGGGTACACAGATCCAAGACCACCAAAGCTACGAACTCCTAGCAGAACGTGGTTATGACAGAAGATAACATTGGGAAACTGATAATATTTAATGGAGAAAATACTCTGAAAATTAAGCTTTTCTAATACAGCACTAATTTACCTTGATATAGGTTTTCTTCCCATTGTTTAGAGGTTTGACATGTCACAAGTATGAAAATCTCACTGACTCGTCAAAATAGCTCATAACTATATAACAATGGCTATATTTATAAAAACCAAATTTTTAATTGAAGCTATTTGAGTGATAAGTATAGGTAATAAAATCTTTAAATAGCTGAAATAAAAGACAAGATATGGAAAAGCATCTGAATACATTAATTATATAAAGTTATGATAAAAGGGTTACATAATTGGTAATTCTTTTGTAATCAAAGTCACTAACACTAGGAAAAGGGGAAAATCTTGATCTGAGGATAAAACAGGTTAAGTGCCTCATGCTGAATACCCTCATTAGTATCCTGCTATGCCAAATTTGATGCACACGCCTTTAATGAAGACAATATTTCTTAGTCAAGGCAAATAAATATTAATGCTGTTGATCTCTAATTACAGTGCGCTCTTAATTACCACCATATAGATTATCTGCTCTGCAGACTACCTTAGTTTAGCAGGTTGCCATATAATAGAGACATTGCTAAAGCACTTTCTCTTCCTTTACAATTATGCTCCTGAATAGTCTTTATCTCTTTTCTGACTTTATCCCTACAAAGTCCTTATTAACTTTCTCATTAAGCTCTTTTATTTTCAGAACTCTAGGTTCTAGACCTAAAAAATAAGTCAAGGATGGGGCGCCTGGGTGGCTCGTTGGTTGAGTGACTTCGGCTCAGGTCATGATCTCACAGCTTGTGAGGTCAAGCCCGGCATCGGGCTCTGTGCTGACAGCTCGGAGCCTGGAGCCTGCTTTGGATTCTGTGTCTCCCTCTCTCTCTGCCCCTAACCCACTCACATTCTGTCTCTGTCTCTCTCAAAGATAAATAAAACATTAAAAAAATTTTTTTAGATATGACTAGTCAAGGAAAATAGCTGAACTAATAATTTTCCAGGCTATTCCTCCACCAAACTAAAACTTATCAGCTAGTTACCTCCATCTTCTTTTAGGCATATGTATAAACTTTTCATTGTGTTTTCCTAACAATTTCATTTTTGTCTACCAACATAAGAAATATAGGAAGAAAATTGTGGACAGTGGGCAACAGAACGGGGAAGAAAATACAATACCTAGAGTCACAACTTCCAGCTCTACCCTCCTCCTGGTGATATTGAGTCTGTCTGCTACTCCAGTCTGGTCTACCAGCCATTTCATCTCTTATTCTTCACTTTGATTCTCTACCGTACCTATTATGACTGTCCTGTACAAATGCAGCCATCCAAGGAGAGTGCTATTTGGCTTATATATTCTACACCAAAACCACAAAGACCAAAACCAGTAAAGACATTCAGGTATGCAGTTAGTGTTTCCAAGGACTTTTGAAGTGTAAGAAAATGATCCATGATGTCACAATTTTCAAACTAAAAGACGATTTAAATTACCCTAAGCCCATGTATTAATATAGGAAGAGAGAGCTACCAATTATAAATAATACCTTAACAACAAATCTCAAGTGCCTCTTGAATTGAGTTTTTGTATGCATGACATGAAAACACAGTCCATTCTTCCTCTGCACCCCATACCCATTCTCTACAAATGAAAAGATACTCTAACTTGTGAAATGGTCTTAATAAAAGAGTAACAAAAGAATAGATCTTATATAATAAAATAGTTGCATTGTGTCCCCAATTCACCAATATCTGTGCTTTCTTCTTAGAGGCTAAAAATATTATCTTCAATTATTTTTGGAACATATTTATTGGCAAGGTAAACAGATTGTTACTTTAAATTTGATAAAAACGGACACCTGGGTGACTCAGGTCGGTTGAATGACTGATTCTTGATTTTGGCTCAGGTCATTATCTTGTGGTTCATGGGATCGAGCCCTGCGTTGGGCTCTGTGCTAACAGCACAGAGCCTTCTTAGGATTCTCTTTCTCTTTCTCTCTTTCTTTCTCTCTCTCTCTCTCTCTCTCTCTCTCTCACTCTCTCTCCCCCCCTCCCTCTCTGCCCCTCCCCCAATTGTGCATGAGCACACTCTCAAAATAAATAAACTTTTAAAAAAATGAATAAATTTAATAAAAACAACCAGAACTTTAATTCAGTTTAATTCACATGCTTAGTGTGTCAGATGCATACTTACCTTCTGGTGGTTCATCACTAAGGTATGATGGGATTTCTTGATTTTTATCTGCCTGATTCATGATCTCCTAAAAAACATATATACATTTCATTGTAACCTCAACACATGAGACTACTTCTTACCACATGCTCAATTAAGACGTAACTTTATTCAGATAGACAACATTTCAAAACACTGTCACAAGGCTACTTCATCTTATTTCTCTCCTACTTTGTGGTGTTAAAGAAATACTTTTATTACACTACTGGACAATCAACATCTTATCTCAAACACAAACCAAAGAGTAACAGGCATGGCAAAAGCTTTCCTACATTGTTACTGCTGTTACTGAAAGAAAGTTGGAAGCTGGGAGTTAACACCCAAAAATTTTAAGTGCTTCCTCCTACAGAGTATTGGTTAATTGTAATTTATTTCACGACAGACTTAAGGAAAATCTATACTGTGACTAAAAAACATGTTCCTTCTGAAAATTTTCTAAAAATCACATCCTTCTCCTGTAAAGATACCACCAATCAGAATCACTAAGAGATGGATTTTTATTACTTTTTTATTGTTGTTTTTAGAGCTCTTACAAACACAGGTAGCAAAAATAGCTCTTACAAACACAGGTAGCAAAACCCATGAAAAAAATATATATGTGATTACTTCCTAATACAAGTAGTAAAGGAACCTAAGAAATAAAATAAACTGTATTGGGATGAAGAAAACACAGTTAAATTTTTTTCCCAATTTCCTTTACTATCTTAAAATATTTGCTTTTATATTCACTTGACTAAGTCAAGAATAAAACAAGTCAAAATTGGTCTATAACGACGGTTTTGATTGGCCAGAAAATGACGGTTGTGATCCCAGCAGTCAACTGTTTCCTAGTCATAAAATCATGGAGCCTAAATTATTATATCTGTACATATACAACAGAAATGTAAAAGTATATTGGGGAAATCCTGCCATTTGTGATAACACAGATGAAACCTGAGGGCATTATGCTAAGTGAAATAATTCAGGCAGAAAAAGGCAAATACTGTATGATCTCATATGTGGAATCTAAAAAAGCTGAGCTCCTAGAAACAGGAGGCTGGTGGTTGCTAGGGGCTAGGGAGTGAGGAGGTGGGGAAAATGAGATGTTGGTCAAAAGGTACAAACTTCCAGTTACAGGAGGATTAAGTTTTGGGGATCTAATGTACAGCATAGTGACTATAGTTAATACTATATTGTATATTTGTAACTTGATAAAATTCTATACCTTAAAATGTTTGCACCATAACAACTAAAAGGTAATTATGTGAGGTAAAAGATGTGTTAACTAACCTTACTATAGGAAGCATTTCATATACATGTATATCAAACCACCACACTGTAAACCTTAAACTAACACAATGCTGAATGTCAACTGTATCTCAATGAAGCTGGAATAGATATTATGAAAACTAACAATGTACTAAATATACTGATCAATTAACAAATACTGATTGACCACTTACTATAGGCCAGGTAATGTTTTAGGTGCACAGGATATATAGCATTGATCAATACAAACCAAAAAATCTCTGCCATCATGAACATCCCATATCATCTAGTAGGGAAAGGCAATAAACAAAGAATATACTGTCTATGTCAGATGGGGTTAAATGCTGTGGAGAAGGAGGGATGGAGGGAGGATATATTTTAAATAGGACAGTCTGTCAAGGCCTCAATGTGGTGACATTGTAAAGGAGGTTAAGGATACAGGATACTTGGGTAAAGAAGCCTCAAGGCATAAAAAAACAGCAAGAGCAAAGGTCCTGAGGTGGGAGCTTACCAGAAGCAGCAAGAAGGAACAGCCAGAAAAGTGCAGCAGGGGTCACAGCAAAGGGCAGCAGGAGAGGAGGTCAAAGAGTGAGGGAGGTCTGCATCGCTTAAGCCCTTACAGGTCTTGGTGGTCACTAGCTTTCTAGCTCTGAGATGCAGAGCCTGTGAAAGGCATTGAACAGAGAGGTGATGCGTTCTGATTTACACTTTTAAAA
The DNA here is from genome assembly GCF_007474595.2 of Lynx canadensis. NCBI lineage: Eukaryota > Metazoa > Chordata > Mammalia > Carnivora > Felidae > Lynx > Lynx canadensis. Next base: position 126,048,468 of record NC_044309.1, on the reverse strand, counting down.
GATAGTTCTAGCTGTTGTGGGGAGAACAAGCAATACAGGAGCAAGAACAGAGGCAGAAAGACCTGATAGGAGACTTAACATAATGTTTTCAAGGCTCATACATATTATAGCACGTATCAGAACAAAGTGGTTAATTTTAAGTGGTCAAGGGAAGGTCAGGAAAGTTTCTCTTTATGATTCCTAAAGCTTTAGATAATCAGATAAAAATTCATCCTTATTTTCTTCTATATTTCAATAATCCAAGCAAAACATGTTGATGGTAAATGATGGTAGTGATAGTAAGACATGGGATTTTTCAAAGGCGAATTGTAACCTCATGTAATTCAACCTGCAATGCCTGTCAAACCTAAATCCTGTGTAAGATGGGATTTCAATGCACCCCACAGAGCCCAGCAGCACAAGTCATGTGTTTGCTTAAATACCTTTTGGTTGCTCCAGTGAAAACTCTGACTCAGGTCAACAGCACTTAATCTTATGCTAGTCTGGTTTGTGAATTTAGCACATCATAAGTGATTTAGCATATTTAAAGTGTGTATGCATACACACTTAACATTTAAAAAGTAATAGTAGATACATGTAATCTCTGACAAAAAAAAAAAAAAAACACAGAAAGAACATCAGCTACTGCATTACTGGGAGAAGGAGTTCTTGACTGATTTGCCTTAATTTTAAAACTCCCTTAAACCAAAAAGTTAAATTGACTTCCATTCATATTTATGTTTCTTTAATTTGTCATCATGGTAAGAGCATGAGACATTATACAGCATAGTGTTGAAGGTACTGGGATCAGAGAGCCTGAGTTTCAATCCCAACTTGACCATAAACTGTGTGGCAAAGGGCAAATAACTTCATCAGATCCTTGGTGTTCACGAAATATAAACAGAAAGATATAGAAGCCCTAACTCTAGGATGAGAATGCTATTTAACAAATTTAAAACAAAACATGCAGAATTCCTGGCAGAATATGTGTGTCCCTTCCTGATGAAAAACTATTGTGGAGCCACTTTCTTCCCCACTAAACTGTTAACTGCAAGAAGAGAGACTCGTTTATCACTGTGTTCCCAGTATCTGTGTACAATACACATACAAATCCAGATCTCCTGGCTGAACCAATCAATGGATGCTACCAGACCCTGTACAGAAATGTGAGGAAGTTATATACACACATACATCCTACCTATGTTAGCTAGAGTTTAGAAACAGGTGTGATAGGGGGGCAGCTGGCCAGCTCACCCTGTAGAGCATGTGACTCTTGATCTCAGGGTCACGAATTCAAGCCCCATATTGGGTATAAAGCTTACTTAAAAAACAGTTGTGACAGTAATTGCATATATTTCAAAACTGCCTTTCTGTATATATCCCACAAACCCCAACCAAAAGACTTACCTTTTCCTGCTAACATAGAATCCCTTAAAAAAATTCTTAATTTTCCCACATATATCTTGTAATTAAAAAAAGAAAATGACCGCCATTTAAAAGATTAGGGCAGCTTTATAAAAGACATATGCAAGTTCATCTATACAATATGAACTGACTTTATCCTCCTATGGGTAGGCAAAGAGGAGTCATGACAGGGTAACACCGTCAGATCTGTGCTTCAAGAAGCTAACTGAAGCAAGAACAGATGAAGGTCAGAGAGATTAAACACAGTAAGGCTACTTTAGTAGTCCCGTGAGACGAAGTAACAATTTAAACTCTGCCAATTTTTCCTGTATAAATGAATATCTGGGCAAAAACCTAGGAGTCACCCTTGATTTCCTATTTTTTACATTCCCATCTAATCATCAGTAAATTCTGTTGCCTAAATAGGTCCAGAATACAACCACTTCTCATCACTTCTACTGCCACCACTTTCAATTAAACTACCATAATCTCTTACTTGGGTTGTTAGAAAGTATCTTAACTGGCTTCTGAGCTTCTGCCTTTCCTCTTCCTTCAGTCTAGCCCTGCCATACCCTGCTTGAACACCTACAACTGCTTCCTGTTTTGCTCAGAATAAAATCCAGAGTTGAGGCCTGACATCTTACACTCTGACAGCATCTCCTACCATTCTGCCTCTCACTCACCAGCCTAGCAACATGGGTTTCCCTGCTCATCCTCTCCTGAAAGGCTTTTCCCCAAGATATGTATCTGGCTTGCCTCCTAACTTCCTTCAGGTCTTTATGCAAGTATCCCCTTCTCGGAGATCAGCCCAGACCACCTTACAATAGATTAGCCCCTCCTACTCCTCTCCCTATTATTTTCACCTAAACCTGCTCTATTTTCTTCACTGCTCTTATTGTCACTTGATATATAGAGATCTGTTTACTTTGTGTCTCCCACAATTAGAATGTAAGCTCCATGAAAGCAAGGCTTGGTTTTGTTCACTGCTCCATCCCCGAGCCTTCTTCAATGTCTGATGCATGGTAGATAAATACTTGAATTTCTTGTATGAAGTAGAATAGAGACCTTAGGTATACGTAAGAGATAAAAGAAAAATACAGGACGTAAGATTTCTAGTGTGAGCAACTAAGTAGACAAAGATGATGAGGTCACAACAGGCGACGAAAAACCACTTCTGAGAAAAGATGAAGGACTTTAAAAATTCTTATTTTACTGTGGTAAGAACATTTAACATGAGATCTACCCTCTAAGACCTAAGTGTACAATACATTACTATTGACTGTAGATATGATGAAAGGACCTTGTTTTTGAACAGCTGGATCTGAGATGGCCTCAGGGTATACACAGGACATGTTTAGCAGGCAACTGGATTTAAGGGGTCTGAAACTCAGCATGAAGTCTGAGTTAGAGTTGAGGTCCTGAGACTGTTTTGGGTGATAGCTAGAAATGTGAGGGACGGGTGATACAATCAAGGGAAAAAATGATAAAAGAGAAGTAGACAGATAACCTTATTTGGACTGCTCATACTTAAGAGGTGAGTAAAAGAGAAGCCAGCAAAAACAAACAAAATACGTTTGAAAGTGTACAAATGAGTACAGTCTCATGGAAGGCAAGAGACGAATTTATAAGCTTCCTAGAGACACACAATGCAGACATTAAAACAGTTTATGAAGATCAACTACTACGGGGAAATGCTAATGTTACATTTAGAGAACATAAAAGGCATATATCCTATGATCCAATTTTTTAAATACACATAAAAAGACTGAAAGGAAGTATACCAAAATATTGACAAAGATTGCGACTAAGGGGTAGAAAAATACATACACACACACACACACACACACACACACACGTATACACAGAGACAAACATACACACATACACAGAGTGCATGTCAGAGAGAGAAAGAAATACCATCACCCTTCTTTAAATGTATATTTAACATCTATGTTTTAATTTTCAACCATAAACATGCATTGCTTTTGTACATATTTTTAAGTCTGGATATCAGTTTTATTCATAAAGGATATTTTCAAAGATTATGCAGTTCATCTACCTAGTTTTTATCCTAGTTTTTTAAGGCTTTTATCCTCAAATCAAGGTGACCATCTAAAAACAACATACTCAAATCAAAACATGCTGATTTGAAGAAAATGCCACCACTGAGTTTAATTCTCAGTTATGTCCTCAATAAGGAAACCCTGACAAAGAGCCTAATGCAAGCTACTACACTGACTATACCACACTGTAAAGAAATTACCTACTACATCACTTGATAGCTCTGATACGGAGCTCCACATTAGAAATTTCTTTAGAGGGGGGTGCCTGGGTGGCTCAGTCAGTTGGGCGTCTGACTTTGACTCAGGTCATGATCTTGCAGTCCATGAGTTCAAGCTCCATGTCAGGCTCTGCGCTGATGGCTCAGAGCCTGGAGCCTGCTTCAGATTCTGTCTCCCTCTCTCTGCCCCTCCCCTTGCCCCCGCTCGCTCTCTCTCTCTCTCTCTCTCTCTCAAAAACAAAATAAAAAACATAAAAACAAATTTTAAGGAATTTCCTTAGAGGTATTCAGAAAAACTTTGTTTCCACAACATATTTAGAATATTTTCTTCTCTTTGAGATCTGTGTACGTTCCCATTTAAAAGATACAAAGAAAGATGTGATATCTCCCTTTTCCCTTTGGCTTCCAGGAAGCTTACAGTTAAAATCCCAACTTAGCTGAGTAGGTTCATGTGGCCCACCCAGTTGTTCTATTTCCCCCCAACTTCACACCTCCCCAAGACCTCCACTCTTATTGCTGTTCGCCCTGGCTTGCAATTTGAATATCTTATTTATATTCTTACCATTTTGTTAGTACATGTTTTTGTTGTAAGCAGTATTTGTACACAGTATTTGTGGAATAAGTGAGATAAAATTATCGTTTGTATCCATATTAATTTCAAACATAACAAGAAAAGATACATACCAATATATGGTAAAAATTTTGGTTAAAAAAAAGGGGGGGGCGCCTAGGTGGCTCAGTCAGTTAAGCATGCAGCTCCTGGTTTCGGCTCAGGTCACGATCTCATGGCTTCATGGGTTCAAGCACCACATGAGGCTCTGTGCTGACAGTGTGGAGCCTGCTTGGGATTCTCTCTCTCTCCCTCTGCCTCTCCCCAACTTGCACTGTCTCTGTCTCTTTCAAATAAATAAATAAACTTTAAAGAACACGTTAAGCTAGAATTGTGCTTTTCAAATGCTTATTTAAGAGTAGGCAGTAGTAGGGGCGCCTGGGTGGCGCAGTCGGTTAAGCGTCCGACTTCAGCCAGGTCACGATCTCGAGGTCCGTGAGTTCGAGCCCCGCGTCAGGCTCTGGGCTGATGGCTCAGAGCCTGGAGCCTGTTTCCCATTCTGTGTCTCCCTCTCTCTCTGCCCCTCCCCTGTTTATGCTCTGTCTCTCTCTGTCCCAAAAATAAATAAAAACGTTGAAAAAAAAAATTAAAAAAAAAAAAAAAAGAGTAGGCAGTAGTATGCCAGGGGTTTTAAGAACCACAGTAGAAGGATGCATATATTTTACCACATAGTAATTTAAAATACTGTTTTGTTTTAAACATACACTAATTAAAAAGAAAATTGAAAAGTGCTTGGGAATTTTTTAAGATAACTGGTCTTTCAAGAAATTTCATTCTTTTTTTAACATTTTTTTTTTTTTTTAAGAGAGAGACAGCATAAGCAGGGGAGGGGGCAGAGGGAGACAAAGAATCTTTTTTTGTTTTCATGTTTATTTATTTTGGAGAGAGAGTGTGAGGGTGAGCAGGGGGAGGGGCAGAGAGAGGGAGAAAGAGGATCCAAAGCAGGCTCATAGTGACAACAGAGAACCCCATGCGGGGCTCAAACTCTCAGAACCCTGAGATCACAACCCGAACAGAAGTCAGATGCTCAACCAAGTGAGCCATGCAGGAGCCCATCAAAAAATTTCATTCTTCCTTGGAACTTCTTCAGGATGTATACTCACAGGTTTACCAGCTCTCTCTTCTCAGCCCACCACACTCTCACCTCCCCCAGGAATTTACTTTGCTCTTAAGTTAAATGTATTTTGGTAGAAGAGTTTGAAATATAGGACTCTAGATACCATTATACAGAAATATCCAGTTACATTTAATATTGTTAGTAATAGTTGCAAACAGGATTATCAATAAACAATAAAAGAGAAAATCTGGAGTCCTGCCAGGCTAGAAGCCTGGCTACCTAGAACAGAGGAACTTGGTATTACAGGGCTTTGGAAACTCTAAGATGCCACGGAGACTGATTTTTATTTTGTGTACATATTTTTTTAATGTTTGAGTTTCTTGTACACCATTGGTGTTAATAGCAAGTATATAGTATTAAAATTCCTCTAGAACCCTTAGGGTGATAAAAATTGTGTAAAAGCTGCAAGTATTTGGAATATTGTCATTTTCTAGATTCCTAATTTTGTCATAAGGCACCAAATGCCTTATAAAAGTATTTTTGCTAAAATCCTTAACTATCTTAATGCCACCTGTACTTTTTACTCACATAAATCATTTCCAACCTCTACATACGTATATGTGCCAAAATTTTAGTGATATTACCTCTTTACAGACACTACCACTTTATCACCAAGGAGAAATATCTTTTGTATTACCATGCTGTTCATTATCATCAACAGGGGACTTGTTTCTCTTAAATTGGGAATTGTGAAGACAAACACGCTCTTAATCTGTTAAAACTGGGAAAGGTAAAAATCTGTCTGTAAAATTTAAAAGTATATACATGGTAGGGCACCCGGGTGGCTCAGTCAGTTGAACAGTCAATTCTTGATTTCGGCTCAGGTCATGATCTCAGGGTCCCTGGGATCGATCCCTGGGTTAGGCTCCTCACTGAGTGTGGATTAAGATTCTTTTCCTCTCCCCCTCTCCCCCTCTGCCCCTCTACCCCACTCCCTCTGTCTCTTTCTAAAATAAAAAATTAAGGGGTGTCTGGGTGGCTCAGTCCATTAAGTGTCTGACTTCGGCTCAGATCATGATCTCACAGCTTGTGAGTTCGAGCCCCAAGTCGGGCTCTGTGCTGACAGCTCAGAGCCTGGAGCCTGCTTCAGATTCTGTGTCTCCCTCTCTCTCTGCCCCCTCCCGCGTGCGCACGCATGCGCGCGCACACACACACTCTCTCAACAATAAAAAAAATTTTTTTTAATTAAAATTTTAAAAAAGTATACACATGGAGACAGGTAACAACTGACAGGAAAAGTGTCAAAACGACCATGTGGGGTGCCTGGGTCTGTTAAGAGTCTGACTCTTGGTTAAGGCTCAGGTCATGATCTCACAGTTCATGAGATCAAGCCCTGTGTCGGGCTCTGTCCTGGCAGTGTGCAGCCTGATTGGGATTCTCTCTCTCTCCCCCCTCTCTGCCTCTCTCTCCTTCAAAATAAATAAACATTTTCTTTAAAAATGACCATTTAAATATAACCCTTAAAGAAAATTATGAAATTCTATGCAAACCATCTGCCCTAAACTTATTGAGTCATTAGTTCAACATATACTTGGACCCCTACTATGTGCCAGGCATACTGTTAGGCACTAAGATTCTGGTATGACTGAGCACACACAGGACTTCTCTAAACAAGTTTACCCAGTTTTTCCAGGACTTATCAATTTAGTTTCATGCAAAAACCAAAAAACTATCTGCTCTCTAAGAACTCATAATGCACATAATTTTCTATGTAAAAAGTACTTTTCTAAGACAATAAAAACAGAAAACTGCCTTTAGATCAGGACAAATAATTGAATTTATTCTCTGGACATAAATTAATTTTACCATTTGAACAAACTCAGAGTACCAACTAAAACTGGTTATAAGTGTATGTTTTTAAGAAATTGTAAAATGTGAAAGGCTTCTTTGCTGTATACTGCAATTCATCAGTAGTTAATTTAGGCATTTTAGGCCAAGGAGAAACAATTCTTGTCCAGTACAACAGTATCATAGACATAGCAGCTGGCAAATACATTCAGCAAGGATTAATAACAACACTATTCCCTAGAGGGTAATTTTTCTTCCAATAATAGAAATAAGTAAACAAATGCCTCGGTAGGAACTTTTTTTTTTTTTTAAGGAAAACAGATGAATCAGGGTTGTTTGTGGATATCTACGACATTTTATACATAACGTTTTCATTAATAGTGAAAAAGTCTGAAAACAGTACACAAATTTGCCCATGGCTGAACACCCTTCTCTGTGCCAAAGGAAGTTACATAGCACTAACACATTATATAAATCCTAACTACAAGATACAGTATAAAACAGTTTACCTTGAAAGCCACTTCAAAAGCTTGTTATTAAATAGTAAGTGCCAATTCCCTATAAGAAAAAGACTATAAATGAATTAGCTAAATTCTTCTACACATTCTATATATAGGAACTTTGCCACATCCCCAACCCCCTGCTTTTAGCCTCTTAACTACAAAGTTTCAAAATATATTTATACAGGGCTTTAACACACATATACCAATAAGCATCGTATATTAAAACACCAGCTTATTGTGTTTAGGCTTCTCTGGTTAACCAACTATCCTGAACAGGCTGCTTTTAAACATGGCCCCCGCCCATTAGATCAACAGCAAACAGGCTACAAGAAATGCATTGAATCTGGCAGGGAAGAAAAGTAATCTGTCAGTAAAACTTTTAAGTGACCCCCTTAGTGACAAGTAACAACCAAGAGTATCAAGATGGCAACTTTTTAAGCGTTGTCTTGAAATGAAACAGTAAAGCGGAATTACACAATATGCTATCAAGCCAGATAACCAGTACCCCCGTAATCTGCCCTAAATTATACCTCATTAGTTCAACATGTATTTGTGTCCCTACCATGTCAGACACTGTGTTGGGCACTGAGGTTTCAACCAGAACAAGCATGTGAAGGCCCTACTCTGAAGGTATTTCCATGTAATCCACGGAGATAGCTTCAGGAAGCAGCAAAACAGCAAATACTCAATGACTGAAACAAAGACAGGTGAAGATTTTCCTTAAGTAAAACACACACACACACCCACACACACACACACAACTTAAACTTTTCTAATGATATTCTCCACATAGGGACACATTTTTATTAAACTTGGTTTCTGGCACATCTGCCAGGACACAGACTGAAGAAATGAAAGTGAGGGAAAAAGTCAAAACAGTGAATATAGGTTTACTAAAGATTACTTCCTTTTCTTTAAAAAAGCAGGCATGGCCACATACATGCAAACAGACCTGTTGATGTGATATCAATATTCCCAGGAGCTCCTAGAGCACCCACACCAATGGATGTCCTAAAGGTTAAACAATCACATACAGCAAATCATCACGGGTAGCAAACAATCACAGGTAGCAAAATAAAATATTTTCACTTGGAATTAGCACAAGGGTTCACAAAGACATAATAAAATAAGAACTCTCCTCTTTAGGTGTTTGTAAACCTTTCCCAGCAGTCCCTTCTCCCCCCACTGATCTCTTTAGGCACTAGCAAGTCTTTTTTTTTTTTTTTTTTTTCTTCCCTTTAGCAGAGGGAGTGACGTGGCAGGAGAGGCAGAAAATGACCCTGGAGAAGCCGTGACTAGGACTAAGCTCAGCACCTCCTCCCTCCGCTCCACGTTGTACACCCAGCACACCCCCACTCCCATAAGGCTCCAGAATTTCTTCTCTTCTTACACATTAAAGGGGATCTATTTAAGCTGGGATATGACTGGAAGTGGGAGCTTGGGGACTAGTCTCGAAGCTGCGTGTGCACAGCAGGCACGGCTTTTATTTAGACCTGGGAGGCAATGATGGCACCAACGGGTGCACCAGCGGTCCCCCATCACCCCTGGCGCCATCAGCGCCTCTCTCCATTCCACACTTTCAGCCTTAGGTTAGGCGTGAGGGTAGAGCCTTTCTACCCAGGAAGAGCACTGGAGACCAAGGCTTGTGTGCCTGAACCCAGGAGAGTGGTTTATCAACAGGTCAGGAGGTAGTGTGGCGGGGAAGCCCAGCACACAGCCCCCCTGTCGCATCTCTCTCCTCTCCCAGGCTGTTGACGCCCTCCCACCCACATTTTCCCAGCCTAACACCCAAGGAGCTAAGAAGTGAAGCGGAGGCTTCCAAAAGAAGTCCCCAGTCACAAACCACCGCTGGGGAGCCGGAGAGTCGTAAAGAAGAATAACCCCGCCAGCGAATCTCCGTCCGCCCCCAACATCGTCCCGCCCCTCCCCCTTTCCCGCTCAGTACCCCCCAAAAGGCTCGGCTCGGAGAAGCCAGGCCCGAGACGGTGAGGTGCAGAACAGCTAACGGAAGAAGGCGACAGAGAGTAGGACAGGAAGCCGGGACGGCGCCCCCCGCCCTCCCAGCCCCGCTTACACACCTCCGGGGTCGAGGGTCGGCGTCTGGAGCCGGGTCTGGGCGGAGGAAGCGGGCAGCACCGAGGACGGCTGCGGTTGCTTGAGCGGCTGGCACAGCCTCGGGCAATTGCGGGCTCCAGAGGCGTCTCCTCAAGCTTCGGAGCCAGAAGACTCCGTTGGCAGCGGCGGCAGTAGCGGCCTCCGGCTGCGGACGTGGCGCCGGACGCGACCCGCCCCCTCCGCCGCCTCCTCAGCTCCCGCCTCCTCCCGCGGCTCGGGCGCCGACGCGCACGCGCACCCCAGGCCCCGCCCGCGCCCACCCGGCACACACCCACCCGTTTCTCGAACTGCCCTGCCCTCCCAGCAGCCCCCAGCCAGCCGCCTCAGAACGCGCGCACGCGCGACGCCCCCGCGGCCTGCTCCCGCCCCTTGGCCCCATGGGTGCCTCCCCTGGAACCCCTGGCCCGCCTGCGCGCGCGCCTTGCCCTGGGGCCTCCCGCCCCCTTTCCTCCGGCATCCAATCAGATCGGGCGAGGGGCGCGGAGCCCAAGGAACGCGCAGTCGGCGGTCCTCAAACCCCAAGTGCTCGCCCAGCAGTTTCGCGAAGCTTTCGTTCCGCCACGAGTAACGGTCGGTCGGAATTCAGAACCTTTGCACTAGGGACAGTGGGACAGTCGCTAATTTCTCTGCCTCTTTCTTGGCCCAGGGACCTCAACCTTCCTTCCCTGCTTCCCCTCCTTAGATTGACGAACTGGGCCTTCTGTCAGCCCTTGCCTGTGGGGCTCTCGGCGCGCCCTCACTGTCCAGGTGACAGGGGTGACGAGAAGGGCGTTGCTCACTTATCACTGTTGTTATTATTAGAAAGCTCTCTGCCCCGGAATTGAGTTTGTGGGCCGTGAGAGCCGCTGTGGTTCGTGGCCGTCGCCCGGCTTGCTGCAGTGCTGAGGGCTGGTCGGGCACTCGAAATTGAATGGGGAGAGCGGGCGTTTGGTGGTGAGCGGTGAAGTTGGAAACCGGGTTTCGCGCGGCTCCCTCGCCTCCTGCCGACTAGCGGGGTTCCTCTCCTAGCCTCCCCGCCTCGGCGGAAGCCCTGCCTGCCTGCCTGCCGTTCTGGAAGGTGTGGAGAAGCGTGTGGCTCTGGGAGGACTTGCGAGGGAGGCGTCCCACCTCGCTTCAGACTAGGGGTCGTAGGATGCACGTCACAGGTGTTGCGGCGACCAAAAGGGATAGTGGCGCAAAGGCCGCTCACCTGGGCAAATGGTCTCCATTCACCTTTCTTCGCCCTTCTCCTTACACCTTCAAGTGAAGATGACAGTTAAGTCCATCGTAGGTTTTTTGAGACACTCCAAAGAGATGGTGGGCGGGAGAGGGCCTTACAAAATGTGAATTCCTGTACAAGTGTGAGATCCTCCCTGAGTCTAGTCAGCGAGACAAAACACAAGCGAAGCAACCAGCAAATAACCTCACCCAGTGTTTGTGTTGGCTTTTCCCTCCCCGCCCCGCCCCGAATGCAAAGCAATCCGAGTGATGCAACTGAATAGTAACCGTTGACCAGGCTCAGAAAAAGGACACTCGAACCAAGGAAAGAATCCTGGAAGAAGATGACTTTGATCCAGGTCATAAATGTAGCAGAGTACATATAGTTTGTGGTTTCAGCCTACCCATTGATTTATCAAAGCATAGAATCACATCCACTTAGACCATTGTTCTGAGACTGTCAAGATATTTTAGTTTTCCAGAACTTAAAAGGGGAAATTAAATAATTTCACTTTAAAATACGATTTGGACGATTAGCAAGCTCTGTGGATTGTGGTGTTTACCCAATATGTGAAGAGTTGGATACCTACTCTATTTTCTTACTGTCACAGAAACCTCAGTCCTTAACACCTGACTTTTCCAGAGTGAAAGCTAGGCAGAATTACGAATTACACACTTACACTGTCCTTCCCTTGACTTCTTTCTCTCTGCAAGAGAATTTAATCATTATTAAAGTATAAACGATTAATAAAACCGATTAATAAAAACAATCTCCTGGGAGATTGCACATTTTTAGAGTTATTAAAGCCGTAAGTCACATCAGTGGTTTAAAACCATCTCATAAGCCAACCAAGATGTAGGGGAGCTCTTTGGGAGGTTGTGAGATGACAGAACCTTATAAAACGGCCAGTATAGGTAGTCGTGTATTTCTTGTAAGGCTGACACTAATCATTTCTTATTTCCTCAGTTTTCAAACCTGTAAAAATGAATAGCACCACTCAGTGCCCACCCACCCCTAGCTCTAAAATGAAAATAAAGATTATCTTGTTAGAATGGCTTTTATAGAAGGATGCTATCTTGGTTTGGGGTGCCTTGGTGCAGCAGAAAGGAGCCTCAAGAAAGTCCGGCCCTCTTCATTTTATAGACTGAATCCATTCAGATCTTGATTCCCATTCTATGAAATCCCACTCTCAGATTATTAAAATGAAACCATTTCCAGATGTTATTTTGAATGATTGTATGTCTTAAGATGATGAATCCTTAGAGCCTTCAGGCAATAACGTTTAATGAAACAAATTCTTAATGCAGCCTATATCAATTATCCAGTCTCTTAAATGGTTAAGTTTTCCTCTAGTTGGTTACATACAGAGAGCCTTCTGCATTACTGAAAAACTACAAATTAGATGTGACATTGCATGCTTACCAAGATGTGGTGTTCAAAAAGTAAGGGCCAGTAAGGAGCAAGCTGTACATCAGAAATATGAAAGGAAGAAGTAAATTATTTATAAGCTTTGAAGTTGAAAGGGATCCCAATCCAACTTTCTATCCATCACATGAATCTATCTCCTACTATATGCACATAATAGGTTTCATTGTTATCAACCACTCAGTGTTTCTATATGAACTCATTTAAATGGCAAATCATTTGGTATAAGATCTACATATTTTCCTATATTCCATGTTTTTTTAATGCTTTTATGAATGTTTTTATTAATGTATTATCCTGGCATTTTGAAATGAGCTGGACAGTTTATAGCTTTTTATCGATTGTCATCCAATGTAAATTATTTTGCTTTTCTAGTCTCACTTTCTTACTGCTCTTTGACTTTCTGGCACAATTACCTGGACTATTCTTGGTTTTCCTTTTTGTGTTCCAGTAGCCTTCTTAACCTTTTCTGTGATACAATAATAATAACCAAGATTTGTTTGACAAGTTTTTCTTGTCATATCTCATCTTTCCTAACAGTCCAATAAGGCAATCAAGCACTGTGATTATTCTTATATTCATATGAGGAAACAGAGCCATAAAGAAGTTAGCTAATTTACCCAAGGGCCCACAGCCAATAAAGAGCAGATCAAACGTGGGGTTTTTTTTTTGTTTTTTTTGTTTGTTTGTTTGTTTGTTTTCTGAATCTATGGCCTAAGTTCTCAACAACTTTGACCAGTCTTTGATATTAAGTGGCTGACCTGGTGCTATCAGCCAGGTCTTAGCATTGCTGGGAGCTGGCCTGCCATAGGTAAGCCTTCCTTGATATATCCTGTGGAACAGTTTCAGAGAACATCAACATCAGAAAAGGCTACTCCCATGATCATGATGGATCAGGACAAAAATAAGACTACTCCGTAACCATGTCTGAACACAGACAAAAACATGAACTTTATCCACACCACCAAATGGAATACAAAAACTGAAGATATCAAACTAATGTGAGTGGCTGTTACTTCTTTACCAGTGACAGCTTTAGCCTTGTGCTAACCTTCCCTCTTTCTACATAAGATTTATTAAGATACCCAATCATAGAATTACCCCTGCTTCTTCACAGCATCCAATTTAAAGCAAAGTCCCCCAAATCACTTAACACAAACCCAAACCTTAATGTAAGTCCTTTCTATTACCCTCTTACTGAGATGCCTCACTGTTCCCCATTTTGTGCTTTCCCTTGCTGGGATGAATAATAAGCTCAACTGATTCAACCACTGGTGTGTTTCTGGTGATCTCTGGCTACAGAGTGTTGACAGTTCTTTATGGACTGTCCTATACTATGCATATCTATTGAGCAGGAAGCTCATTACTTATGCATTTCATGCCAAAGAAAGTGGGAACTGTCCTCCCATCTCCCGCCATAGGATTGTCACACCAAAGCTAGAGGATTTCCTTCCTTTCTGTAGATTATATATAGAGTTGTCTGCTAAATGGAAACTTAGCAAAAGATAGTGAAAAGAACAAAATGCTGGAATAACTGGACATTATTTTTCAAGAAAAAAAGAACTTCAAACTGTCAACTTATACCTTGCACCATATACAAAATAACTCAAAATAGATCATAAATCTAAATGTAAAATTATAAAACTTTTAGAAGAAGACAAAATCTTTGTGATCCTGGGTTAGGCAAAAAATTTCTTAGCTACAACACTCAAAGCATAATCCGTTAAAAATTTAATTTATAAAAACTCTGATCTTTGTACTACGATGTTTAGAAAATGAAAAGTAACAGACTGAGAATGTTTGCAAAACACATATCTTATAAGTGACTGTATCCAGAATATATGAATAACTCCTAGAACTCAATAAAAAGTAAACCAGTTTTTAAAACATTGGCATAGTTGAACAATCACTGTTGGACATATATGGATGACACAAGAAATGATACTCAACATCATTAGTCATTAGGGAAATGCAAATCAAAACCACAATGAAATGTCACTACTTGGTCAAAATAAAAATAATTCCAAGTGCTGTTGAAGATGTGGAACAATTAGAACTCCCAGACATTGTTGGTGGGACTGCAGAATAATAGACACTTGAATAAACAGTTTGGCATTTTCTTGTAAAGTTAAACATAAGATTACCATATGACCTAGCAATCCCATTCCTAGATATTTACCCAAGAGAAATGAAAACATGCTTACACAAAAACCTGGACACACATTTTATAGTAGACAAAGACTAGAAACTACCTTTTAATTGGTAAATGGGTGAACAAATAGTGATACACACACACACATATACATACATATATATACATACATATACATACGTACATACACATACCATGGAATCTGCTTGTCAATGAAAGGAACAAACCACTGATACAACAACATAAATTAATCTCAAATGTATTATTCTAAGTGATAGATGCAAACTCAAAAATCTACATACTGATCTTCCATTTATATGACATTCCATAAAAGCCAAAACTATAATAGATCAGTGGTTGCTTGGGAGTTGGGAAGTATTGACTACAAAGAGGCTCAAGGGGCTTTTGGGATGATGGAACTGTTCTTTATCTTGAGTGTTGTGTGGGTTTCATGTTGCATCTTTCAAAATTCATAGAGCTGTACACTAATAGCAATTTTATTGTGTGTAAATTATATCTCAATAAGCCTGATTTTCAAAAGATGTCTTTTGAAATGGGAAAAAAAAGTTGAGATGAGGTAGGGCCAAAAGGCACCATGAATATGAAGACAGTAACTGTACGTCACCTGATAATTAAATTCTAAATCTTAAAAAAAATGATAACTCATTAGTGTGTAATCCACATTATGAAAGAACTTGTACTTTCTTTCTTGTAGAGTAAGTTCAGAGTACATTGTAATGTTTTCGTACAAATGAGGAACTACTTGGTTTATAGTGGATAACTTAAAACTGGAAAGTTATTGCCAACTAATGATCAATCACTAAAATAAAACATCTCTGAAACTAAGAACTTTGGGAAAATATAATTGTATTTCAAAACCTTTGATTTATAGCTTTGCAGGAACATATTTATTGCACAAATGAGGTTCCTAATGCTGTACTGTAGAGGTAAAGGCTTTTGAGAGCAGAAAGTAGCCAACACTGGTCAAGTGTTGTGAGCAAGTAGGCAAAAAACACAGAAGCAAATTGAGCATCTTTGAACCTAGGTTGTGTTACTAAAGGGCTGCCCATGAAGTGGGAATGCCATGAAGTACTACCCTTTAGGATCATAAGTGACTGCTCTCCTCTGGACCTAGGGAAGGGGAGTGAAGTTGAGAATATTTGCTTACCTATTCACCAGTTAAAAGGCACTTAGATTGTTTCCAGTTTTTGGATATTATAAAATGTATGTCCAGGTTTTTGTGTAAACATGTTTTCATTTCTCTCAGGTAGATATCTAGTTTAAGAATGATTTAAAATGTGCTAAGACTTTTGTAAACTCTATTATATGATGTAAAGATCTAGCAGAGATACAGGTGGATTAATTTGAGATTAATTTCATAGTTTATGCTAATGGCCCATCCTGGACCTCACCCAATTGAGCTCAGAAGGCCTCTTTTTGATGGGCTTTCTCATTTTCCATTTCTACAGTGACAGTAGTGGCCAGAATCTTCATTCTGCTTTAAGTGCTCTAGGCACCTTCTAAGAGGCACTTGCAGAAGACTGCACAGTACCTGGAAA
Source organism: Lynx canadensis (assembly GCF_007474595.2). Lineage (NCBI taxonomy): Eukaryota > Metazoa > Chordata > Mammalia > Carnivora > Felidae > Lynx > Lynx canadensis. The sequence goes on along the minus strand of NC_044309.1, from coordinate 126,032,337 downwards.
CCTTCCAGTTTCACTTGTAGAATTCAGCCTCACTTATAATTCCCTGGGTGAGTATGAAACTTTATCAGACTGCCATAGAGCTGTCTGTTTAAAGGGTCTTAGTGAGCCAGGTTAGTTTATCTACCAACTCTTCCAATATCAGTAGCAACTATTGTCTTTGTTTTCCTGAAGTTTCTCGAATTCAAAGAATTCAAAGAATTCTTTGGCAGAATCCATAAGTCAAGAAACTTTTTCCTGAAGGAGAAAAATTTGGGAGTCAAGCATTTCATATCTGGTAGGTCCTTGGAGTCAACCAGTTGTACTTTCATATCTTTCATAAAGTCGTCTTTAATTTATGTATTCCTAGTTAGGAACTCCACATCATCAAATTTCCCCTAGCATCTCTTCTTCCTGCTCAGCTATAGTGAACTGTAAAGAAGAATCTCCATCCCATTTTTTAGCCCTGAATTCAAGTTCCTTCTTGACATTTGCCAGTTCTGTTTTCAGTTCTGCAATTCTCTCCCAGTCTGCTACCCTAGACCTGGGACAGAGAGTCTATATTGTTTATAGATTCTCTCTTATTTCTTTTGTCAGTTGCCAAATTTGATCTTTTCCTCTTCCAGCCACTGAAGGTTTGTCTCTCTATGACTTAGAATTTTCCCAAACCCAGTGTAGTCTGCATTTTTTGCAATCTCTCCCCTAATCCCTCCATGGTCAGAAGAGACAGCACAGGCTACAATTTGTACATGTAAATTATGTTCTGTCTTCCCAATAGTTCCAAAAAGGAGTGACATCAATTATTGAAAAGTAAACAACCAACGTTAATAAAATTTGTGGTAAGGTTTAAATAATGTGGGTGCTTTAATAGATTATTGCTGTATTGTAATCTTAGTGAGGAACCATATTATCTTAGGAAATTGGTTTCTGGAAAGGGATCATTTTGTTATGAGAAAGAGAAACCCACTTAAGCTAGAGTCCAAAAAAAAAAAAAAAAAAGGATGTAGAATTGGGAAGATAACTGTATAGACAGCTCATGGAAGGCAAGGCCAGTAAGAGTAACCAGACCTCATGAGGGTCTATAACCATGAACTGGTAGGCTCTCTATGGTTGAGGAAGCTATTCACTGTTTTTTTCACTCTCATTTCTAGCCTTTTTTTTTTTTTAAGAATTCTCTCTCATTCCCACTCTCATTATCTTTCCATACCCCTTACCAGATTAGCTTCAAACTAGCTTACCTACTAGAATTATTGGAACTTAAGTCTATATACCCATGAAAAATAACCTAAGTATTTCAGTTTGAATCTGGTTTCTACTCCTGGTTCTACCCTGTAAAGTGGTAGAATGCTAAGTATCCAAAGCCTGATTCTGCTTCAGGCCCTGCTCTTCCTATGGGCTGTTTGGCTTTGGTTTCTCTTTTGATAGTCTCTCTGATTACTTGGAACTGTAGCCTTTGTCTCTTGTAGCCAGAATCTACCAAAACATTGGGCATTTCTTACATACCATCATGTGTCTAACACTAGAGGACAGGTGACATGAATCTTATCCCTATGTAGTTTACACTCTTAAGGCAAGACATAGTAGGAACATTAAGCATTTATGAAACATTAAAAAATAATACAAATAAATGCCAAAATGAGGGTCAGAAAATGAGGACTAAACAAATGCAGAAAAGATAGGTATGGATATGGCCTGCAGAAAGTTTCTAGGATAGGAAGGGGGAGGAAGCTATCTTTAAGAAGATTTTATTTATATTTATATTTAATATAAATATATTTATTTTAATAAGATATTAAGTGCCTACTTTTATAAGGGCTTAAGCTGGATACTTATAAATAGGCAGAGTGGAATGATTACTATTTTCCACCCACATCCAGTATGGATGTTAGACCCATGAAGTGAACTAGTATTGAAATACTTCACCTTGGAGCAAGCACCCAAAATGTTAGCAGAGTTCACCTGGCAAAAGTTTTTTCAATGGTAAAGAGTTAAGTGGCAATTGGTGAAGATGGGCAAGGTGGAGCTTAAAAACAAACAAAAAACACAGTAAAGCAATCCAAAGTTGAACCATGGGTCTTTGTTGTCATCTGCAGTAGTCAGGTTGAAAGAGCATGTATGTTTACCATGAGATGGGAGATTTACGGAGTTAACATTTTACATGTGACCCCAGAACACAGTATGGTTTGTCTGGGATTTGTGTGAACTACAGTAAGAGAGCCTCTCAGTTTGCCCTGTGTTTGGGAACAACTTTCCACCTATGATTTAGGCAATACTGTATGCATTATAAAGGGTATGGTCCCTCTTTTGTAGGTGAGGAAAAATCTGAGGATATCTAGCATCTTAAATCAAGTCCTCTAACCAGGGAAGATGGGTTTCTCCTAACATGAAATAGTAATATCAAACAATATGCAAAGGCAAATGAGTGCCAGGAGGGGGAAACCCTGTTTTAGGGCAGCTTTTGAAATCTGTCATGTATATGCACATAGAATTTGAGGGAAGTAACCACAAATCCTTCACCAAAGTGTGAAGGAGCCAACATTAATCTCTCCCTAGATCTAAAACTGCCAAGCTAAAATTTGTTATCTGACTCCTTGACCTACTTTCTTTCCTTGCTTTGAGGGCACATCCTTACATGGGGTCTAGTCATTTATTTGCCAAGAGATTAATTAGCTTTTCAGAGCCTCTGTGCTAGTTAATAGTCCCAAAATAGACCACTAGTCCCACAGCCCATTGCTTCTTAGGAAGATGGATTATAGAAGTGACAAAATTTGAGCAAGATATATCTGTCAGTGCCTCTACGCTTATAAAAGATATGACTCCCAACCCCCTTGGCTCAGTTGGTCTCTGTTGGGTTGCCTTAATTATGCCCCTCCCCACTTCCCTCAAGATTCCTGGAGCCTTGAGTAGATTAAACACAAGTTTCAAGGTGATGTGACTAGGCAGTATGATATGGTGAATCAAAGTCCAGGTACTGTAATTAGACTTGGATTTTAATCGTGATTCTACCACTTTGGTCAGGTTACTTGCCTGGGCTTCTTTTCCCTCATCTCTAAAATGTAGACTGATAGTCCTCATCTCCTAAGATTATAATGATCAAGTAGCAATGTATTAAACTGCTCACCTACAAAGTACTCAGTATATAGTAGCCATTTGTATTGTGGTGGACAGTTGAAGGCACAACATCTTCTCCTTTCAGGCTATTGAGGCCTGGGAGTAAATTGGATCTACTGGGGCTGTCAGAACTTTTGAGGGGCTGAGGAACATAGATGTCTTTGGTTGAATTGTTAATCAATATAGCAGAATTTAAATTTTTCATACTATAGCCAAATATGTAAAACATATAGCACTCCATTCCTATAACTTGCCTTGATGCTTTGATACCCTTTAATGGCAGGCAAAAAAAATCACAAATTGCCAGTTATTATATGTAAATCAGTCTCTTTCCATAGAAAGGGTTGATTTAGCTTCTTTAGTGATAAATGCTTAGTCTTTCAGGGTGATCTTCCCCACCATTCTGCTTCCCAAGAGGCTGTTTGTTGTACACGACCTCATGGCAATGTAGAAGAGTTGGCTGATCTGTGAGTGGGTTCTTAGGCTCGCTACTAGGTCTTCACTGGTGTTTCGGGCTCCAGATGAATCTTGTGTTTTAGTGCCTTCTCATTCTGACTTCTAAACATTGAGTCCCAGGGCTCAAGCTTCAGATATCTTAATCAAAAGTGACCCCCTAGATTGAGTCACTTCAATTACTCGTCTAGTTCTAGTATTATGGCTTTAAATATTATATAAATGCCTATTATTCCTAAATTAATATCTCTAGTCCATACTTCTTCCTTGAACTCCAGGCTTGTATGTACAAGCAATTGTCTGCTAGAAGTCCCCAGTGAAGATGTATAACAGGAATTTCAAAGTTAATGTCCAGGGGCGCCTGGGTGGCGCAGTCGGTTAAGCGTCCGACTTCAGCCAGGTCACGATCTCTCGGTCCGTGAGTTCGAGCCCCGCGTCAGGCTCTGGGCTGATGGCTCAGAGCCTGGAGCCCGTTTCCGATTCTGTGTCTCCCTCTCTCTGCCCCTCCCCTGTTCATGCTCTGTCTCTCTCTGTCCCAAAAATAAATAAACGTTGAAAAAAAAAATTAAAAAAAAAAAAAAGTTAATGTCCAAACCCTAATTCCTGAACTTGCTTCTCAAACCTCATCTTCCATCAGTCTTTTCCAACTTCGTTGATGACAACTGCATCCTTCTAGTTGTTCAGTTCAAAAACCTTGGAGTCATCTTGAGTGCTCACTTTTGTTCATAGCTCATATCCAGTCTTTGGGGAAATTGTTATCTCTACCTTCAAAATGTATTCTGAGTCCCATCATTTCTCACCATTTCCATTGCTACCACTGTGGTCCAGATCTCCATCATTTGTCTCCTGAATTATTGCAGTAGCCTCCTAACTAGTCTCCTTATTCTCACCCTTGCACCCATATAGTCATTTCTTAACAAAGTATTCAGAGTTACCCTTTTCAGATTTCAATCAGATCATGTCAGCTCCTCACTCAAAATCTTCCAATGACTTCCCTTCTTATTCAGAGTAAATGCCAAAATCCTTTCAGTTCCTTCAAAGGCCTTGTGGGAACTGTATGTACCCTTTCCCCCTATCCTGCACCTTGACTTTATCTTCTATTCTTGCCTCCTCAAACACTCTACTCCAGCCAGATTGGCACCCCCTATTTTCTAAACATGTTAAGTATTATTCTCCCTCAGGGACTTCATACTTGCTATTCTCTCTCCTAGAATGCTTGGGATTTCTGGCTTCCACCTCACTTCCTTCAGGTCTGCTCTAATGTTACTTTATGAGGAAGGTTTTTTGTGACAAACCTATTTTGTAGTGAAAAACCTAGAAGTTACCCTCCTCTAACCTCCTTAGGAGTATATAACTAATAATTCAAATACAATTTAAAAAAAAGACATTCTTACAATGATACTGTAAGAAAATGATGAAAAGAGCAGCAAAATTCCCTTGAAGACAAACTTAACAGAAAAATGTTGATCCAAAGCAAAAGAAAATGATTACCCAACATCTCCACATGAATATTCACAAACTCAATGCTTTAATTGAATATAAGAAGGGAAAACACACAGCAAAAGTAGAAGAGCTCAGGAAAGAAATGGCCAGATAATAGGAGGTGATAGCTAGATGATAGGAGGGGGTGAAGCATTAAGTGATAGGTTATCAGGGGTGCCTGGGTGGGTCAGTTGATTAAGCATCTGACTCTTGAATTTTGGCTCAGGTCATGATCTCACAGTTCTTGGGTTCCAGCCCCATGTTGGACTCTGCACTAACAGTATGGAGCCTACTTATGATTCTGCCTCTCCCTTTCTCTCTGCCCGACCCAATAAATAAGTAGGTAGATAGATAGATAGATAGATAATCAAAGAAGAAACAAGAGAAAAAAATTACAAAAAATAAAGACTAAATTATAAGAAGCACAAGGAAGACTAAGCATGACTGAAAGCCCAAGTAAGGGGTACAGAGATTAGAAGTGAAAAAAGAACAGATGAAACAGAATAAAAGAAAGATATACAAAAGACTATGGAGCAAATGGCAGATAATAGAAGACAGGCAACATACTTAATTAGCCCCTAAGAAGAAAAGCAAAACATTGGAACATACAAATATTTATAAGCAAAATTTTAAAATATATTTTTTTCTGAAAAAAATTAAAATCTCCATTTTGACTGATACATAATTATTTAGAGAAAATTTGCTCAATAAAGTCATTGGAGTTTAAAAGATAAAAAATGTAATTTCTAGAAGAAAACATAAGATCCTTACGATCTTGGGTTAGATAAAGTACAATACCAAAATCACTTAGATATAACACCGAAATCACTTCCAGAAAAGATAAAATTGATAAACTAGACTTAATCAAAAGTTAAAACTTTTGCACTTCATGAAACACCACTGAAATAAAAGACAAACCAGAGAAAATATTTGCAAATCATATATCTGATATAGGACTTGTAACCAGAATATAGAAATATCTTAATAACTTTAATAACAAAAATAAAAATGCCCCAATTTAAAAATAAGCAAAATATTTTAATCAGCATTTCACCACAAAATATATATGAATGACTAATAAGTACATGAAAAGATGCACAAAATCATTGGTCATTAGGGAAATGTAAATCAAACCTATAATGAGATACCACTTCACACACGCTAAAATGTCTATAATCGAAAGATAAGCTATAACCTATGGCTATTTTGCTATAGCCATAAAGAAACTGGAACCCTCAGACATTGCTGGTGGGGGTATAAAATGGTGCAACCACTTTGGAAAACAGTTTGGCAGTCTCTTAAAAAAGGTAAACAAATGTACCATATGACCTAGCAATTCAACTTCTAGGTATTCATCCAAGAGAAATAAAAGCAAATATTTTCACAAAGACTTGTACGCAAATGTTCATAGCAACATTATTCATAATAGCCTAAATGTAGAAATAATCAACTGTTCATCAACTGGTGAATAGATCAACAAAATATAGTGGTCAATTCTTATTATTCATGGATTCTTCATTTGCAAATTTGGTACTTGCTAAAACTTCTTTGTAACCCCAAAATCAACAGGAATTTCCCAGCCGTTCTTGGATATGCACATGTGCAGAGCTGCAGAAAATTTGAGTCACCCAACAAATGCGTTCCCAGCTGAGATCAGGAAAGGGAACCTCTGCCTCCTTGTTTCAACTCTCTTCCTGTACACAATTGTTCTTTTACAGTCTATTTAGTGCCCCATTTTTCACATTTTTTTGTGCTTTTTGTTGATGATTCCCAAGCACAAAAAGATTGTGATGTACCTTGTGGAAAAAATACATTTGTTAGATAAGCTTCATTCAGGCATGAGTTACAGTGCTTGTTTGCCATGAGTTCAATGTTAATGAATCAACAATATATATTAAATATGGTGTCTTTAAACAGAAACGCAAACCAAGGTTATATATTATTAGTTGATGAAATGACATGTTGCAGGAACCTAACCCTGCATTTCCCCTAGGGTCAATAATTCTGTATTCACCAAATTTAGTGTTTGAAGCTATTTTATAGAAAATAACTATGAGGGATAATAAGACTAGACTGCATATTCATACAATGGAGTACTGTTCAGCAGTAAAAAGGAGCAAACTACCGATAGCTGCCGCAACACACATGAACCTCAAAAACATGCCATGGATGTAGGAGAAATGAGAAATTGAGACCTAAAGGAACATGCCAGTTCATAAATGTACAATTAGATAATTTTATTATGGAGCAAAAAAATGCCAGAATGCATACAAGTTACACACAAATGACTACAAAGCTATAGTGGGTTTTTAGTTCTATTTATCTAGAATTAAAGCTACAGTTGTTATACATCATCACTTTTAATAAACAGAAACAGTTTTTCAATTTCTGTTAGGTTAATTGAGCTTTCTCTGACACCATCTTTTTCATAATTCTTTATCAGGTTTACTGTGAAGTCCAGATTTTCATAATTTATCAGGCTTACTTTCATATTCTATTTTTCATAATTTTTATCACTACCTCCTATGGTTGCCTCTGCCAGTGAATCTAACACATATGATTAGTTACATGCTTCAACATTCCTCAGTAATGTTTTCCACTTGTAAAAGAATCCAGATACAAAAGACCGCATATTGTATGATCTCATTGATGTAAAATTTCCAGAAAAGGCAAATCCCTATTTAAAACTGAGATATAACTGACATGTAATGTTGTATTCATTTTAGGTATACAACATAATATTCAATATACATATATATGGTAAAATGATTACCACAGTAAGTTTAGTAAACATCCATCACCACACATACATTTTTTTTCTTGTGAGGAGAACTTTTTAAGATCTACGTTTTCAGCAACTTTTGAGTATGCAATACAGTATTGTTAGCTATAGTCACTATGCCATACATTACATCCCAGGACTTACTTATCTTATAACTGGAAGTTTGTACCTTTTGACCACCTTTACCCATTTGTCTGCCCCTCACCTCCCACCCCCACCTCTGGCAACCACCAATCTGTTCTCTATGAGTTGCTTTTTGTTTGTTTTATGTTTTTTTCTTCAGATTCCACATGTGAGATCATGATACTTGTCTTTTTCTTTGTGACTTATTTCACTTATCATAATGCCCTCAAGTTCCATATGACAGAATTTCCTTTTTTATGGGTGAATAGTATTCCATTGTACATATATATACCACATTTTCTTTATCCATTGATGGACACAAAGATTGTTTCCTTGTCTTGGCTATTGTAAATAATGCTGTACTGAATATGGAGGTGCAGATATCTTTTTGAGATGGTGATTTTGTTGTCTTTAATAAATATCCATAGTGGAATTGCTGAATCACATGGTAGTTCTATTAATTTTTTGAGGAAGCTCTATACTGTTTTCCATAGTGGCTGCACCAATTTATATTCCCACCAGCAGTGCCCAGGGGTTCCTATTTTCCATATCTCTGGCAACACTTGTTAGTTCTTGTCTTTTTGGTAATAGCCATTCTAATAGGTGTGAGGTCATTATCTCATTGTAGTTTTGATTTGCATTTCCCTGATGATTAGTGATGTTGAGCATCTTTTCATGTACCTGTTGGCCATCTACATGCCTTTTTTGGAAAAATGTCTCTTCAGATTCTCTGCCCATTTAAAAAATCAGATTGTTTGTTTTTCTATTGAGTTGTATGAATTCTTTATATTTTTATTATTAATTCCTTATCAGACATATGATTTGTAAATATTTTCTCCCAATCCATAGGTTGCCTTTACATTTTGTTGATGGTTTCCTTTGCTGTACAGATTTTTAGTTTTTTGTAGTCCCACTTGTTTATTTTTGCTTTTATTGCCCTACTTCTGGTGTCAAATCTAATAAATCATTGCTAAGACCAATGTCTAGGAGCTTACTTCCTGTGTTTTCTTCTATAAATTTTATGCTTTCAGGTCTTATATATTCGAGTCTTTGATCCATTTTGAGTTAATTTTTGTGTATGGTATAAGATAGTGATCCAATTTCATTTTTTTGCATGTGGCTGTCTAGTTTTCCCAGCACCATGTATTAGAGAGACCATCCTTTCCTCATTATATATTTTTGGCTCATTTGTTGTCAATTAATTGAACATATATGCATGAATTTATTTCTGGGCTCTATTCTGTTCCACTGATCCATGTATCTGTTTTTATGCCAATACCATATTATTTTCATTACTATTGCTTTGTAAAATAATTTGAAATCAGGAAATGTGATACCTCCAGCTTTTTTTCTTTTTTCTCAAGATTGCTTTGGCTATTCAGGGTCGTTTGTGGTTCCATACAAATTTTAGGATTGTTTGTTCTCTATTTCTGTGAAAAATACCATGGGAATTTTGATAAGGACTGCACTGAATCTGCGTATTGTTTTGGGTGGTATGGACATTTTAATATTATTAATTCTTCCCCCAAGAAACAATCTTAATTCTTATAATTCATGAGTGTGGAATATCTTTCCACTTATTTGCATCTTTTTCAATTTCTTTCACCAGTGTCTTATAGTTTCCAGTGTATAGGTCTTTCACCTCTTTGGTTAATTTTATTCCTAGGTATTTTATTTTATTTTATTTAAAAATTTTTAAAAATTAAAAAAAAATTTCTTAGTAATCTCTACACCCAACGTGGGGCTCTAATTCATGACCCTGAGATCAAGATGTATGTATGCTCTCCCAACTGAGCCAGCCAGGCACCCCTTTTCCTAGGCATTTTAGTCATTGTGATTCAACTGTAAATGGGATTGTTTTCTTAATTTCTCTTTGTGATAGTTCATTATTCAGTTATAGAAACACAACTGATTTTTGTGTATTGATATTATATTCTGCAACTTTACTGTATTTATTAGTTCTAATAGCTTTTTGGTGAAGTTTTTAGAATTTTCTATATATAATATGTTATCTGAAAATAGAAATAGTTTTACTTCTTCCTTTCTGATTTGAATGCCTTTTATTATTATTTTTCTTTTCTAATTCATCTGGCTAGGACCTCCAACACTATGTTGAATAAGAGAAAAGGAAAATCTTATAAAAATAGAAAGCAAATCTGTGGTTGCCAGGGACTGGGGATTGTGAATAGGGATTGATTGCAAATGGGCACAAGGGATCTTTTTGGGATGATGAAAATGTTCTAATACTGGATTGTGGAAATGGTTGCAGAACTATGTAAATTTACTAAAATTTATTATATTATACACTTGAAATGGGAAATTTTTATGTATGTAAATTATTCCAGAGAAAGAAATAAAGAATTATTTCAGCAGCCAGGTAAAAACATCAAGTCACTTTTTTTTTCCAAGTCACTTTTAAGGGAAAGAAAGTAGGTTCTCTTCAGAAACATGCAATGACTTCTCATAGAAGTATCCAACACCGGAAGACAATGAGGCAATGCCTACAAAACATACAAGGAAAGAAAGTGTAGGCAAAATTATTGTACTGAGCCAGTCTTTCTCCCATCTCCCATGATCTTCTGCAATATGACTTTGCCACACTCCCATTAAGAAGTGGGGTCTAATTTTTCTCCCTTTGAACTTGGGTGGGCCATAAGGACTCTCTTACAACTAATAGAATAAAGTGAAGTGATGCTAGTGACTTCCAAGTCTAGGTTAAAAGAAATCTTGCAGCTTCTCTGTAGGTCCCTGCAATACTCACTCCCTACAATCTCAGAATGCTCAAGAACCCAGGTACCAGGCTGTGAAAGCCAAACCACATGGAGAGCCACATGGAGATGCTCTGGTTGACAGCCCCAGCTGAGCCCAGATTTCAAATCATCCCAGCCCAGGTGCCAAACTGAATAAAAAAACTCCAGATGATTCCAGCCCCCAGCTGTTTCAGGCAATCCCAGAAGTCATAGTATTGTCCCCAGCTGAGGCCCCAAACATCACAGAACAGAGACAATTCATCTATGTTGCACCTCATGCAAATCCTGACCCATAGAATCTGTGAACATGTAATATGGTTTTGTTTCCCACCACTGAGCTTGGGATGCTTTGTTAACTCACAAGAGATAATCAGAACAGCAGGAGTATGGTAGAAGTGAGACTGTGTTCTTCTCATTTCCAATAATCATTTGGCTCATGATTTTGATCTGTCTCGTTATTCATGATGTTCATTTTGATCACTTGTTTAAGGAGGTATCTACTCATGTTCATTTTGATCACTTGTTTAATGTGGTAACATTACTCTTCCCTTTGTAATTAATAAATATTTTAATGTGTGGGAATATTGTAAATATTGTAAATAAGTATTGTGCCCCATACTTGTCACCCTTTTGATGCTCAAATTGGCCTAGATTTGGCTAGTGGGACCCCCTTTTAAGTTCCCTTCCATGTCCTTTTGACATGTCCCCATAACTCTTGAGCAGTTTCTAATTTTTCTGCTACAAATTGTTCCAACTTTATCAATGGTATGTGGAAAACAAGATCTGGCACTAGGTAGGCTCATTGCTGTTAGTTTTTACAAATACACACTTATTGATATATTAATAAAATCTATATTTCTATATGTCTGTATACTGATAGCCATAAGTTTACACCAGTACCTCTGATTTGAAATTAATGCCACAGTGTTCATTTTTTGCCTTCTCCCTTTCCATATTTATTTGTCCTTGCTCTGACAACGAGACACCTGGTTCCCATTATCTTTAATGTATTTACTTATTTGGTTAATCCCACTCTATGTAATCAATCTCTCATCAACAGTATGGCCCCATCTTCCATGTTGGGGCCCTCTTCTTCCACTTAAGCTCCTGCACCACAGGGGCAGCCACCCTCCTACACTAACATCTTCTCAAGACCACTTGGGCTGTAAAATTCCATACCACTCCTACCCATATGGACATCTTCCCCCAACCCTGCATCCTCACCTTGCTATGGAAGTCCACCTTGCCAGTTCCTTCTAATAGCCTCAGACTGAATTGTCATAAATGGAAGGAAAAGAAAAAGAATAGGGAGAAAGGGAAGAGAAAGAGATAAAGAAAGGGGGAGCTTACTTAACTTTTTTTTTAAGTTATGAAAATACATTTTTAAAAAGTTTTTAAGAGGAAATAAGAATATCTTTAAAAAATCAAGTACCACATGTACAGTCAATTATAATTACATCTTAGAGCAACATTTGTCTTTGTTTATAAATACAACAGCAGGTGATAAAACCTAACATCTCAAACAGATTGCTTACTGTTTATAATACAAATAGATATGTCTCAATTCATATTTTAGGCATTTTAATTTAAAATGTATAGAGAATCAAGGCCCCTACGTGGCTCAGTTAGTTAAGCATCCAACTTCAGCTCAGGTCATGGTCTCACAGTTCGGTTTGTGAGTTTGAGCCCCTGTCGGGCTCTGTGCTGACAGCTCAGAGCCTAAAGTATGCTTCAGATTCTGTGTCTCCCTTTCTCTCTGGCCCTCCCTTACTCACACTCTGTCTCTCTTTCTCAAAAATAAATAAACATTAAAAAAAATTTAATGTATAGAAAATCACAAACATTAAATTTGTCATTTTAATTAAATTCACAATTTTAAGAGAAATCAGAGACTTTATAGACTCATTAGAAGTCAAGTTCCATTTGTAAGAAATTGATTTTTTTCAGAAGTGTCTTTATCACTGAAACTATATTAGTATAAAAACTAATGAGATGTTTTCCTTTCATTTTTTTCCTGGATGAAGCTACTGTCACTGCCTGTCACTGAAGAGCAGATAATGATTTGTTTCCAGTAAGTAAACTTGATGCAACAACATTACATATTGCATCAAGGCAGAGTTGACAACTTATCCCAATGTAGGACAACCATGATTTACATATGTATTGGCCTGGATTTTTTTTAAATGTAGTTTCCATAAATAGTAGGCTTTAGAGCTGTGTGACCCATTTGGCTAAAAACAAAACAAATCAGGGAGAACTCAAAAAAGTCTACTAACTCATAAAAAGTTTACTAATAAAAGCTCAAGAATAAAAATAAACACTGGCTACTGAACTCAATACCTGACAACAGTTACTGACAATTTCAAATAGTTACTGATAAATACTCCAAGACATAGCCTCAAGAGGACCACATTTACTTTTCTATACATAGAGCAATCATTTGTTTAAATTATGTAATGTGATTGTTATCAAAAGTGTATTTAGGGAAATAGTGATTATAGAAAAATGCTTGAATTAATTTGCCAATGAAGTTGCACATTCTTTTTTTTTAATTTTTTAATGTTTATTTTTTAGAGAGAGAGTGCAATTGAGGAAGGGGCAGAGGAAGAGGGAGACAGAATCTGAAGCAGGCTCTAGGCTCTGAGCTGTTAGCACAAAGCTGTGGGTTGTGGGGCTTGAACCCACAAACTGCGAGATCAGGGCTGGAGTCAGATGCTTAACCGACTGACCCACCCAGGCACCACTGAAGTTGCACATTCTAACAATAATCCACATCATCTTAGATTTTAAGTATGTGGTTTCATAAAGTAGACAAATTCTATCAAAGAGCAATTCAATATAATTAATTAAAATAATTTATTTAAGTTTCCATTAAAATCAAATAAATACCACATTTGAATGATTTATATTTACATTTTCAAATCTGGCCAGTGTTGAAGAGGTTGACCAGGTTTTATATTGCTCACAGCAGAGGTAATGGGCAGTGGAATGTTCAGGTAGAGCATTTGCCACCGAAAATTCATCAGACATTTTCCTAGCAAGAGCTTAACTCCTCTTCATACTTGAGTGTGTGCTTGGCTTCCAAAGAGTAGGGTATGTAAGGGGGAGGGAAAATGTAAGTTTACTGCAGAGAAACCTTGCAAACTCTACTTCAGCCAGATAATCAAGGTTAACATCATCAATGATAAATCATGTTGATATCCTATACTCTTAATATGATGTGATGAGAATGACACTCTACTTCTGTGGTCTTCCAGTAGCTCCAAACTCCAATCTACAATGAGAAAAACACCAGACAAGCCCCAATGGAGGGATATTCTACACAATACCTGAGCAGTACTTCTGTAATCAAGGTCATCAAAAACAAGGAAAGTCTGAGAAACTGTCACAATCTGGAAGTACCTAAAGAGGCACAACAAGTAAGTGGTGTGTTATCCTGCATGAGATCCTGGAACAGAAGAGGAAACATTAGAAGGAATCTAATGAAATCCAAATAGAGTGTGAAGTTGAGTTAATAGCACTGTATCAACATTGGTTCCTTAGTTTTGTCAAATATATTATGGTAATATAAGATGGTAACAGCAGGGTAAACTGGATGAGGGGTATACAAGAATGCTTTCTGCTATCTTTAACTTTTCTGTACACCTAAAACTTCTAAAATTAAATCGTTATGGGGGAAATGAAATGATGCAAATATTAGGGAAAAAGTGAGGGTGAATTTCTCTGTTGGGAGTGGGAGACATTTGCTAATTATGCCTCAAAACTTAGACACACTAAAGAAAAAGACATACATCTGGCAAGGTTTTTAAAAACTTTGGTGTATTAATTTGCTAGGGCTGCCATAACAAAGTTCAACTTGGTGGTTTAAACAACAGAAACTTATTTTCTCACAATTCTGCAGGTTAGAGGTATGAGATCCAGATGTCAGCAGGGTTGGTTTCTTCTGAGATCTTCCTCCTTAGTTTGTAGATTGCCATCTTCTCTTTGTCTTCGGATATTCCTCCCTGGTGTCTGTATAAAGACATCCCTCTTTATAAAGACATCAGTCATACTGAATTAGGGCCCATCAATATGATCTCATTTTACCTTAATAACCTCTTTTTAAAAGGTCCTATCTCTAAAAACAGTCACATTCTGGGGGTACTGGGGGTTAGGACCTAACATTAGAATTTGGGGAAATTTGGGGGAAAAAATTAAGCCCATAATAAATTGCATGACAAAAAACACTGTAAGTAAAAATACAAATGGCAAACTGAGAAAAAAATTTGCAGCTTACATCACAAAGGGCTAATGTCCTGGGGTGCCTGGATGGCACAGCTGGTTAAGTGTCCGACTCTTGATCTTGGCTAGAGTCATGATCTCATAGTTTGTGTGTTCCAGCCCCAAGTTGAGTTCTGTGCAGATGGCATGGAGCCTGCTTGGGATTCTGTCCTTCTCTGCCCCTACCCTGCTTGTATGCACTCTCTCTCTCTCTCAAAGTAAATTAAAAAAAAAAAAATTTTTTTTAATTAAAAAAACACACACAAAAAAACAAAGGGCTACTGTCCTTAATATATAAATAATTTCTACAAGTAAAAAAGATAAAGATTAAGAATCATACAGAAAAATGAACAAGAGATATTGAATAGATCGTTCACAGAAAAAAATACAAAGGCATTGGAAAATATATCACCCTGACTCATAATAAAATCTCATTTTCCTATCAGATTGGCAAAACTCCAATTTTTAGATAGTGTTGTGACAACTGGGTAATCATTTGGGGGAAGAATGGATCCTTTCTTCACAGAAGTACTAAAGGGAAACATGAGTGAAAATTTTTTTTATCATCTTGGATTTAAGGAGGTCTTTCTAACATCTAAATTCAGATGCCATTTAAAATTTTATAAGTATGGCTATATAAAAATCTAAAACCTCTTCAAGTAAAAAAGTCATAATCAAGGATAAATAGTAAATGGAAAAATATTTGCAGTCTATATTATAGACAAATGGGGTTAATCGCTCTATTTATAAACCTACTATGTAAAGAGCTGCTGGAAATTATGATGAAATGAAACATCAACACAATACGAATGGGAAAAAATGGGTAAAATGTAAGAACAGAGTTCGAAAGAAAGACACAAGAAAGGAAGAAGATGTGAAGTTTTAAGAGTGTGGGAGAAGGAAACCAATAACAGTTTTAAATGTTATTGACTGACACAGTTGTCAGCTTACTTTGCATACTGATAGCTTAAAACAAAACAAAACAAACAAACAAACAAAAATCCCAGAGACCCAGGCACTGGCCCTGGACCACTTAAATCAGTCTCTGGGGCTGAGGACCAAAACTCAGGTGATTTTAATGTGTGGTTAGGATTGAGAGTCAGTGGTGCAAATGTTAAGCTGGCCTTTTCCTGTCACCTAGGAAGTGACACTAGGACCTCAGCTGAAAACTGTAAACTCTAGCTCTCTCCCAAGCGAGGCACTAACAATTGGGGCTAGATCCTAGATTCCTTCAGTGGTGAAAGTGGAAATGCAGTGTTTGTGGGGAGAAGCTTTCCTCTCTCTGAAGCCAAGAGAGAGGAGGTCCCCCAAAATCACTTGTAAATATCGGGGTGCCTAGAGTAAGAGAATAATATCTTATTCCCACTCTTTCATCTGCTTAGAGAAGAGCTTATCCATTGTCTGTCCCTGAGCCTACTTGAGCAGTAAGAAGAGAATGGACAGGGAAAGTTTCCCCCTCTGTGAAGCCAAGAATTGCTTGGAAAGTTGGTTGTGGGACTATGTGTGTATATGGGGAGAAGAGGGGAGTATCAAGAAGTACATGAATTGCACATATCTTTTTTTATATTGTTTATTTATTTATTTTGAGAGAGAGAGCATGAGCAGCGTAGGGAAAGAGAATCCCAATCATGCTCCACACAGAGCAGAGCCCAATGCAGGGCTCAAACCCCCGAAACTGTGAGATCATGATCTGACCTGAAATAAAGTCAGACACTTAACTGACTGAGCCACCCAGGTGCCCCTGTCCAGATCTTTCAAAACATCACCTCCTCAAGAAAGCTTTCTGTAGTCTCCCAGTGTAGACTAGCTTTCCTTGTCACCTGTTGTCCTGGAATAATTTCAGAACAGAATACTTTGGAGTATTTATTTTATTGTGATTATTTGTCCCCTTCTTCAAGACTGTCAGCTTTACAAGTGTGGTGATCATATTTTTGTTTTTGTTTTTAAATCTCCTCCATTGTATCTCTCCCTGGCACAAAGTAAGCATTTGCTAAATTTAATTGGATAAAGGAATGAATGTTTAAAAGTAAAAGGAAATCTTTTCACAAAAATTATATATTAAAGTACAACTATATACGCAAGAGAAGCATTAAAACTACTAGATAGATGCACCTGGCTGGTTCAGTCAGGAGAGCATGTGACTCTTAATCTTGGAGTCATGAGTTCTAGCTGCACACTGGGTGTAGAGATTACTTTAAAATAAATAAATAACCTTTAAAAATTACTGGATAGATATACACAAAATGTTAACATTGATCTCATTTTACTCATAGGATTTCAAGTTATTTTCATTTTCTTTGTAATTTATAAAATGTCTACAAAGATGTTAAGTACTTTTCTAATCAGAAGCAAGGAAGTCAATACTATAAAATACACCTGCTAGGGGCATATGTTAATATTGGGCCCTGGGCTCAGTCAGAAAGGACGGGGCTTGAGCTCTGTCTCTGCTACTTACCACCTTTGTAACCTGGGGCAAGTTATTGGCCATTTACTGTCTCTTTCCTCATCTGTAAAGCGGGGATAATCAAAGAATCTCTGCATAAAGGTGGCTATGAGGATTTAAGTGGGCGAATACATGTAGCATTTGGTACTGGATGGTTTTTAGGAGTGGACTATTATTATTATTACTTGGGGAGTGATATCTCTTTCCCTTGGCACTGTAATGAGTTTATACTGTAGATATGTGTGTGAATTCATTAGGTTGTAGTTAATAATATTTAAATACTAAACTTCATCTTTGGCAAAAAATTAAAAGAAATTTAATGCATCACCAACAGGTGGCAGCATATCACAGTTTTCCCACAACATTGGGCCTGCTGTGGTGTTCTTGGGGGACAACTGTGTCTGTTACAATCTGTTTTAAAAGGAAGAGACTTTAGAACTTACCTAATTCATCTCCTTCAATTTGTATATATGGAAATCTGGAAATGAAGTAAAAATAAAGAGCACAACCTATTCATTTGCTAGGAAATAGTGAGATTGGGAGAAGAGGTGGGAAGAACTGTATTCCACTTTGAGTTTGGGATGTTTCCACAATATCCTTTAAGCTAATCAGTAAAATTTAGAATACACAGCAGAAAAAAATTTCTAGTTCTCAAATAGAAATATCACTTTGGGGGTGCGCCTGGGTGGCTTGGTCGGTTGAGCCTCCGACTTCGGCTCAGGTCATGATCTCACGGTCCGTGAGTTCGAGCCCCTCGTCGGGCTCTGTGCTGACAGCTCAGAGCCTGGAGCCTGTTTCAGATTCTGTGTCTCCCTCTCTCTCTGCCCCTCCCCTGTTCATGCTCTGTCTCTCTCTGTCTCAAAAATAAATAAACGTTAAAAAAATGAAAAAAAAAAGAAATATCACTTTGGGGAGTAAATATATTTCTTAGTTATGCAAAGTAAATTATTAGTGAGCCTTAAAATATAGAGAGATTTCCATAGCCCACCTCCTTTTTTTTTTTTTTTTTTTTTTTTTTTTTTTTTTTTGTTTTCCAGTTGACAGAGGCATCACCCTTTGTTATATCAATAGATCCTCATAATCAGGGGTAAGGATTATCATTTCTATTTTACAAATTACGAATTAGGAAAAAGAGGTTCAGAAAAGAAAATACCCTCTTAAGCTGGGAACCATGAATTCAAATCCAGGCCATTCATTCATTTTCTTTGTTCATTCACTGAAAGCAAGAATTTATGAAGTTCCTGGTATGTGCCAGTTCAATGCTACCTGTTGGAGATGCATAGGCTAACCAGGAATATAATTCCAAAAGACCTTCATCCTATTAGGGCTATGGTGTCTAAACTGCATAAAACCAAATTCCTGCCTTTTCCCACCACATGTTCACAGTGGTCTACACACATAGCAGGTACTCAACAAATATCTGTTACATTGAACAGCGGGGAACATCCCCAAAGGCCCTTGAGGCCCCTGAATTGCAATGGGGTTTTATTGTTGCCAAATATTAACAGGCTCAGAATTATTTTTAAAAAGTTTTATTCAGTTTATTTAGACCTAAAAAACAACAGTTCACCCATTTCTCCCATCTCCTACCTTCCACCTCTGGTAACCACCAATCTGTATCTATGAGCTTGGTGTTTTGTTTTGTTTTTTAGATTCTACATGTAAGAGAAATCATACAGTATTTGTTCTTTCTCTGACTTACTTCACTTAGCATAATGCCCTCGAGGTCTATCCATGTTGTCACAAATGGCAAGACTTCGTTCCTTTTTATGGCCAAATAATATTCCTTTGTATACATATCACAATTTCCTTATCCATTCATCCATCTGTGGAGTTGGGTTGTTGTCACACATATCTTGGTTATTGTAAATAATGCTGCAGTGAATGTAGGGGTGCATGTATCTTTTCAAATTAGTGTTTTCATTTTCTTTGGATAAATACCCAGAAGCTGAATCAATGGTAGTTCTGGTTTTAATTTTTGAGTTACCTCTATACTGTTTCACATAGTGAGTGCACCAATCTATATTCCCACCATCAGTGCATGAGGGTTCTCTTTTCTTCATATCCTTGCCAACACTTGTTACTCCTTGTCCTCCTGATTACAGCCATACTAACAGATGAGAGGTGGTATCTTATTGTGGTTTTGATTTGCATTTCCCTGATGATTAATGATGTTGAGTATCTTTTCATGTTGGCCATCTCTATGTCTTCTTTGGATGAATGTCTGTTCAGATCTTCTGTCCATTTTTTAATCAGATTGGGGTTTTTTGCTGTGAGTTGTATGAATTCTTTATATATTTTGGATATTAGCCCCTTATGAGCATATGATTAGCAATTATTTTCTCCCATTTAGTAGGTTGCCTTTTCATTTTGTTGATAGTTTCCTTGGCTACACAGTAGTTTTTTAGTTTTATGTAGTCCCACTTGTTTATTCTTGCTTTTGTTGCCTTTGCTTTTGGAGTCAAATTTTATTTTTTTAATTTTTTTTAAAAAAGTTTTTTTTTTTCTTTTGAGAAAGAGAGTGTGAGCAGGGAAGGGGCAGAGATGTGGGTGGGGAGAGAATCCCAAACAGGTTCCGTGTTTGTTAGCAGCATGCTAATAGCACAGAGCCCACTGTGGGGCTTCATCTCACGAACCATGAGATAATGACCTGAGCCGAAATCAAGAGTCAGACACTTAACAGACTAAGCCAACCAGATTCCCCTGGAGTCAAATTTTAAAAGTCATCATCAAGACCTAGGTCAAGGAGCTTACCACCTGTGTTTTCTTCTAGGGATTTTATGGTTTCAGATCTTATATTCAAGTCTTTAACCCAATTTGAGTTAATTTTTGTGTATGGTGTGAGATAGTGATCCAATTTCATTTTTTTTGCATGTGTCCAATTTTCCCCAACACCATCTATTGAAGATACTATCCTTTCCCCATTGTATATTCTTGGCTCTTTTGTAGTAAATTAACTGTCTATATATGCATGGATTTATTTCTGGACTCTATTCTGTTCCACTGATCTATGTGGCTGCTTTTATGCCAATACCATACTGTTTTATTTACTATAGCTTTGTAGTATAGTTTAAAAACAAGGAGTGTGAGGCCTCCAGTTTTGTTCTTTTTTCTCAAGATTGTTTTGGCTATTTGGGTCTTTTGTGGTTCCATACAAATTTTAAGATTGTTGGGGCACCTAGGTGGCTCAGTCGGTTAAGTGCCTGACTTCGGCTCAGGTCATGATCTTGCGATTTGTGGGTTTGACCCCTGCATTGGGCTTTGTGCTGACAGCTCAGAGCCTGGAGCCTACTTCAGATTCTGTGTCTCCCTCTCTCTCAGCCCCTCCCTCACTCATGCTATCTCTCTCTCTCTCTCTCTCTCTCTCTCTCTCTCTCTCTCCCTCTCTCTCTCTCTCTCCCTCTCCCCCCCCTCTCTCTCTCAAATATAAATAAACATTAAAAATAATTTTCTTTAAGAAATTTTAGGATTATTTGTTCTATTTCTGTGAAAAACACCATTGGAGTTTTGATAAGGATTGCACTGAATCTGTAGATTGCTTTGTGTAGTATGGACATTTTTAACAATATTAGTTTTTCCAGTTCATGAGCATGGAATAGCTTTTCATTTATTTACATCTTTTTCAATTTCTTTCACCAGTGTCTTATAGTTTTTAGTGTACAGGTCTTTCACCTCCTTGGTTAAATATATTCCTAGGTATTTTATTCTTTTTGATTCACAAATAAATGAGATTGTTTTCTAATTTACTTTTCTGATAGTTTGTTATTAGTGTACAGAAACACAACAGATTTTTGTGTACTATCTTACAATTTTACTGAATTCATTTATTAGTTCTAATAGTTTTTTTTTTTGATGGAGAACTGTTTCTTAAATGTGTAAGGATTTGTTTATATATTTATACTCTCTCATGCTCCAGAAAGCACTTAGGGGCTGCAAGATGTCTGCATATCCAATGAAGTCTTTGTGTTTTAAATAATAGCCCACAGACCTCTTTTTAAATGCTGAAGAAAAGCTGGACCCACATGGTCCCAGTTGGATTGCTAGATGGCAGTAGCAGCACACACTGTTTTTAGATTCTGGTTAATAAATCTCACAAGAGAGAAAGAGGCCTTCGGGAGTAGCTGGTCCATTTTCTTCCATTGTATAAATAGGAGAGCTGAGGCCCCAAAGAGAAAGATACCTACAAGGCTAGGTAGGTAGTTAACCAAATAATCAAAATTGTATTGAGATTGCTGACTTCTGTGTATTTGCAGGGAAAATGTCCTTCTAGATTCATTGGAAAACTATTTTAAATGTTTGGTATAAAAATGTTTTGGGGGAAAAAAGCAGTAGTACATAAGAATTGGAATGAGGTGGGGCACCTGGGTGGCTTAGTCCGTTAAGTGTCTGACATCGGGTTAGGTCATGATCTCGAGGTTTGTGGGTTTGAGTCCCGCACAGGGCTCTGTGCTGACAGCTCAGAGCCTGGAGCCTGCTTCGGATTCTGTGTCTCCCTCTCTCTCTGCCCCTCCCCCAATCACACTCTGTCTCTCCTTCAAAAATAAATAAACATTAAAAAAAAAAAAAAAAGAATAGGAATGCGGTTAAAAGTAAGTATACCTGTTACTCCAACCCCCTATTCCCCCCCCCCAGGTGTCCTCCCTGGAAGCCCCGCTGCTGCCAAGTTCTTGAATAACTATCCAGAGATATATTTAATTAAACACATGTACACATGCACACACACATGCATACACGCTTGCATGTACCACACACGGCTGTCATGTATTTATAACATCTAAATTTCTGTGTGTGTGTGTGTGTGTGTGTGTGTGTTCAGATGAATATAAGGTGTGCATGGAGTATAAAATAATGTGAACAAAAGTGGGAAAACTGTGGACTTCAGGAAAATGTCTCCTTCACCCTCCCAACCTCCCCTAAAAAAAAGGCAGGGGAGGTGGGAGTCCATGAAGTGGTTTCCAAACTCTGGAGTGGCTTTATTTTTACCATTTCTCTGTTGATTTAACAGATTAAAACTCTGCCGGGGACACCTATGGTACAGATCTTGGTAAACCCTGTCTTCTGAAGCTCTCCCTGCTGTAATTAAATTATTGTAAATACAATTAGAAGGCCCCTCTAGGTGGTCTGCATGACACCAGCCCAGAAGGAATTGTCTTGAGATATTTGAACCAAGAGTAAAGAGCAAAGTGGCGGAATCCCCTTAATCTTTAGGGGCCCATCCTTTGAGGATTTGTGGCCATGATGTAACAGGCAGTCGGTTTTATTGCAAGCGGCACTTTTAGCAGTTGTTTTCCTCAACCATCACTGGCCTTCAGGGTCAGTGTGGGGGCTCCAGCCTCTGCTGCCAACTTCCTCCCCCACTTCCCAAAACCCTCCCCTGGTCTCCACCGTGATTTGAAAATTTGCTTCAATCTAGAAGTGGAGAGTCTGGGTAGTTAGTACTTTGCATCCTACACCTTTTTGCATAGGGTTGGGAGCTGTTGCTATGTGGTCCACGTGTGTCTCCCAACAAGCTTAAACTTTGCATAGCCCGTGCTAAACTAATTTGCGTCAATTTGTCTACATCATGCCAACAATCGTTCTGAGAGTCTTGAATAGAACATACAAGGCTGCTGATAAAGGCGCTAGGAGCAGATGCCACTGGCCATTCTGTGGGGCCTCGCTGTCGCTAGTTCTTCACCATGGTTTCTTCATATCCTAGTGACAATGTTAGTTTTTCCACCCTGGGGTTAAAACTTTTTTTTTTTTTTTTTTTTGAACAATGGACAGCCCTATACAACTGGCACTCCAACTGACTTTTTTTTTTTTTTTTAAGAAAGACATGGCTGTGACTGCATTCTAGCCCCAGTGTTTCCTAACCATTTTTCCTCCCTCCCAAGTTTCAGAGAAAGCAAGTGGAGTTAAGTTTTTTGGAAAGGGTTTGTGCAACTGTGACACAGTGTTTTTCTAATCTGTCATTGTGTTGGGCTAAAATTTTAAGCCTGAAATCCAATCATTTTTTATGGAAAGATATATTTCTGGTAAATAAGAAATTAACATTCAGACTAAGGACTGTAGAAACAAATACAAGACAACCAAAGTATTTGTACCATATGAACACTAGGAAATAATTTCACATTTAGGAGAAACTTTTGTTTTTTGTTTTTTGTTTTTCAAAGCCAGACCTGAAAATATATTGATTTGGTCAGTTTGGGGAAGGCACCAGAGACCCTGGGAGCTAATTGAATCTCTATAGGAAATCCACTCTGTTCATGGTTTATTCACCTATTTGTGGATTTTGTCATTCTATAATGGCTCTTCCTACATTAACCCATTAAATATGATCTAAAAACTACCCTGAGAAAACTGATAAATGTACAAATGTTTCCACTTAAATATCGTTTCGGGAGGACATATAGTGTAGAAGGAAGTAGTAAGAATTTATGCAATTCAGTAAGTGATCACCTAGTGCCTACTATGTGCCAGGCCACCTTCCAGGCACCTGGGATATAGCAGTGACATGGTCTTTACTACTGAGGCACCTAGGAAACAGATACTATATAAACAGACCAGTAAATATGTACCATAACAGGCAATCGGAATGCCAGGTGGTGGAAGGTGCTAAGAAGAAAACTTAAGTGGCGGGGGGCGGAGTGAGGGGCGTGCCTGGCTGGTCCAGTTGGAAGAGCACAGGACTCTTGATCTGAGAGTCTTGAGTTCAAGTCCCACGTTGGGTGTAGAGATTACTTAAAATAAATGAACTTTTAAAAAATAAAAAAAAAAAAAAAACAACTTCGGGGGAGTAAAGTATTCAAAGAGCTACTTTAGATACAAAGAACAGAGAAGATGTCATCGATGAGCTGACATTTGAACAGAAACTCACAGGAGGGAGGGGAACAAGCCTTGAGAATGGCAGTGATCCAGGCAGAGGAAACAGTGGGAGCGAAAGTCCCTTATATGGGAATGGCTTTGCATGTTCATGGCCAGTGAAGCTGGAGACCAGGGAGCCAGGAAAGCAGGAAAGTAGATGAAGTCCCCGAGAGTTGAAAATAAACAGGAATGGCAAATGCTATAGCATCATGGGCATATCTATTATTTAGTGTCTCAGTGAATCTAGACATCAGCAGACTGATTCCTGACCTCTCAAACTATTTTTGCAGAGAATGATAGAGAAAGGTGGCTGGCTGATAGGTCAGTGGGAGAATTTGGAGCTGATTGAAGCTAATAGGCACATGATGAGCTGCTCAAAATCATTAGTAATTGTTATGGGCTGAAATATGTCCCTTCAAAATTCCTATGTTAAAATCCTAATTTCCAATGTGATGATATTCAAAGAGGTGGGGCCTTTGGGAGGTAATTCGATCATGAGGGTAAAGCCTTCATGAATTGGATTAGTGCCCTTATAAAATGGACCCTAGAGAGCTTTTTTGCTATCTCTGCCATGTGAGGACACAATGAGAAAATGGCCACTTGCAATCTAGAAGAGGGGCCTCACCAGAACCCCACCATGCTGGCACCCTGATCTCAGACTTGCAATCTCCAAAATTGTGAGAAATTCCTGTTGTTTATAAGCACCCAGTCTATGGTATTCTGTTATGGCAGCCCAAACAGAACAAGACAAAAATGTTTTTAATTTGTAGATTAGAGCAACAGTGAGATATTACTTTTCTACCAATGATCTGGCAAAACCTAGAAAGCTGAATAATGCCAAGTTGGCAGAGACACAGAGACAGTAGAACCCTCATGTACAGCTGGCTGATAGTAGCAGGTTCAGCCATTCTAAGAACAGTCTGGAAATGCTTAAGCAAATTAAATATCTGAGATATCTTATAACCTAGCAGCCCTCTTCCTACTATTCACATGCTCCATGGAAATTCTATTGTGAGAAAAACACCACTACCTAGGAATTTAAAGACAGGACTTTGTGAGAACTGTACTACAGGAAGAAAGGGAGGAAGTGCTCACCAAACAAGGCCAGGGGACACCACATTCCAGATCACTTCCACAGCCTGTAATCCCTCCAAGAATTGCCAGTGCAGATCTTATACCTACTGAAGGTCTGGGACACTTACCTTCTAACAGCAAAGTTGACCACTACTCCTTCAGGAATCAACTCTGTTCCCCAACATGTACTGGGACAACACAAGGGTACAAATGGAGGCCTACATACCATGTAAATATTTAAAATTTATAAATCAAACCATTTAATATGTTCTATCCTTCTACCTTGACATATATACCTTTGTGCCAATCTAGAAGGCAATATTTGAAATTCAAATTCTTAGATTCCCCAGAGCACAGAGGAGCCAGGTTCTGGCCTAGAACCTATTCCTCTGCTCTTCCCACTCTGGACTCCAGCCTGTACAAGGAGGAGACTTGAATGTACATGTGTGGATGCTCAACCTGCATTTCCAAGCCTTAATGGGCAGCTGCTGTGGGGCCATCTCTGAGACCAGCAACACTTTTTTTTTTCCCCAGAAAGACCTAAAGAACTTGGGCTATCTGAGGTCCAGAGAACCCAGGTGATCATGTCTCCTTGACTCCATGGACTCTGTTCCATGATGTGTGACACAGTCAGAAAAAAAGCTGGAGTGGAGCCCTCTAAAGTGAGGGGACCAGGACACAGGCCCCTCTTGGTTGGGTATGAAGGTAGTACTTTTAGAGAGGTGAGCAGGGCCAAGTTGTGATGGGGCCTTGAATTACATGCTATGGAAAGCAGACTTTATTTCTTGAGCAGTAGGAAACAAAAATAAGTTTAAAGCAGAGTTTGTGATAATAAAACTAGACATGATAGAAGTAGAACCATTCTGACACAATTAAAAGTTAAGCCACCCATGGTACTAAAATACCACTTACTTGCTGTGGAGCCTTCGTGGTTCTGTTCAACCTTTCGTGGGCCTCAGTTTCCCCACCGTAAAACTGGTGGATTAGACAAGATTAACAATCTCAAAAAATCCCACTGTCAGGGCCTCAGTTTTTCTTATGTGTATAACAAGTGGGTTGAGCCAGATCAGGATTCTCAATATTCTCAGGGCTCCACTGAGGGGACCTCTCCCTACCCCCACCGCAAACCATCTAAGTCAGGATCTCATTTTTTTAAAGTTCCCCAGGCGATTCTAACTGCAGCCAGGGTTGAGAACGCTTGGACTTGATGATACTCTCCAAGGTCCTTCTCCTGCCTCAATCTGAATTGCTCCATCTGGAAAAGAGCACTTTGGGCAATGTTATCCATCTCCCAGCCTCTCTTATTTCCTGCTGGGACTTGAGACCTTGGTGAGACCCAGTGATTCAAACAAACAGGGCTTCATCAGAGGAGGAACCACGGCTCTGAGGGAGGCCTTGGTTATGGGGTCACCTGCGTTTGTGTGAAGCAGCAAGCAGGAGCTGGAGTTTGAGGCCTAGGCAGACAGGTGCTGCTCATGAGAACAGGCCCTGCAGACAGGGCTGCCAAGGTTGGAACTTGGCAGAGAGGAGGCCACTTCTCAATCAGCATGAATGGCCTGATGCCTCCTGGCAGCTCCTCAGTCCCACCAGGCACCTGCAGGCCAGGGCTTCTTGGCAGGTGAGGAAGAGCGAGGAGAATAGGGCTTTTCTCAAGCTGTTCCCCAGAACAACATCTCTTGACATCTGGGGAGATGAGGAGTGGAAAAGACAAGCCACTGCGTGTTCCTCTTGGCCTGTGAAAGCCTTGCGGGTGGGGAGGCAGGAAAGGGCATTTGTGCTGAAGTGCCACTTTCCAGCCCTACGTCCGGAGCTTAGCATGTTCCAGGCACCATGAATGAGACCGGCTGACGCTTTGTATCAAATGTAAAGTGGCCTCTTTTCACACGGCTGGCACTGGAGGCCGATGACCACTCGGGTAGGATCCAGCGCTCTCCGGGAGCTTGGCAGGGCTAAGTGTGGGGCCTGAATTGCTGCTCTGTGGGGCAGCAAGGACAATGCCGTCACCGTTGAGCAGGATTCCCAAGCTTCGAAGGAATAACGTTCTTCTGTTAGGGACCAGCAAGTTGCCTCCGCCACTGTCTACGCCTCCTGGAGCCCAGGTCTCAAGTGCAAAGACCACAAATTCCATCTGAGGTGGGAGGTCTCAGATCTGGAGATTGGCTACCAAAATATCAGAATGTCCACGATAATCCAACAGTTTACGTGAACAACAGGAGAGAATCTTGTAATAAGGATTATCTCTGAAAATTTGAGGTTCAAGTTAAAGTAAGACTTACCACTTTTAAAAAAACAAATTAAGCAGAAATTTTACTTCCAAGCTCTTCAAAAATTGTTACAGGGACGTCTGGGTGGCCCAGTCAGATAAGCCTCCGACTTCAGCTCAGGTCGTGATCTCATGGTTCGTAAGTTCGAGCCCCACGTCAGGCTCTGTGCGGACAGCTCAGAGCCTGGAGCCTGCTTCAGGATTCTGTGTCTCCCTCCTTCTGCCCCTCCCCTGCTCGTGCTCTGTCTCTGTCTCTCTCTCAAAAATAAACATTTAAAAAAATGGTTACAAACGCAAAGTATCCTTTTCAGAATGACCCAAATTAAATCAAAGACACATCATCAAAGTAAAATATTGTGACATTAAGAATTCTTTTAGGTTGGGACACCTGGGTAGCTCAGTTGGTTAAGCATTTGCCTTTGGCTCAGGTCATGATCTCACGGCTCACAGGGCTTGTGAGTTCAAGCCCCACGTCAGGCTCTGTGCTGACAGCTCAGAGCTTGGAGCCTGCTTCAGATTGTGACACCTTCTCTCTCTTCCCCTCCCCCACTCACGCACTGTCTCTCTCTCTCTCAAATATAAATAAACATTTAAAAAGTTATATAAAAAAAGAATTCTTTTAGATTGTAATATTTTCACATTATTCTGTTTTTAGCCATTTGCAATGTTCTGTAGGTCGTATTTTAAGTATGTTTTATTATTTATTTATTTTTTTTAAGTTTATTTTGAAAGAGGCAGAGATGGCAGAGAGAGAGAGAGAGAGAGAGAGAGAGAATTCCAATCAGGTTCTGCATCATCAGCTCAGAGCCCAATGCAGGGCGCGAAGTCACGAAACCATGAGATCAAGACCTGAGCCAAAACCAACTGAGCCACCCAGGCACCCCTAAGCATTTTTTAAAGACATGAAATGATTATTATTATTTTTTAAAGTACAACCACAGCTATAAAAGAGAGGAACTTAAGACAAGATCACATCTGTTTCATATACTGTATGAGGTAATCTAATACACATCACAGCATTAATCTTCCCAAACAAGTTTGCTAAGAAACAGCTCCCATGTTTAGTGTTTAAAAATAAAATAATCTCATTTAGAAAAACCAAGATGTAATTTGATTAGTAAAGCATATTCTTCCTCCAATTTTATACTAGTGTCCACTTATAAATCCATGAGAAAAGAACAAATTTTGTTATAGTATAAAAATCTTAGGAACAGCAAATTGCAAATATTCAATTAAAAAAAAATAAAAATGTTTTCCTTCCTAAAATGTAAACGTCCAGTAAATAAAACATACATATATTCCAGGTGTAGAAACACCACTAATTGACTTATGAAAGAAATATATTTTCATATGTTTGATGATAAGGCTTTTATTTGTTGAGTATAAAGCACTTCACTGGGGGCGCCTGGGTGGCTCAGTTGGTTAATCATCTGACTTCGGCTCGGGTCATGATCTCACAGTTTGAGAGTTTGAGCCCCGCATCAGGGTCTGTGCTAATAGCTCAGAGCCTGGAGCCTGCTTCAGATTCTCTCTCTCTCTCTCTCTCTCTCTTTCTCTCTCTCTGCTCCTCCCCCACTCACTCTCTCTCTCTCTATCAAAAATAAATAAACAATTAAAAAAAAAAGATTTAAAGTACTTCACTAAAAGAACCAGACCATTTTTATTTAAAAGTTTACTCCTGGGACCCCTGGGTGGCTCAGTCAGATAAGCATCCAACTTCAGCTTCAGGTCATAATCTCACAGTTTGTGGGTTTGAGCCCCACATCAGGCTCTGTGCTGACAGCTCAGAACCTGCTTTGGATTCTGTATCTCCCTCTCTCTCTACTCCTCCCCTGCTCATGCTTTGTCTCTGTCTCTCAAAAATAAATAAATGTTAAAAAAAATTTTTTTTAAAGTTTACTCCTTTGCCCAGTTTCCATCTTTGAATGACTCACCAATTTCTGTAGAATTTTGGCTATCATACCAGACCATGGGAAACGTCTGAAATATCTTAAAGTCATTTGGCAAGAGAAAAGTGTTTTCTTGAGTCATGGAGGCAGTCATTCATCACTTTGTGCTAGAGTATTTCTTAGTGAACTTCTTCACTGACCTCAAAACAAAGCCCAAGACCTAAGCTCCTAGAAGGTGTTGCTTCTGGATGGAGCTCTGACCAACAGGGCACCCTTCACGGCAATCTGCATGCAGTACTGTTGTGGCTCTGCAGCAGCTGAGACCTTGAACCTATCCACACTGGTCTCCAGTTTGAGCTGCTCCACCAGCTGGTTGCTGGTCTCCCAAGGTGGGTGAGCAAGGCTGGACTGAGCCTTGAAGGCTTCACCCTTTATACCTTTTCTGTGCTGGTTCATCTTCTAAGATCCTTAAAAAAATAGCCTGCAACAGTGTTATGGGTTGAATTGTGTGCGCTCTCAATTTTTAACCCCAACACCTCAGGATGTGACTATATTTGGAAATAGGGCCTTTCAAGAGGTAATGAAGTAAAAATGAGGTCATTAGAGTGGGCCCTAATGCAATACAACTGGTGTCCTTGTAAGAAGACAAGATTAGGACACGGACAATACAGACAGAGAGAGAACCGTGTGGAGACACAGGGAGAAGATGACCATCTCTACAAGCCAAGGAGAGAGGCCTAGGAGAAATCAACCCTGCCAACACCTTGCTCTTGGACTTCTAGCCTCCAGAACTATGAGAAAATAAATTTCTGTTGTGAAAGCTGCACAGTCTGTGGTGTTTATTACAACAGCCCTAACAAATTAAGATATTATTTCCATTTGGTAGTGGAGGAAATGCTGAGGTTTGGGTATGTGAAGCTGCTTGCTCAAGTGTAGAGAGCCATGATTCAAACTCTGCTCTAACACTAAAACCCAAGATTCTCCCACTAAGCTGTGCCTCCTGTAAATCCAGGAAGCAGCTGGGAGAAGGTGTGGTGTGTGCACAGAGAGCTTGTTACTAGAGGAAGACAAGGGTAGGAGAACTTGTTTTGGCTTCTCAAATTGACCAGCTATGGTGACATTTTTGGTGTCTGAGACTTTGTAAATATTGCCGAGGCTTACTGGAAAGTTTTGGAAAAGTAAGAGAAATTGATTTATTTCTGTCTTAATCAGGATGCATGTGATTGCCAGAAACAAAAACTTATTCTCCCAGTTTCATCAAAAAAGGTCAATGTACGGGCAGGAGGTTGGTGCATCTCATGGTTTCTAAGGGCAAGAAATGTAGTCTAGCCTCAGAAAGAATCAGAACTAGAAACTGTGTTAGCCCCTCCCCTTCCCTGCATTGGATAGATGCATAGGGCTTTCATGGGAAGATTCTCCAATTCACCATTGACTGAGGACTCTGTGAACTTTCCTTTGTAGAGACTCCTGGTCTGGCAGGACAGAATCAAGAAAGTGTAGTTCCAACACACAGCTAGAGAGGAAGGCCTATGGCTTTTGGAGCCAGACCAGACTTAGGTTTGCCAGCAGACTCTGCAGCCTACTTACTGGCTAAGTTATCTTGGGAAAACTTTGCTGCTCTGAGACTCACTCTGAGACTCCCCCATTGGAAATTTCCCCCATTGGAAAATAAGGATAATAAAGCTTGTTTCAAAGGTGCCAAAGAGGCACAGTGCCCAGCTTAGTATTGAGTGTGCTTTGCTTCCTCCCCCTATCACTTAACCAAGATAGAGGTGGCATCTGCTAGAGAACTCCTGTGGGGTCATCATCACATAGGAGTGTGGCACTTCAGGGGTGACACTGCAGGGATGACCCACCAGCCGAAACTAGGGAATGCAAACTGTTAGGTGGAATTGGTGATGTGAACCACTTTTCTTTGGGTATCAACACTTGCTCAGAGTAGGAATCTACATTATCTTCTCTTCACCAAAATGGCTTTCTTGCTATGCTTGAAGCCCTAGAGTCTCTGGCTGGACTCTTTGGAGAACTACAAAGTAAAACACCCATCATACAATTTTTAGACATAGGAGGAAAAAAGGAGAAGAGGTGGTTTTGTATATTACTCTAATCAGCAAAATCAAGAAGTAATGAAAACCGTCATCTTTTCTAGTGGCCTTCTTCTCTATCATTTTGTGATGCCCAGAAGTGTCCTTATCTGAGCCAAGTGTTACTGGGGTTTTTTTCCCCAGAGGAAGAAATGGGTGCATGGAGAGGCTAACAGGTATGCCCCAAAATAGAGCTAATCAACGGCTATGCAGAGAGAGGGTACATGGGTCCTAAATGCTGGTCCAGTTTCCTGAGTCTACCAATTCTACTTTCTGCTGCCCTCACTCCCTGTACAAGTGGGTCAGCCCGAGCTCTCCAGACTGCTCCCTTCACTCTCAGTCTTCAGGAAGGGGCTGATGCTAGTCAGGAAGCAGAGTTACAGAGCTCACAGCCCTGTGAGCACTAAAGGAGCTATCAGGAGCTCAGGGATTTGGTCCAAGAGCTGCCACCCAGGACTTTGCTTTCTGCATCATCTGAAATGAAGTCCGGGTACCTCAATGACCAAAACTGAAAGCTCTGGAAAACAGATGAAGGAGAGGGAATGTGAACAACAAGAACTTGCAAACACTGCTATAAAGAGTATAAGTTGATAGATCCACTTTGGAAAACCATTTGCTGTTATGTACACTATTGAAAATATTCATATGCTATGGTTCGGCATTTCCACTCACAGGTATATAGCCTACAAAAGTGAGCCCCAAAGTATCAGGAGACCGGTACAAGTATGTTCATAGGAGCATTATTTGTAATACTCCCAATCCGGAAAGAATCTAAATGTCCATCAACTGTGGAAAGGATAAGTTGTTGTAGTCTTGGACTGGAATACTACATGGTGATGAAAATGAACACCCCACAGATACATGCAACACCAAGGATAAATCACACACACACAACATTAAAGGAAAGAAGCAAGACCCAAAAGAATTCCTACTTATATAAAGTTCAAAAATAAGCAAAAGTAAATCACTCTGTTTAGGGATGTACACTGGGATAGCAAAATTATAAAGAAAAGGCTGGAGATGATTATGGTCAAAGTCAGTGATTACCCTTAGGTAAGGGGTGAAAGGTTTATAATTGGAAAAGGTATGAAGGAGGTGTCTGGAGTGTGGGTAATATTCTCATCTTTCGATTTGCAGTTTCACAGGCATGCACTTAATGATAATTCATTGAGCTGTACCTTTGGGTTTTATGACTGTATGCTGTTATGCCTCCATCCCTGCCTTGCTGCCCCCACTCTCGCCTCCCCAGCACACAGATTCTTGTACATGACTATGACCAGGACTGGAATTTGAATTTGATTCTTCCACCACACCAGATCTGTTTCTTCCATGGTCTTGGAACCCTCTGTCCAGCCTTCTTGGCCTAAATTTCCTGGCCCCTAGTCTAGGGGTTCTTAACCTGAGGTTCGTGATCCATTTCAGGAGTCTGCAACTCCCCTGATGCTGTTTGTCAAATTGTGTGTACATGTGCCTTTTCCTGGGGAGTGGTTCTTTTTTTTTTTTTTTTTTTTTAACATTTCTTTATTTATTTGAGAGAGACAAAGCACGAGTTGGGGAGGGGCAGAGAGAGAGGAAGACACAGAATCCAAAGCAGGCTCCAGGCTCTGAGCTGTCAGCAGAGAGCCCAGTGCAGGGTTTGAACTCATGAACAGTGAGATCATGACCTGAGCCGAAGTCTGACACTCAACCAACTGAGACACCCAGGTGCCTGTCTGGGGAGTGGTTCTAATGTCTTCTTTGGATTCCTAGAGTGATCTGTGACCCACAAAAGGTTAAAAACCATTGCTAGAGCCTACTCATTGGGCTTAAACAAACAAATGGATAGAAGTACACCAGGCCTTGAACAAAGTCCTGAAAAGTCCAGGGTTTTGCAGTGGCTCCCTGGGACACTCCAGAGCCACGGGATCTTTGCTCTCCATCCCATACTGTGTCTGTGCTTCCTCTCTGTGCCACCTGGTTGGGACCAGGGCTGGCAGGCACAGGTGTAAGAGGAAAGGCTCTGAGTGGGGGGGGGGGGGGGGGGTAGGGGGTGGGAGCATCTCCCCAAGAAGCCAGCATGGGCTAGGCAGGTGCCCGAAAAGTGTCAGCTGCAGCTGCAAGTGGGAGGAAGAATGAAGAGCCCCAAAAGCCTGGGATTTAAGGAGATTGTCCTTTGAGCTGGGGTTTTCCCAGCCAATCCCGAGGTTTCCGTCTCAGCTCAATTCCAGTTTTGTAATGAGTCAAATGAGGATCCAGAAGCCCAGGGTGACCGGTGTAGACCTCGAAAGCTTGAACCTTGAACTCTCAGGCCATTCCCACGTGCTCGCTCTCCTTTGGCTTGGCGCTCATTTGCATATGGTTTTGGCAGCAACTTTCCTTTGTTCCACCTCACTGAGGGCTGGAGAGCTGCTTTCCCAACACACAGAGCCCACGCTTCCACTGCACTCTCCCCAGTCCTTCAACTTAAAAATGTCTTTCTGGTTTGTTTACACTCACTCTCCTGAGACCCTCATAATTAGGAGAGCCTGAACTAGAGATTCAGAAATGGAGTTTTTACTAGCTAGTTTCCCAACATGAGCTCATCAGGTAGAACCAGAGCTGTGGCACAGGTCGCTGGGCATTGATTGCATCATGTTTGATGATTTTTTTCCTAACTGGCTATGTGCAGATCACTTCTCTGTCACAGGACTGGGTCTTTGAGATTTGTTTCAGTTTGATTCTGTTTTTAATGTTTTTCTGGAACTCAGTACATTGTAGTTTGGCTATGTTATGTACTATTCCCTCAGAGAATATCCTCAGCCCAGGATTTTATAGGTTCACAGTAACTGTGGGAAACCAGTCCAGCTGGACGTCAGAACCACGCAGAACCATGGACCTCTGCTTATCAACACACTTTCTCCATCCCTGCCTCTCTTTGTTGGTCTCATTTTCTCAGATCAGCTTTCTCTACCAGACTGGAAATATGGCTGTTAGCAATCTGCGTGGCTCCTCTCTTTTCTGCCAGAGAAAGATTGAGTCTCTCTTCTTCTCACGTCCACTCAAGAAGTTTTAGGAGTGTATCAGTAGGGCCAAACTAGGATATGCTACAAAAACAAACATCCTCCACAATCTCAGTGCCTTAAAACAACAAGGTTTATCGCAACACATATTGCATGTTCCATGTCTTTTGTGATATTTGTGGTCACGTGGCAGAGAGGGATCAGTGAGCCTGCTCTTACACTGCAGCCTGCCTGGGGCTGATCCGATGGAGATAAGCACAAGATATACTATGGGGAAAAAGACACCTGCCTTGAAGAGTGAGAAGAGAGTGACAAGGATGCTTTCTTAGGGGAGCTGATGCTTGTTTTGAGCTTTATAAGACAGAAGGAATGAGCAAGGTGGAGGTGGGAGGGTGGGTTCTGGCTCAGGTAAATGAAAAGGCACCTGGAAAGGTTTGTATGCATGACAGATATAGAACATCTTGGGGAGAGAAAATTCATTCAGGCTTCCCCAGGCCCTCTGCTGAGGAGATGTGTTATTTTGGACAAGCCTCAGTTTCCCGTTCTAGAAATTAGGGACAGTAATAGTACCTATCTCCCCAGGTTGTTATGAGATTTAATAGTAATGTCTGTATGTCTCTAGCACTATTACTCATAAGCTCTTGAGATATGGTACAGATATGACCAATATTGAGAGGCAGTCAAGTGCCATGGTTAGGACCATGGATGTTGGAACCTGTTCTTAGTTCCTTGGGGTAGTAGCTCCTCGGAGTACAGATAGTACCCAGCTGAAAGGGTTTGTGTGGAGATTCCTTGAGATAACCTATGTGCACCACTGGGTTTGTCTGTGTGGTTGGGGAACGAGTGAGTGATGGATAGAAGATGTCAGCAGGGGCCAATCATGTCATTCATGGAGACAGATCCAAGTTTGTGAGCCCTCATGCTTAGACAGTTCTTGTTACTCACTCTAAGAAAAGGATGTAAAATTATGAATACAAAGTTAGACATGAAAGGAAATGTTTGGTCAGAAGGATGAAAGGAATCACAACAAATATAAAATTTTAGCAGCTGTCCAGTACTGCAAATATCACAAAATTCAGAAAAATACACTATTTTTTGTATTAGTTACTTGCTATCCTCTATTTATAATCATTTTCCTACATTGGCTGCATGCTCTTTAATCACCTCTTCATATTCACAATGCTTTTGTTATATTTTCTATGGACAGAATAGGCAGAGAGATAATCTAGCCCTCTTGTAGTGTGGTTGATCAAAATTTGTTGTTTTTTTTTTATATGGATAGTATGGAAATATTTATTTCAACCCCACAACAAATGTCGTATACCAGCAATGTTATATATGTTTTTTAGGATTGTTGTCACATTTGAGGAAATATCAAATTCCTGTCATGAAGGAACTATAAGATTTCAGGGCACTTATTCCTGTGGGAGTGTACATCACTTTATCTTCATGGTTGTCTGTATTTCTTGACAAATTAGTAAGAAATTCAGATCTATTTCCAGTAGATCTCTGTGATTCACTTTTCTTCATTAATTAGATCAGTAATCTAAAAGCCTAATTGTTATTTCTACTTGAAATGTGTCTCTTCTTCTCATTAAACAAGGGTATTTCAGATTTTATCTGAAATTGATTTTTTTATTCTTCTCGGTGTCAGAATAATTTCCTTTGATTTCATTGCTCATCTTTATTTTTGTTTCACGTGTCATTTTTTTTTTATTTTTTTTTATTTTTTTTTTCAACGTTTATTTATTTTTGGGACAGAGAGAGACAGAGCATGAACGGGGGAGGGGCAGAGAGAGAGGGAGACACAGAATCGGAAACAGGCTCCAGGCTCTGAGCCATCAGCCCAGAGCTCGACGCGGGGCTCGAACTCACGGACCGCGAGATCGTGACCTGGCTGAAGTCGGACGCTTAACCGACTGCGCCACCCAGGCGCCCCATCACATGTCATTTTTATATGACTTTTCTCTAGAGGATTTCATAAATATATTTAAATACATTTAAAGATGCATGCGCCTGGGTGGTTCAGTCGGTTAAGCGTCCGACTTCGGTTCAGGTCATGATCTCGAGGTTCGTGAGTTCAAGCCCCGCGTCGGGTTCTGTGCTGACAGCTCAGAGCCTGGAGCCTGTTTCAGATTCTGTGTCTCCCTCTCTCTCTCTCTGACCCTCCCCCGTTCATGCTCTGTCTCTCTCTGTCTCAAAAATAAATAAACGTTAAAAAAATAAATAAATAAAGATGCATCTACCTCGGGAGTCCGGAAATTTCTCATTTTTTTTAAGTTCTCAAAGCATCTTTCCAAATTGTGGTTAGACAGAGTATTCCCAAATCAATCTCCTCTTAGGAAGACCCCAGAATGCCCTCAGCCAGGACAATGCCACCCGATGGAAGAGAAGTATGATGAAAGATGGAGTGAAAAGAAACAGTGATCTTAACAAATGGCCGTTAAAAATATCTTAATTTTTAAATTTGTTAAAAATATATGATCATGTGACCCGTTGCTAGGGTTTTTCCCAGGGCCTTAAAGGGGCTCACAAGCTTAATCTTGATTGAGTTCAAAGTAAGCCGGCCTCTCTCGGGTATCCGCTACATCTCCACTTCCTCCAAGAAGCCCTCTCTGAATGGTCTGGTGAACTCACTGTCATAAATATAGGAGTTGCTTTTATCTTAATGTTTAAATATTTTTAGAAAATACTACAAGGCAATAATAAGTTGATTTGAAACAACACTGAATAAAGGTGCTTCTAATCTTGCATTTATGATTCGGATTTTACTCTGAAGGCAAGAAAGAGCCACTACAACGGTTAGAATGTACATTTTTGAACGCTCTGCGTCCCTATGGTGGAAGATGGCCCAGTTAAGGGGACTGCCTGTCGCACGGACTGTTCGCCACCCGCCACCCGCAGTGTCTTAGCCCCTCATTGAATCTCTGGGCGGAGTACTGGGAGGAGACACCTGCCCACACCTGCACCTCACTAGGCCCCGCCTGCTTTCCATGGCCCCGCCCTCTTGCCATCAGGCCCCGCCCAGTCCTCTGCTGGGCCAGGCGCTCCTCTGTTCCTCTGTTAATCTGGGCCCACCAGATTTGGCGGATTTGTGGAAAGCACCAAGACCTGGTAGTTAAGAAAGCCGTGAGCTCTGTCGTCTCCGCTCCTTAATCTCTGTCGGCAACTCCGGAGGGCGGTCATCAAACAGAAGGCTGCCCTCCCGCCCTTGCTGTCTGACGGACCCTTTTGCTTGGAAGATGCTTAGGTGGTGGCTGTTGCCTCGTTTTGGCCGGGATTGGGTTTCTTTCTCTGCCCTGAAAGGGGATGAGCCCAGGAGAGCACCTGGGGTCAGAAGAGGTTTGCAGAGTTGACCAAGATCCCCGGGCGGCCATAGCGGACCTCCAGTTCTTCCCAGACCGCAGGCGCCAAGACTGGCCCCTCCATGGCCAGCAGGTGGCAGAAGGGGGCCGGCCTGGGACAGGTACGGCGACGGCGAGAGGGCTGGGGCAGCCTGGCCCAGGTGGCTGGGCCTTGTGCGCTCTGGGTTCCCGCACCTGCAGTTCCACTAAGGCAAGCTAGGGGTGGGCCTGGTGGGGCGGGGCGGGGCCTTCCGGTGGGTGGGCGGGGCTCACGTGCAGGACTCTGGAAACTGAACAGTAAACCTTTGCTGAACCCTTCCTGAGAGCCAAGTCCTAAGAATACAGTGGTGAGTAAAAACGCTGACAGCCAGGGAGACAGACAGTAAACATACTCACAAGCATATAATCATGTAATTACAAGTTGTGAGAAGAGTTGTGAAAGGAAAAAACAGGGAGCTTTGTCTCTTGGGGGCTTGGGTAGACTTCCTTCCAGAAGCTTCTTGGATATAGACCCAAATTCTGGCTTTTCCACTTAAAAGGTGGGTGGGCCAGCTGGGCCATGGACTCTTGGGTCAGAAATGAGGCTTGACTCTAAAGCC
This sequence comes from Lynx canadensis, assembly GCF_007474595.2. Lineage (NCBI taxonomy): Eukaryota > Metazoa > Chordata > Mammalia > Carnivora > Felidae > Lynx > Lynx canadensis. The sequence goes on along the minus strand of NC_044309.1, from coordinate 125,993,880 downwards.
TTTTGTAAACTGCTCTCAAAGAGTAGTCCAGAAAGCCTGGGAACCTTGGCAATTTCTGGGAATATGTGTTTATTTATATCGCTCCATTCTGTGCCCCCTATGCTATGGTCTGAATGTGTCCCCCACCAAATTCATAGATTGAAATCCCAGCGCACAGTGTGATGGTCTCAGGAGGTGGGGCCTTTGGGAAGTGATTAGGTCACGAGGATAGAACTCTCATGAATGAGGTTAGTGCCCTTATAAAGGAGGCCTGAGAGAGCTCCCTTGCCCCTTCTACCAGGTGAGGATACAAGGAGAAGTCTGCAACCCAGAAGCGGGCCCTCCCCTGCACATGCTGCCATCCTGACGTTAGACTCTCAGCCTCCACAACTGTGAGAAATAAATGGCTGTTGTTTATAAGCCGCCCAGTGTGTGGCATTTTGTTATAGCAGCCTGAACAGACTAAGACTTCCTCCTTGGAGGTGTTTTCTAACCTCTCTTAGAAGCTGAACTGGATTGGAATGCTGTCTCGGTGACTGCACAGTGCTGTGCATTAGTACAAAGTATTTGTTGCACTGTCTCATAACTTCTTGTGGGCCTTTCTCAGAAACTCTAGGCTTCTTGAGTCATGGATTGCGGTATCATCATCTCTGACATCCAGCAGCAGTGGCGTCTTTTCCATCATCATTGTCATCATCACAGGGAACACTGGGACAGTGCTTTCAGTGTGCTCTGCTCCGTTCTAACCTCTTTACGTACAGTCATTCATTTCTGGCCCATTGTAACCACTGTATAAACAAGTATCAAGTGAATAAATAAGCACAATGGAAGGAGAAAAATCACTGATTTTTTTCCCTAAGAGTTCTTGGAAAGCTTCACAGAGGAGGTGACTTTGGGGTGGATTTTGAAAGCCGAATTCACCAAGCAGAGAAGTGGGGAGTCATCATTCCAGGGTGGCTTGGGCAAGTATGAAGGCACACATCAGGCATTCAAGGAATGGTAATTAGGTAAGTGTGGCTGGATGTTGAGCATAGGGGGTGAGAACGAGGATAGAGCAATATTAGGATTGGAACACTTACTTGGATATAAGACGTACTTGTTAAGAAGGCAGTTTTTGGCTTTGTTTTTTGCTTTTGCCTTTTTAATCCACTATATACATCAGACATCTAGAGCAGTAATTTCTAACGAAGGGGGTGGTTTGCATGACTCCCAGGGATGTGCTAGGTGATCTCAGGAGGTGTGGGAAGAAAAATATTGGAATTTCTATTTTAGTTTTTTATCTTACCCTTTAAACATTTCTATTTTGGTATAAAGTTTAGAACAGCACTATCCAGTAGAACTTTTTGTGATGATGGAAATATTTTATATCAGCACTTGAAATGTAGTTAATACAATTGAGGAACTGAATTTTTAATTTTTTTCATCTAAATTAATTTAAGTGTAAATAGCCACATGTGGCTAATGACTATTCTATTGAATAGCACAGCTTTATAGTGTGCATTAATACTATAGTTTATGTGCACAAATTAATACATAAATGAGAAAACACATATGTGCAGCTCAGGTTGTTACCGATGGCATATGCAATCCAAAATGTTTACAGACCACTGGTCCAGAGACCAAAATTAAAGTATGGAGCTGGAACAGAAGTACTGAAAAATTGCAAAGATGGGATAGCCCTAAGGGATTAGTCAGAGATGTCTTAGAATTTAAACATCTGAAAATTGAAAGGGATCTTACAGCTCCTTAGTTTTCCTGAAGACAGTAAGCCTTGGGCCAAGAGGGGAGGGACTCAAACTCACAGTTTCAATCCTACTTCTGCCTGTGACAGGCCGTCTCATAAAACCTTTCTATGTTCACTGCTACCCCTTCACCCGATTCTTCTCTCTCTCTAGCACTTTTCTAATTTGTGACTACACAATTGTTAACTTATCATTTTTTTATCGTCCATCTCTTTCCAACAACTAGACTGTAAGTTCCATGGAGACAGTGCCGCGTCTCCTGTTCACCACTGTATGCCCAGGACCTGTCATACAATAAGCGCTCAAAATGCATTTGCTCAATAAATGGTTCGGGAGGTGGGTGGAGGGAGACCCACACTGGGAATGAGAGATCAGGCTAAACAGATATTGGGAGATGGGGACAGAGATTGATGAAGGGCCTTGAAGCCTCTCTGAGCAGTTAGTGCCACTGGCCCAGCCTGGCAGCCCCCACATGTGGCTGGTAACTGTTGCCTAGTGGTGGAAAGTCAATTTACTTTGAATCCAAGGGACCTGGGTTTGAATTCCAGTTCTATCATGGTAGTATGACATTAGATGATTTACTCTACTTCTCTAAATATTTAGTTTCTTCAGCTATAAAATGAGGAAAATGGCAATACTATTTCTTAGCAGTTATTAGTTGGATTAAAGAATGTAATGTGCATATATATATTATATGTATGTTTTATATACACACATATATATAAGCAATAGTACATAGACTGTATGTACATAGACTATCTACTGCATACTACAGATACTATATAGAGAGCTTTGTCCAATGTTTTTTTTTTTAATTTTTTTTTAATGTTTATTCATTTTTGAGAGACAGAAAGAGACAGAGCATGAGCAGGGAAGGGGCAGAGAGAGAGAGAGACACCGAATCTGAAGCAGGCTCCAGGCTCTAAGCTGTCAGCACTGAGCCCAATGCGGGGCTCGAACTCACAAACTGCGAGATCATGACCTGAGCCAAAGTTGGACGCTCAACCGATTGAGCCACCCAGGCGCCCCAGCTTTTGTTGAATGTTAACTGAATGAATGAATGACCTAAATGATACCGTGTATAAACACAGAGTGGGAAAACAGACATGGAATCAAAGGATTGCTATTCTTTGATGAAACAAATTGTCAGAGCCTCAAATGTAACTAGTCACAGAGAAATGTGATGCACTGCACTGTCCCTTGAAAATATAGGGTTCCTTACTGGAAAGCAGTTGGCTGGATGTAACAAAAGCCTTAAGAATGTTTATTCCTTGTTTAGAGTAACTCCATCTCTAGGAATCTACACTAAGCAAGTAATAAGAGATACAAAGATTTTCTTACAGAGCCGTTCACTGATGCCATTCCAGGAAGGCCCAAATAATAAAAACTTAAATAGTAAGCAACCTAATCAGCCAGTAATGGAAGAATGCTTATGGACAGTATAGCCCTGTGAAGCAATACCATGTAAGTGACTAAAAACCAAGTGTTTTCAGAATACAATGTTACTGGGAAGATGTTCATGCTATTTTTTTTTTTTAACATTTATTCCTTTTTTAAGAGAGAAAATGTGAGCAGGGAAAGGACAGAGAGAAAGGGAGACACAGAATCCGAAGCAGGCTCCAGGCTCCGAGCTGTCAGCACAGAGCCCGATGCGGGGCTCAAGCTCACAAACCATGAAATCATGACCTGAGTGTCGGACGCTTAACCGACTGAGCCACCCAGGTGCCCCAGATGTTCATGTTATGAATAATAAGTGAAAAGGAGTATATAAAATTCTATACTATATGATCACAATTGTAAAATATGTTAAAAAAAAAAAAAGATGAGAAAGACACAGTAAACTCTTAGCTGTGATTATCTCTCGTTGCTAGGTTAGTGGCACTCAGGTCAGCCCACTGATGTTCCCATCACTGGTCTTGGCTCCCTGGTGGGGTTCAGCCACCAACGGCTTCAAAGGTCACTTCCTCCATGAGCTCCATGAGGATATCCCGAGTGTCAGCTCTTGGATGCACTCTTGAGACTAGAAGGGACTTCTGCCAAACCTCAGTGTGATTCTTTGAGAAGGCTCATGCTGAGGATGGTAGCCTGGGGGAGAAGGCACAGCACTTGGCAGTTAGAGAATCTAAGTTTAACTCCTGGCTTGGCCACAAAATAGCAGTGGACTTTGGGCAACTTCCTGTGGCTCTCTGCACCTTGGTTTCATCATCTGTAAAATAAGGAAAGTGGACTGAGGTGATCTCCGAGGTACCTCTGGGCTTCAGTAGTCTGCTCTCCTTTCACTTACCAAGTATTTGTTGAACACTTTCTCTGTGCCAAAAACTATTCCATATACTGGGGATAAATAGGGAACAAGGCAAAGGTCTGTCCTCTTTCTAGTAAACTGTGTCAACCATAATAGAGTTTTAGCAGTATTTTCTGACTCATCATTTCCTAAAATGAGTTTTTAAGTGCCCCTGCCTTCCTGTTAGCTCTTTTCTCCTGGCTTCCACTTTTCAAACTTTTATTTTTATATTGTCGAGACTGGTACATGTACATTATGCTGGGGGGTGATACTTATGTCTTCTGTACTTTATTTGTTGATTCTAAAAATTTTTTTTAAAAATTTTTTTTTTCAACGTTTATTTATTTTTGGGACAGAGAGAGACAGAGCATGAACGGGGGAGGGGCAGAGAGAGAGGGAGACACAGAATCGGAATCAGGCTCCAGGCTCTGAGCCATCAGCCCAGAGCCTGACGCGGGGCTCGAACTCCCGGACCGCGAGATCGTGACCTGGCTGAAGTCGGACGCCCAACTGACTGCGCCACCCAGGCGCCCCTGATTCTAAAAATTTTTAATCACTAACTGTTCTTCATCAAAGTCAAGTCATTGCCTGTGATTACATTTCCTTTTGTGCATAGCTTAAAAAAAAATGTTTATTTATTTTTGAGAGAGAGAGAGAGAGAGAGAGAGAGACAGAGCATGAGCAGGGGAGGGGCAGAGAGAGAGAGGGAGAGAGAGAGGGAGACACAGAATCCGAAGCAGGCTCCAGGCTCTGAGCTGTCAGCACAGAGCCTGAGGCAGGGTTCGAACTCATAAGCCATGAGATCATGACCTGAGTCAAAGTCAGACGCCTAACTGAGACACCACGGCTCCCCTTTTGTGCATAGCTTTTCATTTCCTGAAGTTTCTAATTGCCTTTCTTTTTTTCCTTATACAATTTGCCTGTCTCGTGTATTCAATTTCAAAAGAAAGGGAAAACAAAAGCAAAACACTTCCTCATGGCAGGTATGGCAGTTAGGGTTGAATGAGGGAGAAGAAGCACTGGGTGTGTCATGTGAGATAGGATTTATCATGTAAGCTGCACCACACTAGATCTCCAGATCTCTCCCCACCACATGTGGGAAAACTACCTGCCTCACACACCCCCCAAACTTCTCTCAAATTCCTTCAACCCCTGCATTCTCCAAGACCGAGAGCCTTGCTACTCAAAGTGTGTGCAGACTAGCATTGTCGGCTTCACCGGGGACTTTGTTAGAAATGCAGACCACCCAGTCCCACTAAATCAGAATCTGCATTTTAGCCAGATTCCCAAGGCATTTGTGTGTCTGGTAAAGTTTGAGAAGCACTGGTCTGGGTGACTTTGTGGAGCCTGCCATTTTCCTCTCAGTCTGCTCCAGTTCCTTGCAATGAAGTCTCCTGTCATCAATGGCCTTACAGCTGTTAACCTTACTGCTGAGGCCTGTCAGAGCTAATATCCTCAGTGCCTGAGAAGACCCTGCCATTGTGGTTATCGATGATGATAATAATACTAGATGCTATCTATTGATTACTATGTGCCTGGTATTGAGCTATGTATTATACATGCAGTGTCTCTTTTCATGCTCAACAAGCCACTATTGCGTGAGTGTTATAATTATCCCCATATACTAGATGGAAAAATGAAGTTTAAGAGGTGAAGTCACTTGCCCAAAGTCACACTGCAAATAACTGATGCACCAAGGACTCAATTCAAAGCTTATATGACTCTAGAGTCTGTATTTCTTTAAAATTTTTTTCTTTTTCTTTCTTTCCTTTTTTTTTTTTTTTTAGAGAGAGAACACGAGAATGCGTGAACACATGTGAGCAGAGGTGGGGCAGAGGAAGAGAGAGAATCTCAAGCAGACTCCACACTTATTGTGGAGCTCCATGTGGGGCTTGATCCCACAGCCTTGGGAACATGACCAGAGCTCAAATCAAGAGTCAGATGTTCAGCTGACTGAAACACCCAGCACCCCTAGGGTCTGTATTTTTTTTTATTTTTTTTTTAACATTTATTCATTTTTGAGAGACAGAGACAAAGTGTGAGTAGGGGAGGGGCAGAGAGAGAGAGAGGGAGACGCAGAATCTGAAGCAGGCTCCAGGCTCTGAGCTGTCAGCACAGAGCTGGATGTGGGGCTCGAATCCTTGGACCACAAGATCACGACCTGAGCTGAAGTCAAATGCTTAACCGACTGAGCCACCCAGGTGCCCCTTGGGTCTGTATTTTTAAACCATCAGGATACAATGTACACACAGGCAAGTGCACATCTCACAAATGTACAGCTGCCCCTCCAGCCCTTTTCATGCTCCCTTCCAGGCACTCGCCTTTCAAGGGTAATTTATACCCTGACTTCAACATGTCTACATGCCTAGGTTAGTTGCCTGGTTTTGTACTTTATATAAATGGAACAACACAGGATATTCTCTTTTGTCATACTGGAACTGCTGAATCAAGCCCCTTGGGCTTCCAATTTTTGTGAGATGCTGCATTCCCTGGCTTCTTTTGTTCCATGTTATGTTTGTGAGACTCATACATATTGTTGCATGTGGTATAGATTGTCTGCTCTCACTGCTGGGTGAATATACCACAGTTACTTACCGGAACTACTGTTTATGGGCATTTGGGTGCCTTCCCAGTTTTGGGCGCTTATGAATACACAAACATTCCAGTGCATGTGTTACGGTGAACATATGGGTGTAGTCCTAGGAGCAGAACTGGTTATACACACCTGGTATACAGAACATGTATATTGTAGTAAATACTGGAGCGAATGTACCACTTAAACTCACATCAGCTGTGTATGAGAGAGCTGGTTCACTCACTCCTTTGCCAACTTACTTGGTTTTTTGGCACATTTTTTCTTTTTCATATTAGCCATCCTGGTGGCTGTGTAGTCAAAGCCCATGTATTTCTTAACACCTCTTTCGTGGATGCATTTGCTTAGTGGTCGCTCCTGGTTGCCTACCCAGAATTCACTTTCATCCCCTTCTTTCCCGCAGAATCCGATCTTTTCCTCATGTCTGCACTCCTTACCATGGAGTCAGAGGAAGCTGATCTTAGCCCTGGTTCCATGTCATGGCTTTATTTAACGAAAGGTAATTCCTCTCCCCTTAATAATAGTCAACTCAGGAAGGGGCAGGTGATCCAATTCTGTCCAAAGAATCTTCAGGAGGTTTACTGGGAGGATTTGGGAAAAGTCCCCTTACCCTTAAGAGGAGGCACAGGGAAAGATGAGCTTAGATGTTGTCATGTCTGGGTGTGATGTCTGGGACTTCTGCCATCTTGCTCCTAACTTTGAGGTGAAGCGATGTTCTATTTAGCATCATGGAGCTGCGGAATCAAACACTTTGGACTTCCAGTTTGGGTGCGATGATACACCCCATTTGTGAAAATAAAGGAAACCTCATTTATAATTGAGTCAGAGCCCTGAAGGGGGCACTCTCGGGCAGGTACTCTCCACGCAGCCTGAGTTACCAGCTGGAAGAAGGGCTATCAGAATTATTTTGACAAGGGAGGACATTTTTCTCATAGGTAGCTCATCTTCTGCTTTTAAGAAAAAGAAGGATGATTCCTCCCCACCCTACAACAACACACTACCCACCTCTGGCAGCCAGTGAGAAACCACCACAACCTCCAACTCTTCCCCAACAGACTTACTCAAAATACCCACCCAAGTTTCCTCCTACAACCTAATAAAAGCTGACCTTCTCTTCATCTCTCCAGAATAGCCTATGGTTCACCATAGCTTGCTTGTCCCAAATGCAATTCCTCTGCTATTCTTGAATAAACTCATTTGCTAGAAAAATAACCAATTTATTTTTAAGGTTGGTACCTTCTTAAGCCAGAATGAATACAAGTTTCTGTACCTTGAATCCTAATTGATACGACTCATTTTATTTATTTATTTTTTTTTTAATTTTTTCAACGCTTTTTATTTATTTTTGGGACAGAGAGAGACAGAGCATGAACGGGGGAGGGGCAGAGAGAGAGGGAGACACAGAATCGGAAACAGGCTCCAGGCTCCGAGCCATCAGCCCAGAGCCTGACGCGGGGCTCGAACTCACGGACCGCGAGATCGTGACCTGGCTGAAGTCGGACGCTTAACCGACTGCGCCACCCAGGCGCCCCAGATACGACTCATTTTAAAGTTAGTGCCCACCAACATCACCCTGCAGAGCTCTGAAAACTCAGCTCCTTCCTCCCAGAAGCTTTCCCTATGGGCTTCCGGGGAGGGAAATCTCTCTCCAGCCACTGGGGCAAACCGCTTCCCAGGAGTGATAGGAAATAAGAGGAAGAACATGAGCTCCAGAGGCAGGCGCTCCTGCAGGCGAATCCTGCCTCTCCCACCTGTTAGAGCAGGACCCTGGGCAAGTGCTTCACCTTAGTTTTCTTGTCTGTAAATTGGGGGCCAAGAATCCCAGCGTGCCTCACGGGGTGTCTGTGAGGCTCCAAGGAGATAATAGAAGGGGAAGTTGTCCTCAGCAATCAAGGGCTGCAGACTGCAGGCCGCAGGACCTAACCCCTCACTAAATTTAGCCAGCTGTGCCAGAGCTGGGAGAAGGTCTTCTGACCCCCCAGTGCAATGTTTTCTTTACCCTAACATGACTCAGCATCTCCTTTTTTTCTGCCTCTTCCCCAAATGCAAGGCCTAAATGGACCCTGAAGGAGGATTGGGGCAGAATGTCAGAGTTTCCTGGGGCATTTCTCTCAACTAGACCCCTGCCCCGGCGGGGGTGGGCTCCCTTGAGCCCAGCTCTGCCAGACCAGGACTAGTGCCGCGGGGGCCGCATGGGCCTTTGTTGTCTCTGGCGGCACAGCCTCCTCCTCTGGCCACTTTTGCTCATTTCTCTGGGAGCTGCCTAGCTGCAGAGAAAGGCTTTTGGAACCCTTCTCTTTTCAGCCAGGCTTTATTGAATTTCACCTCCATTTTGTTTCCTTTCCAAACAGGAACATCATTTATCTTGGACTTCACGTTGGAATGGTCTCCAAGAGCTTTCTCTTTCCCAGCGGCGATTGTTGACACACAGTCAATCTGTTTCTCGCTTCCCCTCCCCTCCCCCCAAGGCCGCCATAAAGTGTCCACAGCTGTGCCCTTGATTACCCCGCCCTCTCTGTGCCCACAAGGGGGTGGGGGTGGGGGCGAGCTGACATGCAGCGCGGCCGTTACCGCCGACAAAAAGGGACAATTTTCAAACATTTTTGCTTTTCATCAGGGAAGCTGATGGCACATAGAAAGTGCATCATTTTATTCTAAATGCTTTTTAAATATGGGTCACTTGGCCAGAATCAGCCCCGAAGGATGGGAGAAGTTCAAAACCTGAAACAATCACACAGATTTGCAGGTTTCTTTCCCCGTTGCCTTTTAAGTTATGTGACCTGCCACTCGGGAAAACGGGGCGGGAGGGAGGGTGTCTCTCTCACCGACCGACGCCCCCACCTGCATCGCCCTCCTCTCCTCACAGTGAGTGGGGAGCGTGGAAATGCTTGCCGGGCAGGAATGGCGGCCTGCAGGCCACGAGCGCCTTTTCACTTATCGCTCTTGTTTCAGGCAGTATCATGATCAGGGGGCCTGTGGGCCGGTGCCTCGGGATGCGGCGACTTCCCCAGCCCCGGCGGAGAGGAACTCCTCGCTGTGTTCGCCGAGGACCCGCAAAGGCGTGAGCCCGCAGGGTTGCGTCCGGCCAGGGAGGCGCGTGCAGGGGCGCGGCCGGGCGGCGCAGGTGTCCCTCGGAGGCGCGCCCCTGCTGGCCGGGCGGTTGGGGCCGCGGCGGCGCAGGACGAGACGGAGGACCGCCGGCGGCCGTGCTCGCGCGCACCCGGCGCAGGGAGGAGGGCTGGGCGAGAGGGCCGGACCCCGAGCCGCGGCGGGGACCCCAGGGCGCCGGGCGCGGCGAGGACGGGGCTGTGCGGCGGCGCGAACCACCCCGACCGGGCGTGGGGCAAAACCCGCCACCCGGCGGCGTCGCGGGGTGGGGGCGTGGGAGGCGGCGAGGGAGCTCCCAGGCCGGGGCTCACCGCCAGGGAGCGGTTCCCGGAACTGACCCCGAACCAGGAGGCGGGCCCCGGGAGGGTATCTGGGCCACTTGACGACTGGACAAAAGTTTCCCAAGACATTCAGACTCCAAACTAGAGATGGTGTCAAGCGATGCTCAGAAAGCCTCCCTGGGTGAGATAAATGAAGAAGAGGCCGCTCCCTTTGATGGGTTGGGGGGCATGCTGCCCGTGTGCCTTTGAGCCAGCTAGCTCCGCTGCCAGCTAGCTCAGTAACTAATTTTTGACCCCCATTCCCTATCTGTAAGTTGAGAATAATAACAGTGACTATGGCTTAAGGTTGTGAGGACCGCAATGAGATTGATTGAAGCCATCTTGTCAATTCGGATGAAGGAATGGACACACTGGACCTCATATCTGCCGCAGACCCGCTGGACCAACCGAGGAACCTGTAAGGAATGCAACCCCACTAGTTTGCAAGGAAAGATCTGTTTCAGATTCCAACTCTCTTGAGATGGAAAAGACTTCTGGAGGGACCAGACCAAGGGTCACCAGAGCACCTGCTAGCATAACCTCATGTTCGTCCAATCAACTGCAAACACCTTCTCAGGAGACCGCTGCCCCCAATTTTGCCCTTAAAAACCCTCAACTTGCAAGCCATTGGGGCGATGGGGACTTGTGAGCATTAGCTCCCGGTTCTCCTGGGTGGTGCCAAACCAATAAATAGCTCATCTTTGCTGCAAAAGCTACGTGTCAGTTTTTATTGGCTTGTTGCACAAAGGGTGGACAAATTCTCCTTTGGTTGGTTTACATAATCCTACAAAGCCCTTAGTGTCATGGAGTGAGTACTTAACCATACTTAGTCTAATGACTCTTGAGAATTTAGAGGCGGGAAATGGAGGCTGGTAAATGATGGCTTGCCTTCCCTCTCCTTCCTTCCTGGACTCCCAGATACAGGGAAGAGAGCCATTGTTGAAGGCAGGTTTAGGAATCAACTGTAAATCAGTTCGTTAGTGTGGTATAGTAATGTAAAACACTATTTGGGGGTCATACAGATAGACTCCGATTCCCTGCTCTGCCAATTCCAGCTTGGTGACATTGGGCACATTATCTTTCTGAGCCTCTGGTTTTCTCATCAGTTAAAAGGTGTACAGATCCTTACCTGATGTATTGAGTGTGGTAATGTGTGTAATACTTCTATCTTCCTTCCTGGGAGTCTTCCTACCTTGAGTTTCATACTGGAGAAAGTAATAGTGTACAATATAATAGGATACCAACATGGTTGCGGGGGTAGTAAAAGAGAAGTGTGGAATGAAATAAAATACAGATGAGGACCTCGGTTTAACTGTGGGAGAATTTCCAGGGGAGCGAGTTATTGCTAAAGACCTTGTAACGCTGTGCGAGTTTGACCTTTACCGTCGTTCTCACAATCTGGCTCCTACTGTTATCACTTTGCTTGATGATGAGGATGATGATAAGAGCAAGCTGTGATATTATAATTTATAATAAACATATATTTGGTCTTTCTCCACTGCCTGGCTCACAGCTCCTAAAACCCTTGGAATTTCCTTACAAATCAAAACCACAATGAGATACCACCTCACACCTGTCAGAATGGCTAAATTTAACAGTTCAGGAAACAACAGACGTGGCGAGGATGCGGAGAAAGGGGAACACTTCTGCATTGTTGGTGGGAATGCAAGCTGGTGCAGCCACTCTGGAAAACAGTATGGGGGTTCCTCAAGAAATTAAAAATAGAACTACCCTATGACTCAGCAATAGCACTGCTAGGAATTTATCCAAAAGATACAAAACTGATGATTCGAAGGGGCACATGCACCCCAATGTTTATAGCCACACTATCAACAATAACCAAGTTATAGAAAGAGCCCAAATATCCATTGACTGATGAATGGACAAAGAAGATGTGGTATGTATATACAATAGAATATTACTTGGTGATTAAAAAGAATGAAATCTTACCATTTGCAACAATGTGGATGGAACTAGAGTGTATTATGCTAAGTGAAATAATTCAGAGAAAGACAAATATATGATTTCACTCATGTGGAATTTAAGAAAAATAACAGATGAACATAGGGGAAGGGAAAGAAAAATAAGATAAAAACAGAGGCAAACCATAAGAGACTTTTAACTTTTTTTTTTTTTTTTTGAGAGAGGGAGAGAGCAAGCACAAGCAGGGGAGGGGCAGAGGGAGGAAGAGGAGGAGAGAGGATCTGAATTAGGCTCTGTGCTGACAGCAGAGAGCCAGATGAAGGGCTTGAACTCACGAACCTGCAAGATCATGACCCGGGCTGAAGTTGGATGCTTAACCAATTGAGCTACCCGGGTGCCCCAAGAGACTCTTAAATACAGAGAACAAACTGAGGCTTGCTAGAGGAGAGGTGAGTGGGAGGATGTGCTAGATGGGTATGGGCACTAAGGAGGGCACCTGTTGGGATGAGCACTGTGTGTTATATGTAAGTGATGAATCACTGAATTCTCCTGAAACCATTATTACATTATATATTAACTAACTTAGATTTAATTAAAATAAAACTTAAAAAAAAGAAAAACCCTTGGAATTTCCCAAGTGATGAGAGCTAGGGGTGTCTTTTGTTATGTTAATGAGGTGACTAGGGGGCCACACCTAAGGGTGGGGGCTGGTTGCGGGAATCCGGCAGGTGATTAGAAGGTGGGAACTTTCAGACTCACCTCCCTGACCTCCAGGGAGGAGGCTCAGGTTGAATCAATCCCTAACTGGCGATGATTTTAATCAATTGAGCCTGTGTCCTGAAGCCTCCATTAAACCCCACAAGGAGAGCTTCCAGATGGTGAGCGTGTCTCAGTTCAGGGAGAGTGGTGCCCTCGGAAGCTCCACTCCCTTTCCTGGCTGTTGGTGACTTGTATCCTCTTCCAGCAGGGCCGGTGGACTAACAGGTAAAATGTTTCTCTCCGTTCCGTGAGCTGCTACAGGAACTTTGTGGCACCCAAGGAGGGGGGGGTGATCTTTGGAAAGTCTCACTCATAGCAGATTGGTAGGTCAGAGGCACAGGTGACAGACAGCCCAGCGTGGTGACGGAAGTCGGGGAGGGGCAGTCTGCGGACCGAGCCCTTCTCCTGTGGGGCCTGCCAGCTGTCTCCACCGCCGGTAGATGGTGGCTGAGTTGAGCCTTAGGGCACCCCGCTGGTTGCAGAGAATTACTTGCTGTGGGGAAAGGGCCGCAGGGGTGCTGTGGGTGTGTGGCAGTGCTGTGAGTAAAGGGGATTCGCAGGAGGAGAGCTAGGTTTGCACAAGCTTCAGACACCCCCACCCCCTTCCTTAGTTCTCCTAAGTACAGTTAAGCCTGGTGAGAACTTACCACCTATGGAAAAACCAGGGAAACAATGTGGAAACAAACACAGGAAGCTGAGAAGCCTGAAACGCGAGGGCTTCAGTTTTCCAACCCTCTGCAGCTGGCTTGCTCCCAGCTCTATTTCCTGCAATATTTGCAATCTTTATACCCCGGGCTGAGGACCAGCATGTCATCGGTTTTGAGTAACTGAAGTACATATACTTCAAAACAAAGCATCACCCTACCGAGCTTACTGCTTATCAGATTCTACCTTATTGTTCAGCTCTAGACTTACTTATTTCTGGTTCTTGCTACTCTCTTCTGCTGTTGGAGTTGAAGCCTGTAATGATAATTCATAGTTTTGTAGGAATTTTCTTTGGCTCCCTGCTTTTTTCTGTTTGTTTTGGTCAGTGTTTTTTATGTGAGGGTTTCCTCAAATGTCTGTTGACCCTTGATTATCCCTTCATATCGAGGGAGTCCATGACCACCCACCTGTAAGCCCTGTGTGCACTTATCACGTATCCTGTAAGGCCGACCTCCCACCCGCTACTCCCTCCAGCCACACTGAACTTCATTTCGCAGGCAGATCAGGTTTATTGTTGCCTCAGGGCCTTTGCCCTTGCCATTCCCACAGCCTGAGAGCATAGCCCCTGGATGTTCTCTTGGCTTATTTCACCTTTTTCAGGTTTCTGCTCAAATAACTCTTTACCACCAAGGCCTCCCCCTGATGCCCTTTATAAAACTTCTACCTGGGCCTACCTCTGCTTTAGTTTCCATAGGCCTTGGGGTCATGTGACATGGTATCACGTGTGGCATGCTATGTTAGGTTTACCATTATGCCGTATTTGTTTGTTGTCTGTTTTTATCCAGAAGAGTCACAGTGCCATGAGGTCTGTCAGGATCTTTATTTTGTTCACTAATGTGCTTAAATGTGTGCTTGAGGAAGGAGTGAGTGAGTGGTGGCCTCACTGAGCGTGAAAGAGCCAGGATTGGGCCATTTCGTTGGAAGATCCTTAAACTCCAGTCTCTTTAGATCCTTCTTTTGGGTTAGTTTTCTCAACCCCAGGAGTCGGAACTGCCAGTGTTCTTGGAGTTGATTGGGAGAAGGTCTCTTATCTGATCCCCCTGTTTATAGCAAAGTACCCCTGTCTTCTGTGCCTGAGCCCTTTGAATTAACCTCTTCTGAGCCAGATCCCTGGCTTCTCCTGGGAAGCGGAATAGGAATCGCTTGCTCATATACAGTAGGAGCAGGTGGGGGAGAGGAGATGGGCAGCAGGTTTCAAACCCACCCACACCTTTATTCTCAGAAGTGCCCTAAGCCACTCTGGGGTGCTGCAAGATTTATCCCAGTGATGTGCTGGTAAAGTTTCATTGGCCGGCCAGGGAGAAAAGCCCTGATGTGGTGTTGGCGGCTCGTTCCCATGGTGTAAATCCTCCCGCCATAGCTGAACTCCGCTGTCTCTGTCGTCACGATGTCGCCGAACACAGACTTGAGAAGAAATGCTCTAGTAGGACCCCCAGTTTTCCACCTTCCAGACACAACAGACGTGAATGACTCTAAGAGCATAGGTAACAGTAAAACCTAGAAACATAATTAGGAAGTGAAGAATTTTGAACAGTTATTACCTTTGTTTTATTAAATATGATTGAAATTTACATAATTTTATTTTTCATAATGGTTTTTTACCAGCTTGTAAATTTCCTAAACATTTGACAACCGGCTCTCATGAGCTGCTGTAAGCTGGTTCTAGCACATGTCCTTTTGCTTTTGGATTCCCTTGCCGGCTTTAATTTTTTTGATACCTGGTATCTTTTTTCTATGTCAGTTTTCCCTGGTTCATCTAATTTCCAGTCTCCAAAATTTTGTCAATAGTGCTTTTCTGCTTATCGTCTTCTTGACTTCATTCTCATGGTCCTATTGTGCATAAATAAGCCTTCCTGAAAACGGCCACGTACTGCCATTTTAATCCATTTCCCTAAGCCGGTCAAGGGAAATGCATGCGTTCAATGTGCTTTTTTAACCAGAATTGTTTGCAATTAGAATCACTTTTCACTTATTGCACATACATGGTTAAAAATATAATTTTAAAAAATACTTTTTTATTCTTTGGCTTACATGGATTATCTTTTTTGTTAACTGTTGATCAGTTGGTAACCTTGTATGGGTCACATAAATGTTTAGTATGAAATTTACTTCATTAATTTCCGTTGCCTAATGTGCTTTTGGTGTGCAAATGGTTTTAACACTATGGAAGTAACTCTTTTAACCACCTAGAAATCAGACATTAACCATAGTCAGTTTTTAGTTTCAAGTTTTTGGGTAACATGAGGTAGTGGTGTTTAAGTAGGTTCCACGCCCAGCATGAAGCCCAACGTGGGGCCTGAACTCAGGACCTTGAGACCAAGACCTGAGCTGAGGTAGAGAGTCAGATGCTTAACTGACTGAACCACTCAGAGGTAGTGGTTTTTAAAATCTATCAATATGTACAGAATTTTTCTTTCCGGAGTTTGACTTTATTCCCAGTGAGCTTCTCTATGGTGAGGTAGAGGGTAGAGGAGAAGGGAATTAGAATTGTTACAGCAGGAAAGAAAAAAATTCGTGTTTAGGGTTCTTTTTTTTTTCACTTTGAAGACAAAATAATAGGCTTAAAAGTCACTTACCGTGAAAAAAGGATTTTATAAATTCCTTTCTCCTCCTGCACTGTAACAGGACTCGGATTTCAGTTGTAACTGAGACCCCACGACACCTCTGTTCTTTCCACAGCTTGGTTGTTCACGTCCTCCCTCCTTTGCGGAAAAATACCCCCGTGTTCTTTCACTACTAAGCTAGTTTATTTTGAGTTTCTGTTACTTGTCGCTAAGAGGCCTAAGTCTTTCCAGTTTTGAGAATTTTTTTTTTTTAAAGCTTGAATTTTGTGGATCTCCATTCCACACGATAGCTGTTCATTATTAGCATTATTTTGATTGAGAAAATATAGCCAAGACAAATGGGCGCAAGGATACAATGAATTCAGTAATGTTTACGAGTGAACTTTTATTCGTCACATCAACATGTGTACGTACAGTGTCTGCAAAATAGGAGTCCCTGTCTGTCCAAGACCTTGCTTACTCCGCGTGGAGATGATGCCTGGGGGGACCATACAGATTGGCAGATTCCTTGATAAATAACTGGCAGCTCCACCCGCCTATTCCCAGACCCAAAGATACTTCGTTCACTTGCTGGCAGCCACTGCCTTAGCGACCTTCTCCCCAGAGTCGTCCTCATTGGAGTTGAAATGAGCTCTTCTCTCTTGTCTTTCTCAGGCACCAGAGTGTATTTATTCCAGCTCCTAAGTGCCTCCTGACTTCACCCGTCTTCTGTACCTACGGCCACTGCTCTGGTCCAGGCCCCGCTTGCCCTCACAGGCACTGATGTGACACCTGTCTGTCTGGTCTCTTTTCCTACTGTCTGTTCCTCTTCACTCTGTTCTCTGTACTGTAGACTTTTCTCACTGTGTCCTTTCCTTGCCTGAAATGTCACTACTCCTGTGTCCTGTCATGAGAGCTAGGATACCTTTGTTTCAGTCCTACTTAACTGCTAGTGTTCTGCAAACACATCCTGGGCCTTTTTCTACGAGCTTTTGTTTGAACCAGTTCTTTTGGCTAGAACAGTCTTTCTCCT
Organism: Lynx canadensis; assembly: GCF_007474595.2. NCBI lineage: Eukaryota > Metazoa > Chordata > Mammalia > Carnivora > Felidae > Lynx > Lynx canadensis. The sequence continues at coordinate 125,976,894 of NC_044309.1, read as the reverse complement.
ATGCATGGCAAGCTCAAACTCCACTCGGACGTCGCCTATGAGATTTTGTTAACCCCCACAATCCTCCTGGCCAGTGACAGCCACACTTTACCTGGCGTCCTATAAGCACTGGGGTGCAGGCTTTGGTGATGGACTTCTCACACGGTGGGGAGAGGAACAGTTAGTAACGTTTGTATATCCAAGTACCTGAGACAGTGCCTGGTACATGGTAGGTTCCCAGTAAATATTTACTGAACAAGTTGATGTGGATTGGTATGCTTATGAGTAAAGGACCCTTGGAGACTAGCTCCTGAATGGGATCCAATGTATTTTATTGTAGAGCTATGGAAGTGGAATGGGAAAAACATGTTAAAATTATTTTCCCAATTCTGTTTTTTTTCATTTAATTCTCCTTTGACACTTTTTCTCCCAAATAATACTTTATTTCATCTATGATTGTAAAAGCAACACATAACCTAGCATTTACATGGACATCAGACAGGCTTGAGTTCAAATTTTGCTACTTAATGACTGTGTGTTTGTACACAAGTAATCGATCTCTCTATGCCTTGGTTTTCTCATCTGAATGGTTATTATAATAGTTTTTTCATAAGATTGTTATGGCGGTGAAATTAGAAAGTGTATGTAAAGTGCTTAGCACGGTATCTGGCACAGTGATTGCTCAGTACATAAATATACACAGCTGAAATCATGTTCAATGTAGAAAAGATAAAAGTCTGTGAGACCAGGATATAGCTGGAGTCTTTTGTCCCGGATCTTCACGGCGTTGCATTAAAAGAAAACCTACATCTGACTCCAGAAGCTTGGACAATAATCTTTTCTTTTGGATAGCCTTTCTCAACCATGGTTCACGTGAACCACAGAGCGCACAAAATGACCAGAATCTCTTTTTTCTCCCCTGAGGATGGTACCTAACTAGGCCCACTCTAGATGCGCGGGAGAGCTCACGGTGCAGTAATTGCTTCAGGGCACCGAGGCTTGGTCCTCTCCCCACACCCTCCCCCTTTAAGGAAAGCTGCTCTGGTGCTTCTAGAAGACCTGGTGCAGGGCTCAGCATAGTGCTGCAGATCCTCCCTGGAAACGTTCTCATTTTCTCCAGCCTTCTATTGACAGCTGAAATCTTTCCCTCCCTCGCCCGTGTGATTTGTTCCCAGAACACCATTCATTTGTTCCTACTCCATATTGTGCTCGACACACACTCCGTGGTTCTGACAGGTATCCTCTTTTCTTGAAAGAACAGTCGCGCGTCCGGTCCTTGTGCGCTCCCTCTCCTCTTGGATTGCTATGAAGCACATCACCAAGAAAACGCATGCCCGTATCTGGACTATACAGCAATAAACGCTGACACTTCACATGCAGACTTCTAAGAGCCATCTGGATACCTTGCTGCTGCTAAATGCCTCTCCTTGACTAAAGCTGTAGAACGATCTGGGCATTAATCTAAGTGGGCCGTGATTTGTGCTGCTAAGGCTTTTGCGGGACTGGTGCTGTATGGTGGAGCACATTTCCTCTTCCTGGAGCCGTTTCTATTTCCAGCTGCTCTTCAGCGCTGGCAAGGCTCATGCTGCCTCCCAGTATGGGAGAAGGCACCAGTACCTTTTTTGGGGGACAGGGCCATGACGTCTTCTGTGTTAGTAAGGAAGAATAATATTAGGTAGGCAGTTAGCAGTGTCTACCACAACTCATAGAATGGAGTATCATCTAGTCATTACTTTTTGAAGAATATTTATTGATGTAGGAAAATGCTCACAATATGTTAAAGAAAGCAGGGCACACATCTGCAAATACAGTATGATTCCAATCTTGTAATAAAATGAATTATATACGCATAGAAAAAATACAGGACATACACTAAAACATGAACAGGTGATTATCTCGGTGGTGGGATTTGGGTGGATTAACTTTAATTTTCTGCATTTTCCAAACTTTAACCAATGAACCTCTATATTGCCTTTACAATGGTGGGGTAGGGTGGGGAGAAGCCCATACAAGGGACACCTGACACCTAGTACTGGGAGGCGGCTAGACTGATGTGATAAAGGGATACTCAGTACTTGCACTGCCTCAGGCAGTGTCTCCATTTATAAAGGAGGGAGAAGAACCCCTGTCTGTCCACCTCCCAGGACCACTGGGTGAGTGAAAGGGCCCTACGCGCCGATGGGTTGCTACTCCAAAGCGATGGCTCGAGTGCCTTACTTCAGGACACACACTTCCTTACCATGTCGAAAGTCAGGAGGGCTGTGGGCACTCAGACCATAGTGCGGGTGGCCAGCGTGTTCTCACCATCCCCACTGCGGGCCACCGTGGCGAGCATCTGTCTGGGGAAAGCTGGCAGCCCACGTCTCTAACCCAAAAGATTCCAGGCCCTTGTTTGAAATCCAGTCCTGAGCAAGTTTCCCGCTCACAGTTCAACTCCAGGTCCCCTCCCTGCTTAGAAAGTTCCTTAAACTGTTCTGCTGAAATGGTTATTGCTTAAAGTGGCCTGAGAATGCCCTCTGTCCAGCATTCCAGAGCCCTGGGAGGCAGAGCGAGGACCTGGGTGGTCAGGGTGGGGAGGCACAGGAGGTGCCGGGAGTCGGGCCGGCCAGACTCGGACTCCTATTGCTGTGACACTGGGAAACTGAGGCCTTCCAGAGATGGTCTCCCATATGAGATGCGATGAGGTTACATGTGAGAAGAGACACAAAAAACCCAGCCCATAGTAAGCACTCTGCAGATGTTCGTTCTCTTTCCGTGAGCAAAATGAGGTCCCTCGTCTCCCCCTGCAAACGCTCTCTCCAAAAACAGAGCTTAGTGCCTGGCGTGGGGAACCTCAGAGAGAACCCAAACTCCTTGAAAGCACGGGAGCACAGCTACTTACACAGGACCACTCGGACCCTCTGCATAAGCTGGCAAGATGCTAGTTCAGGAGACACGTCTTCAGGCCAAAGCTATTTGATTGTAGAAATTATAAAAATACTCTAAAAATGCATTTGTAGAATCAAGTAACAAAAGTACTTTTTTCTAAACCTTTCCCACGTAATCTTATGAATTACCGAGTTTCATTTTATTTGCTGTTAAAACGTGGGTTACCCACCACTTCTCTAACCATCAGGATGAAAATCGTGAAGTGGGTTGTATTCTTCCTAGCCTTTTATTCTGGAGTATTCTGGATTTACTCAGTTTTTAAAAATAAACTCTGGGTCATCTCTATGCGAACTTGTCTATGGGCTGTACTGTTTGTACAGATCTTTCTGGGTCAACCAGACTGTCCTTTGGGAAACAGACTGTCCCAGACTGGTGATGCCTGGAGTGGTGTTCCTCCTTCTCTCCGCCTTCCCGTCCAGTTTTCTGTTGACCTTCGGTGGCTTTCGGTAGACCTGTCTTCCATCTGTCCGCCTCCTTTGCCACTTTTTATGGGCTTGAAAGCCAGAGAACTAAACCTGTTATAAATGTATGCAGATTTTAGTAAATAAAAAGATTCTTGAGGATCTCTCCTATGAGTAAATTGCAAGAAACTCTAGTGACCTCTTTTGGTAGCTCAAAGGCCTTTTAAAATTCCATCTTGAACTGTTGTTTTGCCAGAGAAGAGACTTCTGGCTAAATGACATCTTTCACTAATACTCCGTGTACTTTACCTATCCTTAAAAAGGCTCTTGTGGTAGGTGAGATAATGGATGTGAAAGCACTTCAGAGAAGCACAAATTCTGGGATACTGTTTACCCCAGGTAATCTATAAAGAAACACACAGAGATGGCTACATTGAATCAACCCCAATGTTTTATTTAATTTAAAGTTTTAAAAGGCAGTGGTTAAGCACATCATCTATGTGTATATATGTATGTATGTGTGTGTTATCTACATACATACACATATAAAAGGAAACCGACCCCTTTAGGCTTTAGCCACTGACTGACTAGGCCCGCTGTCTACTGCAGGATCCATTTTCTACTTCCTCCTATGACCAATTCTAGAAGTAAAAATAAACAGCTTTAATCAGTTTAACAGTAACTACTTGTGTTTCTTTCTCTTTTTTTAAATAAATAAAGTTACCATTAAACTGATCACCTAGGGTAGAAAGGCTGAACACACACACAGGCACACACACAGTCCCCAATTTAAAACCTGTGACATATGAATGACCTGTATGTACAGATGGGTGCCGCTGACTCCCTCTACCCCCGGCAGAGGCCACACAAGAACCCCCAGGACTCGGGGAGTCCCCATCCCCTCTGCTGGATCGGAGGATGTGTGTTCCTGGCACCCTGGGTCAGAGCTCAGAATGCACGCTCCCATGCAGTGATACAGACGGGGCGGGGGGGGGGGGTTCAGTTCTATGGGTCTAGTGTTAAGGTACATAAGGGAATAAATAGGCATTTGTAGCTGCCTCAGAACTAAACCATCATTTATAACCCTTTATGGGGAGAAATGTATTCTGAAGTTCTAGATAAGCGACATACAAACTTTCAGAATGTAATCAGTTTGCAAGTCTGGGGCTGTGTGTGTGCGTGTTTGTGTGTGCACTTCCACATCTTTATACAAAATTGAAATGAAGAGTGGGGCTAGGTTCATGGAGCAGCTGCTTGGCTTCCACGTGGTCAGTCCTGACCTAAGAAGTCGCTTGCCTCAGCCCTTGTTTATTAGCAGCTCGTTCCGCTTCTCACGTGCCGCTGTCTGCTGGAGAGATTCAGGAGGGCAGCTTTCACCGGTGAGAGGAAGGACGCGACTCTATCTTCTAAGAACCTTGGCAAACAGAACGGCCCGATTCAACCAGGGCTGCTTTGCAGAACGAAGTCCTTTCAGTTCCATCCTGATGAAACGGAATTACTCTTTCTCTGTGTTTTTAGCCCCTGCAACTCCATCTAACTGCAGCTCTGTACGAATGCCTCGGTATCGCAAAAACACAGGATCACCTCTTAAATATGCTGGATTCTCAATGAGTAAACCAGTTAATGTGTTTCTAGCCAAAGCAAGGGCATAAATGTTTTAGAGAAAAGACTCCCCTGGAGCTACAGAGAAAAGATGCTGATAAAAGCAATATTGAGAGTTGGGCAGGTGACGCTTTTAGTCTGTGTCAGAGCTGGTCTCTTCGATGACAGAGTACTGGTTGAGTGCTTCCTCCAAAGGCGTTATTGTCCCATCAGGTTTTAGTCCCATTGGTTTAAGCAACTCCTCTCTGGAAAAAGAGATAAAAGAGAGAAAAAAAAAGTATTCACCAGCATCACACACACACCCCTCCCCCCGCCCAAATCCACATCCTTTTAAAAAGAAAAGTCTTTAAAAACCAAAGTATTTTTCCTCAAGCTCTCTGTGTGTTTGTAACAGGAAAGATGAAAGGGGCATGGAAAGAAAAAGAGGGAGATCAAAGACTTCATTCACACAGGCCAAACCTACTAAGCCAATTAAAAGTATGAAAAGTCAAGGTCTAAATGGGCTCAGGACAAGGAGCAGGTCTCTTCTGTTTTTAATAATTAACTTTTTTTTTTTTTTTTTCCTTTTGTGGATTCGTTGTTTTAGTGAAGTTGAAGCTGCCAAAATTTCACGGGTCCCAGTGGGCCAGGCATACGATCAAGTGGCTGACTTGATATGTATGGATTTCATTCAGTGGAATAAATCGGTCAGATTTGATTCTGCCTCTCCAATCTACAGCAATACATAAGTACTTCTCAATCCAATCCAAGTCAGCTGGCCTTCCCCACCCTTCTCCCTCCCTCTTATTTTCTTCTCTCTCTCTTTCCTCCTCCTCCTTTTTTTTTTTTTAAACACCATTGCTTTTGTTTGTGGCAGTTTAATTATGGGATTGACAGCCATTTTAATCTCTTCAAAGCTCCCCAACTGCCTCTTTTCAGCTAATCCAATTATATCTACTCCACGAGTTACAGCCTCATCTAAAGATGATTAATTATTGATTAAGTCAATCAAAAAGCATTAGGAAAGATTTATTTAATCTCTTCATAGGCTCTTATTTATTACATGGAGATTATGGCAAATGTACCTGTTGAGTTGCTAACTCTAGCCCTCCTCCTGCCCCCAAAATGTCAGACTTTACAAGTAGCCTTGAAGAGGCACATGAGCTGCTTCAAATTTATTTCTCAAGGAAATGGGCATCACCCCCTGAAAACATATATATAACCAAGAACCCACATGGCAGCAGCTTAATGTTGATGGGATCTGGAGTAAAGGGAAACAGTAAAACCTGCTTTCCCTCTGCCTCCTTGCTGTTGGCCCTTAGGCCGGCACAGAGGAGGGTTCCCGCCTGGGGAGGGTCAGCCACATAGCAGTGTTAAGTGTTGGAGGTGCAGTGACACTCCCGGGGGGGGGGGGGGCGGGGAACAGCCCAGTGGTCCCTGGATAAGCCAACAGGAGCCTGAGCAAGCAGCTCTGGCTAGTACCACAGACTACTTCTGAGAGTCTGAAAATCCACTTGAGTAATGGGGATGGCTGCCTGGCTATGTTGAGGCTCCTGAGTTAAAAGGGAGGAAATGCAGTTCCTGGTTCAAGAAATGGGGTCAGAATCATAGAACTTAAAGTTGAAGGGGCTTCAGAGATCATTTAGTCCAACACCCTTGTTTGCTAAATGAGACTGAGTGACTTACCCAAGGTCACACACCTAGGGCCAAGTTGGACCTGGGACCTAGGGCTCCTGTGCTCTTTGCAGGGCTTCACATCTGGATTAACTGCTCTAACTGCATTACAGGAGCACACTGAGTTCAGCTGCTCAATGTCCGTTCAATACCTACAGGCCAGGAGCTAGGTCATACACCAGGCAGGGAAAGGAAGACTGGGCACAACTGTCCTTGAGTGGGTGAAACATGTATGAAAAATAACTTAGAACGTAATGGGGGTAAATGCTGTCAGAGGATCACGAACAAAGAACTGGCAGCTCCTGAGATGAAGCGTAGACCACACTGCCCGGGAAAGGGAGGGACGGCAGTACAAATCAGGTACAGGTATCCAATGCTGGGCAAAGAAGTCACAGGGCCTTAGAGGCAAAGGAGACGGTGTACGGGGCTCGGTAGGGTCCCGTCTACTGGTGTGTTCTGTGTACTTTTTTGGATTGTGTCAATTTCTTCTCTGTGTGCTCTCATGAAGCTGCAGAAGGGCCCAGTGTTTGGAAAGTGGTGAGGTTTGATGAAGAGGTGGCCGGAGGTAAGGCTGCAAGGGCAGTCTGGGGTCTAGTGGGTAAGTGTCTTCAATGCCAAGAGGCTCAGGTTTGTCTGTAAGGGATGTCACCTCTGTTTTATAGGGCAGTGTCTCTGGCAGCAGTGTGAAAGGCACACCGGACCAGGGGGAACCTGGTGGCAGAGAGACCAGTCATTAGGATGTCACTGTACAGTGTATGTGACAGGACACAGGACACTGGACTCGGGCTGTGACCCACTGGAAGGGCTGAAGGCTGGTGAAGAAAGACTAGGAAGTGGAGTATCCCTGTGGCTTCCAGCTCAGATGACCGAGAGGATGGGGATACAACCCACTGGAGCAAGAACACCACAGATGAAGTAGATTTTGGTGGGGAGATGCTGACCTCTTCTAGGACATGAAGAGCTTGAGGCCCTTGCGTGACAACCAGGTAGAAATGTTTACTGGAAAGCTAGAAAAACAACCTGTTTCCATGAAAACTTCTCTCTGGCACTAATATACACCACGCACATATCTACATTTTTACAACACAGCTCCCTAGTTCTAAGTGATTGTGCTGAAGGATTTTGTGATATTGGACGCTACTAATGACGTAAAAGGACAAGGGGACAGCCTGCTGGGAATAAAACACTGAGAGATAAAGTTCAAAGGTCTAAAGGGGCTTGTGGAAGAGGGTACAGTAAGGGGTAGGGAGTGAAGGGCTGGGGTAGGCGGAAGCAGGACCCTGGATGGGCCTAGAGGAATTCTGGAGAGATCGCAATGGGACGCTGGGTGGATACACCCCCGCCCCCAAACCACTACCAACACGACTCCACTTCTGTGACAGCAGGATGATGCTGGGCTAGCTACCAGCTTGTCCAAACCTAGGAGGAATATCTTCATCTGTTTCATCCCTACTCCAATTTTACGATGGAAGTAATTAAGAACAATCCAAACGTCTCATGGCCAAATTATAGGAACTTGTCTGTGGGATAAAGGGCCTCATATTTTAATTCTCACTTATGAACTATTCTTAAGCATTTATTTTTTGGGTCCTTTGTATCACCCCTCCAATAACATGAAAACTCCTCTGAGGGTTCCGTTTGATGCTTGGACTTCTAGACACCTCTGTAGGAGAGGTGTCTGTGATTAACTGGCCACACAGTCATGCATTTGTGCAAATGAATTAAGGCAGCAATGTGATATAGTGTGAAAAAACATCTGGGGTCTGGAAGTCTGTTTGAAGGCCTGGCTCTTCCACTTACCAGTTGTGTGATCTTGGGTAAGTCTGAGTCTCAGTTTCCCCATCTGTGAAATGGGGATAATGATAATACTAGTTCTACCTCCTTGCCAGCAATGATGTAAGAAGTAACCGTAACAGAACTAGTAGGGGTAGCAATAACAAGGGTGTAGATCAAAGAGTTCTGTGAGCTGCAAAGATGTCCTGCATATTAGTTGTTATGATTGTGGTAGAGTGAAAGGTACATACAGGTTTTGACGGTGGACAGACCTAGGTTCTAATCCTGAGTCCACCAGTCACTAGCAATAAGACCTTGAACTCTCTTCAATTTCCTTATCTGTAGAACTGGGATAGAAATACCCACCTCACTGAGTTGTTCTGAAGGCAAAAGGTCACTATATGTGTAAACTGTAGTGTAATGGCTTGGAATGTGGTTGGAACCGCAAGTTGATTTTCCTGTCTTTCTGTGCTTATTGGAGACTTCCCCAAGCTTGTTAGGGGGCTCTGGGAATAAGTGGGGGCTGAATATGCAGAAGCAAATAAAAGACATGGTCCCTGTCCTCAAGAAGCTTTTAGTCAGTTCAGAAGATAAAACACACACACATTAAACAATATTAAAAGAATTACAGAACAGCAGATCAACAAGCTTGAGATGATTAACAGGCAGAGCCCTGCTTTCCCTAGCTTGGCAGTTCATCAATTCCCCCCCTATTGTAACTGAAATGTGTTTAAAGGAAATTTCTTGCCCTACCTGGGAGTGAAAGGAGAGAGGATCTCTCACAGATATGGGACTTTTTTTTCTGCTGGACTCCAGGCTTACTTATCAAACTCCCATCTCAACGTTTCTGATCTTCTTCTCTGTCCTACAACTAACAGCCCACAAATACCCAAATGAAATCTTTGATATAGAGACTCACTCCTAAAAGGTCTGATGAATGATCTGGTTATATACTAGACTGTTTCATTTTGTAAGATGTTATATCTAGATCAGCAAGATGTGGATGGAGAATGGGAAGCATTAATGAATGCCACAGAAATGTTGTTCCACCATCAACCGGGCTATGTATGTGTGGGAAGGACACAGAAGGAGATGGGGCCTGATCACAGGCTCCTCGCAGGAGATGGACTCAGGGCCAGACTGTGATGGCAGCGATGGACATAGATTGATGGGGATAAAGCCATCCTAGGAGCAGAAGAATTAGTCAAGCAAAGGCACAGAAGCAAGAGTTAGTTGTGTGCAGAGATTGGCAAGCAGGCTGGTTTGGCTGAGGTAAAGGAAAAAGAAAGCTCAAAACAGATATGGGATACAAAGGAGGATCTGAATGGAGACTGGAATCCTAGGCTGACAAGTCTGGATGATGGTACAAAGGTATTTTTGTCTTCGATTTCAAGGGCCCTACATCTAAGAATATTAAAAAAAAATAATCCTCGTTACAAAGTTTGAAAGCTATGAAACGGTATTGCCCTGACATTTAAAAGGAAAATGTTCTATGCTCTAATTATTCAATTTTCATATCCCTATGTGTCTAGCACAGTGCCTTGCCAACAGCAGGTCCTCAGTAAGTGTTTATGCACTAAATTTAGTTGTAATTGATATTATCTTGCACTTTCACAGAAAGAAAAGGTATAGTGTCTTATGGGACTCCTAATAAAAGAACCATGATCAAGAGAAAAGCTAGATCTCTGCACAGAAGACTCATTTTCATCATCATTTACAGAGTTAGGAAAGGCATTAGAATTCTACAGGAAATTCTGCAAAATGCTTTCCAGGGATTTCTTGTTTTCTGCTAGACGGTGAGCAACTTGAGGGCAGGGTCCATGTCTTATCTAGCTGCGATTTGTAGTATCTAGTATAGGCTGGGGGCACACAGTAAGTGCTCAGTAAATGCTTATTAAAAGGATATAATGCATGGGTCATGTCATAAATGAAGAACAGTAGAGAACCATTTATTAAGAATCCTTCTCATTATTTTAACTATTTTTATTATTTTCTTGCATCAATGTCACTAGACATTCTGACCGTGCAAAAGTCAGGCCCCCTTTGTATCATACAGCCTGGAAACTGAACTACTGATTGGTGTAGACGCAGCTTCTTATATATGGGGCAGCGAGAGGTCTAGATTCTAGTCTCAGATATTCCTCTAACTTGCTGGGTGTCCTTGGGCAAGTCATTTCCTTCTCTGGGCTTGAGTCTCCCCATCTATAAAATGAAGGGGTTGGACAAGATGATCCCCAAGATTCTATTCTAAGAGTCTCAATATTAGGCTACTAAATAATCTTGATCTATTTAAAAAGCTGCAAGGTTTTTAAGACACTAAAACTCAATGCTGTTAAACCTTTGTTTCTAATCAAGATATTCTAAGCCTAAGAGTCAAACATGGCATCCGACCTATAATTGACCTACATCAAGAACAGAAATCCTTCCTGCGAAACCACTGGCAGATGATTAGAATGATTACAAAAGTAAATCACAGCAGTGGCAAATGTTAACAAGGGAGGATCTAAATTCAGTCATGGCCCTCAATAAACAGGCCATGAAGAGTTACTGGCACTAAAAATAAAGGTCACATCTAAAAGGAATGGCTAGGTGTCAGATATATGTACATTATGGTTAAACGGAGATACTGTATATTGAAATGTGCATCAGGATTAAGATATTCACATAGCAACAACTCCTTCATACTTACCTTCAATGCTATACACAGGCCTTAACATAAGTTAAGACTGCCCTCGTTATCATCAAAAAGTACAGTGATGTCTACTGGATAAAGAGCCCATTCTAGGCACTGTGACAGTATCATGGCGGGCTTCTCATCTGATCAGGCATCTGGCCAGGGAAGAGATAAGCCTCCAAGAATGTTCAACTGGAACGAAACATCATTTAGAAATTTGATCTTACTAAACGATAAGGAACCATAATCTATAAGGGCTTGGCCAGGCACAAGGACATAGATAAAGCAGGTCCAAGAAAGGAAACCCTACTTTGCCCCAGCCTAACCCTTGGAACTGCTAATGGAAACCAAAAAATACTTTCTTAAAGATTTAGGGGTGGGAGATTATGGGATTTATACCATATTTAAAAATTTCTGGTCTGTTTTTTTTTTTCCCCCAGATATATTTTAACATTTTCCTGAGCCACCATTTCCCTGTAAGGATGGTCCTCTGGGATGCCTGGGTTTCTGTAACTTCTCAGAACCTTAGACAAGGTTCTACTTTTTAGGGCTTCTGGTTCCTATGTAAGACTTTCCCCCAGAAATGACAGTGCAAAATTGGGGCTCAGACACTAACATACCCAATCGCACATTATAGAATAGGCCAGATGTATATGTGTATAAAACACCTTACTTGACCTGGAAGCAAGAGAATACTCTTGCCCACAGCACATGTTTTTGTGCAATACAAACAAAGCATTCAATTCAAGTGTACTTGTTGAAAAACAGGACATAATTAAGCAGTTGGTAAAATGCATTCTTGTTTCCCACTTGCAGATCTCCCAAGAGTCCCTTCGAATTTACCTATACGAGTTTCAGCTTCCCGCTTGCCACTTAGCTTGATAACGACTCAAAAATCATTCCCTTGTTTTCAAGGGCTCTTCTTTCTTGTCTGCTCTGTGTACTACAGGGCAGTATTGACACATGGAATTAATGACAGGGTCTGTAATGAAACAACAGTCATGCAAACACCAGTCTGCTCTTTTGATAAAACAGCATGTTAGAGACCTATTCACCTCCCTCTAATTGAGTACTGCATAATAGTTCCGATCCTTTTATGTCATATATTTTGTTCTATGATTAGAAAAGAAGAAAAGGGGGAAACCTGTGAGGCACTGCTTCCTTCAATCGCCCTCTGATTAATTCCCTGTTTCTAATGAGGGTGGCTGCTATTTAGGCAGGTTCTGTTACATACTCGTTTTGTTGACTTCTGTACAATGTATAACAAAACCCAAGACGGGATAATTGGGAACCATTTCTTTGGCACAGGGATTCCTGCTCTTAATGTAAGGTTTGCTTGGAAAAAAAGAACCCTGACTTTTTAAATTAGCCATTTCATATTTAATTCCTTTTCACATTTGAAAGGGTGAGAAACTGGTAAATACATAAAACATTTTTAATGAACACAGAGCTTTTCAAGAGATGCCTGCTAGTGTGGAGCCTGTGCTAGCTGGGAGAAAGCAGCTCTGTGATCTGTGCTCTAATCCCAAGTCTGAGAGTGCATCTTATTTCAAGATTTCAGCATCACTGCAATGGTCCATACTCCACCAAAGTTCAACGGACTGCCTAGTAACTTGTTGATATGCTTACAAGTGTTTATAACCCCTTTTTCTCATAGGAATAATATTATAACCTTGGCCATTGCTTAACATGTTCAGTTACATACTGGGAAAAAGTGTCCTTTGGGCTTGGACCCTGATCCTTCATCTTTCATGGTCTTTCATCTAATGACTTCCTAGTCCTGACTGGGTACACTGATTTTTCACTAAGCCGCTACCCCAGGATTTTTGGAGGGGTATGGTGGCTTTTTCCACAGCAAATTCAAAGTCTTCAGGCTGTATCTTTTAAAACAATTCTGGGATCTTCCCTGAGACCTCACCATTGTGCTTTGGGACTGGGTACAATTAGGAAGGTGAATATGTAGCATAAAAAATATCATTTCCATGACAAATGGACACAGCATATCATCTATTTTGGATTTCTTTCTGTTTGTAAAGGTAATTGGGAGTTGCCTAAACAGTCCCATTGGGAAGCCTTTCAAAAGTTAGATTTTCTTAATGTGGTTGCATTAAATATAAGAATTTGTTAGAATACCTATAATCATTCTCTTTTTAAAATAAAAAACTTCTATTAACAAAGAGTCATAGCAGTTTCACTGGTTTCCTTCTTATAAAGGTGTGTGTGTGTGTGTGTGTTTGATATAAACTATTTACTTTAGCACCTCACCTGATCTTCGAGAAGATCTCAACTACAGAATGAAAGAGCAGGAATGTGGGTCTTCCAAATCTTAATTCTCAGGTAAATATGCTTACAATCTTTGCACTTTGCATTTTTTTAAAATTTAGGACATCTTATTTAAAATCAGATGGACACATTTTTGAGAGCTGTTGGTCATTTTTCAAAATGACATAAGATCTGGAGTGTTAAGACTGAGAATCGAGTCCTGGCTATGTCATCAACCAGATGCCTGATCTTGGGTCAGTCTCCTAATCATTGGTTCTGTTTGTTCTTCAAACACTACTTGCCCTAATAATTCACAGGGATGCTTTAATGATCAGTGGAGATAATATAAATGGAAACACTCTTTAAACTTTAAAGCACTATATAAATATTAGTCTTTTACTATTCTCATTTCTGTTAGAAAATCACATGCAAAGTTTCTAAAAATTTGTTACCTACCTCACATTAAACAGCATGGTTAAAAAAATATGGAGAAAGAGGTTAGGGACAGTGCTAAAGAATCAAATTCAGTTTTATCCTTAAGTGAAGGCATTCTTATTTTTTGCTAATTTCTCCACAGGAGTTTTCTATCCTGTTGTCCAAATTAGTGAAATAAATAAGAGGTCAGCGTGCCAACTGACACTGTTGAGTATAGCAGCAGAAATCGAAATTCTTACATGCTGTCCCCAATCAGAAAGACTTAAAAGTTGAAGGAGGGTAGCTAACAGCACAAACAGCCAGGGGACATTATTCTTATTTGAGGTTTCTCTATTAGAAGCCATTTCAGCTAGTGCTTAAACTAAGAGCTCAAAGTAGTCATTCCTTCTACAGAGCTTAAAGGACAGTGACTACCAACAAGCAATACAAAGGGAGCATGACATCCTACTCAGAGGTGTCTAGCCAGTGAAGGCCCTCTATAACCTAAAGATACACAATACCAACTTTCTCAAATTAATCCTCCCTTGCCACTTTAAGGGCGTATTAACTTAACTGGATCCAAGTTCCCTTAACTGAACTTCCAGGCAACCTTACAGTGTATTTTAATGATATCAGAATAGTGTTGCCATATGTAAATATAACATAAGCCATATATGGAATCTTAAAATATTCTAGTAACCACACTGAAAAAGATAAGTAAAACTGACTTTGACTTTAATATATTTTGTTAACCCAGTATATAAAAAATATTTCAACATAAAATCCATATTAAACAATTGAGATATTTTACATTTCTCTTTTTATACTGAGTTTTTGAAAGTCTGAGTATTTAACCCTTATAGGACATCCCAATTCAGATTAACCACACTTCAAGCTCTCAGTAGTATATGGCTGGTGGTTACCGTATTGGACAGCACAGATCTAAAAGATTTTCCGATATAAACAATTACAATCTTTACACTTTTGAACCTACAGTAGATCTCAAAACACTTTAAAAACTGCAACATGTTTCTGAACCATACCTGAAAAGCACGTCCTTGACTAACTTATCATAAAGGTGGATGTGATCACAGGTTTTTTTTTTTTATGTGAGTAGAGTAACTTATTCATAAGGAATAAAGTTATGTATTGCTTTTCAGTCATTGATTGCTCGTCCCAGCTTTAGTAAGTCTAAACAGAATCCCATATTTGGAACCTGCATTAATTAAGAAAGCCATGTCCCAAATACTACACAATGGCTGTAAAAAAAATATATATGATATGGAATAGATAAGAAATGGGAAAATTATTTAAATGTAAATTTTAGATTTGGATAAAATATATAAGCAAAAAGCAATCAATGTACATTGTTAAATGTTGTTAAATGTGACCGGGTAAGGGTGGGGTAGAAGACTAATCAGTGCCTGATTCCAATTAAGGAACTAAAGGGGATTAGAAAATCAAAACAAAACTGAAACTTGAAATATTATTTCCTTTGGTTCGTTTACGCTTAAGCCAATCAATCCTCTCTCCCTTCTTCTGGAGGAGGCGTCATTATTACACACGAGCTGTGTGCTGTAGCTAAGGTGGACGCAATTGTATTAGCCACACTGGACTTGCGTATACACACACAGTCCCCATTCTAATCCCCCACTTAAGTTGTGGGGGCTTATTTTTTTTTCCAATTCAAAGAAGGAAAGAGCAGGTGGAGAGGAAGGCAAATTTCATTCCCTTTTTCAGCTCTGCTCTCACATTATAGAAAGCTTCATTTGACATTTTTAATCTCCTGCCTCAGGCCTTAATGCTTATGTTTGTTTGCTACATATTACAATGATAATTTTAGAGAAATTATGTACCCCAAGATTCAAATTAGTCATTATATCTGGCCAAGAAATGGAACTGACAAAGGTAAAGTTTAAAGTCTTAAACCACATAGGGTATTTTATAGAGCCAAAAGCTGCCCAACAGATTTGGGGATCAGCTGTGTTCATTATTTCCTCATCACACACTAGGGAAACCACAGGGTACAAGGCACTGTACTAGCTAGACATGATGGGATTTACAGGGTTCAGATTATTTTCAAACTCTTAAGACCTCCAGGTCTACTGCCAATCCCCTTACCTACATCTGTCACAAATACAATCCACACACACACACACACACACACACACACACACAATCACTAGGAGTATTACTAAGTCAGCTGGTATTCAACGGGAAGAAAATGTTGGAACACGAATCTCTCCAGTGTCCTTGGAAATGTAGCTGTGATAAAGCTGCCAAGGTGGTGAGCTCCTTGTGGCAGTCACTATGTCCAGCATGGAGGCAAAATGGAAATGTGACTTTAATTTTTGAATCGGTGGTTTTACAGTTTTGGTAGTAGATGACATCTACACCCTACACCAGGCTCAGTAACAGTACTTGGCATGACCAACCTTAATCATCACTTTGGTAAGTGCTTTGGCACGGGCCACTGTTGCTAACCACCATCCTGGTGCGGGTCCTTCACATCTGCTCTCCTATGGACGGAAAAAAGGAAGTGTCTAGTGTCCATTCCTTGGCCACGTCACCTCCAACCCTATCCTTTACTCACATGCCTTTTACTTCAGGCCCAGGAGAAAATGATTCATTTTGGAGAAGGAAAGTTAATTAGACAAAGCTACAGTACACTCTTAGCACAATGAAGACTTGGTGGGATGCAGAACATCCTCAGAGTGACGGTTGAGGGAACTGACCAGCAGCGCAATGCTGAAGAGGATGATTAGGAAGTGTTCGGGCAAACACCAACTCTAACAGACAGACACAGTAGCACAGTGGACAGAGCAAAGGTCTTGAGTTCTGGAAAACGAAGTTCCTAATCTCACTTTGTTATGAAGCTACAAAGAGAAGGTATGTGAAAGTGTTTTGTAAACTGTTAAAGGAAATGTATCATCCTGTCATTAGCTTAGATATATTCAGGGGTAATTTCTTTGAGCCTCACTTCCTCCCCAATTATAAATCTGATAATAGATTTCTGATAATTAAATAATGATAAAACACCCTGAGTCTTTTGGAAGAAAGATGTAGTATGTGAATACCAAAGGTTTATCTTATTGACAAGAGTAAATGTCCCTCTACCTGGAATGAATGGTCATTTCTCCACTTATCTATTAAATAAATACCTTTTAAACCTCAAGAATCAGCAAAAATGCTGTATCTTCCCTGTGAAACAGTCCCTGATTCATCCAAACAGAATGAACTGCTCCTTTTCCTGGGTATTTACAGTTCAATATAGACCTTATTTTATCATTATTTCCATCTACCTTGTATTTTAGAATATCATAGCCATTTCCTTCACTAGAATGTGTGTTTTCCAGAGTCTGTCATGTTCTCTGAATCTCCCTCATCTTCCTAGCACAGTGCCTTGCACAGAGTAGCTGCTTACTAAATGTTCCCTGAATTGTACTGAACTTAGTCTACTTTGGCTTTATGCCATCTCTTCTACCTCAAAAAAACCAAAACCCCAAAATCAACAGTGAAAAGAGAGCAGAAACTTAAGACAAACATTTAAGATGCATAAAGAATGGCTTCATTCTTTGCATTCCTGCTTTGGAATGCCCACTGCTGATCTCCATACAATTTTCTCACTGATCATTAGTAAGAGCAAATGTTAGGAAGCACACACACAAAGGCAGACAATGTAAAAAACCCACCACACGTCATGCAAAAAGTCTGTGGTTTAGAACTGTTTTTAAAGTTGCCTTTAACTTCAATTTTAATGGCAGAATCGGTACCATCAAAACCAACACAAGACATATTTGCTTTGCTTTATACATGCAAAAAGGAGTATCACCTTCAGATTGAGTTGGGTATCTGCTGGGTGATTCTGGGTGAGTATGCATCTTCTTTGAGGCATAGTTTAAATCAAGTGGAAGAAGCTTGGCAATTTCAGACTTGACATAGCTTCAGGCTATTTATTTGTTGGCAGCTTCTAGAAATGTGGATTCCCCTGGGATTAAAAGGAGAAGGACCTAGCACCGTTTTCTGTCCCTTGCATAGGGATGCCTTATGGAATGGTCTTATCTCTTTCAGTAAGTCAAATACCTGGAATATAATGGAGTATTTTAGGCAGTCCTTTCCCCATCTCCCACTTTCCTAGCTTGGAGTTTACTCATCTAGGGTATATAGGCCAGTTGAACAGCATCTGTGTTATATTTTAAGAATTCATATTCAGCAAAATTTATGAAATTTGTTTATTGCTCTAACACACGGATATGCTCCACATAGGTCCTTATTAACATTTTCCTCTCCAGCTTCTACTAGATGGATTCTGTTAGTTCTCATCCTAACTTCTGTACTTAAACCACAGTTTCATTAGCTACGTTCGATCCTTTTGGAAGTAGCCAAGCACAAATCTTATGTTTCTGATTTCATTCACACCTTGTTATTCTGTTTCCTATAGGTTTGCCTATAAGTGTCTTCTCTTTGCTTATAATTCTTTCAGTAAAGGAACATGTCAATTCTATATAAAGGTATGGAGAATGTCATTTGCAAACAAAGGTCACTTGAAGATTGTGTGCATAGTTAGTTAGCTGTAGATTCTACCCTCTTTAGGATAGGATGAAAACTTAAAAGGACTATCTGGAAGTCACTAAGTTCTAGTCCTATTAGCTTTGCAGATGATGAAGCTATTTTTATATAGCTTCTACCACATCACCAGCATCATTTGCAAAAAGCTCAGACTCTGCAGTGTCTACCCATACTTGTCACACTCCCTACGTCTGAAGTCCGTCAGCCTCCTGCTCTGCTTTTAGCCTCTACTTGTTTCTCTGTTACACCTTTTCCTATAGTGGCTGGCTTTCTGGCTTTCCCCATTCCAGTTGCTACTTCTCCTGACTGAGGGGATACTAGCCTTTACATAGTTGCTGTGAAAACGAAAATGATCAGAAGAAATACACCTTTAAGTGGTAGCTGCCACCAACACACAGAAGCACTCATTCAAGATGGCTTAAAGGAGACAGTGACTCAATGTATGACTAGAAAATAGAGCAATTCAGGCAAGTGTGAAAGGAATTAATATTTTCTAATAACTCCTCCAAGATGACTCGTTGCTGATTAGTACATATTTGACTTAATTATTTTCAAAACTGGCTATTTTTGGAAGGGAAGGTGGTATGAAGCAAGAAGGGAAGGGGAGATTGTCTTTAGAACCCCTAATTAATACAATCACTTGCTTTCAGAAAACCCTTAATTTGAGCTATTCCTTTTCACTTTTTCCTGTTGGGTGCATGGCAGTTTAGGATTCTTGGTTTCAGGAGCAACCCAAAAAGACAGAAATTGCCAGCTTGCACATCAAAAATGGAAAAAAAAAAAAAAAAAGCATAATGATTTGGAACAAGAACCAAAACAGACTAAAACAAAAATACAAGAAGCAGCAAAATCATTGAACCTAACTCACAGCATCTTTTTGAAGACAGGGAGGTTAGTTGGTTAAATACCACAGTGATCTAGTAGTTCCTACCCTAGCTTTGAGAGTTTAAATGTTTAGAATGCACATCCAGAAGCGGCACACGTAGAAAAACCATGGTAGCCGAGAGAGGTCTGAACTACTGCTGCCCGGGCCACCCTGTTCCAATTCACATGGATTTCCAGAGTTGCTGTTCCATGGTAACTCTCAGTAAGAGAGACAAAGAAATAGAACATTTTTAGAAACCAAGCAGAAAATGGATGGGAATACAATACCTGGAGAGTTTATCAAGCATGTTGACAAGTTTCATGGCTTCATATTCTTTTTGT
Organism: Lynx canadensis; assembly: GCF_007474595.2. Taxonomy (NCBI): domain Eukaryota; kingdom Metazoa; phylum Chordata; class Mammalia; order Carnivora; family Felidae; genus Lynx; species Lynx canadensis. The sequence goes on along the minus strand of NC_044309.1, from coordinate 125,957,433 downwards.
TCTTCTGTCATTTCATCTATGGGGTTTGGCATTGGTTCCTCTAAATGACCAGTGATAAGATTAATGCTACAAAAAGAAAAAGAAGTTATGCTGTATGTTTTAAAATTATGCTCTTTCTATACTCTCTGGTCCAAGTTGTAAGTTATAATAAGAAAGAGTATAATAGCCAAAAATGGGCAATAATAGCAATTTTATAGTATGGAACTGCTATAGGAATTTAAAAAAAATTACTTTTTCTACTAATTTGCTTTGGGAAATGGGTGAGAGTTTTACTTTTTTAAAAAAACAATAGCTAACTTGCCAACTTTGTTTTTTTTAACGCCTGGCTGCTTTTTAAAAATATTAAATTTGATTGGTGCCGTTAGGATAAATATCCTTGGATGCATAGTTTATTAATTTAAAGAAAAAATGATTTCTGAGTAGGAGAATCCATTTTGTGATACAGCATAAAACAAATATATGTCAAAAAAACTGGAAAAATGATGACAGAGAGGCTGAAATCTGAAAATGAAAGCATGCCGATTTATAATCTCAGGAAATTAGTCCATTAGTGAGACCACAGAAGGCAATGAGTGTTTAAATAATAAAAGATAAAGCAGAAGAACAATTGAAATTAGATTTGACCTGACCTGGATTAAAAAAAGAAATCTAGCCTACCAAGAGACAGGTATACCATCTGGCTTTCTGGAAATAATTTAATAAAGTACTTAAAATGAATATGTTCCATAAAGTTTGTACAAAGTTGTAATACCACACAAGCTATCCTCTTAACTGAAAGCCACACTATTTTTTTTTTTTTTTTGAGATGAAAGAAAATTCTTTCAATGGCTGCTAAATATCTATAACCTAAACATGTTTCTGGAAAAGCAGACAAGAGGTTATGGCATTTTGTTTGAGCCAAGTATATAGACAGTTTGCAGGGATATTTCATTTGATCATTAAAAACATAGCAAACTGTTAATTGTTTTCTAGGGTCTATAAACACAAATACTTTCAGTGGCCAGGCCTTCAGGATAAGCAAATGAGTGAACTGGTCAAGTATAAATAATGTGGAGTGTTGAGGACTGGGGTAAACTTGAGAACAGTGCCTGTCTAAAGGTGGCAGGAGGTAGAATCCTATGGGCCAAAACGAAGACTGTGATCAATTGGGTCCTCTGGGGGCTAGCTTGCAAGCTGTGCTTTAGACTTTGACTTGGGCAGTTTAACTTTCTTTACCAATCAGGGATTTCTCATTTGGAGAAAATCATTACTATTCATTACTACTACTACTATTCATTACTACTACTACTATTCATTACTAAAAGATCTCCTTCTCTTTTTTCTACATTCCTTGGAGGCTACATGACATTCAGATTCTTGTGGAAGGACTCAGTGCTCAGCATTCTCAACAAACATATCTAAAACCTCTGTTTTGTCATTCTTGCATAAGACCGAAGGCTGTAGCCATGATTAAAAAACTTTTTTTCATTCAAAGCGGTGGACGGACCACCAACCTCCCCCTGCCTTTTTTTAAACAAATGAAATCTACACAGAAAGCCCACATATAAAACAGACAAAGTGGAACCTCTCTGGCAGAAGAGGGGATGGGTGACCAAGCAGAGTGGAGGCCTAAAGCCCCTTCTGTTGGTCTGTACTTACTTGCTTCCTCTTAAGGTAGCCCCTGAGGCACTTTTAGGAACTCTAAGGAAACAGTCTGAAAACTCATAGGCTTGTCAGTGATTCTTAGCTTTGGCTGCACATTAGAATCACTTGGTAAACTTTAAAGAAAAGGCTTAGGCCTCACCTGAGACCAAGTAAATCTATATATTTTATTTTCCTGGTGGTTCTGATACACAATGAAGTTAAAGAACCACAGGGCTACAGCGCCTACTTCAGACACTCATTGTGTGCTACTATTCCCTCCCCCCCTTTTTTTTTTATTCCCCCAGGTGCTATAATAGGGGAGAAAAAGGCCTCTAGTTAGTGGCCATTAACAAAAACATTGAATGCGGTCAACATATTTCCCAAAAGTCAAGAACAAGGGGAGCCCAGACAAGGCTTCTAAGAACTATAGCATTTTAAAGATGAATCCAGATGCATACTAAAAATGTAATTCTACCATCCATCAATTATTTCCCTGGGCATACAGCAACAGCACATGTTTTCACAGTTCCTTTTCTGCCACCTGCTAAATTAGAAAAACAACTAGTCTTATAAATAAATTAGTAAAGGTACTTATTAGAGGTGTATACCACTTCCCAAGCAGACAAAGGAAATCAGGCCTTAGAAAAAAGTACAAGGAAAGGTAGATGTACTAACTATGTAGAATATGTTCGATTTGTCTCTTGAAAGAAGGCTCTTCTCAAGTTCAATGGAGGGGTGATTAAAGAAATGACATCCACAGACTGTTTTGGAATATAATCACATTAGGACAAGCCATCACGTGCCTCAGGGGAAAATGTGTCAAGAGGATACACTGGTAAGCTCTGTGGTATCCACACTATAAGGCCAGAACATGAATTTCTGAATCAGGGTACATTTGATTCTTTTCTTGGTTCTTTTAAGGTTTTAGTACAAGTGATGTCCGCTTTTAATAAGCTGACCTCAAGCCCTTTGCTGCTAAAATGATTTAATAGCTTGCTCTGAAATTAGCTACTAACGTCACAAAATCTTTGCTCACTGAGTATAAAAGCAGTAGCCAGAGATTCACTTACAGAGTAAGGATTTATCATCTTTTACTCATGTAATACCCCACCCCCAATATGTAGAAGAATGTACCCGGTGCCACAGCAAACACAAGTTGGGGCACTGAACTGTGCCACTGTTTTACGGGAAAAATGCCAATGTGCTGGGGACACTGCCGCCCCTCCTGCTCCCCACATCAAACCAGCCTCCTGTGGTTTCCTTCCCAAGAGAGGAAAACAGTCACCATAACAACAATGATGTGAGATTTCATAAAATGGATTATTTTCAGTTGAACAATCACTACAACCTTAAATAGTATAGTCTAAGACTTAACTTTCTAGGTTTTAGGATCTTAACACTGAAATTTTGAGGGTAGTTTTCTCTTGTTCTAAGACTGTATCTTAAGATGCTTTAAGTACACTAATTGTGGTAGATATTGTATTGGGTAATTTTATGGTACGATGTTGTCCCACCTTGCCTTCGTTCCCCTTCCCCATCTTCCCAGCCCTCCAATTCTATGATTGTATATGTCTTTCAGTTAGGTGACAAGAATTATTTAAATACCTATATAAAGCATCATCGAGCATTTCGTATTATATAAGGCTACTATCTATGAACTGACTGCAGTTATGGGCCTGGAGATGAAGGGATTAAGACATAAAAAGGTATGAGCAAATGAATATATACATAAAAGCTGAAATATATTTCAAAACTTTTGCTTTTCGAGTTATTGCTACATTTGGTCAACATCAACAGTACTAGGTCACTTTACAAAAAAGAGCCATTAAAATTTCCATGAGCTATATGAAAATTAACTTCAATCTCCTAAGAAGTGTAGATTAAATTTCACTCAAAGCATTCTGGTTAAAGAAGGGGCTATAAAGGCAAATTCCTACAGGGGCTAGGCAGGTAAGGTAAATGACAAGGATATATTGTTAAACCAGAGGAGCTCATGCCTGGTATGGTGGGCACCACAGACCCTCCACTCCATCAGCCAGTTGCCACGTGAAAATGCAGGCTTAATGTTATTAGAACTTATTAAAAAAAAGTTCAAAATCCAAATTTCCATCTGAAATATCTGAATTCTAAATGTCAGCAAAATATTATGTAAAACAGAAAATGAAAACACAAAACTAAACCAATGAATGCAACATCAGGTAAGCCAAGCAGAACTTACTTGTGGGCTGAATCTAGTCTATGAGTGGACAATTTGCAACCTCCAGGAAAGGGATCAGGGTTAATAGGAAAAGGCTTTTGTGAGCTCAGAGCAGGAAAGAAGAGGTTAAGTGCAAATAAGGCTAGAAATATCTTTCCAGGAAAAACTCCCCAGAGTACGTGCCCCCGCAAAACAATAAAGAGTCTTCTGTATAGTCTCAATATATGGTGACAATTACAATGGGACTTAAAGCAACAAAACAAAATCTTGACAAAGAATAAAAGTCTCTTGTCTCATTCTGAAGAAATTACACAGCTGCTGCCACAGCTACTGCTGAGAGAAATATAGTCAAGAAGGAAACACCCCTGAGTTGCTTAGTACAATGATTTTAAGCTTCTGGGTGTGAATATGAACTAGTGTAGGGTATTAAGAGTATAAGGAGTTATCCTAGAGTTCTGCCCACTTTGGTCACCCCCTCCTTTTGCCCTCCATCTAGCAGCCCTTTAAAGATACCTCTTTGGACCCCTAGGCTCCTATATACCCATCTTGAAGGCCACTGGTCTAAAATGAGCCAAATGTCATCAGGTACACATCTTTCAATTGATGTCTGGAATGATGTACAAACCACATTAGTCACTTATACCACCTGTATGGTCAAGGGGCCTCCATGCTCTGAGGCATAAAAGAAACACGTAGGTATATAAGTTAGAATTTGGAAATTTTTCTCTTTGATTCAGGACCAAAGTTTATCTGAAAACTTTTAACAAACATGGCTAGACTTACAACACAGTGTGTGTGGCACGTAACTTGATTCTTTGACTATATTTCTGCTAATTGCAGAAAGCCATTTCCAGTCCATTAAATACACTTATTTTGACACAAAAAAAGATTGTTGTGAAATTAACTGTCTCCTATAGCCTAAATGTAAGCTCCACACAATTATTGGTTTCAGATTCCACTAAAGGATTACAGGTTACCTTGGTGCATCAATCAGAATCCACTTACATTTTTGACAACGGAACTAGGGACAAGTGGATAAAGGGTAATTTCTCTGCTTCTGCCCAAACTAGCAACTGTTGTGAATAAATGCATCATAAGAAAAGCATACTGTGATCTTGGTGAAGGGTAATCAGATGGTAGCAGGGAAAGCAATCCTTTCAGGAGCTGACTTCATAAGCCTGACTAGATTGGTAAAAATTTTTCATGATTTTTGGGGAAAAAGTTCTTTCAGTTCTGTAGATCACTCCCCAGAGCACAAGGAGTTGTCTTGCTTGCAAAGTATTTTGTTCACCACCACTTCCACAAGGACCATTTGAATAAATATTTTAAATTAACTAACAAACATCCCACTACAGTGTTTTATCTGAAAGAGGGAAGATGTAAGAAAAAAACAGATACAAATCTATCTGAAGGGGAAAGATGTAATGCTTGCTAGAAATATATACTTGTAATGACCAATGTTTAAGAAACACAACAAGATTTCACAATGGTGACTATTCTGACCACACTAACACACCATTCCTATGAACCCTACAGGCCAGGTCCAAAGGCTGAAGAAGATTCTAACAAAGTATGCAGGCCTAAGTATGGACTCTTCCAAGCCAAAACAGTAACAATACCAAACATCATGGTCTTTGATTTAAACAAAAGGTGCTCTCCTGAAATCTAACATCACTTTCACAATATAACACATTTCTATTTCCCATGCTATTAGAAGAGACCCAGTGTTCTTGTATTTCCTCCAATTTCTTGTTATAGTAGTGTTCTGGTGCTTGTGAGATATGTGATCATTACTATAATAGAGTCATTCACCAAACAAAATCAACAATACACATTGATATAATGACATCATTCATCCATGAGTATTCCAAGAGTTTCTATCTTAGTTGACTTGTCTGCATAACTTGGGACACAATGAATGCCTAATGTAATTTCTACCTTTGTTTAAAAATACGAGACTTAAGTGGTATATTTAATGTCTCAAATGAAGAGAGAGAAAAAAACTGATATGGAAGTATAGTTTATGGAATGGAAAAATCAAGAGCTAGCTAGCAAGACTAATTTAGAATGATGACTTCTATGATTAGGAAAAGATTAAAGTATAATTCCTCTATCTAAGCTTCAGTTACTTGATAGAGACGCCCAGTTTATAGCATCTAAATGGTAGCAGTCTTAAGAATGTATTGGTTAGAGTCACTGCTAGTTTTATTTTCCCTGAAGCCTTTTCTTTCTAGGATATACTCTACAAGATCCTGCTGCTGAGACTGAAAGCACTAGAAATATTAAAAGTAATAATGCTACCTACTCAGGCCTGATTTGCCAAGGAATATAGGCCATACATGTCTTGTCTGATTAGGAAATGATCTTTGCTGTTACCTTCTGATAACCTACTACTTTCATGTTAACAGGGCACAGTCTATCCTTTAAAAAAGAAAAAGCCTAATTTTGCAGATAATGATTTTCTATCCTTTATCAACTACCACATGATCCCCATTACACTCTAGAAACCATCAGTAGGAAACCTAACATGTCAACATCATCGATAATGCCAAAAGGGATGGATACACCCTTTTAATATTCATTAATGGAAACCAGAAAATTGAGCTCAAGTAACTCCTAATAAGTGGAACTAAGAAATTTACCTGGGATGGGGTTAAATGGGGGAAAAAAAGGATGCGGAGGAAACAGAGGAAGTAGAGGTGGTTTGTTTTGGGATAAGAGAATTAGTGTGTCTTTGATTTCTAAGCACTGATTCAGGAAAGACATGATAGTCTCTGGTTTGCCTATTCAAAGCAATAATACATCTGTTAAAAGATGATTAAGTGTTTGATAAAACTTTACTGTGGAGCTACACTTCCTTCCTTTTGTTAGTAATGTACCATTTTATTGATTCATAATGGCTTTTTTGCAAGAGGGAAGATCAGAATTTATGAAACCTATGTTTAGATTTCTGAGAAAGACTGAACCATCAAATAACCAGCTTAAATCCTTGGTCTTGGTTGTACCTTACACAATCTCAACCTACGGAAAGGAAAGCAAAAAGTAGCCAATAATACTTTTTAAGTATATGATGGTAAATGTCTAAAAATACCATCATTCCAAATTCTTAGGAGAGGATAATGACCATGCAGCAGAACATTTCTTGCAATATTATCTTTCCTTAATCATTTGAAGTCACTCTCTAAGCTACTAGCTATGAAATTATCTCTAAAAACACTATTAAATGGAAAGCTTCCAAATCCACAAAAGAAAGGAAACACTTGGAAAATGAAAGACAAAGGAAGTGAAAGGTAAATAACCAAATCAAAGGCACAGGCATAGGTGAAAAGAAACTTGATACTATACTTTGGTTTTGCATTTTTGTATTCTTCAGTGTCTGTGTCCTCGTCCTCTGAGTACCAATTATCTCCTCTTCCTCCAGCCAAGAGGCCCCTGGCCGCCAACAGTCCTGCAGCATTCCCATAGCCAGTGTATTTCAGCAGGCTATCCACTGCAAAAACAGAACAGGTTTTTAGACAGGAATCCTTGGGTCTTGGGTGCTCACTGTCATTGCTGACTATTTACCAGTACAAGGAAGTTGGAGATCTATACGGCAGTAAATCTTAAAATTGAGAGATTTTCAAAGTGTGTTAGTGGTTATACTAAACTACCCATAAATTCTCTTGCATGCTCTGAGGACCAAAAGTCTTTTTTCAGGTATCAGAAATTCAAGTGGAGCTGTTTGGAATATACTTTGTAGCAGGAGTGGGGCTTCTGTGACCACAGGGCCATCAGCAAGAGTGGTGTTTTAATTTTCTGGTCACAAATCTTACGTCTTTATCCGGTTTTGGAGAAACGATGACTAGAAACTGGAGTTAATGAAACCCAGATTGGAATTTTACCAATTCAGTCATTATCTAAAATATTTCTTATACCGTTTATAGGAATTGTCGGCAATAACGAAACTTAGGGATATTTGCAAATAGGATAGGCTAAGTTACTACTTTTTCAAAAAAGTCAGCAATAATACATAAGCACATGAGACCCACCAAGAAGGTAGGCCCAGGAGTTAGACTGGCTGGATTTTAGTAATGGCTCTACCACTTCCTAGTTGGTTGACTTGGGTAAGTTATTTTACAGCTCTGTATCCCACTTCTTCTAATCTCAAGAATTGGAATAATATCTACTTCACAGGTTAATACATGCAAAGTGCTTAGAAAAGTATCTGGCACAAAGTAAATGCTCTTTCTTTTTCCCTGGGAATATTAGGTAAAATGAGAATTTTAGACTTATCTTAGTCAACAACAACAACAGCAGCAACAGCTCAGTGAACCATCTGATGCAGGGCAGTATTACCCTGTTATCAGTGCAAGGTGATATCTCTAAGACAAGCAGACACATAAAACTTTTGCAGGGGAACCCTGAACTGTAGGATTTTTTTTTTTTTTTCTTGGAAACTAAGCAATCATTAGCAGCTTTATTGAAGAGTACTTTCCTTTCATCAGGTACAGTTTCAAGGTGAGCACCAAAATATTCAATCTATCAGTCTAAAAATAAAAATTTTATTTAAGGCTTTCAATAAAATGTCATTCTAAAGACAACTGTAGGAAACAAACCAAACACTATCTTATTCATGTATAAGGCTTTAGTGAAACCTACATCTGAAATACTATTATAATTCAGACCACTTACTCAAAAAAGACAAAATAAAGCTAAGAAGATTCAGAGGGCAATTAAAATGACTTTGGGACCTGAAAGGGGCAGTGGATAGGCAAAAAGGTGGGTAAGGAAAGGGGACATATATGATCAGAGATGAAATCATTAAAGGCATGGATAGGATGAATAATCCAGGGTAGAGTTGTTCATTAACTTTTCAAATACTTGAACTAGAGGGTACCTTTCTTGACACTGAAAATAGGCAGTCTGGGGACAAATAAAAGGAAGTCCTACATTCAAAGGATATAGCAAACTGGTGAAATTTGTGTGAAAGGAGACATGGATTAATAATATAAGTAGATTAAAGTTTGCATGATTCTCTTTCAACCATTTTCTACCTTAAAACCTATTGGTAACTATTGTCTCCTTGGTAATAATTCTCAATGGGTGCTAGATAGAATCATATTGGAATTCAGTGAGGGATCACGGTGGTTTAATTTGAAAGCCCTTGGAATAAATCTGAATATGCTCCCTTTGCTGACAGGGCCTCTGCAAGACTGGAATGGTTTGGATAAATTAATGAATTTTTAATGGACTTTTAGGGATGTATACAGGTGTTCTTAATATTCACAGAGGTCAGACATTAATGACAGGGTCAGACACAAAGTCAGAGAGGCGAAGAATCATATATCTGAATCCACATGGCACTGATACTCTCATTGTGTTTTTGATAAGCCTTACTTTTTAACCAATAAAGGTGTTTGGTAGTTCCAGAAAAAATACTGACTGAAATTGTGGAAGTCTAAATTGAGAAATGAATATAATTAAAAAAATAACAATAAAAAAGACATAAAATGTAAGTAACCACCTACAATGGCTAAACATTAAAATAGTTTAAGAATGCAGAGTTTATGAAAAGCCAAAATAGGTTAAAAAGTAACCTGAACACTAAATAATCTGCTATCTTAAGCAGAAAATCTTCCTGGAAGTTAGTTAATAGTAAGAAATCCCTAGCACTTTTATGAAAATAATGCTTACTGTTCATTCACTGGAACAAGCATGTATCAACTCTGTGACAGTTTGGGTTACAAAGGCTATTTAAAGACTTGCTTTGCCTTTAAAACAGATAAGGCTATAGCCAATAGTTTCAGAATCAAATGAACTTTTGTTAATAGGATAAAATATTTTAAAAATAGGGGTTGGGGAAGGGAGATGACAAATGGACTACAAAATTTTCACAGTGAGAAATATTTTCTTTGTGAAGTTCTGATTGACATCATTTCATGGAATGTTTTATAACTACTTTTTAGCTATTTTCAAATAACACTGTAAAATATCCTATTCAATACTGGGAAAGTAGTAAAAAGAAAACAGACTGAACTTGGATGTTAAAGTGAGCTGTGGAGCACCTGGGTGGCTCAGTTGGTTAAGCAACTGGTTCTTGACTTTGGCTCAGGTCAATCTGATTTCACAGTTCAGTTCATGAGTTCGAGCCCTGCATTGGACTCTCTGCTATCAGAGCAGAGCCAGCTTCACGTCCTATGTCTCCCCTCTCTCTGTCCCTTCCCTGCTTGCACTCTGGCTCTCAAAAATAAACATTTTAAAAAATAAAGTGAGCTGCTAAGGCAAAGAAAAGGTTTTCTGGGTGGCCCTTAAATAAAAAAAAAAAAAAAAAAGAAACAACATAAAAATTTATTTACGGGTACCTGGGTGGCTTTGTCGGTTGAGCGTCTCTTAATTTCAGCTCAGGTCATGATCTCATGGTTCATAAATTTAATCCCTGAGTTGGGCTCTGTGCTGACAGTGTGGAGCCTGCTTGGGATTCTCTCTCTGCCTCTCTCTCTGCCCCTGCCCCACTCGCACCTTGTCTGTCTGTCTCTCTCTCTCTCTCAAAATAAACAAACGGTGCACCTGGGTGGCTCAGTCGGTTGGGCGTCTGCCTTCGGCTCAGGTCATGATCTCGCAGTTCGTGAGTTCAAGCCCTGCGTTGGGCTCTGTGCTGACAGCTCAGAGCCTGGAGCCTGCTTGGATTCTGTGTCTCCCTCTCTCTACCCCTTCTCCGCTCATGCTCTGTCTCTCTCTCTCTGTCTCTCAAAGATGAATAAATGTTAAAAAAAAAAAATTAAAAAAAAATAAACATTAAAAAAAATACTTTTTTTTGTCCTAGTAATCAACCATGCAGTTAGGTAAAACTGCTGCAGAAATGGGACAAATCAACAGTCAGAAAGTTGCAAAAAATATTTCACCACTATTTTATCAAGATGCTAGAGGTACTATGAACAGAGGAAAGCAACCATAGTAGCATACTGCAGTCAGAACTGCACTGGTGGTAATGGTATTGTAGCTTACGCAAACGTGGGTTTTATCACACTCTGTCATGAAAACAAAAAGAGGTTTTGCTCTTTACCAAGGAGAAAGAATGGCAGAGCCAGATTCTACCTAGAGACCAATCCCCTTTCTCTGTTATATAGAGAAGGCTTTATAATCCTTTTCCTTCCAAATACTGCAACTTTTAGAAATCTTATACTAATAGCTTCCTCTAACTAGTCTCCCTATTTTCAATCTCATGTCCCTCTAATTCCTTGTTCCATACAGCTGCCTCATAGATCTGTGTAAAGCAAAAATTTGTTATCACCTTCCTGTATAAAACCTCTAAGATCTGCTTCATTTTCTGACCCCTGCCTTCTTTTCCCAAACTCATCTCCTATTATTCCTGCACATCATGGATTCTTCACATCTTGAACTAGTCTCTTTCCTATACATACCAAGGCTGTTTCCCATTTCTCTGCAAAGACTTTCTCTGACCATCTCCACATAACCAATCATTCCCTTTTTCAGGCTGCCACAGTACCGGGCACATTCCTTTCTTATAGTATACTGAAATTATTCCTTTACATGAAGAAATCCATAAGACTGTATATTCACTACACTACATTCAGATAGCAGAAATGTTTGCTCTTTTATTATTATCTCTAAGGTACTTTGTTAAAACTGGAGATCCAAAAATGAAGACAACATGATCTCTGACCTAAGGAAACTCAATGGCTAGAATGCAAGTTCAACAAATTAAGAGTTAGAATATAGCAGATGTCAAAAGTACTAAAAATGGGTGTAAGTAAAAATGGTACAAGGAAGACAATGATTAACTCTGCCTCCATGATCAGACAAGTCTTCACAGAGATGATACTTAAGCTGATCTTCAAGGATAAATAAAGCTTGCCATGCAAATGAAGACACTGCATGTAAAAGGAACAGCATTTGCCAAGTCATGGAGATAATGCCAAGAAATGGTACAGTATGATCAGGTGAGAACAAAAAATATAGCATGAGTAAGCAAAAAGTATAAAGTAGTAGTAAATTTATAATTAGTAGTAAATTTAGAACTTAGAAGCACAAAAGGCAGGCCATGGAGGCATCTAAGAAAATTTGGATTTTACCAGGTGACAGGGAGTCACTGAAAGTTTTACAAGGTGGTAGTGATGAGATTATATTTGTATTTTAGAAGAATGTTTTTGCTAACCACATGGAAGACAGACTGAAGAAAACCTGACCAGAAAGGAGGGATATGACTTATTAATAGTTTATATTAAGAGATACACTGAATTGGGAATCCCCAGCAAATTGGCTGAAGCAGAAGCCAAGTAGAGGATAAGATCACTCAGGGGACAATGTAAAATGAGAACAGGGGTCAGGAGAGAACTCTAGGGAACACTGGCAGTTCAATGTGGGCAAAGATAGTTGTTAACTATGATTGAAAATAAAGGTCAGAGGAAATCTAGGAATGTATGGTAGCACAGAGATAGAGTGGCCAATAGTGTCAATTACAATGATAGATGCAGTAAAATGAAGGCTAAAAAATATCCACTACTTTTGAAAATTAGTTACCTTGTGAGCTTACTAAGAGCACTTTCAGAGGAATCTGGGAGGTAGGGAAAGGCAGTGGAAAGCCTAATTTGCAGCAAGTTGAAGCCTGAGTGGTAGTTAGGATACTAAGAGGAAAAACAGATTAGTCATTCAAGAGGCTAAGATATAAAGGACTGTGATGTCGAGATGTGTACAGGTTGAGGAAAACACATAGAGACAGTTAAAAACAACAACAACAACAACAACAACAACAACAACAACAAGACAGGAAGAGAAAAGATCAGAAAAGGGAGACTTCAGCTACCAGCTAAACAGACACCTACCTATTCCTCAGAGACTCAAATAAAGGAGATGAAAGTTTCCAGTTGTGAGGCTATGTGCTGAGGGTGTTTAAGCCTTATTTATCTTTGTAATTCAGCTCCTACCACAGTGCCTAGCACACACTGGTAATTAATGAATGTGTTAACAGGGGGAGGATTGTATTACAAATTGTTTTCTTAAAACACATAAGGCCTCTCTTTAGGCCCCCTGGACAAAGTACACAATTGCCAGAGCTGGTAACGTAAGTTTAGATTTGGCTCAACAAGTTGGTGGGCACGAGCACAAGTTAACCTGTGGGCCACTGTCAGTTGGGGATATAGTTTAGCCTGGCACAGATGGGTATTGATGACCCTTGGATGACTCTTTCTGTGCCAAGGCTGCCATGAAATTTTGCCCTTTGTATCTTGTCCCATTTCAATCTTCCTTCTTAATTTAGTTTCTGTGTTCCTAACCCAATTTGCTGCCTGCTGTTTCCACTTAGTGGTCTGACTTTTAAGACTTCATCATGATACCTTCACTTCAAACTTAGCTGAATGTCCTTAATAGGAAAGTTCAACATTGATGAATTATCTGAAATTTATCTCATTTTAGTATAGTTTGCATCCAAACCCAATCCAAACTCCAAAATCTGATGACTTACAAGTTGGATGTGGACTACAAACTTTTTCTTTTGGCTAGATAGTTTAAAAAAAATTTTTTTTAACATTTATAGTAATTATTTTTGAGATAGAGACAGAGCATGAGTGGGGGAAGGGCAGAGAGAGAGGGAGACACAGAATCCAAAGCAGGGTCCAGGCTCCGAGCTGTCAGCATAGAGCCTGATATGGGGCTCAAACTCATGAACTGTGAGGTCATGACCTGAGCCCAAGTCAGACGCTTAACCGACTGAGTCACCCAGGAGCCCCTAGATGGTTTTAAATTATAATTAGTTGATAGCATTTAAAAACTGGGAGATTTTATGTAAAAATCCAGAATCCTGGCTTCTCCTGAAAAATCTAGAAGACTGGGTAACATTGCCATATGTTCCTTCCTGATAACAACCAGTTGGAGCTAAGTAGCAGCAATATCTTCTCTCCAATCTCGCACAATCTTCTTGTTCCCCTACTCCCAACCCACCATCTTCCCACCAATGAGTTAAGTGTCAGTTTTCATTCACCTTCTTATGTCCAGTCCATTTTTATTACCAGCCTGGCACTTGAAGGCATGTGAGTTTGTAACCCTTGATAAGAAAGTGATATGAGAACAGAAACCTTGTTTATCTTTATACTTCTGCATTCCGTGGCTATAGCTCAAAAATTATGAGTAAATGGGTAAAGTTTTATTCCAAAAGAATGTATCTACTAAACTTAAAATCAGATTGGAAGGAAGAGCAGATGAGCATACATAGGATTGCTAAAGGTCAAGTGAAACTGATATACTTTTGCTAATATGGGTTGGCTTTGGGCTCAAAGTTAGGACTATAAAACCTCAAATGTAGGGTTCAAGAGGGAACAAAGCTAATACTTTCAAATGAAAAACACTGAACAAATTCATATATAAATGCATATGCCATATTTGCTATGACATTAACTCTTAGTAAGGTGATTATATTTAGATATGTAATATAATTTATGAAGATCTGTAATTATAGAAGAAATAAGCTTTAGTTTTCCTTTTTTAAAATTAAAAAAAATTTTTTTTAAGGTTTATTCATTTTTCAGAGAGAGAGAGAGAGAGAGAGAGAGAGAGAATGAGCTGGGGAGGGGCAGAGAGAGAGGGAGACACAAAATCTGAAATAGGCTCCAGGCTCCAAGCTGTCAGCACAGAGCCTGACGTGGGGCCTGAACTCATGGACGGCGAGATCATGACCTGAGCTGAAGTCGGAGGCCTAAATGACTGAGCCACCCAGGCACCCTAAATTTTTTAAAAAAATACAAGAAATGCATGCTCACTGTAGAAAAATTACAAAATACACAGAACTAAAAAAAGTCACCAGCCATCCTACTACTCAAAGGTAACAATGGATAAGATGTTAGTATGTATTTTGATAAACCTCTTTTGATTGATAGATACATAGGTATGATTTAGATTTATGTATACATATATAATTATACTTTACAAAAACAGCTCATTTCTTATCTTGGAAAAATTGATTCAATTCAGCTTACATGTGCAAGGCACTATACGAGTCACTTAATCCTAAAATGCTGTATCAACCTTTTCTCAAAGTCATGAAAGAACTGAATTATTTAAAAGAGCATTTGTGATAACAGCTGAAGATAATTAAGTAAAGAAATGTGGCAGAATGGAAAGAGAGGACTCAAATTTGGGCTTTAGCCCTTAGCAACTGTACAACCTTGAGTAAATTACTGAAACACTCTCAAGTTTCAGGTTAATTCATTTATGATACTGGAATAATAATATTTAAATTATAGGGTCCTTATGAGAATTAAATGAGATTATGGCCTAGGATGTTTGGAACATGATACCCCAATATATAATAGCTGTTTATTATTATTGTTATATTGATAAAATTATGTTGCTAATATGCCATCTTAACAGGAACTGAAGTGGCTGAATCAGTTAGAAATAAAGTTTAAGAATTCAGTGGGTACAACTCAGTAGCAAAATCTCTAAATAATTTTATTTAAAAAATGGGCAAAGGGGCCCTGGGTGGCTCAGTCAGTTAAGCATCTGATTCTTGGTTTTGGCTCAGGTCATGATCTCATGGTCTGTGGGATCAAGCCCTGTATTGGGCTCTGTGCCAACAGCATGGAGCCTGCTTGGCATTCTCTCTCTCCCTTGCTCTGTCCTTCTCCCACTTGCACCCTGTCTCTATCTCTTTCATAATAAAAATAAACTTAAAAATAAATCCTGCTTAAACAAAAATGGGCAAAAAACCTGAAAAATGTCATATGAATGGCCAATAGGTCTTTTTGTGAAAAGATGCTCAACTTAACTAATCATTAGGAAAATGCAAATCAAAACCACGAGAGATCAGTGCACACCTATTAGGATGACTTTTATCAAAAGAATAAGAGATGAAAAAAAAAAAAGAGATGATATATGTTGGCAAGGATGTGTGGCAAAAAGGGAACCCTTGCACACCATTGGTGGGAATATAAATTGGTGCAGCTACTAAGGAAAACAGTATGGAGTTTACTCAAAAAATTAAAAACAGCAGTTTTTATGATCCAGCAGTCCAACTCTTTGGTATATATCAGAAGCAAACAAAATTACTATCCCCAAGAGCTGTCTACACTCCCATGTTCACTGCAGCATTATTCACAATAGCCAAGATACAAAAACAAGCCAAATGTCCAATGACAGATGAATGGATAAGGGAGAGGTGGTACACACACACACACACACACACACACACACACACACACACACACACACTCACACACACATATGTAAATATGTAAATATATATATTTCAGCCATGACAAAGAATAAAATCCTGCTATTTGTGACAACAAGGATGAACCTAGGGAACATTATGCTAAGTGAATAAGCCAGAGAAAGACAAATACCATATGATTTCACTTACATGTAGAATCTTAAAAAAAGAAAAAAAAATAAAACTCCTAGAAGGAAAGAGTAGAATGGTGGTTAGGGACAGGAGAAATGAAATTAACTATAGTTAATAGTATTGTGTTGTACACTTGAAATTTGCTAAAAGAATAAGTCTTAAACATTCTCACCACACACACACAAAGGAACCATGCAGGCAGCAGACATACATAAGTAATTAATTGTGTTAATCACATCACAATACACACACACACACACACACACACACCCCCCAAATCATGGTGTATAATATACTTTAAATATATACAATTTCACTTGTCAATTATACCTCAATATAGCTGGGTAAAAAAACAAAAGAGAATTGAACTTAATATTTTGGGAGAAGTGAGTGAAGTTTTCTACCTCCAAATTATGTTTCACAAAACTGAGGTACTTTAAAAAAGTGGAATATAAAATCTGCTTAGATAGAATTTTTATACTACTACATTTTTAAATTTTAATTAAAAAAATTTTTTTTGAAATTCTTATTTTAAGTAGGCTCCACACCCAATGTGGGGCTTGAACTCATGATCCTAAGAACAAGAGTCTCATGCTATACCTACTGAGCCAGCCAGGTGCCCCAATATACATATAAAACTAGGAGCTGAAGAAAGAAATAGGTAAAAATATCTGGATAACTTAAAGTTCCTTGTTTGAAGAACTTGATTTTGCAGGGCAAATAACCCATATAATTTTAGGAAATATTTAAAATTGTTAGATGTATCTCAGAAGACAATCACTTTATATATGCTTATAAAATGGTGTTTATTACATTGTAGTATAGTTACTTTCAAGTTTCTCTCTACTGGGGCACCTGGCTGGCTCAGTCCGTTGAGTGACTCTTGATTTCGGCTCAGGTCATGATCCCTGTGTCGTGGGATCAAGCCCTGCGTTGGGCTACGTGCTAAGCTTGGAGCCTGCTTGGGATTCTCTCCATTCCTCTCCCCCTTCCTCCTGCTCGCTCACTTAAAAAATAAAAAAATTAAAATTAAAAAAATTAAAATTTCTCTCTACCTCTATCTTATCCTTATCTCAAGGGTAAGGGGTATATCTTAGGCATTTTTGTACTTTCCATCTTCCATTTTATATTTCCATAGTATATGTAGCTCACATTGAATAATTATTTATTAAATAACCTAGGGAAGAAACCAAGACTCCAACAGTTTTAATTCCAAGAGGAATTACAAAAGGGAACTAACCCAGGGCTTTGCCTGGTTATCCAAACAGTAGCACCCTGGCTCAGTTGGTAGAGCATGCAACTCTTGGTCTCTCAGGGTTGTGAGTTCAAGCCCCATGGTGGGTGAGGAGATTACTTAAAAAAATAAAATCTAAAAAAAAAAAAACCAGAATAGTAGCACCTGAATTACTTAAGCAGATTTTCCATAATGGCTCCAGGTCCTCACTCATCAAGATTAAGAAGTCTGGGTTAAGAATACAGAAGGCAAAGTTTAATGTGAGTGTGTTTATACATCTTAATGACTTCAGAAGCATACAGAAAATTTTTTAAATTATTAATTTTTAATATCTCCTCAGGCCCTCTAATAGAACAGATAGGAGTAAGCTCTGAAAAGAGTGGAATGAGACGGCCACTACTAACAGAAAGATTTCTTAAGTTCCCTCGGAAAAATAAAAATGTAGAGAGCAAAGAGAGTTTAACCTACCTCTCTCTTTGCAAAGGACAAAAAGGAATTCAGCAGCAATCTGCTTGACTCCAAGGTCAACATGTGTCATGAGGCGCACCAGCTTATTTCTCACAGTTGAGCCAACTTCAGGACGATTTGTCACATCCCTCAATGGTGGTAAAACCTAATGGCAGAAATGCAAAACCATCATCAGTTGTGGGTACTAGAGTAAGTGAGGATGGCACCATGCAACTGGTCAGTCTTATAATGTCTATGAGCTCAGTTCTCTATGAGTGGAAAAGCTTTTTAAAAATAAATAGGTTTGCTTTCAAATAAAACTAAACAACAACAACAACAAAAATCCCACCTCAAATGATTTCAAGTTTGTAATTAAATTTCATTTGAAGAGAAACACCTCTTCACTGTACCACCATGATATACTCAAATTCATTGCTGGGTTTTTATTTATTTTAGCGTCTGGAATGCCTTTGCCTGCTTCCATCAAAATCCATTTTAAAGCGAGGGTCAATCTATCTTCTCTATCGTCCATGGGGCCTTTCTTAATACTCTCATTCCTATTGATTTTTCCCTTTTTGTAATTCCTGCAGCATTTTCAGTATTTACTAAAAAAATCTGTACTTATGTTTTCTTGTTGTTTTATAATAAAAATGGCTACTAATTATTGAATACTTTAAAGGTGCTAGTTCCTATAAGAGAGGATATACATATATATTCTCTATACTTGATCTCTACAGTAACCTTGCAAAGGAGGCAGTAACATCACCATCACCCTATTTTATCAATTGACCTGCAGATGGCTTGCTTGGTTTGTTTGCTTGCTCACTCACTTCACCCATCCATCCACCCAGCCCCCTCCCTCTTCAGGTTCTCCTATCTCACTGGCTGCTTCATCTCAGCCTCTTCTGCCAATTCTCTTTTCTCCTCTTGTTTTCTAAGTGTTGGAAAATTCAAGGGTTGTGCTCTTGGGTGACATTCTTCACTTAATCTATTGGTGATCTCAACCAGTTTTTATGGCTTTATACAGTCTCTATATAGTGATAACTCCCTGAATTATATTTCTATTTTAATTTCTTTACTGACTTCCAGACTTTTAAAGCTTTCTCAAATTTAGCATGTCCTAAACAGAAGTCTTGATGCTCCCACCAAAGCTGTTCCTTCTTAGTTTTCCATCTCATTAAATGGTAAATCTATTCTTCCAACTGTTTAGTACAAACACCTTAGAAACAGCCTCTTCTCATCTAATCCACCAGCAAATTATATTGTTTCTACCTCTGAAATATATCCATAATTCAACCAATTCTCACTACTCCCTCTAGTATTACCAAATCCAAGTTACTGATATGTCTCGCCTGAACTGGTTATTACCACAACCTCCTAGTGGTCTCTGCTTCAAACCTCGCCCTTCTATGATTTATTCTCTACAAAGCAGCTAGGGATCCTTTGAAAGTTAGATCATGTCATTCCTGGTCTCAGTCCTCCAGCTTCCAGGGCTTCTCATCTTACTCCTAGTGAAAACAATGTCCTTACAACTCCCTTAGGTTTCACATAATCCAGCTTCCTGCTATTTTTCTAACTCCAATTTGACTACACTTCTGACCTATGCTGCTACAGCTGCACAGGCCTCCATGGAACTTCTTAAAACACACCATGGTCTTTGCATTTGCTGCTCCCTCTGCCCAGAAACACTTTCTCTAGAAAATTGTGTAGCTCATTCCCTTCACTTTAGGTCTATGTTAAAATGTTGCTTACAGGAAGGCATTTCCTGACCACCCTATATGACTAACCTTGAGCATTCTTTTCTGTGCACCCCCACCCCCGCCGGCCACTTTAATCTTCCTCACAGCACTCATCACCACCTGATACAGTGTATATTTTTCTTTACTGTTGGCCTTCTTCCACAAGAGTCACTGCCATGGGGGCAGGGACTTCTTTCTGTTTTGTTTACTGCTCTCAGTGCATGGCATATTACAATGTTCCATAAGTATTTGCTGATTGAAGGAAGAATGAATGAATTCAAAGATCTTCTTTTTAAAGATTTTATTTTTAAATAATCTCTACACCCAACATGGGGCTCGAATTTACAAAAGAGTTGCATGTTCTACTGACTGAGCCAGACACTCCTCAAATACCTTTTTAAAAGTGCCTTCCATAAGCTAGGCACTAAGGTAGTAAATGACAATAAAAACAAAGTCAAATAATAATTTACTGTGCTGGACCCTTCATATGTATATTATTTTATTTAATCCATTCAACTGACTTTCTTCTTTTCTCTCCTTCTACACTGAATGCCTATCCTGAATCAGGAGGTATTGGAGACACTGGAGATACAGCTGTGAACACAAACAGAAACTAAATCCCAGAAAATTGAATAAGCTACCAAAGTGTTTACAGAACCCATATTCAGTATTTCTGATAGGGTAGAGCACCATGATTTCTGTGCTCTATAGGCACAAAGTCACTGCACAATAAATCCTTATTTGATTCAGCAAACCATATTGAGTTCTATATGGTCTCTATACACTGAATGTAGAGAAGAATGAGACATCTAACAAGTGATTTCATGTAGTATGCGCCTACTGTTCCAGAGTAAAGAATCTATTAACAAAGGTTATCACCCCAAAATTTTGTTACCAATGTTTTGGGTTTCTTAAAACAAAATTTTTTAAACATAAGTTTGTTGCTTTCATTGTTACATACCACTCCCAAACTGCATTTGTATAGACTCATTCTATTTCCTCCCAAATACTACCCTCCAACAAATTTTTTATTTTGACAAATCTTGTCCATCTCTTCTCTCAAATCCACAGATTCCTCATCTCTTCTGTAAACCTCTCCACAGACTAACCCAACCTGGGTTGGTACTTTCTACCATCTGTTCTCTTTCTACCTGCCTCAATACTTAAGACCAATTTCCTTTGGGTAGGCATGTGTTGGGTTCAATCAGGTAATAATGAAATAGGGTGTAATAATTAACTAGCTGTCATTCCATTTACACTATTACCAAAACTAACCACCTGTTACTTTATGTTCTGCCTTTCTTAATCATCATAGTTGAGAGTGCATCTTTCTCAGGAAGAAAGTGGATTTTTGTGTGTGTCTTGTATCTTTAGTTATCTTTACTTGTCACGTCTCATCTCTTTATACTGTAGTGCCTCTTTAAGGACAAAAAGAGGGTCTCATAATCTTTGTTTCTACATAATATGTGGCTCAAGAGCTTCACATAGAGAAGTTGTTTAACAAACAGGTTTTTTTTGGCTCTTCTGGCCAGAGATCTAAACTCTAAACAGTTCAGTTGAACCTGGATCTCCGATGTGAAAAAGCTAAAATATAGAAAACTTAAAATATTTTTCATTTATTATTCACCAACTCCTCCTAGTCACAGTAGAATGTCTTAAAATAATCAACTTGGAAAATGACTTCAATTCATTAATCAACTAGTTTACTTGGCTTAAATGATTATTCATGCTTTCAGGGTACTACTCTCTTCTTCCAATAGACTGTAAATTCCTCAAAGATAGAGTCTCTACTTTCTAATTTCTCCTTAGCAGCAGTATCTATTAATGTACTTCACGTATGGTAAGGTGCTTACTAAATCTTGATCGTAAACATAAAGGGGGGGAAATTAAGCTGGTTCATTTAACAAGGGAAATTCTGTATGGCAAAAAATGAGCAGTGGAGTGAATGGTTGTACCATGCACCGAAATGTGGAAAGAAGGAAAGAAACAGGGTGAAGGGATGGGAATCAAGAGCTTAGTCGGGTATGTGTTAAAACTTAAGATACCTACTATACATCTAAGGGGAGGAGATGAGTAGGCAGCCTGTTATATCAGTCTGGAGCAGAGGGGACAAGTCAGGGCCAGAGACATAAATTTGGGAGTCATCAGCATACAGATGATTTTCAAAACCATGACTGCTGAATGAGATCACCAAGGGAGTGGAAATGGAGACCAAGGCAATATTGCCTCGGGGCACTCAAACATTGCAAAAAGGTTCCCTATTGTGTCCTAGAAACCAAGTGAAGAAAGCATTTCAAGAAGGAGAGAATACCGCATTACATTAAAATGCACTGGGGAATTAAAGAAAAAAGGTTTGAGAACTATTAGATTTGGCATTACTGGGTTGATGATTTTTGATGAGTGCCTCTGCAGTGGGGTGGAAAGCCTAATTACAGCGGGTGCAGGAGAGAATTAAAGAGTAAAAAGAATAGAGAAGGTGAGTACAGAAAAGTGTTTTGAGGAAAACTGCATTAAGAAGAACAGAGTAATGGGGAGGCAGCTTGAGAAGTGGAATTAAGAGAAGGTTTTTTTATTTTTAAGATGAAAGATGTGTTTGGATGAAGACAGAAATGACCCAGTACATAAAAAAAAAAAAAAAAAAAGGATTAACATAAGAAGAGAGGAAATAAATGCAAAAGCAAAGTTCTTGAGAAGGTGAGAAGGAAAGGGATCTAGGACACAAGCGAAGAGGCTGGCCACAGAAGAAAGCAGGGACAATTCACTCATGATAGAAGGGGAGACAAAGGTTATATGACACAAGCAGATGAACAGAAAACACAGTGGTAGAAAGAATCCTTATCATCAACTCTACTATCACCCTACTCCAAACATTCACCATCAGCTCTCTTTCCAGCTGGCCTCCTTGCATCTACTCACATTCCCTTAGTCTATCCTACATATAGTAGCCAGAGTATTTCAAAATATAAACAACTACCCTTCATTCAACTCCCCTTCTCAAAATGGTCCAATGCTTGCCCATCTCACTTAAAAGAGAAACAAAAGTCCTATACAACCTCAGGCTATTTGGTTCTTGCTTACCTTTTTTTACTTCATCTACCACTCTCCTTGTCAACTTGGTCTAACCTCCTTGCTCTTCCATAAGCACACCAAGGCATCCTCTCACCTGAGGAACTCTGAACATGTTCTCTCTATAGTCCTCTTCCAGATATTCTCAGAGATCCTTTTCTTATTTATCCAAGTTTCCGCTCAAATGTTATTTTCTCAGAGAGGCCCTGCTGATTCTCCTAAATCTCCCCTTCCCCTGCTGTCTTTCTTCAGAACACATCACAACTTGCCATTATAACATATTCATTTACTTTTTGTTCTCCGACTATAAGGTAAACTCCACAAGGCAAAGACTTCATCTATCTTTCAGTGGTTAGAACAATGCTTAGAATACAGCACAAAGTAGATCTCCACTATTAGTTGAATAAATGAATCAATGACTCAGAAAAATACACACGATCACTTTTTTCCTGGATTAGGAAGATTTCAAAGATTAAAACTAACTTTTCTGAGTTTCTGATTTTATGAAAGTAAACCATTATGAAAGAATGCAACTCATTAATTCTATTTTTAGAAACTGCATATAAGAAGATTAACCATGAGATGTAATATGCATTAAGCAGTTACCTGATCTTTGAGAAATTTTCTGATGTTTCGATGGGCTCGGGAACATTCTGTTAATAAGCTGAGAACCGGAGTTAGACCTTCTCTATAGCTGCTTCCCTATAAAGAAAACCAGACATATACATTAGTTTCTAACAGTATTACTTTCCTCTATATAACTGAATATATTAATACTCCTTTTTTGGTGGGGGAGACATTTTATGTTACCAAAGCTTTACAAACTATTTAAGAAATTATTTTCCTAACCATGTCTTCATTCTACCAGTTATCTTCATTTTTATTAATGCCCATTTTTATCCTCCCTGGATTTTCCTACATTTTGTGGGGTCCTCACTGGCTCAACCAATGGGCTTAAATAAGGCAAAGGTTTTGACAACCTACCCATACTACCCTGCTGCCTTTTAGTATAGCTACCAGACAAAGCAAATGACAGACAAGAGAAAATAAGCAGCTCACAACTAATGAAAACTCGATTATTTTTAAAGATAGCTTTTAGGTATTATGGAAAGTATTTATCTTCAGGTTTTGTGGGCAGATAATTTTTACTTCTAGGTCTTAAAAAATACCTACATGGAAAAGTCATTAATTTTTCCTTCACTTGCAGGCACTAGTCACAGTTTTGGTGTTGCATTAACACATTTTTTGTCTTTAAACAAGTAAATTGACTTGTTTTAGCAATTAATCGTATATTGTAATAAAATGATTTCCAGGGCATAATTATGCAGTATGTCAGCTATAAAAAAAAAAGATTAAATTTAAAAATCATGTCCTGTGATGTCTGTATATATGGCACATTTACATTCTTTAGAAACATCTTCCCAAGGCCTCCATTTTATCAGCCTTACCTTGTCTATTCTCTTCTCCATAAAATTGAGTAAAACATGAATGGCTTCCATATTCATACCATTGTATACCATGGTATTGTTTTTCAAAACAGTTTCTTTCTCAGCTGTTTTATCATTGGGCAGTTCATCTAGAGTCGTTGCCTCTTGGGCTGTTTCTTCATGGGTTAATGGACAAATGAGAACATCCAAACAAGAGACCGGAACATTGCTTAAAAGGTTGACTGCATTGCTGAAAAGCAATTTAAAAATACAATATTTTAATTTCATTGAATAGTCCTTTAAGATGCAAACATAATAAGAAGTTCAGAAATGACTTTTAGGAGTCAATTAAAATTTTTCTATTTCAAAACAAGCCTTTAATATTACTTGGCATTTACTGACTAAGAGACAGAAAATAAAGAGAACAGTTTTAAATACACATATGAGAAATTAGAAAGAACAGATGTTAAATGGACACACACAATCACATGATGTCCTGTCACTTTCTGAAATGCTAAAATAGGAATTAGTGAGCTTTAACACCATCTCTTTAATTTTATTATGACACAATGCTAGCTTTTTTTTTCCTTGGGGTTTTAAATCCTTTTGTGGAGCCACTGGTGTTTTATTATTCCTTAGATTACAACATAAAGCATTTGAGAAGCTGTATATAAGCAGCTTATCACAGAGGCAACAACATTAAAAACCAAATATTATGGGATTAAGTTTTGTTCTTTCTAGATGTAAAAAATACAATTTCTGGATCATCTAATTTTTAAAATAGTTTTAGAGGTTTTCATTATTTATTTATTTTTTATTTGTAATTTTTTTCAGTTTATTTATTTTATTTTTTTTAAATTTACATCCAACTTAGTTAGTTAGTTAGTTATATATCATCTAATTTTTTTAAAAGACATTATCAGAAAATAGGTAACGGTGTTTTTTTTCTCCTTTTCTCATCACCAGATCTCTTTAAAAGAGGTCCACATAGCCATTTCAAATCTCTAATCCCCTAGGCCTTTTCACTAAGGAACACATGCACCTGGGATGCATACCAGTAGGGGGAACCCAAACCTTGTGTTTTTGATGTTCCCTAAAAATCTTGTTCTGTTGCTCAGCGTGTAAGAGATTAAAGTGACACTAATAATTTAAAAAATTAGACATGTTCTCAATTAACAGATTTTCCTTCAAGGATTATTTCATATTCTTTCATCTAAAAGGAGAGGCAGTGTTCTCTGCTAACTGGATATTATAAGCCTGTGCCTTAGAACTTCCTGATAAACAACAATGGAAAGACAGGCATTACATTTCCTAGTGACAGAGAAGCAGATCTAAAAATAACCACATCCTGACTAAAAATAAACTCTTGCAAATGCAATTGAAAAGTCTAACCACTTGGAAACCAAACTCAGGGCTGATTCTATCTGATGCTGCCTTAATTTAGACCACAGTAGTTCATTTTAATTTAGATTATAGCGACACCCTCAAAAATAAACAAAGTAAACACCAACAAAACAGAAATAAAATATAAAATTTTTTCTTTCCTTACTCTGAAGTGTGGCTCTCATTTCCCCAAGAATGAGTATTTCCTTCCTTTTTTTTTATATTACAGAAAAAATATTTTAAAAATCAAAGTTTAAAAATTAGACAATGTAGAACAATGAGTAGTGATGTAAACGGTATCAAAAAAATCTGAACCAAGAACAAAAATAACAAGTCCTACCAATGAATGGTTCTTGGTAAAATACAAGTTACTTGGAAGTCCCCATTAAAAATCTGTCACTGCTTCTGTGATTACTACTGCTACTGTTAAATAAAGGCCCTCATTTTGATTATTTGTAAATGATCACAATTGGTTGAAATACAATGCTTTTCCCACAAACTTTCATTTAAAAATTTTTGTAAACATCTGTAGTTCCTTATCTTGAGTTAAAAATGTTTCCCTTCTGACTTAAGCATTTGGAAACTGTTATTAAATATCACAGATTCACTGGGGATGAAAACAAACAAAAGAACTCTACCATAGAATTACTTTCTTAAAACCATATAAGAATTGTGAAATGTTAGGATTTTTTTTCGACACATAGGGCAACAGGCACAGGAGTCCATTGATAGGATGATTTTCTAAATCTACCATAGAGAACACACTGAAAAGTTTAAGACAGTGCATTTCATTACAAAGGAATGTTTTCCTTTAAATTCATTTAAAATAAGTAGTTTCCAGGAATCCAGTAAATTTAAGAAACCAAATGCTGAGTTTGATTCAACAAATATTTGGAGCTTTTAGGCTTTTCAAGAAAAGTTCTCATTTTCTCATTTCTTATTAAACAACTGGGTTTCCAAACAACTACAAAATTAATTTTCTGGCTCACTGTGTTTGAGCTATTCTTTTTAAGTAAGGAAGGCCAGCTTTTTGAGCTCTGTCACTTCTCTGACAGTTTTATTTGTGGTAGAAGAGTGTATGAAATTCTCCAGCTACCAGGAAGTCAGTGACTATGCACAGATCTGCACAATGGTGTTTGCATTCCTACTCCAGGGGGTAGAAATACTGTGTATATTACTCTCCCCTTTTCAGCTTCCTAGAGATCATTAATCACTGGGACATGACATCCTCCCACTCATGCTCCCAGCCCCCTCCTGATATGCAGATTCAAAAGCAAAGCCTATTTAGAGCTCCTTAATACCCTGATTAAAGCCTTGTTAGTTGTGAGAGTGGGAAGGCAATCTAAAATCCAGTCCTGTATCAATCACTGGACTAAACATAATTTAATACCAAATGACAACAAGAAGCATGATAACGGTACATGCAGACCTACAACCATTAACAAATCTTTCCTGGTTCAAACGTATCTTCTTTATACTTGGGGCTCACATATCTTTTCTTCATGGCTACAGAATTTACTTAAATGAAACTTAAGATCTCCAAAAGACTTTCAGATGTAAATTCCTACCTTTACTCTAGCTCAATTCAGTAATTATTAATTACTTGTGTCAGGCATTGTTTTATGAAGAAAAAGACAAATCCATGTCTTAATGGAGCTTATTTTCCAGCATGGAGAAAACTGTCAGTAAAAAGTAAACAAAACAAATAAGATGAATGAATCGAAGGCACAGAGAAGCTCATAAGTGGCCTGGGGTGGGGGTGGGGGGGGACCAGGAGGGTAAGATAGACAAATGTAGGTTATAATTTTGAATAGAGTGGTTAGGGTAGTCCTCACTAAAATGGTGTCATTTAAGCAAAGACTTAAAGGAAGTGAGGAAGTGAGCCATGTAACTATGGGGGGAAAGAGCATTTCAGAAAGAAAAACAAGAGCAAAGGCCCCAAGTCATGCAGCAGCATGACTGAAGAACTGTAAGAAGGATGGTTTTGCTGAACTACGATATAAAGGAAAAGGAGTAGGACAGGAGATCAGATAGGTATAGGAGGCCAGATAGGTCTTGCAGGCTATTATAACTTAATTTTATTCTGGAGTGAAAAAGGAACCACTATAGGGTTTTGCATGGTGATATACTCTAATTTATCTTAAAAGGGTCACTCTGACTATTGCATTGAGAACAGATGGTAGGACATCAAAGGTGAGAAGAATCAGGATGTTACTATAATAATTTAGATGACTGAACATGATGATAACAATGAAGTGGCTACATCTGGATACATTTTAAAGGGCATTTCTTGTGAATTGTGAACTGTAAGAATTCAAGGTTCTAGCCTTAGCAAGTGGAAAGCTAGAGTTGCCATAAACTGAAATGGGAAGTGCTGCAGGAGAAGCAGCTTTTTAGGGGAACATTAAGAGTTTAATTTTGGATATGTTAAGTTTGGGTTATCTATTAGACTTCCAAGTGGAGATGTTGATAGGAAGTTAGCTGTAAGAGTCTGGAGTCCATGGAGGGAGATCTGGATTAGAGATAGAAAGTGAGGAGTTTTAGCATGTGGATGATGTTTAAAGATAAAAGATGGGATCAGATCAGTGAGGGAATGAGTGTGGACTGAAAGACTTTGAGGGCTGAACCTGGGCCACTCTGTTGTCTGAGGCTGAGTTGAGGAAATTACAATTAGTGAGGTAGGAGGAAAACCAAGATAGTTTGGTGTCCTGGAAGAAAGTATATAAGCAAAAATGGAGCAACCACCCTGTCAAATGATGTGGACAAACAAGCAAGATGACAAATGACAAATGTCCATTGGATTAGCACCACAGAAGTCACTAAGAGCCATTCCAGTTGAGCAGTGGAACTAAAGCATGAGTTGACCAAATTCAAGAAAGAACAGTAGAGGAACCAGAGAGTCCACGACTGGAGGAGTTTTGCTGTAAAGAGCAAGAGAAGACTGGAGTAGCAGCGGGGGAGAAGTGTCAAGAAAACATTGGATAAGATATGGATGGAAAGACCCCTGTATGCTGCTGTCTGCAAAGCATATCTTTTTAACACACAGCAACCTAGTCACTGTTCTCTAAATGTGCCATAGAGACATACTCATTTCTGTATTTGAGCATGTTTTCCTCTTGCCTAGAATGTTCTCATTCTTTAAGACTAGCTCAAACTTCCCTTCATTCTCAACAAATATTTACTATGCCTACTATGCTAGGTGCTAAGTATACAGTATAAAGCAAAGGATAATGCCTCTAAAGGAGGGGCCTTAATAGGCAATGAAAGCAGAAAAGTACATGTATGTGTGCATGGAGTGGGGTAGGAGTGTCATAAAGGGGATTGCCATGAGATGCATGTTATGGCCAGATGAGTTACTGGTGACCTTAAACCGGAGTTATTCTGGCAAAGAGGAAGGTGCAGAAGCCAGGGAAACAGATTTCCCTGATAAGGCTACAGATCATTAATAAATGCAAAATAACAATAGAAGTTTGCTCTGAAACATAAAGACAGAGGGGAACCCTGAGGGGATTCTAAACAGAGATTTGCTTTTCAAGAAACAACTCTTGCATGCAGTAGACAGGACGGACCAATCTGTTGGGTTAGTAAAACTGTCCCACAAGACTGAGCAGCCTGAGTTTAGAAGTGGAGAAGGTGGGTGGTCTGACAGATCTGGGGTTGGGTGCTTCAAGACTGACAGGACATGAAAATGAAGGTGTACAGACAGGTTGAAATGATGAACCAATGCTTCAGAATAGAGAGAGAAGAAAGTAAGCCTCTGGGGGCTTATAGGTAGAAGAAAAAGGAATAACCAGGAGACCAGAGGTCTGGATGAGGATGGAGAATAGGTACAGTATAAGTAAGAAAGACTTTCTTCATCATGCTAGACCACAGTGAGCTTGTCTTTAAACTCTATTAGCAGTTATTATTTGGATAATTAATTCACTGGAATACTACTCAAAATCTTGTGATAGCTCTTCTATTATGGTCTTGAATTGTTATTTAACTTTTCCTAATATTTATGTCTTGTCACCTCATTTAGACTCTATGTTCCTCCAGAGTATGCACTGTGGAGATCTTCAAGCACCTAGCATGGTGCTCGGTGATAGGTTCAGAAAATATCTGTTCACCTACATGTGTTATTCACAGTAAGAAGTTAAAGAGCTAGGAGGTTTAATAACAAAAAATAAAATAAAATAAGACCCCCTTTCCCTGATCTCTCCAAAGTAAACTCTCTTGTTTTCTGCATTCCTACATAAGCTTGCTCGTGTCTGATGCAGCACTCATCAAAATAACTGCACTTATTTACTTACATGTCTGTTTTACCCCTAGTTGGTGAAGCCCTGGAGAACACAGATTGTACTGTATTCATCTTTGTTGTCCAGGAGTTCAACATAGTGCCTATCATATAGTAAGGGCTCAGTTAAAAAATATAAGCCAAAATGAAATCCAATTTTCAAACTTCTAAAAACAATCTTTATTGAAGTATAATTGAAATACAATGTTACATTAGTTTCAGGTATACAACAGTGATTCAACAATTCTGTTACTCAGTGCTCACCAGGATAAGTGTAGTTAGCACCTGTCACTAAACAACATTATTACAGTATTATTGACTATATTCCCTATGTTGTACTTTTCATCACTGTGACTTATTTATTTTATAACCAGAAGTCTGTAGCTCTTAATCTCCTCCACCTATTTTACCCATTCCCTCATCTTCTCTCCCCTCAGTTTTCAAACATTTATTGAAAGTCAGCCATGGGTAAGGCATTATGCCTAGCTAATGCTGTGGTGGTAATCGTTTTGTAATGTAAGTGTATCAAAGCAACACCACTGTGCACCTTCAACAATGTTATATGTCAATTATAGCTCAATAAAGCTGGAAAAAAGGGCATATGCTTAGCATTGTAATAAGATATCATTAGGTACTTCAATATGTGAGATAAAATAAATTGGTCTAAACAAAGAAACAACAACATGGGGCACCTGGGTGGCTCAGTCAGTTAAGCGTCTGACTTGATTTCAACTCAGGTCATCATCTCATTGTTCATGAGATCAAGTCCCACGTTGGGCTCTGTGCTGACAGTGTGCAGCCTGCTTGAGATTCTCCCTCTCCCTCTCTCCGCCCCTCCCTCACTCATGCTCATTCTCTCTCATAATAAATAAACTTTAAAATAAACAAAGAAACAAAAAAGGCAGGGAGGTAATCACTACTTTTAAAAGACACACCATGGAATACTACATGGCAATGAGAAAGAATGAAATATGGCCTTTTGTAGCAACATGGATGGAACTGGAGAGTGTTATGCTAAGTGAAATAAGCCATACAGAGAAAGACAGATACCATATGTTTTCACTCTTATGTGGATCCTGAGAAGCTTAACAGAAGTTCATGGGGGAGGGGAAGAAAAAAAAAAAGAGATTAGAGAGGGAGGGAGCCAAAGCATAAGAGACTCTTAAAAACTGGTAACAAACTGAGGGTTGATGGGGGGTGGGAGGGAGGGGTGGGTGGGTGATGGGTATTGAGGAGGGCACCTTTTGGGATAAGCACTGGGTGTTGTATGGAAACCAATTTGACAATAAATTTCATATTTATAAAAAAAAAACAAAACAAATAACAGATCAAAGTTTAATTGCCTGTTTGAAATGTACAAGTAGAACTGATAGTATATTTCACACCAATAAAATAACATAACAATAAATTGAAAAAAAAAACAAACACACCAGCTCTTTGGGTTCAAAAAAAAAGAGAGAGAGAGAAAGCATTTTGTAGATGCCAGCGTGCTAACTGAAAGAAATTAGACGGAGAGGTTAAAAGAAATTAAATCAGATCTGGTCCTTCCCTCCCCTCTCCTCAACTATCCAGCATTTAGGCCAGCCCCATCTTCCCCCTTCTAAAATAAAATGAAACCACAACCACATCCACATGCAACTGTTTTTGGCTGTTTATGTATAAGCTTGCTGATTATGGACAAGAGGGCTGAAAATACGTTCAGGAAGATAGCAGAGAAGAACAGAATTAGGATGTGTTCTTTAAAGTAGCAAAAAAGATGGCTCGAACCAACAATTTACTTGTTACTTTAAGTATAGACAAGAGGAAATGAAATAGAATAAATAGATTTTTAAAGCTATCTCACACGCTGATTAGTGGAAATAAAGGTTAAGGAAATAAAGCTGCCCGTGTGAGCTAACTCATTTTATCTCAATGTCCCTGTCCTCTTCATTGCTCTGGGGGTGGGGAAAAAAAGGGCACTGTCTTACAGAGACAGCACATCAGAAAAAGCTGTTGCCAAGGTATTTTTTTACTCACTCGTTTCCTGGAGGAGCCTAGTAGGCTCATGACACGTATGTATGATAGACAGAAAAGCTTAGATGATTGGAAAATAGATTTCTCTACATGATCACAGGATATACACAGAAATAAGTTCCTAAACAAAATATCAAAATCAAAAACCAACTTTTAAAAGCTGGAAGAGATCTGGAACTAAATATTGGTTCTAAAAGCCAGTATGCTTATTACAATAATAGTTACAGAAGTGGCAGTGGCAGCCTTCCCACCTGCCAAGTGCTTCCTCAGTGCCAGGGACAATAGCTCTTTATTAATTTCTTATTGAATCATTACTACAACTCTTTGAGTTTGATGATAATGCATAATCACATACTATTCAGGTTTACCTATTTCATCGTATTTGTCCTTAAATCGAAGTGTCAAAAAGAAAAAGAAAAAACCAAACTTAGAAAATAACTTAAAAACTGAAACAAAATATTACTTTGAAAAACATTCTGATTTTTTTGTTTTAACTTTGCCTTAAACACACACACGACTTTCATGGCCACTACAAATAAGCAGAATTTAGTAGGTATTACAATTCTAGTCAGTTTCCTAAAATAGCTCTTTGAGGTTAAAGCAATTTTCTCTGTATTTAAATGGCTTAGCCTAGAGTCATTATTCTCCAATGACACTAATCACTTTAATTCTGATTAAAGGGACATGCAGGGCCTTTCCAGATAAACTGTCAAGTCAGCCACAACCTCAATCTCCTGGGAAAGCCTCTGAGAAACTCCTATATCCTGTTTGTGGCTCTAGGGATATCCCTTCTTATTTACAGTGTACCTAATAGAAATTTATCAAAGCAACTTTTAAGATAAAATCAAATTTAAAGAAAAGTATCTTTAAAATTTATTTAAGAATAAATATTTAAAGCAAATAATATTAGGAAAATAAAGAAATCTAATTACTTTTTAAAAAATCTGATTTTTAAAACTTCTCTTCTTGCTCTCTTTTGACAGATACTGGGTGCTGTGTTAAAATATTAAATTTATCAGGGGCAGTTGGGTGGCTCAGTCAGTTAAACGTCCAACTCTTGATCACATGGTCATGGGATGGAGCCCCGAGTTAGTCTCTGTGTCGCCAGCGTGGAGCCTGCTTGGGATTCTCTCTCTCCTCCTCTTTCTCTGCCCCTCCCCCACTTACGCACATGTGTGCTCTCACATCTAAAAACAAATAAACGTTTTAAAAAATATATTAAATTTATCAGAGAAATCTTTGGCAATGTTTTTGTAACTAGTGTAACAATTCCCCACTTTCTCCTCACATTCTTTTCCCTTTAAGTTTATTTATTTTGAGAGTGAGACAGAGAGGAAGGGGCAGAGAGAGGGACAGAGAGAATCCTAAGCAGGCCCCTTGCTGTCACCACAGAGCCCTACGCAGGGCTCATTCGTATGAAATGTGAGATCATGACCTCAGCTGAAATCAGAGTCAGCCACTAAACTGACTGTGCCACCCAGGCACCCCTCTCTTCACATTCTTGTATGAATACCATTTAACTTATAATATGTGATTTCAAAAAAAAAAAGCCACCAATTTACTCCTGGGCTTTCTATAAATCCATTTTTTTTAAGTTTTAGTATCTACAGTGTCTCTTGATTATGAAAAAAATTATAGTAAGTCAAAAACGCTTAATAAAATCTTTTTAGTGGTTATGATTTTTGCACTTAATCTCATTATTTTTTTAATGTTCTTATTTTATTTTTGAGAGACAGAGAGAGAGAGAGAGAGAGAGACAGAGTGTGAGTGGGGGAGGGGCAGAAAGAGAGGGAGACACAGAATCCAAAGCAGGCTCCAGGCTCTGAGCTGTCAGCACACAGCCTGACGTGGGACTTGAACCCACAAACTGTGAGATCATGACCTAAGCCGAAGTTTGACGCTCAACTGACTGAGCCACCCAGGTGCCCTAATCTGATTATTTTTTAAAGGCACTGACTCAAAAAAATTAAAGGAACTTTTGATCTCTAGCTGAAGGAAAAAAATCACACTTTTTAACTGTGAAGAAAATAATCTTTTGAGGTTTGCAGGGTGGGGTACATAAAGATAACCTACCAACAAACTCAGCATAATATCAAATAATAAATTGCTGATAACTAAAATAATATGAATTTGATTAAAAAATAACAAGGTTACGTTTCATTTTTACACTCTGGTTGTGTTTCTATTAAGTTTTACTTAAGCCATATTTTAGAAAAAGGAATACTGTAAATGCTCAAAAGCTATGAAGAACCCAATTTTAAGTTTATTTGTAAAAGAGAGTTAACGCCAAAGTTATTTGTTTGCAGATGTGAATTTTTTTGAGTTGTTTAAAATGCCATTTATATTCTTAAAGAATAAAGCACCCTAAGCAGTCTTATGTTAAAATTGTAAGTGTTGTTAATACAAATCTGATCTAGAATAGAAAGTAAAAGAAGGAGAAAAATGTATTAAATCAGTTCTCAGAGAATGATACATTTTAGTAGCTGTCCATTAATAGCTCCAACAGGCAAGACACAAAACTTGAACTATTTTTTATATATTAATACTTGAGACTATGACCCAATTCTTATAATAGGTTTTTAAAATTTAATTAATCCATATTGCTTAAGATACACTTTTTGGTAAATACTCTTACAATGAAATTAGTGGAAACATTAGTTTGAGTGTAGTAATTAAAAGCAGGGTTCAAATACAAGCTCTGTCACTTAATAGAGCTGTGTGATTGCAGAGAAATTGCTTAATCTTTCTATGCCCCAATTTCATCATCTATTGAAAGGGAAAAATAGTACCCACTTGATAAGGCTGGTGTGCTGATTAAGAGAAGTTAATCTTTATAAAGCACTTAGCATAATGTCACATATAGTATTTAATAACTTAAAAAAAATTTTTTTTAATGTTTATTTTTTTTTGAGAGAGAGAGACAGAGAGAGAGAGAGAGAGAAAGAGAGAGAGAGAGAAAGAGAGAACGAACAAGGAAGGGGCAGAGGTAGGAGGGAGACACAGAATCTGAAGCAGGCTCCAGGCTCCAAGCTGTCAGCACAGAGCCCGACATGGGGCTTGAACTCATGAACCATGAGATCATGAGCTGAGCTGAAGACGAGCACTTAACCGACTGAGCCACACAGACGCCCCATTATTCAATAACTATTGAACTGTGCTATTATTACTGTTGTTTTGGGTTTTATTGTTGAATGCAACAAATGCCAAATTGTCTCCAAAGGGGACAGAATGAAAATTTGTCATCAGGACATGGTAGTGATTTCTGACTTACTGGTTACTTGATTCACTAGAATATTTTCACTTTCCTGTGCTCATAACAACTAAAATTAGAAGCATAAAAACATCGAGAATTGATGATGTCCTTTACTGAGATATCAACACAGAAGTTACCTACCTGTGCAGCTCTTCTGTTTTGTCTTCAGTTGGACCTACGATTAGTAAACAATGGCGAAGGACAGCTGCCATGACACGGAACTGATGAGAATCACTCTACAGCAAATAAAAAAGACAAGAGGAAAAATTGGGGATTGAATGTCTTAGTGAAGGAGTCTGGTGTATTCCTGCAACCCTGGGAGCCATCTTATGGACCATTTGTCCCCCTAAACAGTCATTCTTATACCATAAATAATAGAAGTCAGGACACTGTAGACAAAATTCTCAATACTAAGTTAATAGTTACTGTCTTATATGAACAGCCACCTCCAGAAGTGGCTGAAAACCAGAAGATGCTGACCTAGCCACTCCCTTTATGGCATGTCAGGCAAAGAGAGACAAGATCAACAGCCATGCATTTCCTACTCTCTTTTACCTTAAGACTCAATTCACCTGAGGATCTTTTCCACTTTCAGAAAGTCTATAGATTCTTTTGATAGTATACTGTTAGAGTTTACTAGTGGTTATAAAAGTTCAAACAGATGTAATGCTATCAGATATTTTAACAGTGGGCTGTACATACTTAACTGCCTAATTTCTTATTTCAAAAGCAATAAATTAAAAGGTATAATCTGTCAACTTCATTAATGAGTCTTCTTAATCTCCTAGTTCCCCCAAATCTTGCTAGTTCCCCCAGAATTACCAGCAAGTGATGAAAAACAAGTGATCTGAGTTTAATCTCCTATTTTTCCAATGTTTACTCATTGTTATTAAAGACACAGAGAGAGTCAGAGGGAAGAAGGCAAGCAGTAGGAAATAAGCTAAGTTTTGAATAATCACTTAGTTTACCTCCTCTTCTTTTAGAGATTTTGGGCCTCTTCTTGAGATTTTGGGCCATTATAATTTCTTTAATTACCTGCATCAAGGTCATATCTCTCTGCTTCCAGATTTTTAGTAACTAAGAAGACATGTAAAATAAATGATAATTATAATAGAGATCCTGCATATGCTATACTTCAGGAAGTCTCCGATTACTTCAAAAACTATTTAAAATTTTAAAAACTTTATTAAAAATGTTTTAAATCTAAAAACTTCAGTTTTACATATAATCTCAAGTCTATATAAAGTGAAATATACTCAAATATTATACATATATTCATATATATAACTCAGCCCTCTGAGATGATGTCTCCTATAAGATCTAACAAACAATAGAGCACAACTGCATTACTCATAATGCAGATGACAGTATTTTAAGCCTAACACCATCATATGTTCATTTAGAAGAGATGAAGGCCTCAGTAGCATAATGGTAAAAAAGCACTTCACTTGGAGTCTGGAGTCTAGGCTGTGACCTTAGACAAGTCATACAGATTCTCTGAGCCAAAGTTTCCCCACACATATTTCCACAAATATGAGACTGGTAGGGTTATAAAAGGATTAAAGAGGATGATACACATGGAAGTGCTTAGTACTTGGAATGAAACATTTGAAGGTGAGTGGAAAGGATGAGGGAAGAAGGAAACAAAAGGTAAGTAAGACTGATAGAGCTGAAATGAGTGATAGTAAAATAATCATGTGTTGGGGAAGGAATAGAGAAAAGGGGAGGGGGGTCGGTAGAATGTCAGAGACACTAGGACTGGTAGGGTTGAAACGAACGCTGTCCCATTCACTGTCCATTTTCAAATGCCTGGATCAAAATTCTCTAATATGTAAATACACTTTTGCTTACCCCAAATTACATGAAGCACAGGAAACACATGTAAAATTCTTCCATTTCTTAATTCTTAATAAGATCATATTTTCCTCGGTTTTGAAAATTAACTAGGAATGCACTTCCTTTCAAACAAGATTTTCCTTTATTCTAGATATCACAATCATTTCTTCCCATGCTGATGTTGACAAGCCTCTTGCAAAACTATCCATTGTGGTCTTTCTATTTGCAACTGTAAACCAAAATCCTACTTTTTTCCATCCCATTTCCTCCTGTCCCAACTTTTATAACACCAATTCCCAAGTTGTACCTATATCCTCAATGTCCTCTTTTACTATAAATCCACTAAATTCCCTTTCTCTACTCAAAACAACTGTCAAATCCCTGGATTGTTGTTTCCAATCTCAGCATCACTGATTCCTTTTCATATTCCAGGTCTCAGCTAAAATATTTCATTAGAAAAGACCATTAGAAAGACCATTTCATTAGAAAAGACCTACTTAGACCATATCTAAGTAGGTTTCTTCTTTCATTATTTTCTATCGCTGTATCTTGTTATGATTCCTTTCATAAAATCATTAATTTGTAATGCCACATTTATTTACATACTGGCAATATCCATTGTTTTCTCCAGTACTCTATTACCTTTACAAGTTTAGAGTGCATGTGTTTAGTAGATGTTCAATAATTTTTAATGTAAATGGTAAGTAAAACAAAAAAAAGTCCCAGTCATAAGTGGGCAGCCAGATAAATTTTCATAAAATGAGCACATCCATATAACCAGCACAAAAATGATCCAACACTAAGATTAAGAACTCCAGAATTGGCCTCTTCAAATGACAATCCCCTGATCCTCAAGGGTAATCTGAATGTCTAACATTGCAGGTTAGTGATTTTTTGTTTTCACTGAATTTTACTTGAATGATATCATAAAATATAGACCCTTTGTGTATGGTTGTGAGATTCATTCAGGTTGTCATGTGTATTTAGGTGCAGTGTGTTCATTTTCATCACTTGAGAGCAGTAATATTTGAGATGTAGTCTGTGGATCACTGCTGGTCCGCACCCTGTTTGCCACTGATCTGCCGTGTCATGAGTGCAGAAGGTGTGAGCATTTAGGAACTTTTCCAGTTTGACATTGTGTGTAATATTGCACTATACAAGAATTTCATTCTGAAAGCAAGGGCAAAAAATCTGATCCTTCACCAATTTGGTTAAGAAAGCACTGCTAAATACAATGAATATATCACAATTTACTTATCCATCCTACTCTTGATGGGCACTTGGATTGTTTCCAGTTTGGGACTACATTGAAGAGTACTGCTGTGAATGTACTTTCTTACATTTCATTTGCTGCATCACAGGTCATATACATATGTCAAACTTCAGAATATACTGCCAAATAGTGTTTCAAAGTGTTTATACCAATTTATACTCTCACTAGTTGTTCTACAGTTGTGTCAACACTTGGTATTGTCAGTCTTTTAAAATTCAGTCATTCTTGTGGGTGTGCAGTGGTCTCATAGTTTTATTATGCATTTCCCTGATAACTAAGGAGTTTTCATGTAACTACTGGTCATTTGGATAGCTCTTTTGTGAAGTGCCTGTTCAAGCCTTTTGACTATTTTCCTACTGGGTTGACTGACTTTATTTGTATGGATTTGTATGGATTTTAATGTATTTGGGATACAATCCTTTATTTATAGATGTGTTGCAAATATCTTCTCCCATTTGGTGGCCTGCTTTTTTTACTTTCTTCTCTTGATGAGTTCATTTTAATGAAGACCAATTTGTCAACTTTTGCTTTAAGATTTGGTTTTTATTTTGTCCTATTTTAGAAATCTTTGCTACTTAAGAAATGTTTGACTTGTTTAGGATAAAGTCATGAATATAATCTGTTTTCTTCTAAAAGCTTTATTATTTTACCTTTTTTAATATTAAGGTCCTTATCCATCTCAAATTAATGTTCTATGTATGGTATAAGGTAGGGACTTAAATTTGTTTTCCGGATGCCTGGGTGGCACAGTCGGTTAAGCGTCCAACTTCAGCTCAGGTCATAATCTCACAGTCTGTGAGTTCAAGCCCTGCATTAGGCTCTGTGCTGACAGCGCAGAGTCTGGAGCCTGCTTCAGAGTCTGTCTCCCTCTCTCTCTGCCCCTCCCCCACTCATGCTCTGTCTCTCTCAAAAATAAATAAACATTAAAAATAAAATAAAATAAATTCATTTTTCTTCCATACAGCCTTTCAATTGATCCAGGGCAACTTATTAAAAAGCCCACTTTTCCCCCACTGCACTTCAGTGTTACCTGTATCATAAACCAGTTGACTATATATGTGTAGGTTTATTTCGAGACTCTTTATTCTATTCCATTAGTCTATGTCTCAATAAATATTGGTTAAATGAGTGTTATCATTAAGAAGTCTTATTTAACAAAGGTTAGAATGGATACTATACTATTAGTCTGCTATGTGACTTTCCGTAAGTAATTTAAACACTCTGATCTTTCGTGTCTCCATGTGTTAAATGTAGTTAATGCTGCTGTATCACAAGGATGCTGGAAAGATTAAATATAACTGTTCTTTATAAAACATTATACAAATACAGTTTCTATAACTATAATTTACTTGCTTCATCTTAATTTTGGTATCTTTAAGACATCAATATTCTCTCCTCTGAAATCATATTATCTCCAAAGATTGAGAAGAAAAAAGTCACCAAGGACAAAGGGAGGAGGAAGAGAGAGAAAGCAAATAGGCTTGTTGTGATAGTGGAAATCAAAATGAGATAACAACACTCAATTAAAAGGCAGATAAAAACTCAGAAAATTCTTTGGGATCTCTATACAGGCTTCACTTCTTAATTACAGATTCTACTACGGTCCTGTTGCTTTTTCCTTCTGTGCAAACTGTGGAAGATCTCACTTTTATTTGGTAAAGGTGTCAGTTTCCTCACATCTTTTCATTCAAACTGTCAACTGATGTAAACAATGCCTAAGAAAGTCTGAAGGGAGAATACTGCTCACCAACCAGTCCTGATCTGGTATTGTTACCCCAGGATAGTTCTAATTTCTTCAAGAAGGCTTAGGAAGCCTGTCCTGTGAAAATTTAATTTCAATCCTATAAAAAGTGAAACAGACACTCAGACACAGACACACATATACACACATGCACACATACAAATGTATGCATGCTTACCTAGAAATACAGCTGTATCTCAGGTAGCATTTTACCCTATGTTTTACCCTATTCCTTTTGCTTACCTCTACCGTGGTTATTTGTCCTACTAAACTGTATATTTAAAAATCTCTATCTCTTTACAGGTAAAGATTATGTATTTTACCTCTGCATCTTTTGCATCTAACATGGTGATGGGCATAAAATAATCAATGCTTTTTTGAATTAATTTGCAAGGGGAGATATAAATGTTATAAAATAGATAGTGTTAACTCTAAAAAGGCTAGAAATTACTGTTGTAAATAATGTTATTAAATGTTTTAGGCTCCTAGAGAATTTTCTAAAAGCTTTGAAAATTTAAAAGGTACCATATATTTTTCCTCCCTCCCTGCTAACTTTGGGCTTTTTCTCCTATGTATTTCTGTATATCACATTTTATTTTTCATTAAACAAAAATTTGCTGAAAGTCTACTCTGTACTGGGTATGTTGCTAGCAGAAAGACTATCCCAGGGAGGTCAG
Source organism: Lynx canadensis (assembly GCF_007474595.2). Taxonomy (NCBI): domain Eukaryota; kingdom Metazoa; phylum Chordata; class Mammalia; order Carnivora; family Felidae; genus Lynx; species Lynx canadensis. The sequence continues at coordinate 125,916,914 of NC_044309.1, read as the reverse complement.
ACATACCCTCAAAGATCTAGAATATATGGCATTTGAAACATCTCTGCATTACTGAGGTGATTCTTTCCTGTTTTTAAACATATAGAAAATATAGAGAAGAATAGTATGTAACAAACAGTCGTATATTTATCTGTGTTTATGTGTCTGATTTTCCTGTTAATCTTTTAGTTCTTTGAAGGCAGTGATGATTTCTTCATCTTGCATCTTGTATATCCAACACAGAATTTGGCACATACTGGGCACTCAATGTCTACTCAAAAATGATTCAGCAAAAAAAAAAAACAACCCAAAACAAACAAACAAACATGACACAGCTTGAAGCTTTTTAAATTAATATTATGTCCTTTTCCCATATTTCCTTTAAAGTCTCTTAAATAATCATGGAACTAACCTCTTCTATGACAGTGTGACATTCCCAATTAACTTCTATGGACATTCACTGTTTTCTGTCACTCTAATACATCCTTTGACTACACAGATAGTGGTACTACTTCCCTGCTTGCACTTGGGTGTCTGGCTCTAACATGTTTGTTGGTCCTTATGTTTTCTCATTACATTGCACTGATGACCTGGGAAGCAGTGCAGAGGGAAAGTGTGCTAAGTAAGGGATTTCCAGAATAACATGCTTTCCTCCAACAAAGAGATTTAGCAAAAGTGTTAAAGCAGGAGGAAGACAAGACCATTTCATTTAACTTTTCTAGAACTGACTTCAGGTCCTGCTAAAGGAGTCTTTTGACCTCTTAAACATACTATCTTTAGGAAAGGGAGAGAATGAGAAAGGGAGGGAAAGAGGAAGGAAGTGAGGAAGACAGATGGACACCGTGTGGCAATAAGGCCAACTACTGAATAGAAAGGAATCTTCAGATTCCTGATGGTATCAGCAGGCAGGCAGGCAGGAATTTAACACATGAGCCTAAAATGAACAAATGGCACTAATCTGCTAAACCTCAAGAAAAACCTAGTCATTAATTTTCTGTTTTTAATGAATTGTAAGTGAACAGTGATAGAAATACCTACTAAAACAGTTCAAACCAAAACCAAACATCTGTATTTTCTCTAACGGTTGAGCTGTGGTCATAAAGATCTTTAAAGGTGCAATCCCCAGGGTTTGGAAAGGTATTAACTAGCACTAATCTTCTGAAGGTCAATTTGACAATACATATTAACAACCCTTAGGGTTTTAAAAAAAAAATCCTTTGACCCAACAATTTTAGGAATTTATCTACAAAATTTTACAATAAGAAAATTCACTGTGTTACTATTTACAATAGTAAACAACTGCAAACAATCTAAATGCCTACACATAGGGAATTTGTTAAAGGTTGATAAATCCTTATGAAGGAATACTCAAGTATAAATATACCTATTAAATATAAAATTACTTATGAAGGGTATTCCTTCATAAGGATTTATCAATCTTTAACAGGAAAATAAACTGGTACATTATTTTTTGGTTGCAGAACTCTTTTTTTTTTTAACGTTTTTATTTATTTTTGAGACAGAGAGAGACAGAGCATGAACGGGGGAGGGTCAGAGAGAGGGAGACACAGAATCTGAAACAGGCTCCAGGCTCTGAGCTGTCAGCACAGAGCCCGACACGGGGCTCAAACTCACGGACCACGAGATCATGACCTGAGCCGAAGTCGGCCGCCCAACCAACTGAGCCACCCAGGTGCCCCGTTGCAGAACTCTTTTTATCCCCAAATAATATCTAGTTATAACCTAAATTTATTTTTAAAAATTGTTTTTAATTTTTTTCATTTTATTTAGAGAGACAGCACGAGTGGGGAAGAGGAGCAGAGGGAGGGAGAGAGAGAGAGACAGGGAGAAAGAGAGAAAGAGAGAGAGAGAGAATCCTAAGCAGGATCCACACTGAGCGCGGGGCTTGATCTCACAACCCTGGGATCATGACCTGAGTGCTCAACCAACTGTGCCACCCAGGTGCCCTTCAACCTAAATTTAAATAGAAAAAAACAACAGCAACAATCAAAGATACTCTTTTGAAAGTGAGGGTGGGGAACCTGGAACACTGTCCACTCATCACCAGAGGCTACCCCTAGGAACTTTATGGCTTCAGGGAACATTTTGAAAACTACTACTCTTCAAGAACATTTACTGAGGAAAAAAAGATTATAAAATTACTGCATTTTTGTAAAAAGAAATTATACATGTTTATATTTATATATTCTACAATGAAGAATAGTTAGAAAGATATATGTTAAAACACAAACAGTGCTTATCTTTGAGTGGTAAGCTTATAGGTGATTTGTACTTATTGCTCATATGCAATTTTCCTTTAGATCTACTACAATGAGCATGCATTTTGATTAAAAGAAAACAATATTAGTTATTTTTAACACTATTTTAAAATTGGATTCTTCTGTAAGAAGTAAGTTTTTATTTCCCTTTATTTCAGTTGGTATTTAAAGTACTAACAATTCTTTAGGTGCTTGCTCAATTGGAGAAAGATGCCATGCATCTGACAATCAAGGAATTATTAAAATGCAAGTAAATGGGGGCACCTGGGTTGCTCAGTCAGTTAAGTGTCCAACTCTTGATCTCGGCTCAGGTCACGACCTCACAGATCAAGCCTCGTGTCAGGCTCTGTGCTGACAGTGCAGAGTCTGCTTGGGATTCTCTCTCCCTCTCTCTCTGCCCCTCCCTCACATATCTCTCAAAATAAATAAATAAACTTTAAAAAAAATCTAAGTAAATGGACTCTTATTGGCAAGTTTCTCTGCAACTTTATTATAGACTTTCTTTATGCTAAGTTGTGGGTACCTCCCTAAAAGGTACTCTATGTTCTGATTTCAGGGAAACATGCATCTCCCCAATCTTCAAACAGCTTTATCATTCTCAGTCTTCCTATCTCAGGAGACACCTTCATGGTCTTCTCTGTGCTAAGTATTTTCAATCATGAACGCACTGTTTCTCTCCTAGCACTTAACACAATTTGAATTATATATTTGTTTACTTACTACCTGTCTCACCAACAAAACTGAAGGCAGAGACTAGGTCTATTATTTGCCAACATATTACACATGCCAGCATGATACCCTGTAACTGGCCATAAATATTTATTGACTAACTGAATGACTGACTAAATGTTTGCTAAAATTTGAATTTGGAGACCCACAGAGATTCAACTGGTTTAAAAATAACCTTTCCCACACTCCTGCCTAAATGGGTTGGCAAGATCCTACTTTCACTAACTGTTTAAATTTCTGATAACTTCAGTAATAGCCCAGACTAACATTAACTGGGCACATTTTATAACGGCTTCATCTACTGAACCACAACTCACAAGAAGCCCTTCATCTGCTGAGAAGCCTGCTTCAGGACTACTGATCCTTTCTCATGTATCTTTCGGAAAATAAACTTTCTATGCCACAGAATGAGTATTTGCTGCTTCAAAATCTTCTAAGGCTTCTTCCAGCCCCACTATTGCTTCTAACTGAAGCACACTCATGAGGGCTAATCTCAATTTACTGATACATGTTACATGTCATTCCATACATATACTGATAAGCAGTCATTGACTTATACACCCTTTTGTTGGGAATCTGAACAGTGTGAACTACTATTTTGGGCACAATTTAAATAACAGGGCCTCCCAACAATGAAAAACCAACAGTCTCAGAAGAGCTCTTGCAACTAAATGGAGAACTTAAAAACACCAAAACAAACAGTGTAAGAAAAATAACCATAGAAGGTACCAAATAAGCATAGAGACATAATATTTTAAATACTTCCAAATATTTGGTTTCAAAGCATAAATGGAGCATGTGGGCTTTCCACATGTTTTCCTGCCAAGTCTCAGGAAAAACTGACCATACTACAGTCATCTAAAACAGCTGTTAGGACTGATCTTCAAATATTTGGTTTCAAAATATAGACCTATTTGCACTTTAAAACTCAGATGCCTGCATTCTCCCACTATAGCACTGCACTGAGATAATCTTCTCAAAGTAGGTTGCTGGCAAAAACAGATCGGTATTCATGGTGAGAACTGTTTCAAATGGACACAGCAAAATGTTAGCCCTAGGTCCTAAAGTCAATTGTCAGAAAAGATAATTTGCTCTGGCACCAACATACTGCATTTCTTTCTTCTTTTCTTTTCTTTCTTTTTAAAGCAGGGGCTCAATTTCACTCATTATTTAAGGTTAAATAGGGTAAACGTGAAATGTTGAGATTCTAGAAGCAAGGAAAAAAGTTTGCCTACTTCATTTACAATTGTCTTCTTCCTTAAACTAACTTTCTTGTTTAGCATATTGTTCTTGTGGGTACTTAGATATAAACTATCAAATCTGCCTCACTTTTGGGCTGCTGTATGGTCCAAGCCACAGAAAAGGATCTTAGTCTAGAAAAAAACCTTTCTCACATATTAGTGTAATTATATTTGTTTTCTAGGACTGTGTACCAGCCTGGATATCTAGTTGTAGTCCTACATTTCTGATAGTTATCTAATACTATAACACTCTAGGAGACTGGGATGATAGGTGATACAGCATCTTTTACTCTACTGAGCAGACATCAATTCTGATTGATCAGTTTTAACTGGCCTGATTATCTTTTCTTTAAGATGGCAGTCATCATAAATGCCTGTAACTTTATGAACCACATTGTTTTATTTCCCTTCAAATATTATCATTTAAACCTTATTCCTCAAAAAGGCATTAAAAAAAAAGACATGTGATGGTACAACTCAGAAAAGGAACTATATTTGGCATCTTACAAAATAATAATCCATATTAACTATATTGGAATTACATTTTTTTAAATCTATAAAAACAAATAAAATAAAATATTTGTTTTTTCATCTTCATCCTATTTTTCTAGTAAGTGTTACACAAATGTCAACTAAAACCTTACAGGCAGCTCTAGGGATGCCCCGGACCAATTAAATAATAGGTAGATAAGAATATTCTTCTCAACCTTACCTCTTTATGTGCCTTCCAACTGTCTACTGTCACATTGAAGAGAGCTTTGAGGGCCTCGATGGCACAGTCTGTCTCCTGAGGTGAGAGAGGAGGTCCATTACGGTCTATGGCCGATTCATACTCATCGGTCCACTTGATGCTAAAGGCACTTTCCAAGATCTGGGTTAGCAGCGCTAGTCCCTGAAGCTCATAGCGCAATTGTGACCTGATGTCGGTGTGCAAAAGTGACAGGAGGAAGAGCAAGCGCAAGTCAAAGCATTTAATGTCACTAATAAACTTTCGGTCCTTGCACTTTCTCAGGAGGTTACAGAGCTTTGCAGCAAGGTTCAGTTCCAGGCTGAGCTGCTGTGCCATCTGACTGTTGAACACTATGTTACACAGACATTTTAATGACTCCACAATAACTGGGAACTCGGACACCTTCTCCAAAGAATCATCCGACTCATTTAGCTTGGCTAGTCGCAGCAGTATCTGCATATTTTCCTTGGTCGTTACAGGAACTAAAACCTTTTTGTCTCTGGAGAGAATGCGGAGAACTTCCAGGCAAGACACTTGACATGTTGTTGGGATGTCCTTTACAAGGACTTTAAATATACCTTCACAGAGTTTCTGAAAAACAAGAATGAGTATGAAAAGTCATTATTTGGCTTAAATGATTTAAAACAGAATACTTCTCTACCAATGTATGTAATAGCAGTCAGGTTCTGGCTAGAAAAGATTTTTACTTTAAAAAACATTTTTTTTTTTACATTTATTTATTTTTGAGAGACAGAGAGACAGAGCACAAGTGGGGGAGGGGCAGAGAGAGAAGGAGACACAGAATCTGAAGCAGGCTCCAGGCTCTGAGCCGTCAGCACAGAGCCCGACGCGGGGCTCGAACTCACCAGCTGTTGAGATCATGACCTGAGCCGAAGTCGGACGCTGAACCGACTGAGCCACCAGGCGCCTGGATTTTTAATTTTTTAAGTCACAGAATGTTAGAAGTGAAAGAGACCTTAGGGGCACCTGGGTGGCTTCGGCTCAGGTCATGATCTCAACGGCTGGCGAGTTCGAGCCCCGCGTCGGGCTCTGTGCTGACAGCTCAGAGCCTGGAGCCTGCTTCGGATTCTGTGTCTCCTTCTCTCTCTGTCCCTCCCCCACTTGTGCTCTGTCTCTGTTTCTCTCTCCCTCTCTCAAAAATAAACATTCAAAAAAAAATTTAAAAAAACAAAAAAGAAAGAGACCTTATATTTGCTGCACTTCTTTCACTTACAGATATGGAAATTGAAGGCTAGAGAGACTGAATTAGTTGTACAGGGCCAGAGTGAATTGGTCAAGTTTTATATAGCTTTGTTCTCAACAGATTTTTAACATCAGACTACATATAATACCAGGATAGAAGGCAATTAGTCTGAATCATAGCTGATGGACCCAAAGTACATATTATCTATCTTGCATTTTTTGAAAAATAATTATTCCTGTCATTGCTAAATTTAAGAACCACTGTTCATCTTTCAAAATTCAATGTCTAGCTTTCTTCTCCATAAACTGCAGGTCTGGGTCTCTCAAGCTCATGTCTTATATGTGGAACAAGTAGGTATAACTATTTTACTACTGACCATTTCTGTACCTGTTGCATTTTATAAAAACAACAGCACCAACTAGGACTGATGTAAGATTTTACAAAGTTTGTATTAACCTAGCATCAGACTTTAACTCTTTAAAAAGAGGCTATTCATGGGTCAAGCATTATGATCTTGGCAGGAATCCCAAGCTGTGTGTACCTTCTCAAGTACATCCTGGTAGTACAGCTATGGCAATGTCAACTTTAAATGTACAGTTGACCCTTGAACAACATGGATCTGAACTGCACAGGTCCACTTATACATGGATCTTTTTCAATAAATACAGTATAGTACTATAAATGTATTTTCTCTTCCTTGTGATTTTAACACTTTTCTCTGGCTTACTTTATTGTAAAAGTATAAATCCAATAATATATAACATACAAAATATGCGTTTATCGACTGTTGATGTTATTTGTAAGGCTTCTGGTCAACAGTAGGCTCTTAGTAAGTTAAATTTCTGGAGAGTCAGAAATTATACACAGAATTAAAAAAAAAGATTTTTTTTAACATTTATTTATTTTTGAGAGACAAAACACAAACAGGGAGGGGCAGAGAGAGAGGGAGACACAGAATCCAAAGCAGGCTCTAGGCTCTGAGCTGTCAGCACAAAGTCCGACGTGGGGCTCAAACCCACAAGCCGTGAGATCATGACCCCGAACTGAGCTCGGACGCTTCACCAACTGAGCCACCCAGGTGCCCCATATACACAGAATTTTTTTTGACTGTGTAGGGGGTTGGCGCCCATAACCCCCACGTTGTTCAAGGGTCAACTGTACTATTTTCTCTAGATGGAGGTGGGAAGGAAATTAACTTGACAAGCTGAAAAAAATTTGATAATAATGTCAATTCTACCTGCCATCCCTGATGACTAGAAAGGACTTTCATTTAATGTCTTACTATCATCATTAAAGCACTTAAAAAATTTTTTTGAAGTTTATTTATTTATTTTGAGAGAGTGAGCGAGCAGGGGAGGGGCAGAGAGAGAGGGAGAGAAAGAATCCCAAGCAGGCTCTGTGCTGTCAGCACAGAGCCTGATGTAGGGCTCAAATTTATGAACCGTGAGATCATGATCTGAGCCGAAACCAAGAGTCAGATGCTTAGCCAATGGACTGAGACATCCAGGCGCCCCAAAGCATTTTGTTTTAAAAATGAACATAAGTTTGGGCAGTGGGGATAAGTGTAATGTGCCCATTATAAAAATACAAAAAACAAGGCAATTTTTCTCTAATTTCTGATCTTTCATATCCAAGATAAAAAACAAAACAAAAAACAAAACAAAACAAAACCAATTCTACATACTGTTTCCTATGTGGTATATTTCTGGGGGTGAAGTCAGATAATATTTGCACCCACATAACTTTATTCAAGAGAGAACTCATCTACATTCCTGTTTAAGAAACACGTAATAAATAAGGTATTATAAAATATTATATATGTGAATTTGGAGTTCTACATATCTAGTAAAATAGACATCTTTACCTCCTAACTTTCTAAACCAAAAATAACAACAGCAACAAAAAAATCCCCCCCAAATCTATAGACAATATGATTCCTTTCTTGCTCTACCTTCAGACTCAAGAAAGAAAAAGAACAAAGTATGAATACAAATAGGAAGAGACAAGGCTATAGACCAAATGGACTAAAACACTGGGACATAAAAAGGCTACATGAAAGAAATTAGAAAGCCTACAAAATTTATAGTTAAAAACTACTTCTGGGGCACCTGAGTAGCTCAGTCAGTCTGACTGAGTCAGTCTGACTTCAGCTCAGCTCATGATCTCATGGTTTGTGAATCTGAGCCCTGCATCAGGCTCTCTGCAGTCAGCAGAGCCCTCTTCGAATCCTCTGTCACCCTCTCTCCTTGCCCCTCTCCCGTTCATGCTCTTTCAAAAATAAACAAACATTAAAAAAAAAAACAAAAAACGACTTCATTTACAGGTTTCCTGGAGATCAACTGGCAACCAAAGACAAGAGTTCTAATTTTAAAGCACAGTTTTTGGTTATACTTGTTCTTAAATATGCCATTTCTCATTATAGACATGCCTCACATAATGACTGTTAGGTGGCTTTTTATTATAATCATAATGTATCTTGAAAATCAAGCCACTTTCTTGGATCATGACTCTTTCTTCTCTGCCTTTTTTTTTTTTTTACTATAATTCAAAAAATAAAATCAAAGACCTACCCAAAATACAACAAAAGTGATATTTTATAAACACACCTATTGCTGTACTCAATATAATCATTTCTATTCAGAGAATATCATGAAGACCAAATTAATAAATCAGGTATATTTGGATGAATCAGAAAAATTTTGCTTTGGCGGCACATGGATGGCTCAGTTGGTTAAGCATCTGACTTTGGCTCAGGTCATGATCTCTCAGCCTGTGAGTTAGAGCCCCATGTCGGGCTCTGTGCTGACAGCTCAGAGCCTGGAGCCTGTTTCCGATTTTGTGTCTCCCTCTCTCTCTCCACCCTTCCCCACTCATGCTCTCTCTCTCTCTCAAAATAAATAAACATTAAAAAAAAAACAAAAAAAAAAAAAAGAAAAATTTTGCTTTGCATATGTACACCAAGCTAGAGAATTGAAGAGGGAGCATTCTTTACACTTTCTCCATCTGTTGAGTGCATGCACTCCTTCTGTGTTTCAAAGATGCTCTTGTATTTCACCTTTATTTTGCCCGAACAGTATTTTTCTATGCTGTGACTATTTTTTTTCAGTTGATTTTATGCTTCCTAAAACATTCTCTGCTCTCTTCAAACACTTTATATAGCTCCTTGATGCCCACAGGACATATCTGGAATGAGCCTAGTGATCCTTTTCCTACTGCTCTGTCACAGACACTCCCCACTTTTTCTCAAGTGCTCCAAAATGACTCCCAGTCCCTTGACATCTGTCTTGAGCTCCTTCCCTGCTGTTCCTTCTGTGGCATGAAAGGACATGCTACCATGCCCTCTAGTCAGGAGCCCCCTCTTTTTCTCAGCTTTAGTTTGAAGACTGAGGGGTCTATAAGCTTCTCTAGTCACTCCCTCTTTTGATATTTGTGCTTCCAACAAGATCTTAGTTTTTGCTTTTGTATAGAGTAAGTTATTGGAGCATCTCACTCCTTCTCCAGGCTCCTAGAGAATAGGCCATGTTTTCTGTAGCCCTGTGGCTGGATCAGGTGTGCTATACCTATTTTTAAGTGCAAGATAACCACAAATTTCTAACCTTAAAACTACTACCACCTGACTCTCCAGCATCTTCCAAAGAATGACTCCTTTGTATTCCTCCTCCACCAGCCACCACTTACTATCAAGTCTTCTCTTCCTCTTTTTGCAGGTACAGTAAACTGTCATTACATTAGAGGTTAGGTATAGACTATTTTTATTTACTATTTTATTTACTTTCAAAATTGTTTTCATTGTTCAACTGATATATATTTTTCAATCTCAAATTATTTTGGTACCTTAGATAATTACAAAACACATTTTTTTTTCTATCAAAATTAATGGAAATATTTTCTGATTTAACAACTCTCACTTAGAGTTTGGGTTCTCTGTAATGAACGAAAGTCAGAAAGCAAAGTTGAGGTATGCTTACAAAATATAATTACTAAGAATCAAAGAGTCTGAGAAAAAGCCCTTTTAAAATGCTTACAAGCTTAGCAAGCCATGGCTATTTCTATAAAGTTACACTGTGGACGCAGGAGCAGACACTCAAGAGTAAGATCCCAAATAGTTCCCCAATGTTACTATCAGTACCGCCAAAAAATTTTAGTAATTTTCTCCTGAACTGAAGTCCCAGAGTCTACTACAGCAATGGTTGTCAAACTTCATCATGGATCATTATCAGCTAAAGGGATTGTTAAAATACATTGTTATACTTCACCCTCAGAGCTTCTGATTCAGTTGGTCTTGAGTGAGGTTCCAAAATTGGGACTTTTAACAAGTTCCTAGTTGCTGCTGCCAATTCAGAAGCTACACTCTGTGAACCACTGAACTATGGTTAACAATGGACTGACACAACTTGGATGTTAGAGGACTGGGGTTAAGTGAGAGCAATGGACCAGATAAGCTTAGAAAAGTAGGCTGAGTTGAAAGCCATTAATACAAATAACCTTAACTTCTCTTTGATTATCCTCAAGATGAACAGGGTGCCACTGTCTGGTCACATTACCTTTCTTATCTTAAATATTAAAAACTACTCTTAAAAAACTGAGAACAAACTGAGGGTTGATGGGGGGTGGGAGGGAGGGGAGGATGGGTGATGGGTATTGAGGAGGGCACCTTTTGGGATGAACACTGGATGTTGTATGGAAACCAATTTGACAATAAACTTCAGGGGCGCCTGGGTGGCGCAGTCGGTTAAGCGTCCGACTTCAGCCAGGTCACGATCTCGCAGTCTGTGAGTTCGAGCCCCGCGTCGGGCTCTGGGCTGATGGCTCAGAGCCTGGAGCCTGTTTCCGATTCTGTGTCTCCCTCTCTCTCTGCCCCTCCCCCGTTCATGCTCTGTCTCTCTCTGTCCCAAAAATAAATAAACGTTGAAAAAAAAAATTAAAAAAAAAAACAATAAACTTCATATATTGAAAAAATAAATAAATAAAATAAAATAAATTAAAAAAAAAAAACTACTCCACGTGTGAAATATATTACTTGTTTAAGGTCAATGGTCCTGGGCTTGAAACTTGTTCAACTTACCATGGACTCTAGAACCACAGCAGTACTGTGATGAAGGCAAAGGTTCTGGATTTAAACTCCTTGTATTCAAACCCTGGCTCTTCTACCATCTTCTAACAGTGTGACTGTGGCAACTTACTTGGCCTCTCTGGGCCTCATTTACTGTAAGAGCTAAATGATATCCCACATGTATAGCTCTTAGAATAGTGCCTAGAAAGTGTAAGTGTTCAGTATAGGTTTATATATTATTATAAAATAAAATCTCAGAGTCCTCAGTTTAGCATTTAAGATCTCCAACCTACTTTTTCAGGCTTCTCTTTCATACTGTGCTTCTATCAAACCCTCCTCTTTAGCTATATTCCTATCCAAATTATCTTACACTGAGCTCTTCTGCTTTCTTACTGCTTCCCCTCTACATGCATCAGTTCTTCTTCCTCTTTGACTATTCAAGTTTTAACCATTCTTCAAAGCTAACCTCAGAATTCACTTTTAAGAAAAATATTTATTTTGAGTGAGTGAGAGAGAGAGAGAGAGAGAGAGAGAAAGTGAGAGAGAGAGAGAGCACGCACACACGAGCAGGGAGAGGGGCAGAGAGAGAGAGGGAAAGAATACGGAGCAGGCTCCACACTGTCAGCACAGAGCCTACCCTGGGGCTTGATCTCACGAACCGAACTGTCAGATCATGACCGCAGCAGAAATAAAGAATTCACGCTTAACTGACAGAGCCACCCAGGTGCCCCTAATATTCACTTTTGATATAAAATTTCTCCTAACCACTTCAGCTCCCAACATTCTTTCTCTCCAAGGAATACCCAAACCATAACTTATAGCAATCATTTGGTGCTCTGTACATTCTTCCTGTTACTACTAAAAGCTCTCTGATGGCAGAAAGGACACTTTTTTTTTTTTCAAGACAGAAGATTATATAAATTGTAGTGGTTTCTGAATTAGAGTTGGGTATATTACTAGGCTTTGCTGCTGTGTAATTCAGACATGCTATTTAACTTCTTTGAGCCTCACTGTCCCATGTGTAAAAAGGGAATAGTATCATCTATATCTCATAGGGCTATTGTGAAATAGACTCTGGGACATAATAAGTACTCTGTAAATGGTGACTATTATTATTCATATTCTTCATAATCCTTGTAGCCCTCAGTAGAGCAACTAGCACACAAGTTAGCACCCAAAATATAAACTGACTAGATTAAGTTCTTCAAATCTAAAGGATTAGTAGAAGTCTATTAATGTTGTCTGGACACTTCTCCTTTCTAAGAAGGAAAGAGAAGTAGTAAAGGCTATTCGTGTGATTGGACTAGTAAGATGGTTTGTCTCATTGGGTAAAAATGTCTCTTTATATGAGCAGAACTTAGATGTCTTCACATGAAGTTCTTTTTTTCTGAAGAGGTTAAATAACTTAAATATATATGTTCTTTAAAATGTAAAATGCACCAGGGAGCCTGGATGGCTCAGTTGGTTAAGTGTCTAACTTCAGCTCAGATTATGATCTCATGGTTCGTGGGTTCAAACCCTACATCGGGCTCTGTGCTGACAGCTCAGAGCCTGGAGCCTGCTTTGGATTCTGTGTCTCCCTCTCTCTCTGCTCCTCCCCTGGTCATGCTCTGTCTCTCAAAAATAAATAAATGTTAAAAAAAAAAAAAAAGGGAAAAAAAAGAAAATGTAAAACGCACCAAACTATTAAAGAAAATAGAAAAACAGTCATAATTACCAGCTAATGTGTGTGTGTGTACAATTTTTTAATTTCTTTTTGAGAAAGTGAGTGAGCACAAGCTGGGTAGGGGCCATGCCCAGCATGGAGCCCGATGCAGGACTCACAACTGTGTGATGATGACCTGAGCTGAAATTAAGACTTGGACATTTAACTGACTGAGCCACCCAGGCACCCCTAGTGGGTATATTTTATAATGCAGGAGACAGAAGTATTTATTCTCAGTCAATCTACTTGATTATCAGTAACATATGCATATTACTTTAACACAGAATTACAATCATAACGTGTATATATTTTGTGTCCTGGCTTTTTAATTTTTAATTTAATTATTAGCATTTTTCCACATTGCTACAGAATCCTTATATAAATAATTTTAAATAGATGCAGTTATATTAAATGACTTCTGTTCTCAGTAAGCCTCTACCATGAAATATAGCAGAATCCAGAAAGAGCAGTGGACTTATTAGCATCAAAAGGAGTGGTTTCAGAATGGGTGGTTTTGTAAGTGTACAAAAAACTTCTTATATATGTTCTTCAATGTAAGAAATGCTCACTAAACACTTACCTAAACTATTGTCTAAGGACACTTAACTAAGAAGTAGAAGGCCAGGACTTAATCCAGATTATCTGACTCCAATGTGATTTCCACTTCATGTCAATGATTGTACCACAGCGTTCTCTCATTTATTAAAAATATGATCTTGGGGCGCCTGGGTGGTGCAGTCGGTTAAGCGTCCGACTTCAGCCAGGTCACGATCTCGCGGTCCGTGAGTTCGAGCCCCGAGTCGGGCTCTGGGCTGATGGCTCAGAGCCTGGAGCCTGTTTCCGATTCTGTGTCTCCCTCTCTCTCTGCCCCTCCCCTGTTCATGCTCTGTCTCTCTCTGTCCCAAAAATAAATAAATGTTGAAAAAAAAAATTAAAAAAAAAATATGATCTTGAGTATGTCACTCTATTTGGCCTCTTTCTTCATCTATATCATGCATTAAGAGTTTCTAAGGCAACCTTCTTCCAGCTCCAGGATGGTAAGCTCTTCACTATGAATCTATAAAACTAAGATCAGCTTTGGCTTTTGCTATGAAGTAAGCAGAACATGCTATAAAGCATAGATGAACATTCAAATGATCTATCATGATTTATATACTGTTTTAAAAGGTGATTTCTGGGGCGCCTGGGTGGCTCAGTCGGTTGGGCGACCGACTTCGGCTCAGGTCACGATCTCACGGTCCGTGAGTTCGAGCCCCGCATCGGGCTCTGTGCTGACAGCTCAGAGCCTGGAGCCTGTTTCAGATTCTGTGTCTCCCTCTCTCTCTGACCCTCCCCTGTTCATGCTCTGTCCCTCCCTGTCTCAAAAATAAATAAATGTAAAAAAAAAAATTGTTTTTAAAAAATAAAAGGTGATTTCTAAAAATATTAAGAAATTAAAAGTCAAATTTTATACATAAAAAAGAGTCTTTGCTTAAAATACAGACATAATACAGGGTACCTGAGTGGCTCAGTCAGTTAAGCATCCAACTTCAGCTCAGGTCATGATCTCACAGTTTGTGAGTTTGAGCCCCACATTGGGCTCTGTGCTGACAGCTCAGAGCCCGGAGCCCACTTTGGATTGTCTCTTCTCTTTGCCCCTCCCCAACTCACACTCTGTCTCTCTCTCTCTCTCTCTCAAGAATAAATAAACATTTAAAAAATTAAAAAAAAATACAGACATAATAGTGTCCTATACTCTGGCAACCCGACATATAAGTGCTACTCAAACGTGTCTACAGATTGGTGCCAGTTCACAAACTGTTACTGGACTGAATTGAGATAGGTACACAAACTGAAAATAGGTATAAAAAATTGAGTTTGCATTTAGAAACATTTATAGTAATCCGACTTTGCTGTGACTATTAAAGGATGTGGTTATCTCTTTTAATGTTTCATTTTTATTGTATTTTATGGAAGCACTGGTCTACTGCAAATTAGGGAAAAATTAACAAACAAACAAAAACCTTGGCCCTTGACCATAAGTAATTTAAGGAGCACTGTTCTAGAGAATGCATTTTATACTGTATAAATTTTCTTGAACTATATAACGAAAGTAGTAAAACTAACTCAGATCCCATGGTAATGAGGGACTGTCTCATAAACTTGCTTATCTAAGATTTAGTTTAATTGCTGAACATTATATTGAAAAACTATTATCAGTGTCCACCAAAATCCATTCTCCCCTTCAGATATAGTAACAGAAGTGTGGCAAGACCCACGAGTGCCTACCTATGACACATTCCTCACCTGCTCTGAGGCCATATGACCATATGACTCAGCTCTTGCCAATGGAATGTATGTGAACACGTTGCAAGCCATTTCTGGGTTTGGGTCTTTAAGACAGTGAGCATTCTTTCTCTACTTTCTTGTCCTATTCTGTAGCCCAGAACTTGGAAGTGGCAGCCCAGTATATGCTAGGACAATGCTGAGATAGTGAAGCATGACTTGCAAACTCAGAAGGAAAACAGGGCAACTGAATAAATTTACAGAGCAGAGTTATTCAACTACCTAACCAGATCGGATCACCTCAGAACTATCACTTGAAAAGGTAATAAAACACCAATATTCCTCAAACCACTTCTATCTTGGGGTCCCTTTGTTGCATCAGGTTAGCTTTAAATTTAAATAAAATGCACCTTTGAAATACAATGTCTCATCAATATCTCATACAGAACCTCTTATGCCAGCATTCAATAAGTAACAAAAGTTATATTTCACCTAAATGACGAAGCAACTACTCTCTATAACTAATACTAAAAGTTAGTCCAAGTTAGCCTAGTTGGGCTATGGCTGGTTTATATATTCATTTGTTTACCTATTCATTCATTCATTCATTCATTCATTCAAGAAGACACCAAGTATCTAATAAATCCAAGGTAAAATCCTTGGTACTGGGTAGCCAATAGCAAGCTTCTAAGCAAATTAAAATTGAATGGGGGAGCATTTACAAAGAAATACAAGCCATGGATTAGTGTGATAAGTGCTCTGATAGGTCTAAGCCAGAAGTTTTCAGCCTTAGCACTACTGACCTTTTGGACTACATAATTCTCTCAGGATATGTATAAGAAATTTAATAGCATCATTGGCCCCCACCCACTAGATACCAGTAACACCCCCTCACTACCACTACCTAATACAGCAATCAAAAGTGTCTCCACGACTACAGATGCTGGCAAGGATGTGGAGAAACAGGAACCCTCTTGCACTGTTGGTGGGAATGCAAACTGGTACAGCCACTCTGGAAAACAGTGTGGAGGTTCCTCAAAAAATTAAAAATAGATCTACCCTATGACCCAGAAATAGCACTGCTAGAAATTTACCCAAGGGATACAGGAGTGCTGATGCATAGGGGTACTTGTACCCCAATGTTTATAGCGGTGCTTTCAACAATAGCCAAAATATGGAAAGAGCCTAAATGTCCATCAACTGATGAATGGATAAAGAAGATGTGGTTTATATATACAATGGAATACTACTTGGCAATGAGAAAGAATGAAATCCTTCCATTTGCAGCAATGTGGATGGAACTGGAGGGTATTATGTTGAGTGAAATAAGTCAGGCAGAGAAAGACAGATACCATATGTTTTCACTCATATGTGGATCTTGAGAAACTTAACAGAAGACCATGGGGGAAGGGAAGGGAGAAAAAGAAAAGTTATAAACAGAGAGGGAGGGAGGCAAACCATAAAAGACTCTTAAATACAGAGAACAAACTGAGGGTTGATGGGGAATAGGGGAGAGGGGAAAGTGGGTGATGGGCAATGAGGAGGACACTTGTTGGGATGAGCATTGGGTGTTGTATGGAAGCCAATTTGACAATTTTATATATATATATATATATATATATATATATATATATATACACACACACACACACATGTATATATATGTATATATATATGTATATATGTACACACACACACACACACATATATATATATAAAGATATAAAGTGTCTACAGAAACTGCCAAATGTCTCTTGGGGAATAAAATCACTTCCCAGTGAGAATCACTGATTTAAGTGTAAAAAACTATGGTAATACAAATCTAAGGCACCTAATCCAACTTATGGGAGGGATACAGATCAACTCAGGGAAAGAGTTCTTAAGGAAGTGACATCTAAGGTGAGATGTGAAATGTACACATTCAATTTCCACTCAATCATTTAACAATACTTGAATGCCTACTATATTCAAAGCACTGTGTAATGTGAGAGGTGTATGGTGGTGAACAAAACAAACATTATTCTGTTATGTGTTATGGGGATGACAGTCTAATGGGGAAGACAAACAAAAAATTAAAGTGTTATAAGAGAAATGAACAGGATGGTATGATAGAAAATCACTGGAGAAAGGATCCATTTTAAAGTGATATTTAAGCCAAGTTCTGATGGTGAGAAGGTGCTAAATGTTCAAAGAAAGAGCACTGCAGACAGAGTCTGGTGTGTTTAAGGTCTTGAAAGCCAGGGTGGGTGATGTTAGTGGCAGAGTGCTCTGAGATGTAACTGGAGAATAACCTGGCACCAGACCACGTGGAGGTTTACAGTCCATGATAAGGAGATTAGACTTTAAATGCTATGAAAAGTCACAAAAGGAGTTTAAGCAGAGACATACAACCCAATTAAAACTTTTTAGAAAATCACACTGCCTGGGGCATCTGGGGGGCTCAGTCAGTTAGGTGTCAGACTTTGGCTCCGGTCATGATCTCACCGTTTGAGGGTTCGAGCCCCACATCAGGTCTCTCTGCTATCAGCGCCGAGCCTGCTTGGGATCCTCTGTCTCCCTCTCTCCCTGCCCCTCCCCAGCTCATTCTCTCTTTCAAAAATAAACATAAGAAGAAAAAAGAAAAGAAAACCACACTGGCTGCTGTGTGGAAAATGGATTGGAAGGGAACAAATACAGCTTCAACTAGAATGGAAGCAGCAGAGACAGAGAAAGGTAGATGGATTTGATATGTATTTCTGACAAACAGGTTTTGGGGAAAATTATGTATAGACACATTAAGTTTGCAATGCCCACAGAGATGTCAAGTACAAAGTTGAGTATGTGGCTGAAGCCCTAAGCAGCCATCAGGGCTACATCTTCTCTATGAGTAAAGGTGCTTGGAGCTATAGGAATAGATTGCCTACAGTAAAATACATAGAAAATAGAAGGAAGATGATAGAGCCATGAAAAATGCCACCACTTAGAGGCTGGGAGGAGGAGAACTTGATAAAAGAGATTAAGAGTTACAGCCAGAAGCAAGAGGAAATTTAGGAGTGTGGTGCTCTGGAAGACAATACAGGAAAGAAAATATTTTATAGAGGGAGTAGTCGACTGTTTCCAATGCTGATGAAAGATCAAGTAGTGTAAGGATTTGGCAATGCTAGATCACCAGTGACCTTGATAAAAGCAGTTTCTACATAGTATTTGGGAAACGAGAATGTGCAGACAGACGTACATACCTTTCAAGATGTGACTATAAAGAAACAGAAATTGAATGGTAGTAAGAGCAACTATAAGATAAAGAGAGGTCGTTTATTTTTCTTTTCCTTTTTTTTTTAAAGAGAGGATATACTAGTCCATGTCTGTATGATGAAGAGAATAAAGAGTTGGAATTAATCCAGAAGGAAATGGGGAACTTATTACAAGGTATTAAGCAGGGGGATGACATTAGATTGTGCTTTGAAATTATCATTCTGCTATAAACATTGGGGTACAAGGGCCCCTATGCATCAGCACTCCTGTATCCCTGGAGTAAATTCCTAGCAGTGCTATTGCTGGGTCATAGGGTAGGTCTATTTTTAATTTTTTGAGGAACCTCTACACTGTTTTCCAGAGTGGCTGCACCAGTTTGCATTCCCACCAACAGTGCAAGAGGGTTCCCATTTCTCTACATCCTCTCCAGCATCTATAGTCTCCCGATTTGTTCATTTTAGCCACTCTGACTGGGGTGAGGTGATATCTGAGTGTGGTTTTGATTTGTATTTCCCTGATGAGGAGTGATGTTGAGCATCTTTTCATGTGCCTGTTGGCCATCTGGATGTCTACTTTAGAGAAGTGTCTATTCATGTTTTCTGCCCATTTCTTCACTGGATTATTTGTTTTTTGGGTGTGGAGTTTGGTGAGCTCTTTATAGATTTTGGATACTAGCCCTCTGTCTGATATGTCATTTGCAAATATCTTTTCCCATTCTATTGATTGCCTTTTAGTTTTGTTGATTGTTTCCTTTGCTGTGCAGAAGCTTTGTACCCCAATGTTTATAGCAGCACTCTCAACAATAGCCAAATTATGGAAAGAGGCTAAATGGCCATCAACTGATGAATGGATAAAGAAATTGTGGTTTATACACACAATGGAATACTACATGGCAATGAGAAAGAATGAAATATGGCCTTTTGTAGCAACGTGGATGGAACTGGAGAGTATTATGCTAAGTGAAATAAGTCATACAGAGAAAGACAGATACCATATGTTTTCACTCTTATGTGGATCCTGAGAAACTTAACAGAAGTCCATGGGGGAGGGGAAGAAAAAAAAAGAGGTTAATAAGAGACTCTTAAAAACTGATAACAAACTGAGGGTTGATGGGGGGTGGGAGGGAGGGGAGGGGAGGGTGGGTGATAGGTATTGAGGAGGGCACCTTTTGGGATGAGTACTGGGTGCTGTATGGAAACCAATTTGACAATAAATTTCATATTAAAAAAAAGAAATTATCATTCTGATGGTAATATGGAGAATGCACAAGAAATGGGACAGAACCAGAAAAAGTTAATGAGATGAGAAATGATGGTTATGTGAACTAAGCAGAGAAGTAGAAAGCTAAGAGACTGTGAGGGGCATCTGGCTGGCTCAGTTGGTACAGCATGTGACTCCTGATCTTGGGGTCATGAGTTCAAGCCCCACATTGGACATTGAGCCGACTTAAAAAAAAAAAAAAAAAAAAGGAAAGCTAAGAGATTTTAAGGAAGTAGAACTGACTGGATGATTGGTGGAGTGGTCATCAGGGTGGAGAAGAAAGAGGAGACAAGGAATGTCTCAGATTTCTAACTTGGACAACTTGGTTGACAGAGGTCTTAATCATTCAGGAGATAGGGAACCCATTTTCTAAAGCTGGCAGCAAAAAGAGAATGATATTGCTTGGTAGACATTTCTCTTTAATCGCCCCACAGTGGACACCTCAAATAAAATACATCTAAACTCATTATCTAGGAAGGGGTAAGATCCTCCTCCAACATATATCCACCTTTCTAAAACTCACACTCAATTTACTGTCACATTATCCTTGATCTGGGCTGAGAAACCTACTCTCTACTATCTATGTGAACATATGTGCCTTTTCTCATGTTACTTCCTGTACATAGCATGTCTTCTTAAACCCTGACCTTCCAAAATAATTTGTTTCTTCAAGGCAAATGTCATCTTTGTAAGCTTAGAAGTAACCTCTTCTATCTCTACCACTTTTATAGCACTTAACACCTTTGACCTTGAATTATATTTATGGAGACTTCTTATCTCTTTCATCAGTTTTGGGCGGGCAGGATTTGTCTGATGTATTTCTTTTTCTTCCACAGGTACAAAGATGCTGTCAAATATGTTGAATATGTACTTACAAACATATACGAAGTGCAACATCTTCAAAGCACTATATGCTAAACACAGAGTTTTATGTCCACATAGGCCATTAAAGTTCTGGGCTTAATTCCTAGGTACCACTTATTTGTGTGATTTTTAATAAATTGGTCATGTTTTTAAATTTCCTTATCTGTAACATGGGTATGATGGTACCTACTCATAGGGTTGTTGGGGGAATTAAATGAGATAGTGTGCATGTGCTGTTCTCAGATAAAATAAATACCCAATAAATGTTATTTAACATCATAACTACAATGCATTACCATATACTTTAGTAAAAGGCTACATGCTATAATAAAGAATATGACTTCCAGAGTCAGTCTTCACTTTGCTGTATTTTTTACCTGCGAGATCTAGGAAGTTACTTGATTTTTCTGAGCTTTAGTTTCATTATGTTTAAAATGGGGATAATATGTATTATGGTGTTGTTTTAGTAAATAAGATGCTGGTACATAGTAAGAGCTAAAATTGTACACTTCCAAGAACAAGACCTATAATTAAAGATCTCAGCCAAGAGTACTATCTTGAAGGAGGCTTATTTTTATGATTAAAATAATATGCCTATATGTAGGTTTGACATCTAGTTTTCTCTTCAACATCAGGGTTTATCAAAAGGATGTAATGAGCTGAGACTTTTAAAAGTCTTTACTATTATTTGGGAAATTCAAGTAAAGATTTATATATTAATTTAGAATAAAAATGGGGCAATAATTGAATAATTAAATCAAAATGAAACAATAGTGAACAGAGAAAGTGAACATTGCCAAAGACATGCACGAATGTCTGTTTTATTTATAAGAAACAGGAAAATGCAATAACTTTCCAGTTTGAGCTGGAAAGAGGGGCAGGGTACACACACAGCACAGGCACAGAGTTCAACTTGGCAGTAACCCAATGATAACTACAGGCCAGAAAACAGCTGAAGAGCCAAACAAAATGAGTGTAATTTACAGAATCAGAATATTAAGAGTTAGAAAGGGCTATAGTGACTATTTAATAATAACAAGCACTAGCAGTTGCAAAAGGTGCTATAAAAAAGTAGATATTGGGGAGAGTAAGTCTGAGAAACTTATAAAGCTTATTAAAGTATTAAAGATTCTCAGATGTACTATGGAAAATAAACCTGTTTAATTTTTTAAAACTGCTATTTCATTTGTTTGACCACAGAATCCTTTTAAAAAATAATACCTAATAGGGGCACCTGGGTGGCTCAGTCAGTTAAGCGTCCGACCTCAGTTCGGGTCATGATCTCACAGTTCATGAGTTCGAGCCCCACATCTGGCTCTGTGCTGACAGCTCAGGGCCTGGAGCCTGCTTCAGATTTTGTATCTCCCTCTCTCTCTGTTCCTCCCCTGCTCACACTCTGTCTCTGTCTCAAAAATAAATAAAGATTAAAAAAAAATTAAAAAAAAACCCAAACCTAATAATATACTCAGGACTTGGGAATATTTCTTTTATTTTACAGACATGAAAACTGACTCCCAGGGAGGCTAAATTATTTGCCTAAGATAGCACAGAATGCTAGAACAGGAAACTCAGATTCTTACCTGTCAGTCCTACTCTCTTTTCATTCTACTGGCATCTGGTGATGTGTAAGAAATAAAGCAAAAATGGGTGTTCCAACTTTGAAAGCAATTCAGGGTTAAGCTAGGCCTGTGAAAGGAATTATTGAGGACTGATTTTTTTTTTTCTCCTTAAATGAACAGACTTAAGTCCTTAAACATGGTTCTACTTATTATCACTTTTTTATTATTATTTAATGTTTCTGTTCTTCTATTTTCACGGAACTGAATACCTATTCTCAGAGTCTACTACTTTCTCTTTAATAAGAATGGACTCCTGCCCACCACACTTTTTGTCCATTATGTCCACAACATTAGCCACATGTTTGATTTATGCTCTTGCTCCAACCAGTGCTCCTATAGTGATGGGATAGGACCCTGCTCTTAAAATAGACTATGCACATTCATCTGGGAGATGTGGCACAGTGCCAGGGATACTTAAAGTCACAGGGCAATCCTAGTACATCCTCTTTAACCACTGGTTTACTAAAAGATTTAGTGGGGGCAGGGTGGGGAAGAATTTCTACATGAAAGTAAATACATTAAAACTCACAATACAAAAAGTCACATGAATTTTTGAGATTAAAAAATAAGATATAAAAGGAATATTGTAGCTAAGGCAGGATCCATTGAATGATACTTCCCTGGCCTCTCAAGGTTGTGCCTACTCTCTCCTCTGATGGATGTCACTAGATATATATTCCACAGGGATCTAATTTTAGTTCATAACTGGACTTGAAGGTCAGCCACCTAAATCTGATAGTTCTAAACTTTTGCCCTCTCTGTACAGCACGTGTGTGTGTGTGCGCGCGTGCACGCAAGACAGAGAAAGACAGAGAGGTATTAAATTCTAAAATAAGCTTACTATAATTAACAGAACAATGTTGTCAGTTCTACAAGACAGACCTATTAAAAATTTGTATTTTATAAAAATGTTAAACAATCACTGACTCACTGCCAGAATTCTAACCTGGGTTTTTAGTAAAGGTTGGAGAAAGGATTCTGAAGGTCAAATTTAGAATTTCTTTATAAAAAGATAAAGATTAAATTTTCTAAAAGAATACTCATGCAGCTGGGTCTATATGATATTTAACTTACTATTATTTCTATATACTTGTGGGTTTCTTTTCCCTGCTTGTAGTATGGGAAGTGATGGTACTTCTCACTTTTTATGTAATGGATACTGTCCTTGTGAATAAGGTTTATCTCACTTCCTAAATTTCACCTCTAGTTTACCTTACTCCACATGTACATTTTTCAGTAAGACAATCCTTCTGGCTATGTTCTATACCATGGTAATCTTGCTAAAAATATTGAAGAGAAAGTGCAGACAAACAACAATTATGTAAGTTTGGCTCAGGTTTGTTTGCTAATTAGCAGTCCTGAGAAAGACATGTTGCATCATCAGGAGTTCATTAAGGGATAGCAAAGACTGCTTAGGTGCAAATGAAAACTCACAAAATCTGCTGCCCATCCTTTCTCAACTGAGGGCAGAAATGGGCATGTCAAAACTTTTTATTTCTCTTCAAATACAGTACCAGCCAACTCTGCTTCTCTTACTATTTAAGAGTCTTTTTTTTTTCAGAAAGCCTTTTTCTCCTATTAAAATATAGTTTAGTATTTTAAGTTAATATATCAGCAAATACAGAAGTATCATCATTTGTTGTTTATTATAATTTACCAAAGAAGGGCTCATTATCTCATTAACCTTTAGTGAATTCTTAACATAAGCTATAGTTTGATCACGCAGTATACTAACAAGGCTGGAAGATGGACACTATTACAACACATACCTGGTATCTTAGTGGCTAATACAGATCAAGGTCCTACAGATCTCTATAGCTCCTTTGCGTTTTTGCCTAAAAGTTTATCCAAGTCTTTCCTATATAGTCTCTTTAGGATCTCCCTGCTTTGTCTCCAATGCCATCTACCCCACAACACTCAACTATTCAGTCTGTACTAGTTACTTTATCTCTGAATCTAGTTCCCAGCTCTAATGTCCCAGGTGACAGAAGATAGTCAGGGGCTCTGATGGTAAGCTGTTGTTTACCATGATGTTTGTGTCCCCATTAAATTCAGATGTTGAATCTCTAACCACCAATATGTTGGTATTTGGAAATGGGCCTTTGGGGAGGTAATTAGGGTTAGATGAGGTCATTAGGGAGGGGCGCTAGTCCAATGGGATTAGTGCCTTTGAAAGAAGAGACCCTGGAGAGCTAGCTCACTCACACTTTCCCTCTACCCCTCTCTGCACAAAGAGATCATGTGAGCGCACAGTGAGATGACAGCCATTTACAAGCAAGAGAAAAGGCCTCAGGATGAAATCTGCTGGCATCCTGATCTTGGACTTCTTAGCCTCTAAAACTGTGAGAAATAAATTTTGCTGATTAAGCCACCAGTCTATGGCATTCTGTTAACAGCAGCCAGAGCAGAATAATACAGCTGAGAACAGGGACAAGAGGGAAGTTAAGTTGTCCCAATGAGACAGTTGTGAGATTTTAGGGATCCTCAAAGGCACAAGAAGACACTAGCGATACAGCAAGAAAAGCACAGAACAGACTATTTAGATTCCCTCTAGTCCCTAGCTCTACTATTTTCTGAATTTGGATCTGGAGCAATTTTCTTAATCTATCTGAGGCTAAATTTCCTCATATGTAAGATAGAAATATACCTGTGTCACAGGGTTATTTTAATTATTTAATATAGAGAGCATCTGAAAAAAACATATTGTAAGATGTAATTCACTTTATATGTTACTTATTGAGGACTGTACAATTGAAGTGAGAAAAGCACCTGGCTTTAAGCACTAGCTTTGCCCCTTGTGGTTATGTGATCTTGGGCAAATTTCTTGAAATCACTTGTGTCTCATTTCCTCATCTCTAAAAATAGGAATAACATTTAGGGCTTATAAATATTAAGTGAGATTATATATTTAAAAATCTTTAGCTTGGGATAGAGTAGAGGCTAATGCATCTTACATCATAAAGATGGCCAGATGGACAAACAGATCAAGAAACATTAACAGGCATACTCTACATAGGCACAATACGGCTAGGAAATTTTTATTTGTATGTGTTTTAATGGCAAAGCCACTTGAAAAAGGAAAATGCTGATGCTATAAAAATATCATTGCAATTATGTATTAATTTTATCAATTCTATGATGTTCACTTGGAATCTATAGTACCCATTACTTAGCACTTGTGTGCTCAGCCCCCATACAGGCACACAACTCAAAATGTTCCCAACTTAAAATTCAAGTACATGCAAATTATTCAAGAGAAATAAATTCTAAGTGACAAGAAGTCTATTTTGGGTTGGGGAGTTAAAAAGCACATGACTCAAGTTATTTATAATATTAGGAAGACTGAACATGTAAAATGAATGAATAAGGAATGTAAGTGTATTTCAATGTATAGCAATTTAAAGTTATATTAAGAGACTGAAGAAATAAACTACAGAGAATTCAGCCAGAGAAAGCTTTTTGATAAATATGAGTGTTAGGCAATAAGGGCGGGGGGGGGGGGGGAGGAAATGATAGAGATGGAGTGGCAGAAAGAAGTAGGAAGACAAGCAAAACAGTGGACAAAGGTAGAGACAGAGAGGGATATGGGTAAGGTAAGAGGATCAACCAAAGCCGACTTAAAGGAGTTCATACATGTAAAAGCTTTCTAATTAAAGCTATCTGACAACAGAGTGGCTGCTGTGAGCTTCCCATTACTGAAAGTATTTCAGAGTGTGATGTCCCTTTGTGCAAGATATGTTAGAAGGAATCACTATACTGGAAGATACTTGGTGCCCTTTACTATACTGTGAGTTCCCTGTGAATTTCCTGCAAATATGATCCCTGAAGGCAGAGAAAGAGACAGAGGCCCTGGGTTGAGTCCTAGCTCTTCCATTCATTAATTGTCACTTTGGGCAAGTTAACTTCTCAGTTTTTCATCTATAAATGGGGAAGTTGGGAACATTAGAGATGTCTGTACAGTCAGTAACTCTTCCATGTCCCTAAGATAAGAGTTTAATTAGTCAAAGATATACATACATGTTCTCCCTTTTCCTTAGTACATGATCAAACTTTGTAAGGAAGAGCTAAATGCTGAGAAAAAGAAACCGTACATTTTTGGCAAAAAATAAATAATCATAATAATCATAGGAATCCAAAAAAAAAAAAAATCTGCAACATGCCTAACTAACTCCTATGGTCAAGTACTGCACTGCTTATGGAGAGCTGACACTACATATCCTCACTGGCTATCCTATGTGGTCACACTGCAAAGCATGCTCTTCTGTTTAGTGTCCATGCTGATAATTAGCTCAGTGTCAAAGCTTTGTTTATGCTCTGCATCAAATCTCAAACTTTAGATGCCTAAAATCATACACTGAATACAATCAATTCATAAGCTGTACAACAGGTTGATTCAATTATTAATAAATGGCAGTATGGTGAACAGGGGTTTGGAGCCAGACTGCATGGGCTTGAATCACAGCCTTAGACTTCACTAGTTTAGGCAAGTTATTTCCTGTATGCCTTAGTTTCCTCATCTGTAAAGCAAAACCACAGTACCTACTATATAGACTTGTTGTGAGGATTAAACGTGTTAATATTTCATACACTGCTTGGAATGATGACGGACACGTAGTGTATGTTACCTATTGTATTTACTAACAAGCTTTACTGAGATATAATTCATGTATCATAAAGTTCACCCTGTTAAAAGCGTATACTCATTGGTTTTTAGTATAGTCACACTGTCTAATTTTAGAACATTCTCATTACCCACCCCCAAAAAATCCAATACTCATTAGTAGCAACTCCCCATTCCCCTCTCCCACTAGCCCCTAGGTAACAACTAATCTACTCTCTGTTTCTTCGGATCTATTTTAGACATTTCATATAAATGGAATCATATATTATGTGGCCTTTGTGTCTGGCTTCTTTCACTTAGCGTAATGGGTTTAAGGTTTATCCATGTTGTAGCACTTATCAATTTCTTTATTCTTTAATTTTCGGCAGAATAATATTTCATTGTATAGTTAACACGTTTTGTTTATTCATTCATAAATCGATAGATATTTGAGTTGTTTATACCTTTTGGCTATTATGAATAATGCTACCGTAAACATTCACATACGAGTTTTTGTGTAGACATATATCTTCATTTCTTTAGTGTAGATACCTAGGAGTACAATTGCTGAGTTCAACCTTTTGAGGAACTGCCAGACTGTTTTCCAAAATGGTTGCACAATTTTACATTCCCACCAGTAAGGTATGAGCATTCTGATTTCTCCACATCCTTGCCAATACTTGTTATTATCTGTTTTTTTTTATTCTAGCCATACCAGTGAGTGTGAACTTTAATCTCACTGTGGCTTTAATTTGCATTTCCCTAATGATTAATGATGTCAAGTTATTTCATGTGTTTACTGGCAATTGCATATCTTTGGGAAAATGTGTATTTAGATCCTTTGCCCATTATGAATTGGGTTGTCTTTTTATTATTGAGTTCTTTATATAGTCTAGATAGAAGTCTTTTACCGGAAATATAATTTGAAAATATTATCTCCCATCCTGTAGGTTGCCTTTTCACTTTCTTTTTCTTTTTTTTTTTTTTTTTAACATTTATGTATTTATTTTGAGAGAGAGAAAAAGGGAGGGACAGAGAGAGGGGAGGAGAGAGAATCCCAAGCAGGCTCCACGCCCAGTGCTGGGACCGACATAGAGCTCAATCTCACAACTATGAGATCATGAC
Organism: Lynx canadensis; assembly: GCF_007474595.2. Taxonomy (NCBI): domain Eukaryota; kingdom Metazoa; phylum Chordata; class Mammalia; order Carnivora; family Felidae; genus Lynx; species Lynx canadensis. The sequence continues at coordinate 125,889,030 of NC_044309.1, read as the reverse complement.
CTGAACAGAAATCAAGAGTTGGAGGCTCAACCAATTGAGTCACCCAGGCACCTCTAATGAGTTAACTTTTGTATACAGTGTGAGGCAAAGGTTTAACTACATTCTTTTATATGGGACTAACTAGCTGTCACAGCATCACTTGTAAAATGACTGTTCTTTCCTCACTGAATGGTCTTGGCACCTTTGGCAAAAATTAGACCCTTTTTGACAAGGATGTTGGCACCGTTGTCAAAAATACACCTCTATATACATATATTTATATTTAATCTATCCTCATGCCAGTACTACAGTGTCTTGAATACTGTTGCTTGGTAGTATATTTTGAAATCGGGAATTGTAAGCCAAGTTTGTTCAAGATTATTCTGGCTATTCTGAATCCCTTTCAATTCCATATGAATTTTAGAATTGGCTTGTCAATTTCTACAAAGAAGCTACCTGGGATTCTAAAGGTAATGCATTAAATCTGTAGATCAATATGGGAAGTACTGCCATTTTAGCAAAAGTCAGTCTTCCAATCCATGGGCATTGAGATGTCTTCTCATTTATTTAGATTTTATTCAACTTCTTTGAACAATCCTTTGTGGTTTTCCTAAAAACTGAGTTATTTGAGTCAGAATTTCCTTAGTTGTTCTCAAGGGCTTAGTTAGCATACACATCTTATCAGAATCAGCTCCGGATTAACTTAATTCCAATGAGATACAGAAACATTATTTCTATATGATGCTATTCCTTTCCCCTTTTTGTGGCATTATTGTTATATATATGTATAAATGTTGCAAACCCAACAATATGTTAAGATAACTATTACTACTTTATATAATCTTGTCTCTTAAACACTCTGGGGAGAAAGGAAAATGAGCATATACTTACAGCTTTTGTTACATTAGTTTTATTACTTATAATTTCTGCTTCTCTTGATTTGTTCTTAAGGATCTGAATTACTATCTAGAGTCATTTCCTTAGTCTAATACAGCTTTGTTCTCATCCACCTTTGTGCTTTTTTGGCAAATGTGTTACATTTCTGTATGTTATTGGCTCAACAATACATCATATGTGTATATATACACATATATACATACACACACATATTTTTTATATAAATGCTTTTAAAATCAGTTAAGAAAGGAGAATTCTATGCACTTATATTGTCTTTTACAATTACATAATTACCTTCACCAGTGCTTTTTGTAAATTCAAATTGCAGTTTGGGATCACCTGTTTTCAATCTAAAGCACTTTTGGTATTCTTGTAAGGTAGGTCTGGAACAAATTCTTTCAGTTTTTCATTTATCTGGAAATGTCTTTATCTCCCTTGCATTATTAAAAGAAAGCTCTGTTGGTAATAGAATTCTTGGTTGAGTTTCTAATTTGAGCTATTTGAATAAGTTATCCCACTGCCTCTGGCCTACAGGTTTTTGAGAAGTCAGCTGTATGTTTTGTAGAGGTTCCCTTGTAAATGAGGAGTCCTTTTTCTCTTGTTGCTTGCAAGATTTTCTCCTTGTCTTTGGCTTTTAGCATTTTTAGTATGATGTACCTGTTTGTGGATCTCTTTAACTTTATCCTGCTCAGAATTATTAAGCTTCCTGGATGTGTAGGTTGTTTTCCAATAAATTTGCGAAGTTTTCAGCCATCATTTCTTTTAACATTTTTTCTTCATTCTCTTCTCTCCTCTCCTCTCCTGGTACTTCCATCATATATCTGTTGGTACATTCATGGCGTCCCATATTTCCCTGAATCTTGCTTTACTTTTCCTTACTATTTTTCTCTCTGTTCTTTACCTTGTGTACTCTCTGTTGATATAATCACCAAATTATTCTTTCTTCTGACAGTCTCACTCAAATGTTGAGCCCCATTAGTGAATTTTTATTGCAGTTATTGTATTTTATTATACCTTTCAACTCCAAAATTTCCATTTGGTTCTTCTTTTTCCTTTTAACAATTTCTATCTTTCTACTCATATTCTTCATTTGATGGGACATTGTTATCAACCCTTGCATTATTTTTAAATCATGGCTTCCTTTAGTTCTCTGAATATAATGGCTACTTTTAAGTCTTTGTCTATTAAACTCAACAACTGGTCATTCTCACAGTTTCTGTCACCTGCTTTTTCCCCAGTGTGTAGGTCATTCTTTCCTGTTTCTTCACGTCTCATATTTTTCTTGGAAATGACATTTTATATAATATATAGTAGCAACCCTGGATACTGCCCATACCCTCCAAAACTTGCTATTGCTATTTGCTTATTTACTCCATGACTGGGTGAATTACTTTAGTTCAGTATATTCTTCCCCTCCTTCTCTACAGATGTTCCTCTTCAGGGGGCTCACCCTTGGTTATGCCACAGTCATCCTAAAATGACAGTGGCTTTGGCTGGCCTCTCTTTGACCTTCTTTTTCCTGACCACACCCAGCTGGCTAAGTTCCACTAACTACCAGCTGATTGATATACTGTCTTCAACAATGTCCTGGGCATAAATTGTTCCACAAACTGAACCAATCTATTAGGGCTCCTTTGAAGGGATAGTCTCTGAGGTCAGTATTTAAGGTTTGTTCTAACCACAGGAGGGTTCCTCCCAGCTGTTTCTTTCTCCTTTTCTCTCTAGAAAACTAGCCCATCTTCTGGCTAGCCTATATGTCCAATGAATCTATCAATCTCCCTCCAATTCCTCCTTTCTCCACAACCCGCACCCTTAGGCATGAACTTCACACTCTGTTGCAAATGATGTTGGTTCCTTTGGGGAGAGTTTCAGAGATCTCTGTTATAAGATCTGCTTGTTCCTCTGGGTAAAATTTTGGAGTCCTGGTTCTGATGCCGGGACAAAGACAATGTCATGCTTTTCCCTGGGTGACACCTCCTTGGGAGCTGATTTGAGGGGATAGGGGAGCAGCAACCCCAGATATCCTCAGCTTGCCTCTCCCAGAGTAGAATCTACATCCCACAAGCCAAGGCCAAGGGCAAATGGGGCTCCTCTATTTTCAGTGGTGCCATATCCATTGTATAGACTCTGTCCCGTGAGTGTGGGCTGGGTTAAAGGAGGGGGGACCCTACCTCTCAGCTGCCCTCACCTAGAATTTAGTCTCAGCAACAGGTAGCAGGGGCAGGATGAGAAATGTTAATCGTACATCTCTACTGGGAAGACAGCCTTCTACCTGAAAAAAGAGGAAAGAGGGAGCTCTATATTCTTGAATGCATCAGTTTAGAGGACAGTTTCCATCTTGCTCAGCTAATAGGAGGAAGGGAGAGAGCAGGTCTCAGTTTAAATACCACAGACTTTCACTTTTCTTACTAAGTTTTAGTAAATTTTCTTGAATATTTCTTCAATGACTATGCTCTGTGGACTATTTCCAGGGACTTTAAATGGTTGTTTTTTAAAAATAATAGTCACCCATTTTAGTGGGAAACAGGTCTGTAGAACTCCTCACACTGTCATCACTGGAAGTGGAACTTCTGGATGAGTTTTTCTGGTAAGAGAAAATGAATCTGAAACTCTTAAGTACAAATTGGAGATATTATTATTATTCTGAGAAATTCAAAAAATGATCCAAAGATCATGTATGGGCTGCCACATCTATGGCTTGCTAAGTCAGAAGAGCTGTTTTGTTCTTTCTCCCTACATTTAGTCTTTCAATGCCTTGGCAAACATCTAAAATAAAAAAAGGAGTCTGAAAAGAAGTTTAAATTATTTTGAACTACTATGAGGCATTCACCCTGGTCTATGATACAATTCAGCCCTTCTAGTAAAGTTTTATGCCAGATTCCAGCTGGACAGGAACTTTGAAAAGTAAAAGGTTTAGGATGCTTTTGGTTGTGTGTGTGAGAGAGTTTTAAAGAAATCAAGATGTTGAAAATGATTATCTTTTTTTTTTTTTTTTTGAAAATGATTATCTTTAAAGTTACTGTCTTCTAAATAAGAACTGTGCTTGCATCATGTATCAAAGTATTCCCTAAAGTGAGACATCAAAATTTGAGTCAAATTTACAGGGCATACAAAGCTCATTCTGCTTTAGTGAAAACTGGGGAGTTTAACACTTTCAAGTAACTAAAATAAGTGTAAAGGGCTTTCAGAACAAGCATCCATGTCTTGAGCTATTCCTAAGCAGGGATTCACAGTATAGAACTGCTGGTTCTATCTTGGTACATTTTCCTTAGGGGACTCTAATATGGAAATTTACCTGCTCATTTTCTAGAGTCTACAATGGCAATCTTCAGTATGCATCTGTAGCTGAGAAAGTGCCAAACCACACACCATAGGCAAATAGCCAATTTAGCAACCAAAGTCTAACACAGGACTTGGCACACAGGAATTACTGAAAAATTATTTGTAGACTACAGAGATCTCTACTAATATGCCAAGTACATCCAATTCTGGGGTGGGTGAAGTAAAAAGAAGAAAATCTCAAATGATGGAATGAACTTTCATGTTCATATAAATTTATTTCATACCATAAACTGGCTCCACAAGCAATATTATTTCCAAACCAGTAACATTTTTTTATGTTCCCCTCCAAAGGAATATATAAGATAATCAAGAATGCTCAATTTTATAGAAAATAAATGATTTCGAAAAAAGTATCTATTGGTCTTTGCTTATGCCACTAATCACATTACTACAGAAAGATATATAACATATGTTATATAATTATAACATATTTTATATTTTATTTCTTATTTATATTTAATAACATCTATTTTTTTAAATGTTTGTTTATTTTTGAAAGAGAGACAGAGTGTGAGCAGGTGAGGGGCAGAGAGAGAGGGAGACACAGAATCTGAAGCAGGCTCCAGGCTCTGAGCTGTCAGCAAAGAGTCTGACACAGGGCTTAAACCCACAGACTGCAAGATCATGACAAGAAACGAAGTCAGATACTTAACCAACTGAGCCACTCAGGCGCTCCTATAATTATCATGTTATTAAATCATTATAATCTATAATAGAAAAGTTTAAAATACAGAATAGGGAAAGAAAAATGTCATCTACAATAAACAAGAAAAAAGTTTAAAATACAGAATAGGGAAAGAAAAATCAGATAGCCACCATTTAGCAAATTTCTTTATAGTCATTTTTCTTTGAACAGTTTTTATTACTTTTGCATGACTGTGATCATCCTGTATAAATACTTTTATATCCATTTTTTTTCACGTTAAACATTACATTGAGATTCTGCTGTATAATTAGGAGAATATCAAATTCAAAGTCAAACAATATTGTACAAGTAACGGGAATTCTGGCCTCCACTCAATCTCCAAGTTCCCTCCATTTATTTAACAGGTGTTTACTATAGGTGCCTATTTTATGCCACATGCAGTGTTGGGGGCTGAAAATATAAACAAAACTAAGCCAGAGTTCTTGTTCTCAAAGAGTTCTCAACTCAGCAATTATCCTCTGCCATTATAGAAAATGGGCTTATCTGTGTGAATTTAAAGCTAATGACATAAATGCTTGAAATTTGGCTATTTTCAACTTCACTCTTTTAAGGAAAATCACTATATACACAAAGATTTATCTCAAACAACAACTGAGGTTTTCCATATTTGATATAGCTGTATTCTTTTTTTTTTTTTAAATACCTATTTATTTATTTATTTATTTTTTCAACGTTTATTTTTGGGACAGAGAGAGACAGAGCATGAACGGG